>NC_140136.1:3630500-4313500 GCF_964035555.1 Netta rufina | reverse complement strand
GAGTGGATATCTGATTGAGGCTTTTTGTATATGATAAATTATATGCTTCACAGAAGAGAAGTGTTAAGTACTAAAGATGAAGCTGGAAAAAATGCCAAACTTGAGTCAAAAGTTTGAAAAGAAGGTGATAGAAGTGACAAGGGAGAGATTATCATGATCTACAAATCTTTGAAGAAAACCTAGAGAGACGTATCGTAGATTACAGAAGGACATGTAAAAGACAACAGGAAACAAGATCAGCCAGTGAAATAAGAGCTGAATTAAGAAGAAGATTATTTACAGGCAGATTAGGCAGAAAATGGGGGATGAGGCAGAGATAGTGAGGGAAAGGAGATAGCTAGGATTGTTGTCCAGGTCTGGAAGGTAATGGTGTACACTGACAGAGAACAGAATAATGTGCAGAACAGAGATGCCCCTAAATGCCTTTCCAACACCAAGAGAAATCTGTGTGATTCCTTACCAACATCCCAGCTGGTAAACTCCAAGTATCAGTTCTTTTTCTGAATCTTTATCAGTTACAAAAAATGATGCAGAAACAAGAGAATGCATTCCCTACTATAGATCTAGAAGTTGGTCTGAGCTGTGTAGGAAAAATCCACTGGACTTTTGTTGTGTTCAAATTATGTCCATTTTGCTGCGTTCAAATGATTGCCACATCAGATCTAAATGATCAGACTGTGCCAAAGAGTATGCTCAGAAAAGGGGAGGTGGTTATCACCAAGAATTCTGCCTTCTCCAGGAGGCAAGAATATTTAGGATGTGACAGCTGAAAAAGCGGTGCCATCAGGGAGATGCTGGAATGATTGACTCCGGGGAAGCATTGCAGGGTGAGGGCCTCTTTCAGAGAGTGGAATTGCTCAGGTACAAATTGTTCTGGCTTCTTACATCAAGGTTTGATGGCACATAAGGAGAACAATCTTCTAAAGTGTACAGAAGAAATGTGTCTATCAATCTGCGCAGGAAAAGACACATCCACAGATGAGGATCCATAAACTAGCAGCAAACAGAGTGGAAGAAAGTTGTGCAGAAAAGGGGAAAAAATCTGATATCAGTGAACAGCTCTTAGGTAATAAAGTCAGTCTTAATAAATAAACTTCCAGCTAGGAAAAAGATTAAAATTAGAGGAAAAATATCCAGTTATGTTACTAGTATAATTAGATTGGGCAGAAATATATACATCTGAGATAAGTTTGTTCAGCTTAGTACAGTGCGTGTTTTATTTATATTTAGAGTGATGGTAGTGTTTTAAGGCAAAGGAAAATACTGGCATAATAGCAAATAGATGTACGATTTTGGCTGAAGATCAGGAAAAAAGCTTCTGGTCCCCATGGAAGAATTAATTTTCACCAGTATTCTAAGTAGGAGAATACAAAGTTTGATAAATATACAGTCAAAATTGTATAATATGCCTGCTTAAGGTCATGAAAAAACAGATAGCAAGAGGTTTTCAAGAACACTAGAACTGGAGGAAATGTGTAACAGTTGAGCTGCTGAGCTGGACCAAAATGGACCATTGGAGATGACGGTTGTGGCTTTCTTGAAGGGATAGCACACTTATGTACTTCGTGGAAAAATATCAGCCTACCTCAGCAATGAATGTAAATGAACAAACAGCAGTCCATTAAATTAAAGGGCTTTTGATGCAAGTTCATGAATTATTAAGCTACAGTAAATTAATTTTCTTTAAAGGATATGTATTTGATATCCCAACAAATCATTACGTGAAAACAGCACTTCAAATTTATCTAGTTTTCTGAAAGGTCTCTCTTCAAACTTCCCTTGTTTACTTAAGAAATTTTAGAAGAGTCAAACTTGAGCAGCAGATGCATTGGAAAACTGGAAAATAATAAGAATTTACCATAATTTTGCAGTGTTTGGTGTCGTTGATATAGATAAAAGAATTTTTAACTATTTGAGGGATGCTTTCTAATCTAGTTACTATGGTTACAAGTTTGTTGGAGATATAGCAGTTCTATGGCAACGATGGAATTACACTTTCTACCCAATATTGAAATATCCAGTACCTAATTTCCTGCTCTGTAATAAATCATGCTAATGACCTTAAGTAGAGCACCAAAGAGAGGAGAATTTATTCTCTGAAGCTGTTCAGCGAAGTATACTACAGTTTAACTGTCACATTGTTTGTGTTAACTTTGATCTCTGAAGTTGATATCTTAAACTGTGTTGCAGATGAAGATAGAGGGGAAAAAAGTCAGTCCTTGCCTGTAAATTACCTATGTAAAATAACTGAGATAAAATAAAACACTGACAACTAATTTTTCATTCATACATTAACTGAATTTTAGATTCACTTTTAAGGAAAATGTGTTTGGATTGTTTTTAAATACAACGGCTATTTCATCTCTGCCCAATGATTTTAATGATGCCCAATATTACATGCCTTTCCATATTTTTTTTTTCCTTAAATGGGTAATTATACTCTTCTTTACAAAAACAAAATAAGCTTTCTCGAGACTCAAAAATCCATCCCCTTTCTAACTTTCTTGACTCAAATAAATTCTCAGATTTGTGTTTTAAGGCTCGTGTTTAGGGTGTGATTCTGTACGAGGTTTTACTGAGCACACCTTGAACAGGGAGCAGCCAGAAAGTCCCATGTGGGGATGCTGAGTAAGTTATTTCTTAGTAAGTTAATCTTCTGAGTAAGGATTTCTGTTTGCTTGGTACCTTTAATTTGTAAAATTGCTCCCTTCAAATCCACTTATAGTAATGTTTCCTTTTAAGGAGTAAAACGAACAGACTTAACCAGCATTACATAGCAGTGTGCTGTGTTAATATATATTACTAGCAAGGAGGTGAGTTCTGCAGAATACGGAAGTCAGTAGAGAGAGCAGTGCCATGGAGCTTCCTGTAAATCAGTAAAGATATTTCAGAGAATTACAGAATTATATTTGATAGCTGTGAATTTCCAGACAGCTTAGGATGTGATCAGCTTGTTACCTGACTACTGTTCTTTCTCTATCCAATCATTTTCCTGTTTCATTCCAAGTTATTTCTTTGGTTTCCTATTATGCAACTAGTAAGTCAATAGTCGAATACAGAGCAATATCTGCATGAATTAAATTTTAGGAAGAAAACTTATCCCTGGCAACCTACAAACTTAAAACTATCATACTGTCATCCTTAGTACTTGCATTAAGGAAAGACTTTATAAAAGACATTTTGTAGACTGGACTGTTGACAAATTTGATATTACTACATGTGGGTTGTTAAAGTGGCATTAGGAAAGATGACTGGTAAAGTATTTCCAGAAGGAAAAACAATATGCATTGCATATGGCTCATGTAAGGTGGAGTAAACAGCTGTCACACACACAACAGTAGTCATTTTCTTCCCTCTGACTAACTGCTGGATCTCTTCAGTGATGACTAATTGTAACCTCTTGTTTTGCTCTTGGATATATTACACATAGACAATTTTTCAATTGCATGTTTTTCTCTCACATTTATACTGCTGCATAGTAACAGATCAATGTGGTAGGTGAAAGAGTGTGATGCTGATATATATGATGGCAGGTATATTTCAGTTCAATAAACATTTTTCCTATTCCTTCCCAAGACTTTTTTTACTCTTTCCCAGCTGCCCTCTAAACGGAACTTTCTTTTTTAACCTTTCTGTTTAATCAGCTTTATCACTTAGCTTGCAACCCTATTTGTGAAATTGAGAAATGAACTGTCATTTATAGCGTACAGGGATGAAATGACTTTTGTATCTTTGTAGCTTTAAGTGTGTAATGAGCAAACTTTTTTTTCCCTTACCTTATTTAAAGACTAGCTGATGTCTTTTATCATGGTTAATAATATGTCATTTTGAAGTAAATGTTACTCTGCTCTATTGACCTATTTTTCTTTCAGGGTCAAATACATAAAAAGCATGAATTACTTCATTGTAATCACCAATCCATTATTGAATTAAAATCTTCAATTTCCTTTTGCCCATCTTTTGAAAAGAATATTCTAGTCTGACCACTTTACTTTCTTAAAAATCAGTCAAAATGAGAAAAATTACTTTCTGCCATTGAAACATTACTTAAACAAAAGCAAATGAAAATTCAGTCAACTGTACTTATGGATTAACCTGCTTTCCAATATTCTTTAATTAGATTAGAAAGAGCATTGATTTTTGTTTTACTATCATATTCTTTAAGTTTTCTGAGACTGTTTATGAAGTCATGTAATTGCTGGAAATTCTATATTTAGAATTTAAATACAGGAATCAAGCTCTCCATTTTAGATTTATATGCACATACATACTCAGAAATGCATAGCAACAAATGAGTACAGGCACACACACACACTCAGGCTCTGATGTACTTTCTTCTTGGTCAATGCTATTTGTTTTGTATGTGCTCTTTCGCCCAGTTTTCATCTATAAAATGCTGCTCTGAACACATTAATTCTATAGGAAAGTGTATCACTTTCGTCTGCTCTTATGCCAACAAGTATCATTAGCATTGTTGTTCCTCCAGATTCTATTCTCCTCCTTTCTCATATTTCTGAAGAACAGCTGAATGAAATGGATTATTTATACAAATGCTAACTAAGAATTGAAATATCTCTTAAAACAATTGCAGGTTTTGCAAACACATTAACAATTTCATCTAGTGTAAATTGCAGTTTAAGCTGAGATGCTCAGGCTTTATAAGCTTGCCTTTACCAGTCAGCGCTTCCAATGGAGTGACAATTTGTTCAACGCATACCAAGTGCTTTTCTGTACCATTGTACAACGATGTCTGACCTTAAGAATGGTGCAACTAGCAACTCCCATGTAGGTGGAAAGGACTTTTGGTCAGGGCAATCATCTTGGGAGACTGTAGGGAGAAGGCAAGCTTGTTGGAAGCAATAAACTGCAGTTTTGCTTTAATCATATTTATAGGAAATATTGTTAAAGTACCTTTGGAAAATGTTATTTTAATCAAGGTTTAAATTTGTCTATCTTTTCTGTATCATAAGTATTTTCACACTGCTTCAGAAGTTCTGCTTTTCATTTCTACAACACATGGAATAAATTATTAAACTTATATTTTCATTTGAACTTGCTGGAGATGAGAATGGATTTTGGTAATAAAAGTCTGTACAACAATGATGTCCAGAAATTGAAAGTAGTAGTGATCCCTGTAATCCAATAACATGTGTCTTAATGTATTTTTTACTTATTAGATTTTCAAAAAGAAGAGGAAATGTGGATATAGCTTTATGCGGATGCAAGTTGAATTCAGGGGCTATATTAATTTAACAAATTCATGTCCAGACCTGATGTACAATATATGACAAGTATTTTCATGAACAGTTGAAGCAGTAAAGGCTGGTTTCCTGCAAATATTCATTTCCTGCAATAAACCCAGGTCCTCTTACCCATGATAACACCTCAAGCACAATGACCCTAAGTCGTCCCACAGCACCACTGGTGTTATTTTCTACTTTCTGTCATTTCAAACTGGGTGAGAGAAAGCACATCCTGGAGCTACACCTAGCCAGACTGGCCAATGAATATGCATGTGCAAAACAAAAACTCTTCTTTTGTCTTTACAGCTGTTAGCGTGTCTTTTTGTCATGTAAGTGGCTGTAATTTTCATAGAGCTTTTAGGAACTTTGGATTTTTATTTATTTATTTATTGTCAAGTTTGAAACTACGCAATAAGCTTAAAAGGGATGAGATAGTTTGATCACCTAAGTAGTATGGTGTTTTGTTTTGTTTTGTTTTGTTTTTTAGGACACCAGAATAATAAAAGCAGGTGTTTTGCCATTCTTAAACAGATTCTTTTCTACTTGACACATAAGCCCTTAAATGTTACCGAAGAGCTATTGTGGGTTGGATTAATGGTTACATCAGGCTCATTCAAAGACCAATGCGATGAGGAGTTCACAGACTATGTAAGGGAAAAACTTTACAGATCTATGTGAATTTTATCACCAATAAAAATTAATGAGCGATACAGAGCATGCTGAAATTGTGTAAATAGGAAAACATAATAAATCAACTTCGCCATTAATACTGTGCTGTTGGGCTTTCTAGTGTGAATTTGCTAAGGGTCACTGGAACATGAAAATTAATTTGAATTAATAGAATCTATTATATGTGGATTATTAATTTTTTTGAAAAAAGAATATAGTGCTATTACTGAATTTTAGCAATTTATATATATATATATGTGAGGACCTTACAGTAATTATTATTTAATGTTATCTCCTTCAGAAAAGAAAAAAAAAAAAAAAAAAGCACCTAATCATGATACAGTCAATAATGCTTTGGGAAAAAAAAAATAATAATTGTTAATGAGAAATCTTAAAAAATGGGCATATTGTTTCCTTCAGGGGATGACTGATGAAGAAGGATACACTTTTTAAGTAGAAGAATATTGACTGAGTTGGGTTGTTTATTTTTTATTTTTTTAATTTAATTTTATTTTTTAAAGTAAGATTCCACAAAGTTTGGTGATTTGAAAACTTGCAGATGAAAAGATACAGGTGTAGTTCACAGTCACCTGCTCTGAGCTCTGAACATGTTAGCTGCTGATGCATCCTCCAGCTCATTTTTTCATTGACAAGCAAGTAGACTTTGACTGTATTTCATTATGTAGAAAACTTTCCAATCCCAAGCAGTCTTTTAATTTTGGGAACCAATTAAGCAAATTCACTAATCATAATTTCTGTATGTAATTTATATCAGATGAAGATGTGTACAATACTATGTTTCTGAATTCTAGTGCAATATTTACTTGCAGAAGAAGTAAGAGCCAGAAATAATTTGTTCTTCACATGCTTTTCAAAAGAACAGTTTTCTAAAATTCTTATTAGACTGTCAGTGTTAATTATATTTTTGGAATTAGACTGAAATTTTCCTCTCAGCTTATTAAATCAAGGGCTAGAGGCAAAATGCACTGAGGCTGCCATTTTTTTGTCCTTCATTTTCTCAAGCAGGGGCTCCCTGCTGCTTATGTCATGAACCATGTGAACCTTTTTGCAGTAACTTTGAAAGTAAGAAAGTAAGGAGTAGAAAGGCTGGAGAAATTATTTAATTGAAAATGATTAAGTAGCAGTATATGGTTTCAGTCATGAATTTAATATCAGGAGATTTTGTTTTTTTTTTTTTATAAATTTTTGACCAGAAGTTAATATAAACAAATGTCCTTCCTTTGGTTATTCAGAAAGACTGTAGGAGAGTTTCTCAAAATCCCAACATCCCTTGAAAAGTAAAAGTCCTGTTAAAATGGGAGAGTAAGCATAATTTTGTGAAATGATTCCTAAAGCTGAATAAACTACCAGCAAAAACATTTTAGTGTTCCCTGCAAGGGAAGGCTGTGTCACACTGCAGATATTCTCCATTAAAGAAGTGGACAGGACTCTGAAGGAGCATGTCAGACTGAAGTGTCAAAATAAATAAATGGGTGTAGAATAAACAAGGAAAAACAACAACAACAACAAAAGGAAGATCTGCAGAAGGATTTAACAGTACTGAACGATCGTCTTTATTGATAACTTCAGATTAAGTTCATAAAAAATTTGGGAGCAATTCTGTAACCACTGTGGATTGCTCTCTGAAAATGTCAGCTCAATCCTTAATAGTGACCAGAGGACAAATAGATTAATTTTGTGTTCTTCTCATGCAGCCTTAAGAAGGGTTCAGTAGACTTAAGCTTCTGGGAAGGACAATGCAGATAATCAGGGGTAAAAAATCAGGAGCTGAAATAGAACAGGACATGCTGGAAAATAAATAACTAAGGATAAATATGATAGTATTCTAGGATTTGAGATAGTGTGGAGGAAACACACTAAGAATAATATATATATATATTATTTTTTTTTCCTGCTGAAGAACTAAGGAACTTCCATAGACTACCAGGTCATGGATAGAATGAAAATACCAAATAATAATAATAATAAAAATCCCTGATTTTTTTCAAAGATTGTGGTACTGTAATATATAATGTAACAAGATCTTGTGGATGCCAAAAATAAAGGGTATTCTTGTTGCTATTATACCTGATTGTTTTTGCTCTGCTGTTGGTACAGCATGTTATTGGTCATTATCACCGATTATATGAGCTGACCCATGACCATTCTTCAATAATGCAGTATGCATGATCAGTCTTTGAATTACATTTTATTTTACTGCTCTTTTTGCAGATAACAGTCTGCAAAAAGATTTGAGTGGCTGTACAAGTGCCTCCTTTGCTGTTCTATATTCTCACAAGCCATCTCAAGTTTAAGCTTTTGTTCTAAAAACAATTTCTATCACGCAAACGTATCGAGAAAGCAGAGAGAAAGGGTGAGGAATGTCTGACTCATTATTTGTGTTCAAATATTGCTTTATTATTTATAGAGTCATTCCACATTTCCAAAGTATGTAGGCAATGTTAGAAATAAAAAGCTATTTCTGAAAGCAATGAGATTTAAGTTACTGAGGCACACATTGTCAGTGAAATTTAGGTGCCTCATTTCCTTCACCGTGAAGGTGTATAATCTGCAGTTAGAGAGTGGAGTTAAACAGTTACTTCTTCTGATGTTTTGTGAGCATTTGGGCACCTCCAGCTCTACTGTAATGTAAAAGAAAAGATTATAATGTCTGATTATTGAAATAGGTAGAAAAATGCAATGGCTGGTAAGAACCACTGCAACTTGCACCTAGTATAACTCCTTGAGAAGTCCACCAAAAACCGGTTGAAAAGTTCTAGATGCTGCTGAATGCTGTGTGGTTTCTAGAATCACTTAGAAGGAAGTCCATAGTGTTTACTATGACTTAGTTGGGAGAAAAGTGCTTTCCTATTTAAGGCTACTGTAATTTAATTTGGTTCCTACTGCTATTTATACCTATGATGTCACGCTGACATATATAGTGCCTTTAGGTAAAATTGTCCTCATGAGTTACTCATAACGCATGCAGGAGTTAACCCTGGAGTTTAGGGTCATTTGAAGCTTGGCTTTTCAGTTGGATGATTTAAGGCTTCAGTTCCACTTCTTCCTCTACAATGTGCTGTTACTCAGAGAGGCGAGGGGCAAGCAGATGCTGTGTGTTATGAATGAGAGGACTGTAATATATATATATATACATACGTATGTTTCAGTGAAATATACTGCCGCAATAGGTAACAATTTAAGTATACAGAATATGATGTCTGACATCAGCTAAATACCATTGTATGCTAGCAGTTTTTTCATTAGTATATGGTGGACAGATATGCTAAAGGTCAAGTTTTAAAACACTTATGGTTCCTGCGTTTTGGAGTAAAATATCAAAACTGTAACAAGACAATAGTGCAAGCAAATGACTGATCACTCCTCAGACCTTTGGTTCTAATGAGGATCTATCCCTTGTCTTAATTGTTTAAATTGAGGGTTTTACAGGATTAAATTTCTGAACATCATGTCACGTTTAAATTGTCCAACTGGTCTGCAAATTTGGTTTAATGCTGATACACTGTGTTGCCGACTGAAAATTGCTAAGATATGCCAAAATGATAGATCTAGTGAAGTAGTCCTAATTGACAAGAGTTCTGTTTTCTTGCCTATTGATTTCTTTGGCTGAAGTTAAAATGAATGATTTATAATTGAAAAGAATTGACTGTTCTTTCTAAATATCAGTTTCAAAACATTCTGTGCTCTTCATATTATTTGATAAACCTGGGGCTGTTTTCAGATCTTCCTGTATCCTAGACACAATAACCGTGCCCATAGAAGCATATGTATTAAGGTGATTTTCATTATTAATAAAATTAGTAGACCTTGTTAAATTATTTTGTCTAACTTCATGATGTGTTGCTGCTTAATTTGTGAAAAACAAATAGTTACTAATATCATTATATATATATATATATGTATTTGAGAAAAGTGATCATATGCCTGCAGCCTTAATTTTCAGTAAAAATTAAACAAGAAGGTCTGATCCTGGGGAAACTAACCTGCTTCATTAATCTAAAGGTTTGTTTTACCTTATTATTTATCCCTACAGCTTGTTTGCCAGCCCTGCATTTCACTTAAATTAGAAGAGAAAATCACATATGCTTTATTTCTGAATTCCTTATGAAGCGTGATGTGCTCTTGTGCCTTCATTGTTATATGCACCAGCAAATTATCCAGAGGCTCTCCAAATATTTTGATTCTATTTTGTAAGATTCACTAAAATTCTAGATAAATTCAGTTCGTTTTGCCTGAGAGTGCAATATGATTGTTTCTGTATCAAGTAGACAATAAGAATAAAAGCAGGTGCACTATTTGAATAACATGCTTTGTATGTGTTATCACTAGATGCTTTAGTTGTTCTGGAACTACACTTAAATAGAGGGAGACCACAATTAATTACATATGAAACTGTTAACCTTTTCATTAGTTCTAAATCATATAAATATGGAAATAATCTAATCCCATATGAAATGATAAACTATGGCTTGTGCTATTTGTTAACATTCAGTTGAAGAAACGTCTATGAAACCTTGGTATATTTTGGAGCTACACCCATGTAACTGAAGCCAGATGTGGCCATAGGTGTTTATAGATTATCACTTAATAAAACCAGTATCAGAAAGTGGCGGTTAGTATGAAGTGGAAATAGCCTTGAAATTAACTTCTGTTTCCTTTTAAAATGTGGATTCTCCTTTCTGTGTATCAGCTGTGAGCCAGTGGCCTGTTATGGCTGTAATCCCAAGGCTGCAGTTTCAGCTATTGCTTGAATAAGGCAAAACCAAGGCCCAGAGTAGTAGTGGCTGCTTAGAGCACAGCATAGCTGAATCCTCTCGCTCCACAGTACAGGTGGAGAAGGTCCTGGTGGGATATTTATATTTTGCCAGTTTAAAATAGTTCTGGACACCTACATCTCTGATTTCTATTTTAGTTCCGTGACTTTAAGATGGGTTACGTTTGTTGCACATAGTGCAAAAGAATGTTGATTTTAGTTAATTAAAGGACCTACCAAAAAAAAACCAAAACAAACAAACAAAAAAAAACCCCACACAACAACAACAACAACAAAAAACAAACACACACACACAAAACATTTACTCAATGCAGAGCACCTTCCAGATTCAAACACCAACATTGCATTTCTGATGATGGGAGCCAGGAAGCCATGCACGCAGACTGGAGCCACTAGAGGCTGCTCCAAGGCCCTGTTGTGCCAGATGTTACCAGAGCACAGATTGTTACAGCTTTTCTGTTGGATCTTGATGTTCCTCTAAAAGTCACAGAGCCACATTATAACAGATTCATCTCTACTAGACAGCTTTTTTTTTTAAGACAGGTTTAAAATTACTTTAGCTTCTTCTGGTGGATGCAACAGAACCTCCTTGACTTCTAAGTCCTGCTACAGGCAAGACCTCATTGCTACATGAGTGCAAATTCCTTTCTAACATTTAGAATACTTTATACAAACATCCTACTTTACTTTTCTAGCTCTACTTTATTGAATATGAAGACTTCTTGAATTAATTTGTCTATTTCTTTTTTCTCCCATCTCAACTAAAGCGTTAAACTGATTTTTTTTTTTTCCATACTAATCGCTACATTTACATTCTGCAAGTTGTAGAATGCATAGCCATTATCCACCAAACTTCCATATCTAACAGTTTAATAATTTAACTACTCAAACTTTCACAAAATCTTACCATTATCTATCTATCTTTTTTTTTTTTTTTTCTCCTTTTTTTTGACATTGAACAATGTTATGATAGGTAATTGTATGTGACTGGAAATCATCTCATTTTTCACGCATAGAAAAGATAATAAAGATAATACTATTACAGGTGGGGAAAAAAGTCTTCTACGCATTTAGTTACAAGTGGATTAAAAAGCCTAAGAATGTTTTTGTGTGCATGTGTTTGTTTCCATTTGAAAAAAAAAAAAAAAGTTTTAATTGTATAATAGTGATAATTTAGATTTATTTGTTGATAACTGATAAATTCATGGGCTGATACTCACTAGCAAATTTATCAAATGTACTGGTGCCTTAAAAAAATAATTCAATCTATTTCTATTGCCTAGATTATTTTTATTCTTTGCTTCAGGCAAACACTGGGCAAAATCAAACCTTTTATTATAGGACTTCGTGTATATTTACCTTCCAGTTCTTTCCTCTCAAAAATAATTTTCATTCAAACTCATGAGCAGAATTTGTAGTATATAGGTTCTCCTTGAATGCTAATATTTGTTAATAACCATTGATGTGAGTCTGAAAATATAATTATTACATTAATGGTTTATGATGTTTTATTTCTAGTCTGCAGGCTATGATATCATGAAATATTGTCTTTTTTGTAAGCATATATGTTATGAGAAGACACAAACTATATATTGGTGGACTCAGTTTCACAGAAGATTGAAAAGCTCAATCATATATGAATTGAAAACAGAGATAAGTGATCAAAAAATGTTTTTGAAGCTGGTGAAAGACTTAAATCTATTTATTTATTTATTACAGTGGTGTACATGATAACAGTAACACTTGTTAGGCTGCTTAGAAAGTTGTTTTCTCAAAAGAAAGAAGAGTACTTTACAGGTTTCAATTTAGAGCTTCCTATAAAGGTCATCTTAAACTTTGGGAATGTTTCATATATAGGCAGAGCAACTCAGTTTAAACCTGTCTCTAATAATTATAGGTTATAACATCCAAAGCTTAACATGTATATTCTTAAAGAAAAATAAAATGTTACTCAAGGTTTTACTAAATTGTGAATTGGTACATTTAATCATTTAATTTTTGTTGTTGGAGTCTTTTGCAAATTGGATGTGAGAATTATAGCTTCATTTTGTTGTGCATGAGTTTTTTGTTTTGTTTTGTTTTTTAAATAGAGGCTGAGGAAACCAGAAAGATCTTGATTTATCAAATTCCTTTGGAAACAGGGAAATATTTTGAAGAATCTATGTTATCTCTTAGAGGTGATTTTTGCTTGTGGAGGTCAACAAGATATTGATTTGGGTGAATTCTTGCATAAGGTTTCTTAATCAAAGAGATCACCTAACACTTCAAATGCAATGTAATTAATCACTCAACAAAATTAACACCATGTTTTTTGCTGTGGGTTGTTATTTATTCTCAAAGAGCTATCAATAAATCTTTATAATCTTACAGTCACGTGTTAAAGCTAAAAGCAAGCAGTTGTGCAGTTCTTTCCAATATCCTTGAAAGCAGTTAGATTTTTAAAAAATGATTTCTGTAGGAAATTAAAAAAAAAATATATGGAGTTGTCTTTCTAAATGAGTCATTAGATGAATGCAGGTTAATGTTTGTTTGCCATTAGGGAAAAGTCAGTTGTAATTTGGATAATTAAGAAAAACTTGGTAAGTATTGTCATTGGAATAGATCTCCATATGTTAGAAGGTTAATTAATAGTATTTGCATTTCCTGTTACAAATTTGGGCCTTTTTCCACAGACCAAAAGCCATGGTAACCCAAAAAAGACATTGCTGCTGCTTTCTGCTTTACTTCTTTGTTTAAGGCATTTCATCCAGCAGTACCGCAAGTATTGATATGTAGTTTGTTTTAGTATAATGAACTGAAGTAATGATTCATATCTGTACCTGCAAATGACGAGCATGTATTTGACTTGTACCTGTAAGCCTTTAGGTGACTGTAATTTCTCTTGCCAACTATTCTAGGCTGAAGTGAAACCACTGAAAGAACATTAATGTTTGCATACACATACATTGAACTATATATTTACATAATGAATAGTTACCAATTTTTGTACACACATATGCATGTGTTTATGCATACATATTTATATAAGCGTCAATAGGAGAAAAGACTAAAAGACATCCTCGGTTGGAATGAAGACAGCTTTTGGCTTGCTGAGTCAGAAAATATAGATGTTATACATAATTAAATTTTATGGCTTAGCTTCTAGTATTTCTAAGAAGGAAATTATAAAATTTGATGAATGAATTATTACACTAACCTAGAGTGATTATTTTCTGTGGAAATGAAGTTTGAATAATTAGTGTTGTTGCAAAATTGAATTAAATAGTTTTGTATTGGAGTGCCCAATCAGGTATGCTGAAGCATCTTGATGCAAATGAACATCAGTAATATTTTATTGTCTGTGATTTTGTTGGAAAGAGCTCTTATAAAAATGATGAACACTTGAAGACCTTTTTACAATGTATACATGAAGATAAAGTTCTTGTTGGGTGCCAGTAAAAGGAACCATATTGATTCCATGTTAATTACTGGTAATGTGTAATATCCTTCGTCTGTGGGGGTTTGGAAGTTTAGCAGTAACTGTTAAAAGTACAGTTCCAAAGACATTATGCATTTCTGTCAAGCACCATACAAAGAACATATGTAAATGTTACAGAATGGTGCCCTACAAACAGCCGGCCACCTTACATTATTGTACGTTTAGCACATTGCATCTGGAGGCTCAGCAACTTGTATTGAAAACTGTTAGGTAGAAATGAAACTCCTATGGAATGAATGGAAAAAATCTCCAGTAAACTAACTTTGTTTCACCTTAGAAGCAATCAGACTTCTCAAAGTAGCTTTCTTTTGAGTATTTAATATTAGCACTGGCTACTGCCACTTCTGTGTTATATCTCCAAACACAGCCTAAGCAATGAGGACCTGAATGGTCAGAAACTAGTCGAGATTTTCTCTTAACTTTAATAGTTCATGAAGGTGCGTCATGCATCATAAGGATGGCTATGGTGTGTCATATAATGTCAAACTGAAACCAACTTTATAATGGATTACAGTAATAAAAAAAAAAAAAAAACAGATAAAGGAAAAGAGAGAGGTGGGAAAATAACATTAAAGAGCACTCATGGGTGCTTGTGTTTTGATTTTTGATATACTTTTCACAGCTTAGGACTTGCTGTTTTCTGGTATGTCTATAAGTGCAGCAAAAACAGCTTCTCTTTTGACTGTTTGCTTTCTAACCATTCACAAAATTACTTAAAGAAGAGATTTTTGATAAACTGAGTTGTGTATAATAAAGTTTCATTTCCTATGATGGCTCAAAATTCTCAACCAGGGAGTAGAAAATTCAGCATTGAATAACTTGAATGGAATATTGGACTCGGCTATATAAGAGTGCAAGCTTATAAATAGTGCCTATTTTTTATCATGATTTCAGAGATATAATTTCTTCTTGTACTCATGAAATATTATTACAATTCTTGTTTAAGACCGAAAAGATCTGGAAAAGTCATTTGTGCAGATCTGTGATTACAGGACAGGTTGCAGTAGCAACAGAGAGATGCAGTAGCCTGATTCCCAGGCTAGAGATGCTTTGCTGGCCTCCCATTAGGCAGCTTTTCCCAATGAATGGCTTTTTTTTCTTTTTTTGTGGGGTGGGTGGGTAGTGGTGGTAGGATATTTGTTTTTTTTGTTGTTAGTCCAGTGTTCTGAGTTGTCATATGGAGGCTTTATTTCAGAAAGGTGTTCCAGGTATTGCTATTCACTGAAAATGTATGTCTTTGTAGCACAGTGAATGAACATTAGACTTAGATAATTTTTAATGCTGACTTCTTGAAGGCAGTAATAATATATCCGGAAGATAATAACTGAGATGGCAGACAACAATGCATCATAAGTATTATTGAAGATTAATTGTTCCACGACTAAAGATCCTCAAGCTTTTAGAAGTGTAACAAAGTCTGAAGTTCTGCATCTTGACAATGACTAGTTTTGAAATTGTGTTCTTTTTAGCTAATTTCATTGTGATTGATTCCATAATTCCGCAGCATGATTTCACGAAGAGTGATATATATTTAAGACTGTATTGCAATTATTGGATAGTCATCTGAAAGCTTCTTAACAGACTAATGTAACCCTGTCACTAATTACAACTCCATCAAGTTGTTTATGCATTGGAATCCATAGTTTTAATGCATTATGTTTCTAATTCTAGCAAGAGTCAAGCAATCAGTAAAGTTAAAAGCTGACCTCTTTAAAATGAGAAAGTGAACTCAAGTTAGTGGTAGCTTTTTTAACTGTAAGTTTAAAACATTTCTGAAATGTGTTGAGGATTTTGAGTCTTTATCATGGAATATAGGAGGAAGGAAGGAATAGGAGAAGAGCAAACTTTATTGAAAAGATAACAGGAGACTGAAGGGAGTGTCTTACCATACTTTGGTGACACTGTCACTGTCAAAAATAAATAAATAAATAATTACTTCAGAACACCGAGTTCTGAAATGAGTCTGAAGGCAAAGTCACCTATGAAACTGCTAGCAAAACCACTTTCAGGTAATGTTTTTACTATTAAAAGTAGGCCAATCAAATACTGGTGTTGTTAAAATGCTTTTCAGCCCCATCTGGAAAATACCAACACATGAAAGTTAGGGTGTCCTTTAGAAATAGTAGAGAGCATGAAGGAATTAAGTGCCCAGAAATGGGGAGCAAACTTAACATGGGACTTCCTGGGTCTTGGTGAGTGAGGTACCTGCTATGCTGCTGGAAAAACCTGCACTTTCTGAAGCTGCCAGCCTGTTTTTTGAATGAACGTGATGTGTGCAGAGCCCAGATTAGAGTAAGTGCTCCCTGGCTATGTAATCATGTCTGCAGTGCTTTGCCCAATAAAGTGGGTAACCCTCACTCAGCAGTGAAAGACCAGTTTAAGGCTAACAGTCATTAAAAGATTTGAAATGCAAATTTGTGGTAGCAATTTCACCAGCCACATGGATTTTTTTTTTCCAGTTTTAGCTAATGAGAATTCAGTCTACTACAGCTAAAGAAGCAAAGGCAATGTAGCACAGTTGGTAGCATCTGCAAAAGTGAATAAGGAACAAAAATGGAGGGAATAAAAAAAAAAGTGTGGGAAAGAATGTACATTTAAAAGAACAAAGTAAGGATCCAAAAACGTTTCTGAGAATCAAATATTTTGGCATCCATCTAACCATTCTGCGATCTAAGGTGCAAAGCTGTCCAGGCTTGTGGTATTAGCTGATGGCTTGGACCGTGGTGGCAGCCTGTCCACAGACACAAGTGGAACAAGACCTCTGTAGGGTTTGGATTGGCATGGATTGTTGCATGTTACCTGAGACGTGCTGACAGTGCAGGCTTCCTTCTCATTTTCCACAGATTGAAGACACTTTGACTTAGCCTAAAGCCTTTATGTGACCTTAAGTCAGGCTGAATATTATACTAGTGTGAGTAAGACTGTTTAACTTCCAAGCTGTCATTGTAAATGGCTCAGGATGGAGTTGAATAGTATTTTTGTGTTATAAATGAGGAGGATAAATCTGAAAAAGCTTCCCTCTGCCACCCTCAAATTCATTCTACTTCACCTCTGTTCAAGTTTTATATTCACACATATCTGGGTTTAGTTTTTATTCACACATATCTGGGAATTATGCTTTGTCTGTGTTTATTTTTTTTTTGGCTATGCATTAGAATCAGATCAAAAGTTGAGTAGCAATGTTTACGCCTTTTTATAAAACTACTGCAGCTTTGCATGCATGTAGGTAGAAATGTTGTAATAGTTTGTGATGACATCTGTTAACTTTGAGTCAATATCTGAAAATTCAAATCATATTTACCTTTCATGGCTTGAAATTAAATTTCTGCCTTTCAGTTCTAATCAGTTGTAGCTACATACCAGCTGTTTTGCATTCACCTCTGGCTGTTGAACATTTAAGATAAAACGTGAGGTGGACCCATTGATAAAAATGGGAATGAGTTCAGAAAATGAAAATTTAAATCCTTTGTTTATGGTAAAAAGAGCCATAGAGCATTGTAACTAATAAAATCATTAAGTGCTTCATCAGATTAAAGTGTTTAAAGTTTTAAATATTTGAGATATCCGTCAAACGTAGCTGCTGTCTGTCCTTGACAGAAGCACCATCGTCTGCTGAGATGCAGACCTGTGACCTCTAGATAAGTTTCTATACACAGAAAAATATTTATCTTTATACTATGACCTTCCATGCACAAGGCATGAGCCATGGATTTGTTTCCTAGGGAACTAGTGGCTGAGAAAAATCTATAATTAGATCTGTGGGTTGTTTGCTACAAATGGGAATTGGGTGCTAAGCAGGTTCTTAAAGCATCCAGAAGTATTACATTGACTTCATATAATGGAACAAAATTTTTTAAAATGCTCTTCATCATAATATTGCTTTTTAATATCTTCAATTTAAAAAAACTAAATGCTCTTGATAGACTACTTATTCCTCTATGTTCATCTTAACCACAAAGTATTCTTAGAAGTCTAGACTCCACAGGTTGTTAGTTAAAGCAAAATAAAATTAGACACAATCTTCCAACAAATTTCTTCAACTTAAAATGAATTTTAATTTTCAAGACTGTTTTTTAAGTGAATCATTCTCACCAACTCCATTTTTCTCACTTTATTACTTCTATTCGATTCTTCAGGTTGGCTCTGCAACCTCAGTGTCTCATTTTGCAATTCCAATTATTCCACCCGGCTGGAAGTTCCCACTTAATCCAGATCTTGATTTCTTTCTTTGCTGCGTGCATGGATCTAAAGATAACATTTGTAGCTCAATCTGTGGGTAGTAATTGTAGCTGCAGGGAAAGAAAGTGACTAGTGTTTTTTGCTTTGTTTTGTTTTGTTTTTAAGATTCCCCATTCAGCCCAGGGCAGACTTCTCTAGACCTTATCAGCAGTTTATTTTAGCCAGGGCACAGTACAGCCAAAATGGTGCTGTGTTTCTTCCAGTCCAGTGCTAGATCAGACAGCCTTATGATTTTCTGGATATAGACAGTACTGTGAAATACCTGGAAACAGTTACTGTAAATTGACTATATTCTCTTTTCTCCTGTTCCTTGAAGATTTTGCTGCTCCATATGTGCTGGTTACATGTTATGCATTTTGTCCATTGTCGTGAATTTCTGCAATTAGAAACCATTAAACATTGTCTCTGCATTTCTGCCTTTTTAGATCAATGATAGGTTTGCAATAGACCCCCTTAATAAATGTAAATAATCATTTTATTATTTTTTAAAGGACATTCTTTGAGATTTTCTTCATGTATTGTAGTCAGTCAGACTTTTCCTAACAACTATAGCTTTGTAGATTCTTCAGCTAGTTGTCACTCAAAATATGGTGATCCTCAAATGCTCTCAGCTAAGAGGGTGTGTTACAAGTTAGTAACCTAAGCATTAATTAAAATATGCTTATTAAATGCCTACTGATAGGCCAAATCAGCCACAGAAATAACCAGTCCTTCTGTGACAAGCGATACTTCCAGGTAATTCTCCTTTGAGATTACAAAAACCTGTGTTCATAAATTCTGTGCTGCCAGTAGGAGGAAATTATTGTGTGCTGATTCTAGAGTTTGCAGATACTTATCTGAAATCAACTACTACTTAGGAAAAAGGGGAAGTGAAAATTATTTGTAATGCATCTTCTTGCTCTTTATAAATTAAGAGCAAAAGAAGTTGAAGGATTACCTGCTACAAAAGATAACACAAATCATTATATGTTCATAGACTTAATTTACTTCTGTCTGAAAGCAAATGCTTACTGGTAGTAGTCCATATTGTTCAAATCCTCAGATTTGGTAGATGAAGTCTGCAGGCCCCAGTGCTATCGCTATTCTTCAGGGTAAATTGTTACATTGGTGTAGAACTACAACAGTGAACCTCAGATGAAAGGGAACCACTGGGACACAGGGCTTCCACATACATAAACTGATTGTGTTTCATTTGTGTGCTTGTGCATCCTGCTACAAAATTGATCTGAATTTTGTAAAAGTCTATGCATAATTACAATCAAAATCCGTTATGTTGAGAAGATATATTTTGGTTGAAGATAAAATGTCCTATTTGTGTTGACTATTCTAAAAAGAATGTTTAAAATGAGCACTGGTGATGAAATTACTTCACCGATTGTTTATATACTGTATAATTTTTATACATTACAATATGACATTGAATTTTTCATCTGTGGAATTTATTAACCTTCGCAAATTTCAGAAGCGGAATTGTTTGTGTTATAGGGACTAAAACCTTGCATTTTCACTGCTGTAACAAAATATAAGTTGGTATAGTAACTTCTTGAAGCACAGCCCCAGTGCAACAAAATATTTAGGTATGCCATCTGCATTTCAAGCACTACAAGTTCTATTTTCTTCATGTACCTGAAGTTCTAAATATGTTACCTGATAAGAGTATTCATTTTTTTAGATTGCTTCAGGCAAGGAATGTTTGTACGATTTGTAGCTCCAAATCAGTCTTGCAAACATGCATCAAAAATATGTTAAAACTACGAACTTTAATTCTCACAATGGTATTCCTAAATGTGACACTTCCTGTAATGTTTTCAATGACAAAGCTCATAGTTAAAATGTTAAAAAAAACCAATGCTGTTATCTTGAGAATATCATTGTATGATTTTTCATTTTCACAATTAATTTCAGTTTCAACTTCTGTTTGTTTTTTTTTTTCATTCCCACATTGCATCTGTGATGGTGTAAAATTTTCCACGTTTGAGGTATTTGAACACCTAGTGCTCAATACTTCAAAAAAATTATATAGCTATTAAAAAGGCTTCAGTTTACAGATGCATTTTACAATAATACGTTGTCTTGTTTGAAGAACTTTTTTTTTCTCTGTAATCTCTGTGTTAAGAGGTCTAATACAAAAGAGTATGAATAAGAAATAATTGCTAGCCTTGTAGTAGTACTTTTGCCCAATAGTCACCTTTGTACTTTTAAGTACAAAAATCCAAACATTTTTTGGTAATACGTTTCTCCCAGTTAAAACTGAGTCTTTGGAACCTGACACGGGATTTTGAAGTTAAAATAACTGAATTATGCCTTTCTTTTATGAGTTAAATCTTTCATATACATATACATCTTGCTTTCTCTAGAAAATATATATGAATATATTCTAATTTATATATTCTACTTAGGACTGTCAACAGCATCAAGCCAATATTTTGTAGATGATGATACAGAAGCACTGTTTGCTGTTGTTTTCTCCAGCTTACAAAACAAAACCTTCACCTTGACTGTTTTCCTACTTCAGTTATCACTGGAGGTTGGGTCCGTGTTGTGTATTCCCATGGCTGGTCACATTTCCTTTTTCATTCCCTGCTTGTGGTTTCAAAAGTGCTGCTCTAGTGCAAGCACAAATATTAGAATTTGAGTGATTAGCTGATATGCTGTTTTAAGCGTCGGGGTTACAGTGCATGGTCTAGAAGATTTATACAGCTTTGAAAATCTTGCCTCGCACATAGACTGGTGACTGAAACCTGATCTGGAACTATTTTGAAATTCAGGGCTGTAATATTGCCTCCGCTACTGTATTACATGAGCATCTTTAATTGCTGATGGCTCATTCTGCTGTTTACTTGAGTTTTGCAAATATTGTTCAGGCTAGTCTACACCAACCTAGCTTGTTTCTTGGAGAACATACTGAATAGGTATTTGTTCAGATGCATTTCAGCTAATAATTATTTTTTAAGTTTGATGATTGTGAAAGGCAGTTATTGTGGACCTTAACAGCAAGGCTTGCTTTGTGAACAAGAGAAAAGTGTAACATAAAATATATGCTGTCATTTGTAGTGTGTTTGTTTTATCTCTAATTATCATGAACAATGGACAGAGTCATGTGGAGAAACTTAATTTCTGTTACCTTTAGGTATGTCAATAAATCACCTGAAAGTTCTTTAGCATCACCCAGGTATTGAATGAGTTCTGCATTTAGGCCCGAGTCAGAGGGAAGGTCTGATTTGGCCAATATGTCTCCCTTTGACAAAGAGCAGAACTAGGTTGCCAAGATAAACTAGATGATCTGATCCTCAATTAATGAAGACACATGTATTAAAAACCAATAAACTAATAAATTATTAAATCCAGCAAATTTATTTGAATTGCTTTAAAACCACAGTTTTTGTATGTTTATCTTATAGTAGTGAAGTAGTAGATATAGAAGAAGGTTCTGTAGGTTAGGGGGGTTGCATAATGATAAGAATATTTTGCGTTTGTCTTGATTGAAAGATTATTTGAGTCAGAGCACAGAGCACAAGGAGCCTCCAGCTGTAAAGAGTGGTTTTCAGTATGGCAGGACAGGAAGTGTCTGTTCGAATATTTGTGTGTTGTCTAAACAATGGGCCTTAAACCATGGTTTTGCTCTTCTGGAGTACAGTGATTAAAGAAAAAAATAGTTCAGTGCTAAATATTCCGTGGATAATTTTGCTTCCTAGAAGAAGAAGGAGAAGGTGAGAAAAACATGACCATGAAAACCAACCAAAAAAATCACAAAACTAAAAAACATGCTGGAGGCAGTTTAACACTCCAAAGTGAAAAGTATTAGGACTGGAACCAAATGTACCTCTCTGAAGGTGGCAATCATTTTCGAATTAAAATTGAAACTAATATATTGTACTTCTAATTCAGACAGTGCCAAGAACTAAGAAATTACAGAACTGATTGCAGCAAACACCTACTGAGGCTGGTGAACTCAGATGGTACTGTTAAGGACGCAATTACTACGGCTGCAGAACTGTAAAGTGTCTCTGGGGGTAGTGTGGTTTTTGTACTTCTATTTCTCTTCTTCTCTTGAGAACACTGGTTTACTGTTGTGGTGTACCTGTAACAATAGGGGGATCAGAATGCTGAAATGAGTTTAGCTGGAAGGGATACATAATGTCAGGTGGAAAACAACACTTGGTAAATATGTTTTGGCTATGGTTCAGCAAAAAGCAGATCCCGTCAGCTAAGTAACGCTCTGTTTTCTTGAAAGTGTCTCTTAGTTGAGCCCTATACTCATCTCTGCCTTTTTTTATTTTGTTTTGATTTTTCAAAAAGAATGGTGTTCTGTCTTCAGTGCTATAGAAGGGGTTCTGACAAGGCTAGTGTGGATCATGTCAGTTTTCAGTATGTTTATTCTCCAGTGCACCCTTCACATGGGAAAATGCTGTTAACCCTTGTTGAGGTGGGGAAATGAGGCATATCTAAGTGCATCTGTGCTGTTCTTTGGGTCCTGGGGGAGGAAGTAGCCTTCACAAGTCTGTATTATTGTGGGATGTTTGGTAAGCAATTATTCTGTCTACCCCATCTGCCCATGTTGGTTTGGTTTGGAAGGGACCTTTGAAGATCAGCTAGTCCAACACCCTGCCACAGGCACTAACCCAGGTTGCTCAAAGCCCCACCCAGCCTGACTGTGAACACTTCTAATGGTGAGGCATTAGGAGTGAGGCATTCTCGTCATCCTTGAATTAAGAGGTTTTATATGCAACACATAGCTACTGTCATACGGTGCAGATGTTTTCAATATTAGAACCTGCACTGAAGCACTGAAGGTCCTAAAGCTGTGAAAAAAAAAAAAAAAAAAAAAAAAAAAACAACAAACAAACTGGAGATAAGCATTTCTGTCTGTAGGTGGTAGCAACTGTGGAAACTGAGCTTTTTTAGAAATGTAGAAACAACGTCCCAAAGCAAACATTCCAGCAGAAATAATTTGGCCTTGCCTGTAGATTGGGAGAGCATTGTTGTGTAATATGTTGTAACCTAGGAAATTTTCATACCAACAGTGCTGTGTTTTAGATGGCATTCAGAATAGCAGTCTTGCCAGAGGAGATGTCAGACAATCCTCCTGTTCTTTCTTCCTTACTCTTGCTGAAGCACCAAACCATATGGCAAATTAAGCCTGATTTGTATTAAACTTTTCATTGTACTGAGCTTAGTGTGAACTGGGAAATGCACTTTCTTTGAACTATGCAGCCATTATATAAGCTTCTTAATTAGGAGATGTTAATGTTCTTCTTTACATTCCTGGGAGTATGTAGCTCCCTCTTGTGGCTAATTAAACATTTCAAAAATATCATACTGAAAATTACTTTTTAAATTACCACCGTTGCATCAGAGCAAGTGATGCAGTGGTATATGGAGCATCTCTAACCTGGGTTTCTTAATACTCCATCAAGCATGAGTTGCTGTGCAATAACTAGATGCCTAACTGACTAAATAGATAGGAGAGAAGCCTCTGCACATGCTTGAATCAGGACTGTGCCTGCTTCCTGAAGCTTTAAAAAGGTTCAGCGGACACATCCTGTCATTTAGACAAAAAAAAAAAAAAAAAAAAACAACTCTGCTTTCTGGTAACTTCACTGACCCCGTACACTGTATGCTGAGGATTGGTTGCAGTTAAGGTTGGGATGAGATATGGGATGCAATGTAGCTCCAGGGGGAACAAATCTTTCAGGTACCACATTGGGATGTATTGCTAGCAAATTCAAGATTAAGGTCTTTGTCAGATTTGGAGCAAAGAGTAAGTTTTCCCTCCAGTCAGGCTTGTAGGGATGCTTCTTACTGCTATTATTATTACTCTTCTGCCTTTCTATCTAGTGTGAAGAAGGATCTGTACATAATTATCTGGAATTTGTCTTATAAATTCCCTTGCAGAATATCAGTAATGTCCATGAGTTGTTGTGCTTTCTTTCTGTGGCTTCTTGCAGCTGGGGTTTTGGCCTATCCTATGTCTCAAATTTGTGATGAACAGTTAGGAAACGTTAGACCGCTGTGGTGGGATAGGACTCTTGTGCAAACATCTCTGAATTAGATTTTTGTGCTGGTCTGTGGCTGAAATGGTGCCTTTCAAACCACTCTTCTTATATTATATGTAAAGGAGCACTTATTAAAAGAAGTCTCAGAAATCAGGACAAAGGACAAGCAATTCAGCTTTTCCCTACAAAAGTCAGCAGTGGTCATGACACTGCAAAATCATAAGCATAATAAGGAAATAGAAAACCATACTTGTAAACCTGATGTAACAAACGAGCAAAACCAGAGATTGGTCAAAATATGTATTGAATATTGGGTAGCTTTCAGCCATTAAGTTTTAGCTTCATCACAGAACCTGAAGCACAAAGTTAGTTTGCCCTTTTGTCACTTGCAGTGTTGTCTGCCTCTGTGTTTTGTCATGACATGCTCAAATATACACAAGGAGAAAATTTAATCAATTAGCATTTCTGACTAGGAGGAGGAAGGGGATAAAAAAGTGAAACAATTTTTACTTTGAAATTTCTCTATTTCCCAAAGGGTTTGAAAGTTGAAACTTTATCTCTGAAAATGCTGATTTTCTATTTCATAACTTGTGCCTATTTTTTTCCTCAATTAAAATAAAGGAATAATGATTATGGAGTTTAGTCAAAATCTCCCTGCTCAGTAATCTGCTAACCGGTGTTGCTGAACCCACAGCAATAGGGCAACAAGTGTGTATTTTCTCAGGGACATTATTAAACACCCCGCATATTGATTATTGCAAAATTGGCACAGGTCCAGATTTCTAATGCCCCTTGTTCCTTCCGATTCCTGAGCTGTGATTTAGACTAGCATATAAATACTTGACTTAATGTTTCTGCGGAAACATTAACAATATAAAATTTCTAGAAACAAAAGAACATGAAACAGCAGTGGGAAAGAATGGCTTGGCAAGATTGTCAGCCTTAAAGGGCAAGATTAATTTATAATCCTTCTAGATTCTGGTGTGCAAGTACAAATTTGCAAAGCATGTAGTTTATAAGAAACATTGTGTAGCTATGCAAGTTTACATATGCTACTGTCAGTAATGTAAGACAGCCTTGAAATTGGATTTTTAGGGATTTTTTCATATGGGAAACAAGATAGTGATAGTAACCAGGAGTTTTCACTACACGCATATGTATATAAGTATTCATGCATTTGGAAAGTGGAGGAATTCCAACTGTGTGACTAAGCAGAGTTCTGGGCAGGATACCCAGATATTTCTGTGAGGAGATTTTTCCTTGGTTTAAAATCCTGGGAAAGGAAGAGTATAGATGAGAATGAGAAAGGGGGGAAAAAATCCCCAAAGTCATCTATTTTGAAATTACTAAGATTGCTAATAAAAAGGGATGACTAATTGGAAAATAATGTGTGATGGCTATCTGATATGATAAGAGTTGTGAAATAAGTATGCTTTATGCCATTTGGTGGAATGTCTTTTTTTTTTTTTTTCACTTGTAGGATTTGTTCGCAGCTAGTTTATCAATTTAAATGGGAAAAAAAAAAGAAAAAGAATTAAATAAAATGTCAAATGCTAGACATGGAGTGAATACAGTAGCAACGGAATAATAGAAATTTTAAGTAGTGAAATAGAAGACAGTGAAGATAAGATAGCAACTGCCTAAGGACCTGACTAGCTTTTCCATGGTTTAACACAAGAATTGCAGTGTTTTCTGAATGACTGAAACCATATTTTATATTTTCATATTGTTGGCTGGGAATGTGCCTCAACATTAGGATAAAGATTGAAATTGCTTATGTGGGTTTAGAATGATATTTTATTTTATTTTATTTTATTTTATTTTATTTTATTTTATTTTATTTTATTTTATTTTATTTTTATTTTTATTTTATTTTATTTTATTTTATTTTTATAATGTGGCCTGTAACTTCTTGTTTTCTGCCATGCAGGTCATCAGGAGTGAAGGGACTGAGGGAGCAAAGTTTCGACTCTCTGGTAAGGGAGTAGATCAAGACCCAAAAGGAATTTTTAGAATCAACGAGATCAGTGGGGATGTCTCTGTGACCCGAGCCCTTGACAGAGAAGCAATTGCCAATTATGAGGTGAGTACTCATAGCAATAGGATCTTTGCCTCTCTGTTGGTAATACATACTTTTGAATGCGTATTAGCTGTTGAAAAAGACTGCAGTTACTGAAGGCTAAACTGTGAGACACCGTGCTAAAAAATTTCCAGAAGAACCGTTTATCCTTTGGAAATCGTAAATGTGTGTCTTCTTACATGCAATCAAAACTCTGCTCTGCTTTCTACATGTATTTCTGTCACTTTTCTTCAGTAGAACTACTGTCTGAAATTCACGTACGCATATGATTTGTGAATACAAAATTATGTTTGGACAAAAGAAGTTATTTTGGGAAGTTGCCTCTGAGGTACTATCTGGTTATACTTTCTACTTTTGGTTGTCAAGTTGTCAATGGAATATACTATTCATCTCTATTTTGTAGTAATGGATATTTTTAATTGAGCTGCAGAAGATCCTGTTAATGTCAGCAGATACATTGTCAAACGTGTCTTCAACAAAGATTTTATAAAGGATTCCTTTCCTTGTCAATAAAAGCAATGTTTCTCCTCACTGAAATACAGCAAGTGATCTTGGAAATCTGTAAAATAACTGCATCATGATGTCTTGAATTGCGTAGTATAAATAGAGGATCTGTCAATTCATGTTTTTTATCTCACTCTGGAAATGTGCACTCAGTTAAATTGTGTCTTGGCATTTCAATATAGATGAGAAGCTGGATTCAAAATGCTCAGTAGATTTGTTCATTGCCACTTCTGCCCCAGCATAGCAGATCTGATCTCTGTATCATCATGCAGAAGGGAGTGTGTACTGCTCCAGCCTATGAGGGGCTTGGGGTCTGCTGACATTTCTGATTGCTGTCCCCAACCTCTTAGTTTTGTCTTCTGCTGTGTAGTAATTACTACTTTTGCTTTCAGTGCTGTTTCTCTCCTACTCTGGAAGAGTTTACTAGTTTGATGACTAGTCATGCTTGCCCAAAAAGCATTGCTAAAATGTACCATATGTTGATTTTCAACACTTAAACATCTATTTCTCATCTGGGTTTACAGTGAAATGTATGTTAACCACTTGCATAGGATTTATGGTAGCCACTGCTGTCTTTCTTAAAAGAGAAATGTTGCAGTTTCTCTTTATAATACTGTTCCTCATCTTCATTTTCCAGCTGTTTCCTATTTTATCATAGTGGCTTTCTACCTTAATGTATTGAGTATAAACCTTGATTTTTTTTTTTACTGGAAAATCATAGTAGTCTTTTCAGCCTAATGCATCAAACCACAAATGGCCCTCCTATCTGATCTGGCAAAGCATACACTTAAATTAAGACAAAAAACATTTCCCTAGAGAAGTCTTTTTGAAGCAATGCAAATTATATACAAATAGTGCAGTGTAGCAGATTATCCAGAGCAATGCAAATGTATATCCTAATAGGTTGTAGTGCTTCCTAACCTGTTATATAGCACTCTGCTCAGCATGCTCACTGGCATCCTGTTGTGCAAAATGTAGCTGAAAAGTTCTGCAGAAGGAGAACCCTCAACTTGATTTAGTCTGTCTTTGAATCCAGCCTGTTGTTTTCCAATAAAGATGTTTCATGGTGTCAGGAAGGCAGTGGGATTTTCTCCTTGATTTCCTTGATACATTGAAAGATGAATTACCAAAAAGACTGATTTTTGTCAAGTTTTTTGAAAAAAAATTTAACTTCCTTCCCCTACCCACAAAGTATTGATTTCCTGAAAGATTTATTTCAAAGCAAAAGGCAAAGAAGAAAAGAATAGATCTCCATGAAAAAGTGCAAGTTCTTTGCAAGCCATCTTACTATCAAGTAAGTAATCAGTGATGGGGCAAGGATGAAAAAATTAAATTTGTTTGAATCATTCCAGCTACACAGAAGGCTGCTGTGTATTAGCACTGATTTATTTCCTATTCTTAGTGCATATGCACTCAAGGGATGAGAATTAAAGCAGATGTTAATAGGGCACAAAATTGAGCTTTGGTGATCACAGTATTTCATAGAACTTTGCAGCTTTTACACATCCACGTACCACAAAGCACTATAAATGATCTAAGGGTATTTAATCTATTACAAAAAATGTTGTTCTTTCTACCATTGAAGGTTCAAGAGTAGTTTTTGCTGTCTTGTTTATCCTGGAGGAATATTGAAAAGCTTGTAGGACTTTTTCCTATGATAATTCATTACAAGAGAAAAGTGATTAAATTATACGGCAACTGAATTCCACTCAGAAAACCATTGATTGTCTGAGTTAATTGCCACTTTCCACTGTTTGTTTCAATTATTTTATTTTTAGTAAAGGATAGAAAAAATTTCAAAGAGTGAAAAATCTGAGAGTTGGGGCCTGCTAAAGTCTATCTGCTACAGCTGAGTTGCATGGTACTTGTGTGTTGAGAAGAGTTTACTTCTTTAATAGCAGAAGAAATTAAAGCTGGGAGAGGAATAGAAGGCAGATGCATTAACGACCTGAGCCTCTAGCCCCCTTCCCAATACAGACTTATTTGATTCATTTATTATTATTATTATTATTTTTAATGAAATTAGTCAAGTTGTTCAAAAGTGGACAAGGATATGAAATTCCACTGAAATATTAATGTCAAGGGTGATTAATTGTCATAGCAAATATGACCCAGCCACTTGCATCTTTGAAAATGTGCTGATTTCTGTTGAGAAAATGAAACTATCAGAGGAGGCTGGATGTGACAGCAGAAGTCCAAAAGCCACTACAGTGAAATTAGCCATAAGTAATTTTTTTTTTCTCATGTATATGAAATCATGGTAATGAAATCCTATTTGCCAGTGGAAATTGGTAGATTCTTCTGGTATGTTTGTCCCTTTAGCTTTGTGGGGTGCCTTCTTAAAGGCTGGAGAATGTCTGCTAGCAGCAATTTTAAATGAAAGCTCTTTATGAGGAAGTGCAAGAGGATAAGAGGATGTAAGGATGTTACTATGCCAGCTAAGATAAATTGTTTTAGAAAAGTTTGTGGAAATTCTTTTTCTTTTGGAATCAGAGAAATGGATCAGAGAAAGGAATGGATTTACACTGACTAGTTTTATTTTAGGGTTAGTTGCCTGTTGGTGCAACTACTAAATAATGGTCTGAAGAAAGGACTTAGGCAGACTATAGTTATATTATTGAATTGTTTCTGGTTTGTTGAGATAAGCAGGTCACATAGAGCCCCTACTTAATATAAGAAAAAGGCATTCCATTTACAAATATGCTATCAAAAATAATGTCCTTAGTTTTCTATCAAGACTTGAATGAATAAAACTGGTTGGAAATTTCAGGGAATGTAAGATTGTCTATCTAATATTAAAAATTGCAGGTGTTTAAAACAAATACAGAAATTTAGGGAGGACGTATTTTCTGGTTCAAATCACTGAGGTACGTCCAAAAATTTCTAATAGTCCGGGAAATTCCTGGCACACTTCAGTTCTGCTGTCTTTTCTGATTCCAAAAGTACAGGAATTTTATTGACTTTCAGCTGCATCTTTAGGCAATATCAAAAGAATTCAGTCATGCTAATGTCTGACGACAGAACTGAAGGATTCCAATGAATTTGGAAGTCTAGCTGTGTTAAGCATTGAAAGAAAAGGCTAGTGAATTGGGAAACAAAGGTTCAAATACGAAGCCAGTGAAGACTGGCTGAGAAACAGAGGTTATGGGGTAACTTGTTAATTGAAAATGTGGAGTTTTTCCAAGCCTCACATTTGCACAGATACTATATGTTCACAGGCAAAGTGCTTGCATGAAAGTACAAGCAGATTACCATGATTGAGATGACAAAAATTACTAAGTTAAAGAACTATGTTTGGGTCTTTATTCAAAGATTGGATATGTCCAAAAGATATAGGGATAGGAATCCATTAATGTTTTTACAGTTCATATATGAGATTTTGGTTAGGCATTCCTTCTTTCCTAGGTATGTCCGAGTACAGGACAAAGACTGAAGCTGTATAAACTCATTTCCTATCACTTCCCATCACCATGTGATCCTTGCAACAGTAAAATCCAGTCCTGTTAAGCATCAGTGGCAATGTGCCATCTAGTCAATGGTTGGCTTTCAGTCAGGTGTCAAGATGCTAAAGGATGGTGCCATCATTGGTGGGCTTTTTCATAACTGCAGGGTGTGTGGAAGGGAAATGATCAGAAAGTGATCCTTTGCAAACACAAAATGAAGTTTGATAAAACCATTCAGCGACAGTGCGCAAATTAGAGCTGTGAACAAATTTACATAGGTAATTTGAACTGTTAATGAAGAGTTAGTTTTAATTATTTTTTTTAAGTGAAGAGCTTTATTTGCTTTAGAAAATACTTCACAAGCAGAGGTGAGAAATCAGTTTTCAGCTTTTTTTTTTTTATATATATATAATGACACATCACACTTCTATGAAAGGATGCCTTGCAACTGTTAGACTGAGATATTCAGAAAAGTTATGTTAACAGTACTGAAAAGTAAATTAGGACTATTCCCTATGTATTACTGTTTCTATACATTGGATAACAAGTAGACTGAGAACAGGCTGAAGGATTCAGACCAATGAACAGCAACCAAATCTTTAGCATGAACTGCATCAGTTCAAGTTACATGAGACTGCTATTTCTGTGACTGAGACAAACATTTACAGAGATGCTTGCAGTCCTACTGGATTCTATTTCTGTGCTTCATAAGGAACAAAAAAATGGAAATGCTTCAGAGGTTTGAGGAAAACTGGCTCAGTCAGGTGCCTAGGAGTATTTTCTGACAAAGATGTTCAAGTACTTGAATGTATTTTTGCATATAATGAAAGCGGTATAAAAACCTAGAAGTAAACAACTGTAATTTATCGTGTACAGAAAAATGAGTTTGTCTTGTGTTTGAGTATACTGCAGCCACATCCTTTTCAGAATGATTTAACATACCCTGATACTGAATCTCTGCAATATGCAGCATGGAGATAGATAGCGCACACAAGTGTGTTTCTCTCTCCCTTTGAGAATGAAAACCACAGATTTGCTTCTAATTTCAAGACAGGTCTAAACTATGTTTTTATCTTGGTTATCTGCACTGGCAGAATTGTATGAAATTTAAGTGATCTGCTCTGTCTTGAGCTGAAACCAATTATTGCTGGGAAAGGTCAGACCTCCGTCATCTCCCAGTAATTTCCTGAAAAGGAGAAGGCACTCAGCATTCCATGGGAGGAAGGGTTTTGGTCTTGTGGGGATGTAAATTTCAGTCAAATGTGTTTGACTTAATTAAAACGTAAATGATACACAGAGAAAACATAATAATATAATGGTGCTCCCAAACTACATGTGTTACATCCAAAAAACATGGAATTGTGGCAGAGTACAAACTTGTCAGGGAAGAATCTTGATCATTTGGCAATGAGAAAAGATTTCACTTGGAAAAAAAAATAAAAATAAAATGGAGCAGTTCTTGTGTAGCTATTGAATTTGATTATTAATTAGCTAGAAACTTATTTGTATAAATAGGCTCTAGTTAGATCAACTGACATACAGCTAAAAATTCTGGAAGTGAAAATGATCTCTGTAGCTTACATTATATAAGTATACATAAAGAGTTCATAAGATGTCAATATAAAGAAAAAATATAAGTTTATAATATGCTTGTATGTGTATATTCAGCAAAGTGTTCACGTGTTGCGAGTAAACTCAGAGATGACAGCCCAAAGTTTCAGAGCAGCGAAGTTTCACCACTGTTGGCAGTGGGTTAGGTTGTACTAGTGTGCTTGTGGCAACGAAAGTTCTGCAGATTGTGGAGCTCCATGGATTTGTGGTGCTTGATTTGAGTCTCTGCCTGTTTGTCTCTTTGCCTTATTAAAGATCTGCTGTTGGCTTCTGTATTTGCTAAAAAAGTATTCAGCCCCTAAAATGGCATTATATTACAGAGGACTGTACATCTTATGGAACTTGTTCTTCATTCTCACAGTATTGAACTAGTATTGGTCTTTGCTTCTGACATGATTGCTCAGGACTTAGCACTGCTTTCGCTTGTATTAGAAGAGACTGAAGTAAATTAATCTGTCAACCTAAAAAAATACTTTTCATCTAAAAAGTAAGAGTGATGAATTAGTCAAAAAATGGTGTGTCCTGTTCTTCTGTATCAAATGGATTTAGACAAAGAAGACATGTAAAGAGAATGCCCTAAACTTGAGGAAAACTTGCATTATTATTTTTTTAATATAATTCATATTTTTTTAACCTTTATTATAGAGAGAGAGATTCTAAAATGAAAGATTGTGCTTTAGGAAATTTTACTTTCATTTAACTTGAAAATGCAGCACTGAGAAAACCCAGCAGCAGACTACATCATTCAGTGAGATCTGTATGGGCAGACTCCTGATTTAATTGGGAACTTTTGGCATTTGTTGTTCACTAAGATGAAAAACAAGGTGATCATCATAACTGTGTGCATACATCAAGTATTTGTGCATATACATTTTACATAGAATCATATTTTGTAAAACTAAGATTTAAATAGTTGCTTACACAGCTGGGATGTAAGTGGGATGTCAAGATACTGAGAATATCTCCTTTCTTCACAATTTTATTATTATTTTTTTATTGGATGAAATGAAAACCTGACAGAAAGTCTAGTTAAAATTCATGTTGTTTTTATGTATATTCTGCCATTTTGTCTTGGGGGAATAAGATATTTATTTTGTATAAACTCTCCAATTTACCATATCTTGTTCATTTTTACTGTAAATAGTCTATTCAATACATACTGCAGATCTAAATGTTATGAGATATCAGCAGGGTACTGTGATTCATTTCAGAAATCACTGGCATCCTCATATCACTTATTGTGGAAAGCACACAAAAGTCAACAGTTGGTTTTGTTAGAGGGCATATGCTTTATTCTTAGATCTAACTGCTTGCATGGCTTTGTCATTCCTGCTGTTCAACAGCACTGTCATGCCATTTGTAGGAGGAACAGAATGAAGTCTAAAGGGAAAAATCAGCAAAGGTTTGTTTATACCCTATAACTGCAAAGAGAAGGTAGTGGGCTTGGATCTCCATGCTAAAAATAACTCAAATTCCAAACATCAGGCCAAATTAGTGTTTTCTTATTGAAGAGTAGGAGGTGGAAATGCACAGCAGTAAGAAATAAAGAATGATTGGAGTTTACTGAAACAGTAACAAATGAGACAAATTTTGGTTTCATGTTTGGTTTTGTTTATTTGCCCCCCCCCTTTTTTTTTTTAATGACTACTGCTTGGAAATAGAACGCCATTCCTGAAAAGAATAATGATGTGTTCAGTTACACAAGAGGAGACTAATAATATTTTTGTCATGTAATGTTAATAGTCTGTGAAACCATTTTTGCCAGTTTTTATTAATTGCGTTGTAAGGCATTTAAAAGTCATCATGATACTGCTTCACTCTTTAGTATGATCTGTTTGTTTCTTTTCCTTGTCTACTTGTATTATAGCAACTGTCAAAAGTTCTTGCAGAAGGCTCACTGTTCTAGGTGAGCCTAGAAGTACTTGGCATAAATACCTGGAAAGGCACCACTGCTATTTCTCCGAACCTTATGTTTTCCTACAGCAAAGGGAAGGAGTGTGCATTGTTTTGCAAACACAGATTATTGTTTGCAGCCTCATGCAGCGATGGATGTGGCAGCACTTTTTCAGGGACTGCTGACATGCTGTATCTCTGGCCAGGGCCCCTCAACTCTGTGTGGAGTGGAGAGAAGGACTAGGTGAGCTCCTGCAGCTTAGATCTGTACCGCCGCCCCCCCCCCCCCCCCCCCCCCCCAGCGCACACACAGACACACAGACACACACACAGACACAGACACACACAGACACACAGACACACACACACACACTTTGTGTACCCCAGTGCTGTAGCATTTGCCCATTTTCTCTGCTGTGTATTCAGACATACCTGTTTACACTCGTGTTTGCAAAGGTGCAGTCTAGAGGAAAAATGGGAGTATTCTTTTTTTGGTTGGAACAAGACAAACAACTTGCTTAGGAAATCTTTTTCTTCTCAGAAACTTCTCTTGGGCCTATTTTGGTGCATTGGTATTGTTCTAGCTAACCATAGTTTAAGCAGGAACTATTAATCTTGTGTCTGTGAATGGGGAGATATATGTGTTTTGTGTGTGTGTGTGTGTGTGTGTGTGTGTGTGTGTGTGTGTGTGTTCAGTTTCATCTATTGCTGGGTTTTTATTTCTTGTTTATTTTCCTGGAATAAGTGCACAAGTTGTGAGGTTCTAGATCCTTTGTTAAGCATACAGAAACAGTGTGTATTTTGAAACTGAGCACATTCTAAAATGAGAATATTCATTATTAATCTACATTGTTTCCCCATCCCATCAAAAATCACGTTTCCTCCTTCTGTCTTTCTGTCTTTCTGTCTTTCTGTCTTTCTGTCTTTCTGTCTTTCTTTATTTGAATTCATTATATTTTTATGTCAATATTTTTTTTTTTCTCTGCAGCTAGAGGACCTTCTGTCTCCTTTCTGACCTCTTGTTCTTTATGTACCTGAACAAAATCATATTACCTCTCTTATCCTCTCCTGCAATCTTCTTTTCATTTTCCACCTTTTTGGGTCTTTTTTTTCCCTTGCACTTTTAACTTCATTCCATAACCTTTCTACTCCCCCTGTCTGTCTTGATGTTTTATGTCATTCACTTACATTTTTTCTAAACTCTCTGCATTTCCTTATTCAGACATACTGACCTGTTTTAGACTCTTTATAAATTGCATTGCTAGGGGTATGCATAACCATCATCTAAGCATAAATTTGTTTTGCTATTTTACAGAACCTTTCCACTGTCTTTGCAAAAGTTTTCTGCTTTGCCCATTCTAATCCGGTGTGTTCATAAATAAATTCCTTTAGAAACCTGTGTTCTGGAAACCCTGAACTTTGGATTACTTGCTAGCTGCCTTTTCTAAAATTCTAGTGAAACAGCCTAGGTAGTTTGTGTAATGATAAGGAATTTGATGGAAAAGGGAGTTTTATTTACATTTTAATGATTTTTAGTTTGTGTATCTCTTCAGTCAGGTTAAATGTATTAATTTAAGTATATGGTTGCCTGGAAAAGACTAGCATTTCGTTTATGAAATATTCGAATATGTGCAGTTAAGCTGTTTTCAAAAGCCAATCTTTCTTCATCTGCTCTTTCTTGCACCAATGTTTAGGAGCCATAATGTGATGCAATTGTTTGATAAAGCCCTTACAATGACATACTCAGGGTTTTTATTATATTTTTTCAATGTCTGCCAGAGACTTTGAGGAAAAATGGCACTATGGACCATGGGGTCTTCATTAGTGGAATAATGAAAAAATATCTGTGGATTGTAAAAAGAAATTTTAAAAAAGTTTGATGACTGCAGTCCAGAAGCCACTTCCCCTTGTCATCTTCAAAGCTCTTTGCGAGATTTTAAGTCCACTGCAGTCCCACAGATAAGGCAGGATGACCGGTTCTGGGTGGGTGGTAAGAACATTTTATGTTTTGAACTGTGGAAGTGAAACTAGAATCCATCTCTCCCCCCTCCCCTCCCCCCCCCCCCCCCTTTTTTTTTTTTAATTTGGTGGTGGTGGGTTTTTTATTATTTATTTATTTTTTTTTGGCAAGTATATCGGCTAATGTTTGATGGCAATTGACTAGTCTCAAGTAGTGTGCCATGGGTATAACTAACTGCATAATTCGGCCCTGCAGTTTGACCTGGGTTAACAAATTGACTGATGCTGCATGAACATAAACAGAATCCATTCCCTTATTGCATCACACATGAACTCTGTAGTGTTTGCAAGAAATGAAGTGTAAGAAAATGCAAGTTTTGTGAATATAGGTCTGACTGATAACATTTGCCAATAACAAAGAGAATCGTTTGTCTACCCACTCACTTTAAAACTACAACTGCACTATGGTTTTCTGCTGTACTTTGATTAAATACCTACTTAGGCACAAGTAGGTATTTGTGCATAAACACAAATGTGCACTATCAGTCTTTTGTAATTACAGCATTTTGGAGTTATCTGTGGAGACTTTAGTCACTCTGAGCTGTAGGCATCCTACTTTCACCATCTGAAGCATTACCCCTCCCAAGAATTTAAAATATACGTGTCAGATCTTCAAAGTTTGCATGAGGATTTTATACTGATGTATTGAGTTCCCTTTAATATGGCTTCTGGGCTTTTTTTGACCCATGTACCTGATCTTTCAAACTCTCTTTGGCAGTTACGTATTTCTCTCTTTAAAATTAAAATATGACAGGACTCGATAGGTGGAGCTCTAAGAAAACCACCGACAGTAATGAAACTCATAAAAATGTAAGAGTTGGCATTGCTACCTATTGCAGGCAGAGCTGTAAGAATCTCCATTTTCCCATTATTAGTCTTTTGTGGTGAAAACTTTCATGAAAACAGGCAATTCTGTGTTCACATTTTTCCTCCTTTAGATCTATTTCAATGCATAATAGCAAATGAGTGAGAGAGTTGTATTGGACTACAGCTGTAAATAAAGAACTGTATGAAAAGGCTTCTAACATTATGGAAATATTAGTTGGCATCGTTTTGTTGACATGGAAATGAAGAAAGTCTTGCTGTATTCATCCTGGTTTACTCATGTAATTACAAATAATTTTTTAATTACATATTTTCCTTAAAACCAAGGTATATTTGGTGAATGTCCTGGAGGCTTTTGGTGGTGGTGATTTTTTGTTGTTGTTTTATTTTGTTGTGGAGGTGATTTTGTTTGCTTATTTTTTATTTTCTAGTAGCTCATTAACAAGACACAGCTTTAGTTTAATTATTTTATCAGCTGATTTAAGATGCATATATCAGTACATGTAGAACACCATGATGGATCTTCCTGTTTTGAGGGGCTTTCATTCTAAATTTTCTTGAAAGGATAAAATGGGTGTCAGTAGCTACTGGCAAAACTCATTGTGCAGGTGTGTGACTAAATTAAAGTTTGCAAGGGTGGATGCAGAAACTGTAATCCTGATCCTTTTGAAGGTGCTACTCCATATGGAAATTATTTCTTTCTTCTTTTTTTTTTTTTTTTTCCTCATCTAATATATACATAATATACATAAGAGTTGATGGGTTTTGAAAAATTCAGGTCTATGTTTTTGAGAGATATAAAATTCTAGGACATTTCCATACTGTCACCAGGGTCTTGAGAATTCCTTCCTGTTTACACCATGCATCCAAAAGGGCAGTGCTTGTTGAGAGCATTTCTACCATATTCGAAATATTTCATCTAAACTTGCTAGGCTGCTGGCAGCAGGAATAGGGGCTGGTAAATATTCTGCTTGGATCTTTCCTGAAGCCTGACACTAAAATGAAGATGATCATAAATATTGTCCAGTTGGCACTGCAGGCTTCTGAGTGGGAAAACACATGGGTAAAATATTGGAGAAGGTGATATGGAGCCAGAAAATCTCTGCTTGAAACTGTTATATGCATGAGAGTCTTGGAGTAATATTAATTTATAATTTCTTCTAGCTTTTGTTGTTAGCAAATCCTGCTATGAGTTTGCATTTGTGGATTATATTTGCAAAATAGAGAGAGTTCATCTTTGCAGAATTCTTCCCAACCTCTGCTCTACCATTATCCTTAGTATTTATTTTACATAATGGTAATTCAGATATCTGAATGCAGTGCATTAAAAATACCTATTATCTATTTGAGGCTCTGTGATTATATATTTATTTCTTAAATGTATTATGTGTACACAGGTGATATGAATACAGGTTACAGATTTTATATGTGGATGTGAACAAATAAAGCAGTGTACTGCTGTTGTATTTATGTTAGTTTTAGAAGATTTAATAGATTTAAATAACAGGATTATGGTGTACTACTTACAAATTGTTAAGAGGGAGGAAAATCTTGACAGTTTTAAACTACCAGTTTTTCTTGTTTTCTAAAACAGTTTGTAAAATAACTTGATTTTTTTTTTTTTCCTTAACTTGCTGCTAAGGAACAGGGAACGAGGACAAAATGGAGTAAAAGAAATTGTTCTAAATATGTTATATATGCTCAAGATTCCATGGAACTTTATTTTACATTTTCTTCTCTAAACAGGACAGAAAACATTTGGCATGGAAGAATACTGTCCTAATTAGTCATTTCATATGAGCTTCTATTTTCCCAATGATCAGTGGGACAGCCATGCTCACTGTGTACAGAGGAACAGAGTTTCCTTCACCAGTCTAGGGATTTGCAGGTCTGAAGGCCTTATTCCCAGCAGTTGACGCTTCTCCTCAGTGAAGGCTGCAATTTTGGTCTCAATATTAGATATGTAGAGCTTCCAATGGTGACTTAAAGAAAAAGCAGCAATTTTGGTACTTGTCAGGACTAGAGTGTTTCTAAGTTCAAATCTTGGCATATGATTATTTGTATCGTGTGCTGGCTATGCTCTGCAGGGCATGTCTAATGACACTGACCTTATTGAATTGTGGATCTGCTGGACATGAAACCAATAAATTAAAGCCCAATCTGCTATGTTTATGGGCTTTATGAGCCAGCAAACTGATTCTCCAAACATGTAATTTGCTTGTCATTCAGCTTTGCAGAACACGTTTGTGGCAGTACAGAAGCAGGAGAGTGTAACTGCATTTGTAACCTTTACTATATTAACAATACATCAACTGGAAAAATACACTGCATTTTGTCAGGTTTTAAATTGCAAAATTAATTTTCAATGTTACTTTTAAGGTACCAAGTCATCTACTGATACTGGTACTTAGTTCCTATCAGACCTATTTGGAATTGATATTGGTAATATGTTTATTAAAGAAAATGCTTTAAAGGAATTGGTGTATTTGAGGATGTGCATTTAATTTCACTCTATTTCATTATTGGTAGCTTTGATCAATACTGTGCTTACTACCTCTACCACATGCTCCGAACTTGTAGGAGCAAGTGTATAAATCTTTTCCCTGGTCTATTCTGGCTGATCTAACCATGCTGAAATATAGAAAGGAAGCTGTCTCCTAAATTCTGGTGGGTGAAATTAGTGAATTGATTAGTTGAATTCTGAATTAAAATTACAATTAAAGGCAAAATCATCTTTCTTATCCTCCAAGTCATTTCCCAGAAGTATAGCAGTCAGATTACAGGCTTTTGACATGGGTTTGTATTGGGAATAAATACTGTTTTCAATAACTTTTACCTGTTTTTAAATCAAATCATGACAATAAGAGCAATTAATAAGCAAAAAAAAAAAAAAAAAAAAAAATTAACAGTTTTTTCAGCTCACAGGGGAAGGAAATTCCATTGATTTTTGAAAATACTGAAGATGTGACTCAGTGAAAATAATTACAAATAAGTACCATAAATGTAGCATATTTTTTTTTTCTTAATATTATTTTTTCCAATGGACTCTGCTCAAAGCATTTAAAACAACAGTGTGGACATTGTACATTCAATTGCAATTAGTATTTACAGAGCACTGATACATGCTTTGCTGTAACAGTCTCAGGGCATACTTCAGGCATACATATTTGCATTTGAGACTTAACCTGTACCTTCCTCAGTGACAGATAAAATGCCAAGGGCTTTATAAGCATGTTCATTCCTAATACTGGCAGTGTGTTGTTACCCTGCTATGAGTTTTTCCTTCATTATGTTTTGCTGTGAGCTTATTTGAATATTCATTGGAGCCTTTCTGAACATATTTTTATCACTTATTGCATCTCCATCATTATCATTTGAACTTTTTCATCCATATATATGATTATTCAATGTTATAGGCCAATGTGACCACAGAACCTGAGCTTTACATCTCAGCAATTCTTGAAAAACATGCACAGTTTAATCACTATATCCTACAGAAATCCATAGCACATTCTAATCTCCAAAGATGCAGTTTGTGATTTAGTAAATGCTATTCTTCATATAGCATTAGTAGTGTAAAACAAAGCTGCACCTATGTTGAAGGATATTTTGTTCCTGCTGATACTGTCATTTGGATGATGTGAAAAAATGATGTACTGATATTAGTCAATTTTATTTTTTGTTATTTAACACCATAAGTTATGATATTTTATGACAACTGTGTGATTTGGGTATGATTTCCACCAATTATATGTTCTGCTCTGAATCCCCAGACTTTTGAAAAGTATATGAGTAAGGTAAGGCACATCCACCAGGTCAATTTTCTTTTATCTTTTCACAGAGAATGGCAGGAGATACGTATGAAGCTTATAAGCATCCTTGTGAGACAGAATTATTAAAGCTGGTTATTAATGAGAATGTTTTCCTTTTTATAACACAAAACTTGTTCTGTGCAAATAGCATGTAGAAGTTACCAGCTTCTGTGCAGGCTATTTACTTATCTCACAGAAGAATAAAGCTTAGGTAGGAAAGGAAGGATAGTAGGAAAGGAAGCCAGAGGTTCTTTGCAAATTGGAGGTGAAACGTATCACTCTCAATATACATACACCTTATTTAAGTAATTCTACTGCCCATTGACTTCACCACTAGATGCCAAAAATCTCTTAAAACAAGATTCAGCTCTTCAAAAGATGTGGTAGATTATCTTCATTTTTTTATATGGCTCTATTTTTACAGCTTTTTTAAGGTTAAGTATGCTCTTTTTTTTTTTTTTTTTTCTTTTCATGTTGTGAAGCCAATATTTCAGTTTGCTTTGTCTTTTGTGTTTTTGTTTCATTTGTAACTTTTTTCAAACAGTATCTAGGAAATTCAGATGATTTAAATATCAGTTTTCTTAAAGATGCAAGGAGTGGTTTTCTTTCTTTACTCATGCTCTCACAGCAAATCACAGATTCTACTCTTAAAGTCAGATACAAGCACACTTACTAGTAGTAAGTGCTGTCTTATTCTATGACTCATGTGCTTTAGCTCATGCATTTCTCTACAGTGGTGAGGTTGAAAGTGAAGCGATAGGTGTTGTCTTAATAATATCTATCTTTTGGGGAGTATAATTGCATCAATAGTCTTATATTGAACTAAGACTAATCATTGGCTAGCTGCTTTCCACCGAGGCTGTAATATATTAAGACAAAACCTAATAATCTCAGTAGCACTGTTCATGAGATAAGATTGAGATTCTAATATGAGCAAGAACAGAAGAAATAGATCATTCAGAATAAACTTTGCTAATAAACAATGATGTATTGTGCTAAATGTGGTGCTTATTAATAGATATGATTTCTTTTTCTAGATACATTATGGTATTTTTTCAACATGAATGATATATAATAATTTTTATTGTTGCTGGATGAGTAGAAATGTGAATGTAAAATTGTGAGATATTAAAGTTTTTAGAGGTTTTCTACATGGGACTTATTACAGAATGTACAGAGTGATAACAAATTTGGCTAGTTGCATTTGAAATCTGTAGATCTGACAAGTACAATTGTGCAGGAAACTAAGTTCTGGTGTTATGTCTCAAATACATACAATACATGAGGTGCCAGGTCCAATTAACAGTCTGATGGTAGTAAATCCATTATCCTTGGAAAGAGAATCCACCATCAGGAGACATTAATTCAATGTGACACCAACTGGGGTGTTTATATACAGCTAATTGCAGTGTCAGACATTCTGCTCTAATTGAGTTTAATTGTGGCAAAATTGGAGTTAATTAAAAGTTAATGGTATAGAGCACATCATGTTGTTATAAACTATGGGTACATGTTTCATATCTGTATTATTGTTATTTAAATGGTGCTTTCAATTACTGTGCCTCATATTGGCACTTTGGAAATGCACTGTAATTGTCTTCATATCACTGAAAGTCTTTGTTTTGAGTAGACACATAGAAATATGTTTATTTAAATAAATAAATAAATAAATAAGTTTATTATATCACAAAGTAAACGTCACATACAATGTTTCCAACCTTTGTTAAGGAAAGGGTTGATTTCACCAGACTGCCAGTAGAATATAAAAAAATAATAATAATCTAGCTAACCTGACAAAAAGGATACCATTTTTGACTTTGTCCAGCATACTTCAGTCAGGAAATCTCAGGCTCCTCATCTTTCATGAATCCATCTTTTTCTGGTTTGTCCTATCTCTGGCTGTTCTGTCAGCATCTCTTCTGATGAATCTCTTTTCTGGGGGATTTTCCCTGAGAAGTCTTCACTTTCTTTTGTCTCTGTACCTCTTGTCTGCTCCTTTGCCTATATATACACTGACAGCTCCATCTCTATGCTGACCTCTCTCTTGATGGAGTCTTATATCAAAACCTTTCTTTGACATGCCCTTCTGGATGTCTTACTGCCGATTCAGGAATAATCATTTCATCTTCCCTCTTCTTTGTCAATATAGACAACACAAACATCCTCCTGCCAATCAAGCTGGTAAACCGTCATCTTTTCTGCTTGCTCCATATACCCTTTCAATGTACTAGACTTTGGGGTCTTCCTCCATTATAATTACAAACTTATTTTGTCCTTGCATACTATATCTCTCATCCATGTCCTCGTCTTCTCAGTCTTAACATCTCTTTCAGCTTTTCTGTGACAGAGATATCCTGACTTAATTTGCTTTGTATGTATTGCTTTTAAAATCTTTTTGTAAGATGTTGGAAATTTCCAAGCTGTTTGTTGTGGAAACCAATTTGTTTTCAAAGTCAAATAGAAATCTTATTTGGAAGAAAGATAATATAAATTTTTGAGCTTTCTCTGTTTACATGTCAGATCCATAGAAGCATTTTATCCTCTTGAATAGCAAAGATTATTTCAAGATTTTTTCTAGGACATGCACTGTGACTGTGTTATTCGAGTACTGTCAGTGGGATGTTACAGGTAGCTTCAGCTAAGTCAGAGGGATAACCTCTTCCTCATGAGTTGTCAGTACTGCAGAAAGGATGGGGTCAGTCTGTTACCAGATGGTCACCAAAAATCGGTTTTCTTCTTCATTGCTTAGTGCATTTTTATGAAAGATGAAACACTCAAGAACCTCTACCATATGGTCAATTGCTAATGCAATGAATCCTCCTATGTCTCTCTATCTGTCGCACTCATTTTTATTGTTTGTTTTTTTTTGTTTTGTTTTGTTTTGTTTTATTTTCCAATGGTACTATATTCTAATATAAGACCTTTAAATCTGATTCACTACAGTAGCTGGAATGCCATGATCCCTGAACTCATGTTGCTCTTAAATTTCATTTTGTGGTTATTTACTAGCAGCCATCCCGCTATTTTCTCCCTAACCAAGCCCAAACTCTCTCTGATATTGACAAGAATGATGTATACCTAGGAAAAGATGAATGGTGTTGAACTCAGACAGAGCAGCTGGCGTTAATGGGTCAGGAAGCAAAAGTGTAAGTGATACTGTACCTTTTAAAAATGAAACTTTTCTCTTACTCTTATCACATATGATGGGTTATCATAGTTTTAGCATTAAACTTCCAATGATCCATAAAGCCTGTTACAGTTTCCAAAGTTTCTGGCATATATTCTTTTGACTGACTTAAAATATAATTTTTCCCTTATTTTACCCTTTGATTCAGATGTTTTAAAATTCGACAGATGAACTTTAGCACCGACACTTTGATAAACATATGGACACATGAACATGTATTTGTGGTAAAAGTATAGTATCTGAGCAGTCAATGGGAAAACAATGAGCTAATTTGTCAAGGAGTAAAGTGGCAGGTTGTCTAGCTAACTTTGTGGCAAAAGAGGTCATACCTTTAGACAGAAGAAAGGTCTAATTTATATTACTCAAAAACTAAAAAGATATTCTTTCACTTTAAAATACATAAGGAACTTTACATTAAAGTTAATAGAAATTGTACTGATGTCCTCTGTACAGATATTTTCTAAATGTTACTTTTCTACAACACAGTGAAGTAGTTGCATAGAAATAAGTGAGTTATTTAGGGTTTTATTTGTTTACTCACTTATTTTTTCCTTTTCCTGCATGACTCATTTAGTCATGTGCAAATACACTGAATGCAATTATATTGAATGCTTGTTCTCTAGAACTGTGGTTCCATGTACAAATCAGACATTTTGGTATGACCAGATTAATGCAAGAGAGATAAATGTTATTCTAAATATATGGATGCACAAATAATGCTGTATTTGAAAAAGCTTGTTATGGTTAGGAAATGATGTAGTAGAATTACTGACTGCTTTTCATCAGTTTTAAGTAGGTTAATGCTTTATTCCATTATCTTTTTCATTGTAGGCCAGCAGTTTCCTGAATCCTATATGTTTTTAAAGCTAAACAACCTGAAAAAGGCAGGATGTTTCACTAATAGATAGGATAGTCATTTAAAACAATTCCAATGAGAGGAAATGTGACATTGCAGCTGCCTAACAGCATTTTGTCTTCTGCAACATTTTTCATTAATCTTTTTGTTAAACAGTTTTCCCTGTAGAAATTAATTACTTTGGTATCAGAAATTTTAATTTTCAGAAAACACAAGTGAGTTATACTACCGTTTCTTTAGATGCTATCACACAGCAGGGCAATAATCTAATATAAGCAACAAGCTAAAAACAAAAACAAACAAAAAAAAAATCATGATTTTCCTAAAGCTGAGAAGTGCTTTCATGATATGGTTTTGCTTAACACTAAAAACTGGCCCAAAGAAATGAGTAAAGACCAACATGAAAAAGCTGTCATAGTTTAGAAGGTACAATGAGGTTTCCTTTCTCTGAGTACTAAAACTGGGCACTGTAAGCAGAGAGTAGATCTGTATTCAAATATTTTTAATTCGTCACAACCAACACATCTGTTATTTATTTATTTAAAGAGATACATTTTACTGGGTCATAGTGCGTTCTAATAAAAGTTAACTTCTGTCCTTACCAGTCTTCAAGTATCTTCTGTCTGCTCAATTTAAAGAAAAAGTAGGGCAGTTTTACTTCAAGTCCCTGGCTGATTTGGTACCCAGCATGTGGAGCAGTGAAATACCTGACCTCTGTAGAGTTGATGTCTACGTGGTAATCCATTTTTAAAGCCTTTAAGGAGAGTGTACTCAGTTTCATTCCATCTGCACTAGGCTTTGATTAAAGCTCATTCTAATTATACTCTTGGACTCTTCATGTATTTAAAATTGTGTTTTGTGTGTGTACAATGACTAACTTCCAGAGGTCCCAGCATGTAAACTATCTCTTGGGAACAGTATAGGCTTTCTTCTGAATTGTAGTCTAATCTGAGAGGACAGACAGTGAAAACTGTGTCTTTTTATGTGCTGCTTTTAAATAAATAAAGCACAGGGGAGAAGGGGAGCAATAGAGCTTTCTACTTTTTGTATTTATATGGATATTTAACATAAAGGAAAAAAATCTCAATCATAAGAAGTCCACTTCTGATTTTTATGAATATGTTGATGTGTCAGGGAGCTTTTAGTTAAAGTATGTAAATAATTGAAGCTAAAGTATTTTATGGTCATTGGAAGTTTGAGAGATTATATTTGTCAATTTTAAGTAAGGACATCATCGTAGTTAGAACCTAAAGAAAAACAAACAAACAAACAAACAAACAAAAACCATAAAACAACTTTTTGTCAGTGGCAGTAAAATTAACATTGAAAATACCTTTAGGTAGGAGCAGCAGTCGCAGAACCCAGTAGAGATCGCTGAAATGAAAATATTGTGATCACATTATGAAGCTTGTGGGAGACTTAAGGAAAGGGTTATATATATATATATATATATAGCATATAATATATATGTATATATAATATATATAACATATATATATATATGTTATATTAAGAACAAAAGAGTTCTGGTAATACTTTAAAGTCTGTGTGTTTGAAATTTTACTGAGATTGATTATACTATGCAACTTAACATCCAGTCTTGTGGGGAGGAATTAATAATTAATGCTTCCAGTTATACACGTAAGAGGTAAAATGTATCTAAGATATTAAAGGCAAAAAAGGGTAGTCCAATTCTATACCAAAATAGGTCAGTTACAGTATAGTATATGTCCTAGAATTTCATTCTCTCTAAAATTTAGTTGAGCTTTGACTTAAACAATTTAAGGAATCATTACAGTAAATGCATATATTTGACCAGCCATTTCCAGAAAATTATCAAGGAATTAGGAAGAAAGGCATGCCAGAGATTGCATGCAGCTGAAGAACATAGAACGTGGAAATAAAATGTTTGCTACCTTTTCATTTGTTATAACATTGTAGAATATGAACATCACTTTGTATGGTAAATTGAAGTAGTCCAAAATACGGCATAATGAACTGTCAAAGAATATAATGTTCCAAAATGTACCATTCTGCTGTTATTTAAATAAATAAATGATTATATATATGATTACTAAATATATAATAAATAAATAAATATTGATAATGCTTGAAGTGGAATTTTGCTATCCTAAACTATCTGTATTCATATGTATTTTTTTTTGTTTGTTTTTCTCTCATCCTTATAACTACTTGATCAAATATTTTTCATTTTTTGGTTTTACTTCTGTAATACTTTTGTGACAATTTTGATCAGCTTCTCTCAGAGCTACGGTTCTTAAATCTGTATATCTGTGACATAAGATATTAACCTGTAATTGAGAGCATCTTGGTTTATTTGCTCTTTGTAGGCTCATGGTCACTATGTGTATCTAGGATATTGCTCTGAATACCTCTGCTACTGTAATACTTAAAGTTTTAGTCTATAAGCAGTATACCTTTTCTTCACTGCTCTGTAACAGTTACTGTCTAAACATCTTCAAAGACTGAAGATGCCCCTTTTCAATTTATATTCATTGATTTTTTTCACTTTGCTGCTAAAATCTTCAACCTCGGTGTCAACAGTAATCTAGTTGCATTCTGTGCATTCAAAGTGTGGCCCAATATCATAAAAAGAACATGAAAAAAAAAACAAACAAACAAACACAAAACAAACAAACAAAACAAAACAAAACAAAACAACAATGAAATTCCATGACTATGGCTTAGATCTCTAAGTGTTGACTGAGGATGTGTGCGTCTGTGTAGAGCCGTGTATTTCTTTGTTGTGTATTTTCTACACTAATTTTCTGTATTGTTGACTACTTGTCTAAGGAGGGGAATATTTCCAACAAGAATAAATGCCTCGTAAACAGAATTAAACCACTGATAAGGAAGGGCAGCTTCTTAAAGAAAAAACATTAATATCTAGAAATAATTGCAACCAGAAAATTCGGTTATTTTGGAAAACTTGAAAAATAAATGTTTTTTTAATTTTGCCACTGTTTTTCCATGATGATTTTTTCACTTCTGCTCTTTCACAAGTCTCTAAGGAATATTTTAAAGCAAGTTTTAGTACTTTCAAATGATATCAGATAATCCTTAATATGAGCTCAGAAGTGAAAGTGTATTGCTGTTTTTCAGAGTGAGAGGAGATTGCTGAAAAATTATGAAGGTCCTGAAGATGTTTCTGTCCAAATTTATCTTTTAAACTTCCTGATTGTGGTATAATTTGATAGAAAACCTCTTTTCTTTTCTTGAATGAAAGCCTTCTCTCATTTTACTCATACTCATGTTGATCTGATTTACAGTCTAGTAAACCATACTACTGATATTGGCATGACACAGTCATGAGTGTAATACTCTTGGGCTTTTGCAGGGGAATAGATATGACCATCATAATTTCTGTATTTTCTAGAATATTCATTTATTGCATTTCCCAGCTTCAACTTCTGCCAAGTGTGATTGTTACCAGAATAGTTTCTTGTGAGGAGGAAAAAAGAAGAACGACAGCAGATGGGATGTGAAATATACTTAGCTGCTATGGACTCAGAAGAACTTTAAAAAAGTTTTGTAAATGAAACACTTTGATTTTAAGATTAAACCAGGTGGTTTACAACAAACTTGAAGTAATATCCAAGCTGCCAATAAATCCCTTATGGGAAGATCTTCAGTGAACTTCAAGAGAATGAGCCAATTGCTTGGCTCACATTTGATGAAGCAGTGAGGTATAAGAAGCAGTTACTAAGAAGTTCCCACTTTTTGCCATCTGCTTCCACCAAGCAGTAAAAGTTTCCCTTCCATCACACTTTGGGGATCCTGATGCTTCTCAGCTCCTTTAGCTCTCCCATCCTTTTTCAGAAGCTTTAAAAGAAAAAGTTCCAAATACATTCAACTTATGTTTTAGTTTCTTTGTTGTCACAATTATTTTATTTTATTTTTATTTTAATTAGATAGAAACAGAATGAATTCTCTTATGGATCATTTACATGTATATCTCAGATTGTGAGAGAGACTAATAGTCTGTCTCAGTAACACAGTGGCTCCTGCTGTGATAGCCAAGTATTGGGATGCTGTGGCTTGGGAAATAGTCTTTTTGCTCTTATTTTTCTGATTTTTGTATTTTTGTGCAGTTGAAGCCTTAGCCACAGCAAACCTGTCCTTGTGATCTTGTGTATTATTATTAAATCACAAGAAATACTACAGCAACATGAAAACAAAATTGTCGTTTTGAAATTATGATGTGGATCATCCTTACTTTCACCTCCATAATGGTTATTATAGGTCTCTCAAAACCATCTTTAATAATACAAATACAAGTAGTTTTAAAAGTTGAGCTGAACTGAGATGCTTTGTTTGTCCATGGTCTCTATGATCAAGTCCCAGATAAGAAGAAATAAAGGAGAAATGTTAAATAAATAAATAAATAAAATAAAATAATATATGTTTTGTGGTATTTGCATAGTCACATCACAAGTGGTGATGATTAACATTGCTTTTCTTCTGAATTATACTGGATTGTTGTAATGTATGTATTTGGTGAGATGCAATTTAATACAAACCTTCTCTATAGAAGTTATTTTTAGTATAGTAAGACAGACCTGTATAAATTAAAATGGCATGTTTGCATTATTTTGCATTTTCCTGGAAGGATGGAAGACAATCCTTCTTAGAGACTTCTACCACTTAGGTTCTTCTGCCACTAGCAAAAATTCTTTGCAGACATCTCTCACTATGCAAATCAACAGTGTAAGCCTAGGTGATGGCAAAATTCTTCTCAATGCTGATGAATTTAAGATATTCCTGTCTTCTGCTCTTGATCTATCTGCTGGAATTTATTCTAAGAATTAAATACTTTCTGGAATTAAAGAATCTTAATTTTAGTCCTAACAGGTTAAGAAAAAATAATCCTCATGGAGTTTTGAAGTGGAGTTTTTGAAGGCAGGAACTTACCTGGAAAGACTCTTAGAGCCACAATTATAGCTCTACAAGGGTGTACAGCTTTTCTGAGGACACAATTTTTCACCCTTGAGGAACAAACCATAATGCCATTGATAGACTGAAATGCATTTACCTCTTTAAAGTAAGGAGTAGTTTCTGTAGACGTTTTCTTACTGCTGTGGCCTACAATTTTAACATTGAATTACCACAGCAGTAATAGAAGGTGTCAAGGGAAACCGAACTCGGACATTTGTTAAGGAACACACCTCACAATATTGCAGAACCAAAATACTTCTGTAAATCCATGTCATTTTTGGAGGATATCATAAATTCTTTGAAGGTGCCATTTTGGTCAGAGGTGGTGTGTTAGTGACTTCTTTAAGGGCAGGTATAAATGTAAATCAAAAATAATAAAGTTATCTGTAGATTGCTGTCTGAAATGTGCACTTGTTTAGAAAATTCACACACTTTGTTGATCTCAAAATAGAGCTCATACTTATTTGACATACTGGAGGTAAGTGACAAAAGTCTCCTAAGATCCAGCTCAGCTCTTTCTTCCCAACCTCAATGTTCATTTATTTATTTATCTATCTAGTTAGTTAGTTAGTTGGCTATTATTTTAAAGCAGCTGAAGTATTTTCATAGAATCATAGAAAGGTTTGGATTGAAAGGGATCTTACAAATATCTAGTTCCAATCCCACCTGCTGTGGGTAGGCATACCTTAATAATTTCTTTTATAAATTTGAAATTTGGATTTTATTTTCACTTTCAGTAATATAAATAAATAAAAATTGAAATTTCCCAAATCTTTTGCAAAAGAGATCTATCTTTGCACTGTTTGTTTGTTATCACCTACATTTTTTGTGACTGCATATTTCTCTCTTATCTTTATAAGAGAATATTACAATAGAAAATCTCATAGTAACAAGTCACATGTGTGTTTTGCTTGCAGCTTTAAAAGCAGTTGGGGACTGGAGCCCCGATGTTTCATCCCCTGTTGAAATCCAAGGTTGTTACTTTGTAGGTTGTAAGAACATAGACTTTGACAGTAATCAGTTTATTTCAGCTTGGGGATATTTTTTTATTATTATTATGTTCTTGGTTTGGAAGTTCTGGTGAACTCTCTGTCTAAATATGTATATATATGTATACATATTTATCTTGAAAATAAACTGTACTGCAATACGAAATCATTTATTTGGTAAGTGTGCTGAGGTATATCTCAGCAAGTCTTATCTTTTGTACCAAAGCTAACCATTTTAAGCTCATTAGGTAACCTCATTAACATGCTGAGCTTTTGTTGAAACTGCACAGTGGATATCTTTTATTTGAAGGGAATTTCATTCAAACATAAATATAGAGTGATTAAAGAAAGTTCAGTTGATGAATTTTAGGAAGCTTAGTTGTACTTGTGGAAGAGAAACGAAGAAGGGGAATCAAAGTTTAAGGCATGGATTAAGTTGTTGGCAGAAGAAAACTATATCCCTGTACATTGGATAGAAATAGGAAACATAATGTATTATCCAAGAGGCTTTTTTTTTTTTTTTTTTTTTGAGGCATTGTGAAATCTTACAAACCTGAGTGATTTAGAATATTTCACATTTTCATGCATTATTTCTTACTATATTGAGAAACAAATTGCTAGAATTATATATACACTTTTTTATGGTAAATAAATCAATAGTTCTGGTTACATGTTGTATTGAATGGTTGAAAGAGGAGAATTTGATGAACAAACATATGGTACCGTGTGTATGCGCAGAGAAGACAGGGACATTAAAGTTAGCTCAACAGAGAGTAAAAGATTCTTGTCTTTCCAACTGGACATAACTACTTCTGCAGTCAAGGTCTGATTAGCTTAAATATTTAAAATAGAGGTTTAACCTTAAATCAGGTACTCCTTGTGTAACTGTACAAACTTATTTGGAATCTAGTTTGGTAATTTTTATTGTTTTAATTACTGTAGTGGTTCTAGATGATATCATTTAAAGTTGATTGCTCTTTCATGACTTGATTCACCCAACTTTGGTTGAGTTATCAATTACTTGAGATAGCATTTATTTCACGTACAAGATTGTTCACGATATTAATAAAATTTGCTTTTACATGTCAATAACTTCCCCAGAAATGCCTGTTTATGCCTTATGTTGTGGTTGAGGGATAGCTCAGCCAAGATTAGTGGGTTAGTTGGATATTTGGAGATTTGAATCTAAAATATAACTTTTCTATGGGAAACAGTACTTTTACTTTTTAGGGAAGTGTGATTTGGAAACTCAAATACTATATTCCAAGTAGACCTTTCAAGTGAAGCATTTCTTTGAAATGTATTTTTAAAGCTTAAAATTATATTTTGTTTTTAGAGGAATAATATCATTTCAAATTTTGTCTACCTGAAAAATATGAAAACTGTATTTTTACAGAATCTAGCCTCAGTTAGATTAATACATCATCTAGCCTCATGCTAGTATTTATGTCCTAATAGTTTTCAAAGTTTTGAACATAAAGCAATCTGATAATTATTTTATTCTGTTTTTTTTTTTTTTTTCACTTTATGTAATCTTTTTTGAATAAATAAAAATGTATACAACAATGATCATATTTTGAAATTTTAAAAAGCAGGTTTAAGGCAGTGGCAGTAAGTTTTTAGAAAGTTTTAAATTCTTTGCTTTCTTGTATTTTTGTATTTTTGAAATTCATTTTCTTTTGAACAACTGTTTGTTTATGATTACCTTTACCTATTTGCATAAAAAGCAAACAAACAGAACAAACATGCACAGCCTGTGGGCCTGAATGGGAAGATCATAATTCCAAGAATTAGTAACACTGAAATAAAAAATATGTATAAAATTTTATAGGTTAATCTTTTCCACCTTCCATAAGGTGGTTACTGCAATATGAAAGCAATATGAAATGCTGAATTATTTGGTAGAAAAAGATCTATATGTTGCAAGGAGAAAGTATATAATTTCAAGTGTTTTTTGTTTTTGTTTTGTGCATTTACTGACAGTATATGCTTGCAAAATACAACAAAAATTGGTGTGTTCATGGGCACAATAATATTTTTTCCTTCAAACGTTGGTATCATTCTAACACGACTTGAAATAAACAGGCCATAATTTTGTGCCCTTGCTTTTTTTTTTCTTCCCCTAAGATTAGCAAAAGTGATTTCTTAATAGTTTAGAGCTTTTAATGCAATGTATTTGTTTTTTGTTTCCAGTTATATTTTTCTGTACTTCTTGATCCATATAAGTTTACAGGAAAACATACGTATTTTGGAATGAAAATATCTGAGGTGTATAATAAATGAGAATTTGAAGACATTTTTTTCATGGACTTGTTTCATATCAGCAAGGAATTTGATAGACATCATAGTTTAAAAAGAAATGACTTCACATGACAGGGTAATGTTAAGTATTCCTAAATTAAATCTAAATTATTTTCATGGCCGCTCTTATCTTTCACATTGTGAAACTGCTGTAAAGGGTCATTGATGCATCATAGAAGCAGAACCACAGTTTCAAGAGAAGATTGAGGAAGTTAGAATGACTCTTTGCATCAATTGAAAATTTATTTCACTTATGCTAAAATTTGCTTATGACAGCAAATTCTAACTCCATTTTCTGGTACTATTATTCTTCAGAACATTCATTTTGTTCAAACCCACATTATTTGAAGAGCATCACAGAAGATATTATATCATATAGTGCCAGTGAATGTTCCTGATTTTAACACCTGAATATATGCAACTCTTTGACAGACCTTATTGCTCTGTCACTACATAATATGAAGCGGCCTCCTATGAGCTGAAAATTGAATCAAATGCACTTAGGGTATACAGGTTCTGCAATAACATTCAGCATAATAGGATCTAGCAGTTATCATATCTTCTGAATTACCAAAGACATCACTAGCTCATGAGGGTAGCAATTCAGCCCTAATTATTATTTAAAAAGGTAATGTGCTGAATAACTTTCCATTGGAAAAGGCTTCTTATAAATATTAATGCCTTAGGAGTTACCACAATATGGTAAATTAAGGTTGTTGACCTACTAACTTTTGTTGTGACTGAAGGACAAGATATTTGATAATCCACAAGAAAATGAATACAAAATTCTTACAAAAAATAATTTTAGAGGGATTCAGTTAAGTTGAAAAGATGATAGTCTTATTTTTCAATTGTATTTCAATGAGTAGTAGCTTAATGTGTTGTTGAAAAGAAATTCAACTTGTGTGTCTTTTTAAGATTAATTAACCCTTTCTGATGAGTGTGTTTTATGACTACAAGCAATGTGCTGACAAAAAGTAATCTCACGGCAGAAATTGCATTGTAGTCTTGAAATCTTAGAGTCAAGAGAAGCTCTTTAAAAGATTATGAATGTATATATTCATTTGTTTGCTTGTTTATACCTAGGAGAAATTAGGTCTTTCAACAAACTGTGCAACAAACAAACTTTAATATTCATCTGCAGTTGTGCATACTTCATTTCTGATAAAAGCCAAAGAGGCTTGCTTAAAGGGAGAGGAAGGTGTGAATGTGTCATTTAAATTCTTTGTCGTTGGGAGCAGCAGTATGGTCCAACTGAAATAATTTTCTTCAGTGAGGAAATTGTCGTGAGTGTAAGTCTGCTCCAAAACAGAAGCAGCATGTTATTACTATCTCATATATGTGTGTGTGTGTACACGGAGATATGATATATGTTTATGTGTATTTCATAGTTATGTATTAATTCATTATTTTCTTAGATGATGATTCTGAGTTTCAATTCCTAGCTTAATGGGAATAAATATTTTTATAATAAAGGCTGAATCTAATCGGTGCAGTACAGTTTTAGCTGTCTTAGCATACTGACAACAACTGAACAGGCTTTTCACATTTTTAAACACATCAATCAGGTAGCATGGTCGGCTATGTTGTGGAACACTGAAAGAAGCAATGCATACTGCTCAGCCTGTTTCCATGCCTGTCAATCTGGCAACACATTCATTTCCCAAAGAAAAGCAGCACCTTTTCATAATATATATTTCAAATATAACTGAGTACTGTTTCTTAGCAACAAGAGCTCAGTAGCTGGTGATCCTGAGATGAGCCATTGAATAGGGGTGAAACGTGCTCATGTGCTCATGAACCATGGTGCTTCAATTAGCAGGTAGCTCACAAAGCTATTCTGATACTAAATTTCTCTCAGTAATTTTTGTTACTTTTTACTAAGGGAGTAAAGGAGCATTCACCTGACCCCAGCAATGTTCTGGTCTTTACTAGGAAAAGAATATTCTTTTCCCTCTTTGTGAATACAACAAATCAACTTGAATTGCACACAAAAACATATGTGGAATAAATGTGACCTGACTATAAAACAGATTTATTTTTTTTTATGAATAGGACCTCGAGAAGTAATTACTCACAGCTTGTTTTAGAGAGACCTACTTTCTTTCACTCTGAAAAGAAAATGTGTGTGTGTGTCATACTGTAACAATAGCTTTGAGTGCTACTGTTGCTGAAGAACTTCACAGATAGTTGAGCACTTTCTGACAAGAGGCATTTTCATAGACTCCTATTTTTATTCTGTGGCTAGTAAAGGAAAAGAGGGGAGTAGGGAAGCAACACCATAAAAGATATAGTAGCCCAGTTACATAGCTTTCCCTGTCTAGAAATTTCCATCCTGGATCCAGATTTTACTTCTCTCGCCCTTTTAGAAGTGTTTCTTATAGTTTAAATAGAAATTTTTTAAATCGGTGGCACTCACAACAGGTCAGAATATACCAAGGCTATGTGAAGATCTTGAGGAAATTACACAGAAGTCTCGTAAAGGGTCCTTCCATATGGATTCTCTATAGAACAGAAAGATACATGAGGTGATGTAAAATGGTTTTTTGTTAATTGACTTTTGCAGTTCCAAGTGGCAATAGCATCAATGATAAAAATCTCTGGTTCTTACCTCAAGAATTCTGTCCATTTTCCTGTGGCTGCTTGTTTTGATGAAGCAAGACTATAAACCAAATTCAGCATGTCACTAAGGAGACTCCAGTGTTTTCAATGGGATTTAGATTAGCAAACAGTGTAGCAAAATAATAGAAAAAGAATAACTTCCCTTGGGTATTACGGTCTTTGGATTATATTCTATATAATTCATAGCTGTGAGAGATGAATTAATAGATAATATTGAAAGATGAATCTGGTTCTTCATCTCCAGTTTTATTTCTTTGAGTCATGGTAAAATCTTAAATTTAAAGGAAAATGGCTTTTGATTGGAAAATTGTTTAATATCTTTGAAGTCAGTTGAAAGGGAAAAGTCATCAAAATTAGTGAGTGGTTTGCTATTATACTGTCCAATTACTTGTGCCTATTTGGATAGACCTTTAGCTTTGCTTAAGCTTAATTTGCAGAACATACATGTATGCCTTAAATATTTATCTTGTTCATTGAAATACTATCTAATATTTTTTGTAAATAATCACTCTTCACTAATCAGATAATGATACTTGATATGCTGCTTAATACTAGATAATAGATTCCATTTATAATTAAATAACCTTAGCGAAGTGAGAGTGTTAAACAATCTAAGGGGTCAATTACCAAGTGCTAACAAATAGTGCATTAGACATTGTAGCTATTACTTTAATAATTATCATTCAATTATACATTTATAATGTAAAAAGCATATTCACCAAAGGCTTTATATGGAAAAGTCACCAAATTCATGTAGGTTGTAAATGTATGTTGTATATTTAAAAATAAATAAATAATAAAAATCCTAATTTTCTGCTCTGCTATCTACTAAACTTACGTGAAATGTTACCATTTATTTATTTATTTTATTGTGAGATGGAAAGTGCTGTGTAATGTGTGATTTGTTTATTTGTACAAAAGCCACGATTATGAGGGGCAGTGCCATGAAATATTAAGAGACTTGCCATCTGTTTCTGCAAAGATGTTAGGTGTGGCTGTAGTCAAGGCTGATTGCTCTGGAGTGGGAGCGAAGTTTTTATATCTACATTCCATATGGTACAAGCAAAATATAGTAAACTGAGTATTTTCAGATCGGATACACAAGGTTAAATCCTGTTTTACTGCAGTCCAAGCTAGCTTTGTTACTGCTTTCAGTGAGTACAATTGGCATTTGGTCATTTTAGCTATTCATCTTCATTAATTTTGAAAAGATTTATGGTATTTGTGTTTTAACTACCACTACCACTTTTAGCAAATGTTCTGCATTTGTAAAATACAGGAATTTAATTGAAATTAAAAAACTGACAATGGAAAAAGAAGAGCTGTCTAGAGCAAAGTATTCAGAGTCAATCATTGACCATGATGGTGCCCAGATATATGTTGAACAATAGTTTTCTTCTTCAATTATAATATCAAAAAAAAAAAAAAAAAAAAAAAAAAAAAAAGATTAAAAGGAGTGCAAACTCATTTTGCATTTTCCCTGTGTTCTACCACCTCTTTGCAAAAAGAAGGGAAAGTATAGAAAAAGTGAGAAGAACCCCAGAAAGATCCTAGGCCTTAGAAAGGCACTGAAAGGGATCTCATATACGATGACTCATCTCATTACAGTTTGTGGCATAAACTGATTCAACTCCATCATCACTCTGGTTTTTGTACACTCAAGTTCCCATTGAAAAGCTGACTCAGACCCTTGCTGCTCTTGTTAGAAACTTCCCTGACAGTCCAAAATAAAGTTTTTTTTTTGTTTGTTTGTTTGTTTTAATTGTCATTTGCTCTTGTGCTGCCATCATTCTATGCCTTTGTTTCTCTTTTCTGATGTCTGTCCACTGCTAGACTTGTAGCTAATATCACAGATTTTTTGGTATGTGAAGTAATCATTAGATTTTGAGGGTACTGCTAGGTTTGAATTTCTGAATGCTACTTCCAAGTTCTCTTTGGGTCTTTCAATTATTGATTGATTTCTATGTTATGATGGTTCACTTCTAGCTACCTTGCCTTTAGTGTTTCCCATGTTGATGATGAAATACCTACGTAAAGATCTATCAGGATCTAGGAAAAGCCATCCATGAGATCTACAGAGGACTTAGTTGATAGTATTAAGATTTTAAACATTAATTCTTCCCAGCTTAAATCTTGGCAGTGTCCAGGTAGTACAGCATAGTTTGGTTCTGAACGATTACAGCAAAATTTGCCACAGAGATTGTATTTTAATTTAAATAACAACACTGTGATGTCTTCACAGTTGCGAGGGTATCTTAAATTTAGATTTTGAGCTTATGAATCGGGGCCTGTCTCTAACCATGTAGTTTAGTTTATATGCTGCTCATCCAAGTAAGCATCTCAATTTATTCCTGCTATTACCATAATAGAAATAATAAGCAGCAATAAGGTGAAATAACGTGAAAATAGAGAGCATAGAATTTAGTCAGCAGTCTTTAGAAATGTTGTTCTTTACATTTTCAGATTCTGTGCTGACAGTTTACTGAAGGAATGAGTGCAATTTGCATTTTAAAGGTTAGTTTACAAAATTGGCTTGGCTCATTAGAAAGTCATGGTTGGGTTTTTACAAATCTGTCCCTTTTCCCTGCTTATCCCATTCTCTGCCCTATTCATTTTTAATCTCTGCATATATGCACAGCACTTCCATATTCCAATAAAAGATAAAACTACTATTAAACATTTCATTACAATAAGCATCTTGCAACAGTCTTATTCTGCAACCTGCGGAAGATGTTTAACAGATTTTTAGACTTATTTTTCAATGCCCATTACCAAGCAACCTACAAGATTGTAACTGCAGGCCTATCAGACTTGTACCCACTTCATTTTCAGACAGCATAACTGATAATTCCATTTAATCTAGGTATATTCCTTGCTGATTTTTACACCTTCCTGAAGCTTCCATTCTCATAAAAGATTTATGTAATTGTGTTGTGTACTTTTGCTCTTTCTTTTTTCATGTCAGCTAGTGTCTATTCAGAATGTGCATTTGGTATGAAAAAAAAAAAAAAAAAAAAGTTCAATTATTATTATTTTTTCTCTTGGAAATTTTTAAAAACAGAAAAGCAAAAATAATATTAAAAGCCTGATTCTGACTTGCACACAGATAAAGTTCACTATTCAGGTTCTTGTGGGGGCTTCTTTCATTCTGGCTATAAAGAAAAGCATAAATTAGGTCCTGTCTACATAACAGCCTATTTTTGATTGGAGTTTCATCTCCATGAAGGACAAACAACTTCCTTATGTGTAATGTTTCCTCCATAACTACTCTTCAGAAAGGATGCAAACGTTTCATACCATGGGTTTGTCTTTTAATATGAGTAAGTGAGGTCAGCAGCAGGCATTATCCAGAACTGGATCTGCCAGTGGAGGTACAGCTGGTGACAAGTTGCATGGGACTTTGAGGAAAGTGCACAGGTTGCAGAATGACTACGTAGGTGAGACTGTGAAGTTAATCTGATAGTCTCTTTTCATTATCTTTTAGTTCAGATCAGGAGGGATGTTTAGAAATTAATCCTCCCAATAGGTTTGGAGATCCTGACCTGGAGTCCTTTTGAATGAAAGCAAACTGGAAGATGTAGTTCAGAGAACTTTCCATGCTTGGGCTGCAAATGCTCATAATCAGAGGGAGGTTAGTGGGAGAGGTGTGGAGCACAGGTGTCAGGTCCTCAGCATCGACTTTTGGCTCTGTAGGTCTCCCAGACTGGCCCACCCCTGACTCTGTGCTCCTGTTGTTTGGACACTAACACCATGTGTCATACTATTGCGAATAATTATTTATTCTAGTGAAGATCTGTACAAGTTTGCAACTATGGATTCCTTTCATATTAATGAAGGTTTTCATAAAGTGCAATGCAATCCCCTTAGGTCTGCAAAACCGAGTATAAAGGTGTTTTTTTTTTTTTTTTTTTTTTTTTGGTTGTTGTTGTTGTTGTTTTTTTACTATTTCGTGAGAACCATTAAGATGATGGATATCCCTATAGCATGTCAACCTTTTGTAGGAAGCATATAGGATGTTCTTGTTTTCTGAGTTGCAGAAGCAGCCTTTTTTCAAGAGATTTTGCCTCCTGTACTGAAATGTTCCTACTTTGTTCAATCAGAAATTAAACACTTAATCAGCAGGGTGTGTGTGTGTGTGAGTACTTTTATTGTTTGTCTTTTTGTACTCTGTTTGCATTACTCTCTCTAATATGAAGTGAAGTAAGTTGTTTGGGCACATGGGTTTCCTGTCAAATATAAAAGATGAGTAATCATCAGAAAATAACAACAATAACCACTATGGAATATAAAAAATGAACAAACAGCAAAGTATGTTTTTGTTACTCACAGAAACCTTTCAATGTATGAAAGTGATTTCACTGAAAATCTAGGAGTTCTTCCTTCCTTCGTTTTATTCATTTTTCTTTTCTTTATTACAGATACCAATCTAGAGTAACTTAGTTGAAGATACAATATGGATGTTAGGGATTTAGAAGTTATAAAGGAAAGTGTTAAGAATGTGTTTGGTTTGATGATTTGGTTAGTTTCTCCACTTACTGTCAAAAATGGTAACAAGCAGGATACTCCAGCTGTCAATAACTCTTTCAGCAGCAGAAGTGTTACTGATTACAGTGTACTTTGCCAATCTTGTAATAACAGTGGAGAAGTGTAATACATGGTCGAGGTCATCTCTAATCTTTGCTGCTGTATTATAAGCTGGTAGGAGCATACAATGCCACAGAGTGGAAAGCATGCTCTCTCTGTAACAAGTTCTGTGACATTAACAAGTCTTCAGAAACATTTTAGACTCAGATCTTCAAATGAGATGCAAATGTTCAGCTGGCAAAAGTCAATGCAGTTCAGCTGATGTCGCTGAATTCTAGGAATCACAGGCAGCAAGATAAGATACTTTTATTAACAATTTGACAGTCTGGTTTGATTTTCCTGACTTCTGTCATCTGCATACAGGGTCCATATCCTTTCCTGAAGGAGCATTCTTTGTGTACACTAAAAACTGCTGTCTTCATCAAAAATCATAGTTTCCAGAGTTTAAAAAATTAAAAACTAATTGAGTTGCTTGTGTTAATTATGAGTGAATAAATAGGCATTGGTTTTCTAGTACATTCTTACTATATTGTTAAAAATACAGATGCTAATGTAGGAGATGAGTTGCTGGTACTGTATATACTTATGGCTGTATTAGGATTGGATTGGTTCCATATGATGATCAATTGTTTAAGTAGCAAGCATTTCAATAGCACTTAAAATTGTACTCATATGATTGACACTAATGATTCTGAAGGAGACACTGTATACTGTCAAGTGCGTAATTTGTTTTTTTTTCTAAATATTGCTTGAATACGTATTTATTCAATAGACTATAACAGTGGGGGAGAGATTGTGACGATATAGCCAATAAATAAGATGGTTAGCAATTTTTTTTAAGTGCCTGAAATACATGCCAACAAAATCCAGCATGATGTCTGTGAGGAAAGAGATAATCACATACTTGTAAAATTCTGTAAAGACAGAGCTGTGGTTTTGGCCTAGTAGCCTCTAGATTTTAATAATCAAAATTGTTAATAGCTTGAATATTCCAGTGGGATAAGCTTCACTAAAACATTTCATAGTATTATTGCTTATATCTTTTATCAAGTATTTATATGAAATATTTATTTCATTTTCTAAACATACAAGTGATTGCTTCTTGAGAAATTGCTGTCCTGATCTGAATTCATGTGGAACCAATTGGAGTTTAAGCATGGTAACATTTATCAATATGTTTGGTAACAGTTTGGTCTTACATCTGTTTCTCCACTTTGAAGCTGAATTAATCTAAATAATAGATAGTCTTCATTAGTGGGGAGTAAGTCACATGTGGAGTCTTGTGGGAAATTGTGTCATCTACATTTGCTTCCCATTCCTACTCTAGAAAACACAAGCACCAGTGAGGTGGATTTTCATGGTGTTGAGTCCATCACCCCCAGCCACAGGACTTGAATGCAATCACCTGGGACAATTAGCCACATTCAGCAACCTCCTGATTTTCCTACTTCCTGAAGGCCCTCCTTGAGTATGCTGTGGAACATGCTGATAGCTATGGCCTGTCCTCTGTGTTTAATTTTGCAAGGTGTCTATATAGTAAAGTCTCTGGTATTAGTAATAGTTTTATATCCTGTAGAGCAGAGAGGATTTTGCATTGCTGTTATGTGGTAATGGTAGCAATCTACTGTGAGTATGAAGCAAAACATAGCAGTCTCTGTAAAAGATTGTAAGGTGGTGCACAAATATTGGCTTGACCTGCCTTCTTGGTACAGCCTTCCTGGATTTACAGCATAAGGGTCTCCTCTTTGTGAAGTTATCCTTCAGAAAGTCTCTTCATTCTTTGGTCTCAAAAGCAGACATAGAAACAGGGTGGAGGAAGACCTCACCTTTTACCTTGTACTTCCTTGACTTCTCTGTTTTTAAAGGAAGACTATAAGATTACTGTTCCACTTCAAACCTAAGGTGCTAACCTTAATGAGAATTGTGCGCATTGTGCCTTTTTGAAGTGTGGAGAACTGCACTTCATCCGTGTATTACAACCATGTATTACAAAGTGCAGATAGTCACCTGCTAAGGGCACAGGTGTTGTGTGTTTTTTGTTTTTTGTTTTTTTTTTCTTTTTTCACAGTACTTCCCTCCCTTCCCCTTGCTGTTAGGTGTTCCCATTATTTACTAAATGAATGAAATAAAGGAGAACTTACCCATAGCCCGTACTAGTACTTTGGATTAACAATTTTATATAACCCTTTCTTAGAGCTAAACTGTAGGCTCTGCTCAACATATGATGCATTAGAAAAACAGATTTAAAAAGATTACAACTTCAAGGATCTGATACTGGTTGAAGTTTTTCAATTTCTAAATAGTAATCTTTTGTTTAATATTCTTAGTGAATTCAATCTCCTTAAGTACAAGAAACCTTTAATCAGTATATGCAGTAATAAGTAACACTGCTGTTGAAGTGGTGAATGCTTTGTTCACACATTTTTAAGTCTCGGGGATCTGTGTTGAGAATAACAGAATGTCCTTTGTAGAAGATTATTTAGATCATAGGCTTTGTTGACTGGTAAAATAGTGTTTATCTTCATAATAAGAAAATGCAGGAGCTTTAAAGCAGAATAAAGAAAACCACTGAAAAGAAGTCTCCTTTCACTCCAATCTCATTTGTTGAAAGAAAATGCATATTAATTAAAAATTTAGACACTTCATTTCTGTTGCAAGGCTCCTTGCAAAAGACAAATTATTTTATACATCTAGTATGTGGTAGAACTGACAGATGAGATTAATATGCTTCTTAAATTACCATTACCAAGGGTCAATTAATAAGTGAGCTAACCTTGTGAAAGTCATTCTGAAAGACTAGTTACGGATCTGTAATGGTCCCTGTCAAATTACATAGAACTGAGAAAATGAGAAAGCTGTCAAATAAATACGATACCAACTAATTACATTCTGCATAAGGTAAATGAGCTTTTGTGGTTGTTGGTAGAAGGAACAAGAAATAAGTCTACAAAATGTTGCTGATAATTGTATACAGATTTACTTGAAGGGAACAGGTGTGTGCAGAAACCTGGCCTGGTAAGGGAAACTAAAAATTCTTAAGTCATTGATGTGATGTGAAAATTGAATGAAAATTAGAGAAATTTTTCTTAGGCTATTGTATTCTTCATCACCTTGGTAAATGGAAAATCCCCACACTCTTGTCATTCTTTGATTATGATACAGCTTTTATTAGGCTTCTTGATCTCTAGATACTAACATACTAACTTATACAAATGAAGGTTTCATTATGACAAGAAAAAAATAGCAATGTCTCCTGTGTGACAAAAACAACAACAACAAAAAACACACCACAACAACAACATAAAAAGAAAACTGGTATTAATTTCCTTTCTGTGGGAGGATTTTAAAAATACTGTTCCTTTCTGGCTGCATACCTGCAGGCTGACCAAGTGTCATATTATTCACTAATCTTACTACTTGTGATCAGGATACAAAGCTACAGCAACAAGATCACAGAAGCATAGATAGTTTGCATTCTTCAGAAAATACTGAAGTGTGACAGAGTTGGTTTATGTTGAATCAACATCAATGATAAAACCAGTAAGTGACTAAAAATAAAAACTATTGAAAAAGTAATTAACTATAAAAGGACTTACAATAATAGCATTATAGTTAAGAACTTGCTGCTTTTATTACTTTCGTCTATTATATATTTATATATGTATTTTTAAAGTGGCTAGCAGTTTTAAAACATTTCCAGCAACATAATCACCTATAAAAGAAATTTGGGGGGGCAGAAGGAGGTCTTCTCAGCTGTTGGCAACTGGAAATAGGTTTTTGCATGATATATTTCAATGTGAGCCTACTTCTAACTTACTGGATTGTCTGTTAATTTACCTAAATGCATCTATTACTAAATATTATATGGATATTACCCAAATAATTATAATCCAATGACCCAAATTAGCTATATGGAAGGTCAAACATGTATTTGTATAGCAAACACTAGGTTTGCTGTGATAATAGCAGTGGTTGCTCATGCAGCTGTTTTCTAGTAATCTGAGTTTAAGAAACTTGGTATTCATATGAATATTTATAGATGAAAATAATAGTCATGCTATTGGATAGGATAGTCATACTACCATATGCTTTCACGAAGCTTTGATCTGGAAATGACTTATTCCAGTTCTTTAAATGTTTATTGGGAAGGTCAAGTCAGAGTGTACCAGAAATGCCATGTGATTGAAGTGATCAGTCAGCACAGCTATTCAAAGCTGTATTCAAAATCTAAGGGCTGAAAGGCATTCAATTACAGTTTTTGATGGATAATTTTAAATGATAAATATGGTTCCGAAAAGAGAGAAGAGAAAAAGGTTAAAAAAAAAAAAAAGTTTCCACAAATTTATTCGTTTCTGCTTTCTATGACCTTCTGCTAGTTAAAGCAGAACATAAAGCAGAAAAATAAACTTAATGCCAGTTTTCTTTCTGTTATTTCATTAATAATAGGATATTTTTCTAACATTGAATATCCTACCTAGATCAAGATAGTTTTAGTAAGCAACTTCATTTTAGTTAAACTCTTGCACAATGTAATTTACCTGCTGTCAAACTCAGTTGAAGTGACACAGTCTGGCACTAACATATTCCAGAACATGTCAGAGTTTGATGAGGTATGAATATTGTGTTTAGTAGTATGCATTTTTATAAGAATTTCTCCAGCCTTCTACTAAACAGACAGGCATCCTTCTCTCTTTTTTTTTTTTTTTTTCCCCTGCAAGAGAATCTTGGTCTTGTACAAATTTGGTTCCTTCCTGAAGAGGCAATCTACAGACATGCTTATTTATACAGACATGCTTATTTATTTGACCTTTTAGAGGGAGAAATGAGGGTCTGATTACTTAAAATACATTTCTGTCAGGCATGTTTGCTGTGGTTAAAGTTTACACTTTGAATTCATTAGTGTGAAGCTCATTTTTCTTCTCATAAGGGGTAATTCTTTTTAAGCAGTATGTGTAGTAAAATTACGGCAGATGACTAAATTCAGTCCACTCATCTCTCTCTCAGCTGTGTCCATTTAATGTTACGTAAGGTATTTGTAGAAGAATATATAGTGCCACCTAATGAACAGTTATGTGATCCTACAGCCTTGTTTTTGAATTTGAAAGATTGTGAGACACAACCGAATTTGTAAAATACTGAACATAGAGAAAAATTAACAACCTACTGGAGAATTTATTATAGAATAGAATAGTTCAGTTAGAAGGGACCTATAAAGACCATTGAGTCCAGCTCTCTGATCAGTTCAGGACTAATCAAAAGTTAAACCATTTTATTAAAGGCATTGTCCAAATGCGTCCTGAACACTGACAGGTTTGAGGCATCAACCACCTTGCTAGGATGTTTTATTGTATTTTCATTCCCTTTGACATAAAGTGGAACAGAGAGCTTCTAAAATAATTATTCTTGGCCTACTTTACATTTGAGAAAGTATTTGGAGATCGTACTGCTTTCCTAGGTAGATCAAAAAATTTTAAGTTGTTTTTGCAGGTTGATTCTGCATTTCCATTGTGTTTCTTCCAAAACGTAAACTCATTTCTGTGACATCAATTCTTTCAACATTTTTTTCATTAATGTCTTCATTATCTGTGTTTACTGAACACCTTTTTATATGGCAAGAAAAAGTGATCTATTGTTTGTTCCATGTTTCTTAATATATCGTACTCCTTATAGATATGGTTGCTGTACAGTTTTAGTCACATTGTTTATCCAGATGCTATATTTATTTTGTGTCATAATGACAAACCTTCGGTTCTTCAAGACACTTCAGTTGCAAACAGAATAGTTTTACAATCTTCAATAGAGTCCGTATCGCTGATGGATTGCTGCTGATTGGAGCTCAAAAATCAAACTTTTGGTATTGATTGGACAGAGGTTCTGTATGTGTTTTACATTGAGCTAGCAACTTACTTAATAGTGATGGATTTATAAATAAGCTACTCTAAATAAAAGAAATTATATTTCAACCAGCAATATATTGACAAAAACTGACTTTGCCAAGTCAAAGGAGAACGCTTCTTGGTGGTGTGGGAAAACTGAATGAAGAACCTTTTTGATTTTTGTAACTAATTGTTTGTTGTTTGTTTGTTTTCTACAATCAAGTCCTATAGTTGTGTGTTGCATGCATTAACTTAAAAAATAGGTTATAGTAACAATGGAATAGAGACAAGGTGGAATAGAGACAAGATTAGATTTAGTCACAGATTATGTCAGATTATGGGGAAGAATACTAGGTACAACCTTATTTTTCTGCTTTTAGACAGGAACTTGTACAATAAGAAATTATTATACTCACTGAGGCTATCTGCCATGACATTAGTAACAATGGTGACACTTCTAAGCTATCATTAAATAGATATATATATAGATACTTATAGACATAATAAATATGTTTTGTGAAAATCGTATTGTTGACGTATCTTTTTTTTTTCAAGTTTTAACATACAAATTAATATACACATCTTTTTCAAGACTTTAACATAGACAGGCCTGTTATTTTTAGAAAAGATCTGTACTGTGCTGTACAGTCTCTGAATCGATGCAGCTAGGCTCAAAGGGAGTAAATGGAGTAAAATAGCCACAGAATGAATGCTCACCACTTTGTGAGTGCAATGACACTTTGGCACTATATAAAGGAAGGTTGAAATATGCAAGAACTCATAATATTACTTTGGAGCATAAAATTCAGTGGATCTGTACAAGGGCTTCCTGTTCTAGGTCATCTAAGTCTTGCAAAAAATGGTGTACCTCAGTAGATTTAAACAGGTCAGAACGATGGAATATTTCTACTGTGCATTCAATTTTCCAGTTCTATTGTGGTAAACTTGTTTCTTGGAAATTACAGTTGCCTTTATTTGATTGTTATTAGTATGTAATAGGGCATTATTTTACTTTTGCTATAACTTTAATTCACTCCTGGTGTTCTGTTAATTGAGTATCTACACTGGTTACTTTTCTTATTTCAGTTACAGCATTGCAATAGGAGAAGCAAACTTCACTGCAACAGGTTTCTGTAATGAGTTCTGTATGCTTATTCCTTTTATGATCATTTATTTTGAGGGTACAAGAAAAAAAAAAGTCTTGCTGATTGCGATAGTTCAAAAACGCCTTTTGCATTTGCAATTTTGGTGCAAAAGGCATTTCATAATTTTTGTGACTGACTATATCCGGGCTTTGTTTTTGTTGCAATAACATCAACTCTCCAATTCTCCTTTTGTCAATATGTAAGTGTTCTTGTACTATGCATATGTCTTTTTCAGTTGCATCAAGCAGTGTAAAAAATGCAATCTGCAACATAATCATTTTCCTTGAAAAAAATGTTTTAGTGTTGTATTCTTATACTTTAAAAAAAAATAAATAAAAATACATTATGAGTATTGGAATTTGGAATATCTCAACACGCTGTTGTCATAATTTGTAATTTAGGAAAAGCATGAGGGAGAGAAAAAGGGAGGTCTCATTTAAATCCAAAACCAGAATAGGCAGAGAAGTATAGCACAGAGAAAGTACTGAAAAGTAGTGAAGGGCAATAGGTTAGAGGTCTTTAGATTTATTTTGAGATTTATCTTTATGAAGATGTAGTACTAACAGAGGATTTGCTGTTCCGCATGATATTTTACCTGATGTTATAAAATATGAAGTGAAAGCTCAGAAGTAAGGGACAGTGCTGATAGAGCAGATAGTTTACTAACAGGATGCCTTTATTAATATACCCAATGTTCAGAGTTGAGTTGGGTATCTCAGCTAACTGAGATATCCAAAGCCAAATACACACACACACAAAAATAAAATAATAATAATAAACAACAACAACAACAACAACAACAAAATCCAGGAAGTTGCACTGGTACTTGTGATTTTTTCTTTAAGATGAATAGTTTTACCAGATGATGCTGTCATCAGAGCTGAAGACCAGTGAAGCATTGCATGGAGTTCCTGGGCTAAATGTAAGCAATAAAAATAGATGTACATGAAATAAATTCTGTCTTTTGATGTGTCACTGTATAACAGACCCTTGTTGATCATTTGGGAACTACATTAGAACTGTTTGACTGCTGAAAGGGACCATTACTGTGTTAATTTAGCTAATCTGAGGCTCATTGACTAAATCTTTCTTATTGACAATTAATGTAGAAAGATGGTCCAACATGTTAAGTTACAAAGATTAGGTTTAGAGAGAGAAAACAGGTAATTAGAAACAACATTTTATTTCAGATCAGGCTGCCCTTGGCATATCTTTTATTATGTATGTATCTGCCAACATCTCTACTAAAATAACATGTGGAAACCATTCAGGTATTTCCTTTCTTCTTTATATGAAATACATACCTTGCCATCTTTGGCAAAGTAGAAGAAACAGCTATGCTGTTTTACTTGAAACAGAGAAGCTGCTAAATATTTGTCATCTGGGATGTGCTAATCCATTTAGATATTACCAGGAAGATCAACTGTCTGAATTATAAAAGTATCTGCCATAGACATCCTCTCGGAAAAAAACAACCTGGCATTATGTGAAATTCAATAAAGCTGACTGTAGACAAAATCAGCAAAAACTCATTTAGTTCAGAATAACAGGAAAAGATAAACAGTGCTTTGTTAACTTCAGTGCTCGTATATCATTATAACTGCTAAGGCCAGGCAAAGAATACAGGAGGGAAATGAAAGGAGAGTGCTCACTGTGAATATTCCTATGATATATTTAACCAATCAGATGTCAAAATTCAGCATTCCTAATGTAACAGAGCATACAATCTCTTATGATGATTTGGAGGAATTTCAATATATTTGCTTTTACATGATTTATGTAACCAAACATAGAGTAGATAGCGAATCATGTAGATGGCATTTCCAACACCCAAAGCTTCTATCATCAGCACTGAAATATATTATCTTCAGCTTAGCAGAAAGAGTCAGCAAAGCATACAACGTTTACCAGGAAAGAACGTGGTGAGGGAAGAGATCTGTGCTCGGTGGAAGTTTGTTCACCTCTGTGGTTAAACAGGCAGGCTCTGGTTGCTAGTGCAGGTGCATTGAGTAGACGAGAGGCTGCCAGAGACTGACAGACAAGTTGAATGAGATTTAGCAGTGGAGTAAAAAATAATAATAAAAACCATACCGAAACTGACTGTATATGTGCAGACACAGGGTGCTTAAGAGTTCCTTATGATGGCAGTCAGGGTGCTGCAAAAGGGAGTGGCAGATGTTTTGCCTCATAACACAACATTTCTCAGCAAAGACTCTCTGTGAAGGTTTTTGTTTGTTTGTTTGTTTTTGATATGCCGTTTGAAAGGGTTTCATAATGTATGACTCTTACACTTTTCAGTACAGTCATCTATAGATATAGATACAAAGAAATTTCATCTAGTTCTCTTGATCTGATTTCTACAGACTAACCTTTAAGGTGAAATTTAAAAAGACAACACAATTCCATCTTGCAAAGGTGTGGCAACTACAGTATAAGATATGCTGATACTGTTTTAAATTTTGAAGAGAGGAGCAATTTTATTTGCAGAATAAGCAAATTTCTCAGAAGGGAAAAAAAACGGTTCACTGGGAAAATATTGTTTCCAACTTACCAAGTTTTTTCTCTTCGGTGACACTTAGAGGCCAAGCACACTTACTCCCTTCTTAGGGCTTTTAAGGACTCCTGGCTGCAGTTTATCACTTGACAAAACTGACAGTGTGAAGATGAGACATCATCCCAGGAACACTGACAGAGCCAGGAAGCTGGGCAGCAAGGAAGCAGCATGCTGGGTGCCCTCGAGTACAGTTCCTACAGGTGCTCTTGTAAGCCTGGTTTGTTGCTTTGAGATAGATAAACCTAGTTACACGTACATTAGGTGGGTAGAAGTTGAGTGATCCTTGACTTCTAAGACCTTTTCTTACCTATTTGTAGGAACAGATATTTTAAGCAATAATAACAAAGTAAAATATGTGTGTGATATATACCTGACATTTACACTGGCCTTTATTTCTTATGACTAAATAAGTCACTTTTCTTGTCACTCCAGTTTTTTAGATCTTGGCTTTTTGTTGTTGGTCTGATTAGTTATGGACTCTCTCTGACCCTGTTGCTTCTTGAATCCTTCTGAGAGATGAAATTCATTACACTCTTGCCACTTCTTACATGCTGTTTAGAGTGATTTTCAAGCAGTAAGAACAGTGCTGGAATACTGCTAGGAGCTATTTAAAAGTGCAAAGCCATTTTTCATCTTTTCTTACATATGTGTATTTTTTGCTTTTGTGGTACAGCATAGAGCCTAAAAATTCTGGCAGTTTGTTTTAATCCTTTTTTTCAGTACTACTTCCTTTTTTTTGTTGTTGTTTTCTTTTTTGATTTTCTTTACTGCGTTTTTGTTTGTTTGTTTGTTTTTGTGGTGATTAGACTTGATTGCTTTGTGAATCCTGATATCCCCCTCTACTTCCTCCCCTTCCTCCCTCCCCCTCTCCAATTTTCAAGTGGCTCAACATGTGTTCTCTTGTGATATGGGAAGATTTTAATTAGTTTTTATGTAATCATCCATAATACTTTTGCTCTGTGTGAAGTGCACATGCCTTTGTTTGAAGAGCTGTATTGCTCCACAGATTCGAGGCATGTCCTTCTCATTTGCTCACTGAGGTTATTTTTGGAGTAGACGTTCTAATTTCATAACTCCCAGACAATATTTAACAGGAAGTATGTTTCAGAAGTAATTTTAATTCTATTTTTGTAGGTGTATGAGAGTCCCTTAAAAATGTGCAGCAGCTTTCTGTTGTGAGGACACAAAAGTATTTTCAGTTGTTTTGTGTCTATACAGCTGTAGAAAAGTGCTTAATGGGGGAAAAATGAGACACTGAGAGGACAATTAGGTTTTCAAAGCTCTTTCAAAGGTGTTTTGATTTTAATAGGATATATTACCCAGTCTTGTAATGCACTTTGAAAATCACACTGTGCACATGTTGGTAGCTTAATAACCTTTGTAAATCTAATTTTACATCACTTGCTCAGCAAGAGATAGAATTTCACTATCAGTCTTGTATTTGGAGATCAAAAAACCTGGAAGCAAGCTTGATTTAAATTTTGCCTGGTGTATGGTTTTCATGAAATCATTTCATCTGTTTCCTCTCCCATCTTTTGCCTATATTATACATATAATTGATTTTCCTTTGAAATGCTCTGTTATATTGCGTCAGTTGGTCCCATCAGTTATATCATAACTAGTCAGGATAGTTATGACCAATTTAAGCACCTAATACCTCATTTCCATTCACTTGTAAAATGGTGACAGTGATTTTGAGGTCAGGCTTTCCACAACAAAGTAGAGAATTTTGTGATAGTATCAGTATCTTCCTTTCTCTGCTTCCAATTCCTTTGTTCACTGTGACTTTTGCATAGCTAACCAGTAAAACCCAGTTTTCCCCTATGCAATTCAACTGTTGGGATTGTAGTGTCCCTAGACAGTGACGTTCATCAGAGTGATTGGATTTTATGAGGGGTGAATCTAGGGCATAAAATGGACGAAAGCTTTGAAAATTGCTGGTTACTAGTGTTTGATCTTGTACATAAAACTAAATATTCCATGAACATAAGAAGGAATCTGGCATGTGCAAATAATTGCTTCTTACAAATATTTAAATCTTAAAAATATGAAATCTTAAAGTTTAAGTTACAAGAACTCACAATTTGTCTGCTCCGGGCTGATGCAAATAATTGAAAATAGCATCTACTTCTTGATGATCAGTTTTGCTTTTAGTGTTTATAAACTACCCTGAGGAATAGGTGGTAAAGATATCAGATTGTTATCCATTTCATTTTCTTTTTCTTCATTAACATGCAAGAAAATTTCTACAACATTATTATTATTTTTAATGAGCTGCAAATTTTATAAAATTTGAAATTGGATTTAGTGTTGCCCTGTAGAAAAGACAGAGTTCATTTTGATATAAGCGTTCTCTAGTATTAAGTATCTACTAATAGATACTTTAGATACTTAATAGCTTAAGTATCTATTTTCTATAAATACTTAATGTATTCTTTTCTCTAAGGTTTATGCTATCGTCATCTGTGTATATATATATATATATTTTATTTTATTTTATTTTCTGTTTTCCTGTTTTGTGATCTTGTTCACAGGAAAGGGACCTTTTCATGCTGACAGAAGAGAAAAAAATCAGGACTTAAGTTCTACAAGAAAATAGCACCTTTCTAGCAATATTGTGATTTAGAGAGACACAGCTGTGGGAAAAAAATACATTTACTGTGACACTAATAGCATAACAGTATATACATTCAATTAGATAGTGAATTCATTGCTTAGTTTAGTGCTATGAAAGAATTTACTATATTAAAAACAAACAAACAAACAAAAAAAAAAAAAACACTAAAATGTATATATAGCATTTTAGCTTCATTTTGCAGCAATGAGTGTTTTTCACTGATGGCATCTTCTAGGCATGTTCTGTAAAGTGAACTGCAAAACAAGAGTATTGGTGCTAGAAGACAGGCAGTGGTACTGCCAGTATGGAATAAAGAACCTGGAAAACTCCAAGTCCCATTGTCACTAGATTTGTTTTCAAACTGGCACTAAGGAAGATCTGAGCTGCTCAATGCCAGCTGTTTCAGAGAGATGGAGGATTTCTGATGCTATCTCAAGGAAAAGGGAGGTTCACATACAATGTGCTTTTGGAGGTCAGCCTTTACTGAACAGAAAGTGGAAAAAGCAATGTCATTTTGCTTCCAATTTCTAGGGAAGAATAGACAGTAAGATATTCACATTACAAATATATGCTATGAGTAAATGTGGAAAATAGACAGTAAGTTATTTAATTAATGAAACTTTTTTGACTTGGGCTGGTTTTGCTTCAAGAAAAACATTTGAAATGACGTGGAAATCTCATTGTTACTTATAGCCACATATAGGCAAACCCCTCTATGGACAAGTTCAAGTACAACTCAGATTTGAAAAGTTAAAGGTTGTTATTAGTAACAGCTGTATGAACTTTGAAAATGCAGTTTGTTGTATTTTCTCACCTCTGTTCATTATTATTATTAGTTTATTTTTTGGGGTAACTTTGCTCGAGGCTTCTCTGGACACACCTGCACTTCCTGCAAAAAAAAGTTTTGCTATCAAATGACATCAAACTTCCAACATATACACAGCACAATTTCATGAAACATCCTTGCTTTACCCTTTCCTTCTGTTGTTCTATGGTCTTGTTATGAAGGATTAGACCAGTCATTCCAGTTTCTTTTGCTCTTACTTCCCCAGTGAAGAGCTCTGCACAGGTGTGAGTAAATAAACTAACCCACACTTTCTTACAAGTCTAGTAAAGTAAGTAAATACATGTACATACTGTTCCTGTAGTTTTGTTTTTCTTAGTGAGGTTCAAGTTCCAGGAAATTTAGAAAAGTAAAATCTCAGAAAGAATAAAGTTAAATATTTATTCCCTGTTTCTTTGTTTGGAATTACTTGCTATTTTACAGTTCACAAACCGAAATAGTGTGACTCTGCAGTTGTGCTCCTTATGTGAATGATGATTAAAAATATTAAGAGCACTACATTTTAAACAAGTGGGAGAAGTCTCTGGCTGTTTATAATATTAAATTCCTCTTCCTTTTCACAAAGCTTCTATAAATATGTCTCCAACGCCTTGTATCTAATGTGATCAAAGAAGACAAAGTGACACTTGCCTAATGAAGAATTCATCCTTTGTCATGCTTTTGGGAGACAGAATTTGAGTTTTGTTGGAATTTTTGTTTAATTAATGCACACAGTTAAGAGGTAGTTGTGCTAAGAAAATGGAAACTATGAAATAACTGTTGGGTAATTTCAAGTGTAAGATAGGTCAGTGAAAGCTTTATTTTAGCAAGGTCATTGTTAAGGTTGATCAATGACCTAATCTGGGGAATACTGAACTGAACCCACTGTTACAGTTTGACACATCATTGCGAAGTTTATGGTGTGATATAAAGAAATATTAATTAAAGATGTTTTGAGGAATCTACTACTCATATGAGCCCACTTATTTTCAAAACTATCTTTCCCTTCTTTTTGGACTTTAATGGTTCAGACATTTTGCTGAGTAGAATTGGATAATCATGCTACCATAAAATCATCTACTTTTAAACATACAGTTTTGGAGAATGCATTAAAGTGAAAACCTTTCAAATCATGTACTGTATACTAAAATTCCTACAATTGTTCTGAAAGAAAAAAATTATTTTATTTTTTGGATATTGGCTTTGATTTATATTCTTCTTTTGTTAACTGAAGTTAAAAAAAAAAATAACAATAGAATGAAATTATATGAATTTGGAATCTGTTCCCACTGTAAATTCAGGCACTATTGCTTTCTTCAATTTGTAGACTGTATGAGGTACAGTCTAGGCATTGCCCAATTTACTATTGTTTGCATAGAAAAAAATTGAGCATTCACAGAAGACTCAGTTGCTGTTTTAATAATTTTTTTTAGTGAAATTTACATTACTGGAATTCTTTAAAAACTTTATAGAGAGTCATATTGAAAAACATGGAAGTTTTGCAATGAAATCTGTATTTTCTGAGAGGAACTTAAGCACTTCGTGTAATAGGGCAGGTATGCTAGGGCTGGCTAATTCACATGCAGGATCTAGCTCTGAATGTGAGACCCAAGTCTTCCCTTACAGATAACTGCTATCTTTTTTCCATCATCCACACAACCTTGCTGAGGTAATTAATACCGTCATCAAGTAGCTTGAGATAAAATTATCCATATCTATTAGAAACACCGCATGTTGGGTTTTATATCTTTGTCTCCCTTTGTGCCATATAATAATCAGCTAATATTTTATTCATATTCTTAATAGCAGGAAAATTTAATTGTAATGTGTCTAAATTATTGTCTTCTCTGAGTTGTTCTAGGTAATTACAACAAATTTTGAATGCAACTTCTCAGTGTAAAGAGAATTTCTTTGCTACATTTTATGACCCAGAGAAAGCCAACTCCGTTTTCTTTCCTGAAAATTGCTTTTATGAAAGGTCCCTAAATCCATGAGGCTTTTCCTGTTGTCAATCCACACCTAGGAACTGATGATAAACTACCCTAACAGGTATTCTCAATGGTAATTCTAACCAAAGGAGGAACAAATAGAGCCAGGAGTGGTCTCTATAAATATATACCTCATAATAATTGAGACCTGGGCAGGCAGTGGTACAGTAGTATTTGTAATGACACAGTACTTCTGTGAGATTTTTTAGGTGCAGGATGAGGCACATTTCCTCTGTCCACCTCACCATTTTCTGGCCTGCTTTTCCTGCTGTGGTGGCTGCCCCTCATTGGCAGCCAGAGGCCCACCCAGCTGTGCTCCCTGTTCCCCTCCTTAATGCAATGGGTGAGGGAAGCAACATGAAAAATTGGTTGGCTGAGAGAAAACCAAAGCACCTGGGCAGTGTTTTTTGCTCTTTCTTAACTACCCTCTCCCTGGGGTGCTACCTTTGTTGCTAAGGGGCTCAGCTGCACCCTGAGGTGGGGCCACCGTGGAACCTTCCGGAACCATCTGGAACCATCTGGAACCATCCGGAAACAGTGTGAGGCAGCCACGGCTTCTCCTCACAGAGACACCCGGCTGTTTGGGTGCTCCTTGCCCTGGGGTGGACTGTGCCATTCTGGAAAGCTGCTGGTTTTGCATACTCAAACAACTGAATTTATTATTTTGGGGGGTAAAGCCAGATGCAAGGACCACGTAGCAAAACCATCTGTTGAGCCAACTGGAAGAAATCTGTAAGAAACATTCTTATCAGCAACAAATTGGAAATTAAAATTAGAAAGCAGTTAATGACTAAAGAACCTGCATTAGACTTTGAAGATAATTGAGCTCTAAAAGGTATTCCAGGTTTACTTTATGAAAAGCTTTAAATTTATGATATAATTTGGTGTGGGCCATTGGCTGGCTGGCTGCAAAGTAAAAACAGACATTTATATGCAAAGAAGGAATGTGGCTATCCAGAATCATTTCACCAAAAGCAATAAATGAACGGAAACAACCGTCCTGTGAAGAGAAACCTTTGAAACTGCTTGAAGTAATGGTAAGGTTGAGATTGGTAATCTTTTCCTGTAAATGTTATTGCTGACTACCGTAGTGGAAAGAAATCAAGTCTATATAAATTACAAGAGAATACTTAAAAGAGGTTTGAACAGCTTAGAAAAGCTTACTAAACTTCCGATTAAATCCTTATGAGTTTGAGTGGACAAACAGGCTAAAATCTGTTCCTGCCTGCAGTTTTCAGTGTTACATTGCTTCTTCTTGTTTTATTGGTGTGCTTAATTTTATCAGTGTTTCTCAGTTATCTTAACAGCAATGGCCAAGGTCTGCTTTATATACTATCATGGCAATTTTTGTTGTGAAGCATGAGGTTCTTATGAACCCTTGACTATCCTTTGTAGTTTGTGTGTATTCTTTTGTCATAAATGAGATTGGGATTTAGCCTTTGGAATTCCTGAAAATATGGTTGGTTAGATTATGATGAATGTAACTTTATCCTTATGAATGTAATTTCCCAACTTTTAAGTTCAAACATGAGAAGCATAGTCAGTCTTATCAGGTTTTCACATAATACCTAGCTACAGAGCTTTGCAGGCTTTTTTTTTTTTTTTTTTTTTTTTTGTCAGTTTGCCCAAATCTATTTATGCTTACCATTTTTCTTTCAAGTTATGTTGTTGTAATCAGGCAGGAACTTAGATACTTTCTGAATGTTAAATTACAGTCTGTTGCTATCAAAAGAAAGAGTGCAGTATCTGTCATACATCAGTCAAGTTTTATATTAAAAACAGAAAAGCCTATTTTTTTTTTTCTTTATTGAAAGACTGAAATCTCACTCTTCTGATAGTTAGACACAATCTAATTTTCCACTGGTTTTATTTACAGCCTGTTTAAGGTAATGTTTTCTGTGCCAGTATTGTCTTTTTCTTAAATACTACTTTCCATTGCATGTGCTTTTTGTTTTCTTAAGGTAAAGTATATTTTCCCTGGTGCTTTTGTTGTTTGTTTTGTTTTGGGGGTATGGTTTGTGTAAGACAAGATCTAGGCAAGCATTTTTTTGTGTATCAGCCAGGTAAAGACAGGTGGTTGTGATTAGGTGCTGCAGGCTTTTAATGTTTTCTACAGAATGGTTAGGACCTACAATTTACTGTGCAGAGACTAATAAAAATGAAGTCTTCTGTCATCTTAATAAAATGAAGCAGACAACATGTAACACTTTCTGTGGACATGTTACTGGAATAGTTTCGGCAAGGAGGACTCAGAACCAGTGGACTTAATGATACTTATTAATAACTGCAATAGATTTATTGTGTCTCCTATTCTCTTCCCACAGACTTCCACAGGTTAAGGAAACAGACAAATGTTAGATCAAGCTTTGCTTTAGATCACTTGCAATTTCTGTGAAAGCAGCTGATGTAGTTATTTTAAACCTAGGAAAGCCTTTGTTCTGTCCAGTGAGCAATGTATCTACTTAATATTGAGAGAGAGATTAAGAGCAAGTTATCTTGAATTTGAAAGTGAATTTGCTGGAATTTCACAGAGAAATATTTCTATTCTTTCATTCCCCAAAGCAATTAACATAGTTTTGATGAGTCAACATTTACTTAGATAAATCTTTCTGTCAGCAGTTTATAACTGTATCTAAAGTTTTATCTAGCTTTAATGTAGTTCAGAAGTAACACTGCCTTTTCCTTTCTAGTTCTCCTCACATCATACACAATCCTAAAATTATTACATTGGCTTCAGAGTCCAATGTTCTTCAAGGCCTCAAATGTGAAGGGGCATGTTCCCCTGTAACACTTCAGCTGTGCTGATGCCATGAGTCAGTTGTCTTCATGTCAGAGCATTTATTGGCTGTTAAGTCAACAAATCTAGTAAAAAATATCATTTTTATCTAGTAAAAAAATAACATTTGGAAAGGCTTGCAAGAGAAATTACTTGAGAAATGAGGATGAGCAAAGTAAGTAGATGCTAAAATGGACTGTGACACTACTTACAAATAGTGCAATGAGACATCTTGCTTACAACATGAATACTCCTACTTATATCCTGCAAGTTTAGCTATGAAAGTAGAATTCATAAGTGTAACAAACGACATAGATGTGATGATAAACATCCATTGTTATAAGGAATTAGAATTCTGACCTAATTCCTGGTAGGACTTATCACCAATTTATAAATAACTTAGAGATATAAGACGTGACAATGTCTTATAATAAATAAATAAACAGAAATAAATAAGCAGAATAAACAAAGTGCTCAGAGACTTCAGCCCCTGCTACTACCACTTTCTCGGGGGGGGGAGGGGGGAACAGAAGAAAATGATGTTAACATCTGTGCCCAAGTCCATTTTCTGGCTGGCTTAACTCCATTGAAGAGTTGGGTTTAGGGATGGGTAGAGTGGGTGCAAATGATAACTGTCTCTCTGATACACTTATTAGTGTTTTTACCAATGTCATGGTGAAGAGAGAATTGCAAGTATAGAATGCAGCTGCAATCTAAACTGACCCTTTTTGTCATCATGTATAAGAAGTTTTAGTATGGTTTGCCCTAATGACTAAGTTTTTAGTAACTAATTCTGATTTTTTCCATCAAAAGAAGATTGAGATATGCATGATCTAATCTTGCTTTCCAGGTTTTGGGAAGTAAAAAAAAAATATGTGGCTTTTTGCCCAGCAGATGTTTTCGTACACCAGGATGTGAGGGGGTGTGTGTGCATATATACCTGTTTATATAAAACTGCATATGTTTTGTCCTTTTATACCTTATTAAAAAAAAAATGAACTATCAAAAATATCTAACATAATACCTCATGCCATGATCACTGAGAAAATGTATTTAATGTCCAAGGCACTAAGGCACTCTTGCCTTTAAAAAAAAAAAAAAAAAAAAAGAAAGTTCTTAACAGCGCATTAGAAGATATGTCAATTATACTATGATAGTTCCATACTTGTACTCTTTAAATGTGGTTGAGAAAAGTAAAGGAACAAATTATAAGCAAATCTTCCCATGATTAGTATCAAATTTGGGAGTCTTTTTTCTTTACACTCTACCCATTTCATTCTTCAGGGAATATGGTATTTTCAGTCTATGAAAAGATATCCTGATGTGAATGTACATCTGTCATTTGCTTAGATTTAAAACCTGCTGTGACCCTAGTCCAAGTGAATGGGCTGGAAGTGGTAACCCTGGCAAGGTCTGTTACCACAGTACTGATGGGAGCTTTTTTTCTTACTCTTTGTTCACTGTGATAATGAACAACTTCCCTCCTTTTTTCTTTTCTTTTTTTTTTTTTTTTTTATACAGCTGGAAGTTGAGGTCACAGATTTAAGCGGAAAAGTCATTGATGGGCCAGTCCGCCTAGATATTTCCGTTATTGATCAGAATGATAACAGACCAATGTTCAAAGAAGGACCTTATGTTGGTCACGTCATGGAGGGATCCCCTACCGGTAAGTCCATGCCAGTCATATATCTGTATAGGCATACTGAAATGAAATCTGGATTCAAATACATACAATTTTGTGAATATTTAATAGTCATGGAAGCTTAATGTGGTGACGTGCTTTGCTTACTCTGAATGGGGATAGATATTCCCTTTCAATTCCTTGTATTGTATGTTGATAGGACTAGAACTAGGTGTTATACTTTGTTCATACTTTATTATTTATGCAGTTCCTAGAAATCATGTTGACTTTTTAGTGAGTTTAGCATTTCTGCATATAATTGCTATTGTTTGATCAACTGTAGCTGCGATCAAAAAAAAAAAATCACGTTTCATATAAAGTTTACTTTCGTTGTGACAAGTACACAACAAACCAACAAGGCAACTTAGACTATTTCTTCATTCAAGCAAGGAACATGCTTCATATTTTATAATTATGGCTGCCATTTGGAACATTATCTCTTTCCTACTGTAGTTCTCTATCACATTCTTGATTTACTTCAGATATTGATTGCTTACTAAGAATTCAAAAAAAACTTCCTTACACTGTTCTACTTCCATTCTCCTTGTGTTGTAACTAGTTTCACCATAAACTTAGGATACATTACTATCAATTTTCTCTGAAATTTCTAAGCATAAATCATCCAATAGTATGGAACACTACTTTATTTTCTCATTCATACTACAGCTTCTTTTTGTTATACCTACTTAAATAAACATTCCTAGACCACTGATGCAGGTGGTGTAGTTCTACTAAATTCAATGCTCCCAAATCCAGCATTTCAGCAACAGAAAATGATGTGAAACAGCTCAAACTCTGCAGTGTTTAAGCCTCTAATGTATGAGCTGTGTGCTTCTGCAACCCTTCCAGTAGTCTCATTTCTCTGCATCAAAGCAGAAGCTTAGTCCTCGTATGTGCTAGGCACGCTTCACAGACAATATGTTGTGTAATATTTAGCTGTGATTTAATTCCAGGCTATGGGACAATATTTGTTTGGTATATGCTGGATGTTCTTTCTTTCCTCAACCTATATACAAAACTTCTTTTCACTGCTAAGGATTTTTTTTTTTAATTGGCAGTTCTGTTTTTGCTCATCAACAATTCTTGCTTTTTTTTTTTTTCCTTTTATTGAAATTTCTGCTTCTAATTCAGTATGTGTGTTCCTCAGTCCAACTACCACTGAATTCTTTAATTCCATAATCCATTTTCTCTTGCTTCTTCTTGATATTTGTCCATGTAACATTTGACATCATCATTGTCTTACCAGTTAATCAAAGTTTAAATAATTTTGCTCAACTTCATCTTTTTTTGTTATCCTCTCCCTCTTTCCCCCAGGTATTCATCCTGTTAAACTTCATAAGCTCATTTTTTTGTGTGTGTCAGGAATACCAATATTTGTAAAATTATTTTGTGCAAAAATGAACCTGTGTAATCAATGTCAGCAAGAATCTGTCATAGCTCTGTACACAAAGCTATGGCGTCTGCTCAACAACAATTTTACGTTGTTTACATCTGTTTTCCATACTTCTCCAAACTTTATGGCATGTATCTTAAATTTATTCATCAGGTTCTGCTGTTGTGCTGCTCCCAATCAATAGTTCCACTGCACAGCTTGATAGAAACCTTTATGTTCATGCGTTTGCATGTATGATTCTTGATTCCTTCTTATTGTATTAATATTGTATTGTTGTGTTTCTTCTCTGAAACTTTTAAAAGAAAGGGTTTGTGTACTATATATAACCTGAATTCCTATCACAGGCATCTTCATTCCAGCTATAAATCAAACCCATTAATTGAAAAGTGTTTTTTTGTTGTTGTTGTTTTGTTTTTTTTACTGAAAAATCACTAATATACATAAGTATCTTGGTTCTGTATTTAAGATCACTGGGTCAAGTAAGTGTCCATGGGTTCCAATAATTCAGTGATTAGAGATATGTAATTATATAGGCAAAGATACATGCTGTGAAACTTGTCTGAAAGATTTTGATGCCTTGGTAAGGGATTCAGATGGGATTTAGGGATTATTTTGCTTTAAGTCATTCATTGCTGGGTTCCTGTGTGTTTTCTTGTGGGGCCATAATTTTAGCATTCACAAACCCTGGAATTTTCTAGTGGCTTTCCATATATTTATTTCCATGTATTTTAATTTTATTAAATTTAAACATGTACGTTGTTTATCACTCACTGGAAATATTTATTGGAAATATTGGAGAACTACTAATAAATTAATTTTGGAGAGAGTATTGGAAATTTAAATTCATAAATCTTCATTTTAATATTCAAATTAAGCTTTATGTTGGACTTCCTTCATGTTGCTCTAAGATATGTTCTATCTTTTTGTTTCCTGAAATACCATTTCTCCTTAGTTATTTGAAAGTTTAGTTCCTTAATTATGGAAAGACACAAACTTGCTTTTGCAGTGATCACTATATCAATAGTAATGCTAAAGTGATGATTGTCTCAATTTTTCTAAAAAATCATACATTATCTTTTACAAGCTTAAAATTCTCTAAGTTAAATTTACGGGAGAACAGTGAAATATTGTGCTATGCCCCTTTTAAGAATCTTCTTTTTTGTTGCCACTGAAACTAGTTACAAGTAGAAAAATCACAAGAACGCATGGAAACAGTATGTATTTTTTTTTTAATTATTCATAAATTAAATGAATTTTGTGTATTGTCCCAGTGCAGATGTGTTTTGGTGGTGTTTTAAGATGTTATCTGTGTTGCTAAGGCCGTGCTTTTCACAGAATCACAGAATTTCTAGGTTGGAAGAGACCTCAAGATCACCTAGTCCAACCTCTGACATAACACTAACCAGTCCTCCACTAAACCATATCACTAAGCTCTACATCTAAACGTCTTTTAAAGACCTCCAGGGATGGTGACTCAACCACTTCCCTGGGCAGACCATTCCAATGCCTAACAACCCTTTCGGTAAAGAGGTATTTCCTAATATCCAACCTAAACCTCCTGTGGAACAACTTTAGCCCATTCTCCCTCGTCCTGTCACCAGGCATGTGGAAGAACAGACCAACCCCCACCTCGCTACAGCCTCCTTTAAGGTAGAGAGCAATAAGGTCGCCCCTGAGCCTCCTTTTCTCCAGGCTGAACAAGCCCAGCTCCCTCAGCCGCTCCTCGTAGGACTTGTTCTCCAGACCCCTCACCAGCTTCGTCGCTCTTCTCTGGACTCGCTCATTGTTTTGATTCACCTTTTGTTTGTGTGATTTTTTGAACTGACAGTAATCACCACTGGTTATTTTGTTAGTTAGGATATGTATGGCATCACTTTATGGCAGATGCAAATGCCTGGGCATAGAGAATACAAAATATTATATTCATTACACTTAAAAAAAAAAAAAAATCAAGCTAGGGCTTGCCATAACTTATAACTTATTTTCTGATTAACGTATTTGAATGGTAGCTGATATAGTAATATATTTATTGATATATTTTCATGGAGTGATTCCATGATATAGGTAGTTATGGGTAATTGGTTTTCATGGAAAACTGTGAAATTCCTGAAAGTACCTTAGTCACACTCTAACAAATGTACACTCAAATATATGTTTAAATTTACTAAAGATAGTTTTAGATTTTTAAGGTATCCTTTTCCTGAACAAACAACGAAGTTGATGGCTATGTATTTTTTAGGTGAAAAAAAAAAAAAAATCTACTAGAGAAATAGGCTTTTATTTTTATTTTATTTTTACTTCTGTTGGTTACTGTATTCTCTAATTTCAAACAGGGTACTGAATTCAGCATCTATTGCATCAGGGAAATAATAGATGAGCCTGAATCATTGACAACTATGGTGTGTTTTTTACTGACTGTAATGGGTTTTGTGGTAACTGTACTGCTGATTTCTCACCTTTTTGTTTTCTAAGTTATGACCCAGTTTATTTCCTATTGATCTCTGGTCTATCAAGCTGCCAACTCTAGGGTCTGTGCCCTACTGCAGATTCAGTGCATTAATGAATGACTTATTTTATGGATTATATAAGCAGAAGCATTTGGGTATGTCTCACTCCTTAAAGAATGAAAAGAGAAAGCTGGTTAAATGAACATGGCAGCCATCTCATTTCACTTGCTAGAGGCATTTAGCAGAAATTATTTTAAACACATTTGACATCATGTGACTTGTAACAATATGCTGCAAGCCCAACAGGGTAAAATCTTAACTGAAGTGGTTGGAAAAATTGCTCAAGAATTGCATTTAAAAAAAAAAAAGTTTTCAGCAATGAACAATAGCCTGAATACATTGCATTTCAGCTGAAGAGCCCCAAAGCAGGACTGATAGATGTCTACAAATAATTGCTGGAAATAAAGGAATGTTTAAAAACCTTCAAAGAGGCAAACAGAAGGAACTAAGAATAGTAGCCTAGAGGGATGTTCATTATCACAAAATAATTATTTGTAAAAATTGATAAAGCATGAGGAAGGGTCTGTAATACTAAGTACTGTTGACAGCTGTGGGCTTTTAATAGGACATGGCTATGATTTGGATAAATAAAAACTGGTTCTTAAGATGGTGGCTTCTTATTGAGAGCAACCTGCTAGTATATTCTTTTGATAATTCAACTAACTAGCAGTTTAGTACACTTATGAATGAAAATGAGATTGGATATAATAGATGAGAATCAAAAGATACCAGGAAAAGTAAACTCCAGGAAGTCTGGCTTAGCAAAATGGTAAGGATATATAACATAAAACCTCTTCCTTTGTCTCTTATGTGCCAGTAGTCATCCTCGATACATTGCAGATGCAGTAGTCTTTTCTGGCCTGTGGTTTTTAATTCCTTGATATGCCTTCTGATTTATGAGGTAAGGTTACCAAAGCTTTAAAATGACAAATTGCGTTGAATTTGGTGAGCTCTCCAGGACCACTTCTTTCTTGTGATGTGTAAATTCAGTAATATTGGGGGGAAACCCACAGGGGTGTTTTTAAGAACTTTCACAAAGAGCCATCAGAAGAGAATAGTAAAGCAAAAAAGTCTTTTTGTCTTAAGTAACATCTGAAGTTCTCCAGTGTCTTCTGATTCCATCTGCATTACGGTAAGATGGTATTTCTTCTTACTTCAATCATTTTTGTCAGAATAAGTTACCAAATTGTGCATATGCATACACTTATTTGTGTGGTTTTATACACATTGCAACCATTTCGAAAATAAAGATGATGCTCTTTCTGGAAGATGAATTTGGAGGGGTAGTTCAGGATATAAAAACTTAAATAGCATAAAAACAAAAACAGTGTAAATATCAACACCTCTTTAAATAAGAACTAAGCATCATTTGATGTTGTAAATCTGAAGAAGAATGGATTGTATATATGTATTGTGCTGATGATTTGCACTTTGAATTTTACTCAAAGTATGACAGGGAGATTTTCAAAGGTTTGGAGAGTTGCACACAGAAAATCTGCAATTGATTTAAAGGAATGCAAACATACTGTGTAAAACTATTTTGCCAAACAAAATGCTTTCCACAGCAGAGTATTCAGGAGCAAATACTTGAAAAGCAGTTTGAGTGAAGATAGAGTTCATGACCATAATGAGAGTAAAATATAGAATGTTTGAATAAGAATTGCAGGAAATGTAATCAAAGGAAAGAGCCACATTTTGATACATCTCGAAGTGTAGTTCTAAGTAAAAGCATGTACTTGAAGTACTGCCGACACTAATGATGATCTTAAAACAGTGAAAAAGTGAGTTCAAGACACAGCAAAAATGGTTTAGTGCTTACAATGTATAAGGAGAATCAAATAATTGCAATCACTTATTGGTATTTCTTTTGATATGAGGGATTGTAATAAACTCTTTAGGGTATGCAGCTACAAAAAATTCTACCGTGCTTACCAAGGCAAATATCAAACATACATTTAACTTTTGTGTGATGGAGGCTTGTATATATTCCTTGTAGAACTACTTTGTATGGTATGGCAATACTGATGCATTTTGGTACTAGAATAGAAACTATTATTGGCTCTTTGTTGTGATTTTTGTTGTGATTTTTATTTATAGGAATCTCACCATACCATAAATTAAATCTTTAATAGCATGCCTACTAGACCATGTCTTGGTCTCAACAGGGTGGGCATGATCTGCTAGCCCTGAAGAAAGTACTTATCTCACTGTGTATTTATTGTACTGGCTTGATCCAAGTTACTTTTTTTTTTTTTTTCCACCTAAGGTAAATAAAAGAAGGTGTTTTTGTTTTTGTTTTGTTTTGTTTTTTTTCCATTTGTTCATTTACAAGAAGAAAATACTGGGGAAAAGCTTGTAAAGGTATGGTTTAGCTTTACATCCTGTGTGTAACCCAGAGCTAAAAAATGGTTCAGTGGTACCTATTCTTGAGAGAGGAAAAAAAAAAGCTTGTCTTTGAGCCACTTTGGCTTTGCCTCTGATTAACAGAACTGCTGCAAACGTGAGTGTACATTGCAACCCCACTTATGGGTGGTGCTTTAACAGGTTCTGAAGACCTATCAATTCAATCTCATTTTCTGCCTGCTAGCTGCTTAAGGTATATAATGTCCGAGATCATTATTTCATTTTAAAATATTCATAGTTTTGTTAAAATCAGCAGTAGAGAATTTAGAAGTATGTATAGATCTGAGCTGCAAAGCTGGAATGTCTCAGTAAAATCCACCTCAAAACTATCTCCAAGTTAAATACTTGAACTTGAGCTTTTTTGATTCAGAGCAATGTCTCTTGCAGAAATACTTTGATTTTAGTGGAGGTTTGAAATGTCACACAGTTAATTATGAAACTTATTACTATGAGCTGTTGTAGAAAACAAAAGTATAAATTGGTTCAAGGAATTTGATTTATCCAGGGTGAAAAACTTCCTAAATGGCTTAGTTATTCTGTATTATGGTATTTAATTAGATTCTGGCCTAGGAAGCCTCTGATTTAAAGGAAACAGAATATAGAAAAATCTATCTTTAGAGATACAAACTGCTATGCTGAGTTACATCTAAAGCCTAGCATCCCATCTCCCTCAGTAGATGATTATGAGAAAAGTATATTAAAAAGGATTGTATGTTCTGTGTACCAATGTGGGTAGTTTTATGCATACTTTAAATTTTAACCACAAACTAGCAATCTTTTCTTAGGATTAATCATTTGCCTTTCAATAAATATGTACTGGTGTCTGTGAAGCTTTTTGTAATCTAGCCTGTAAATATAATGGACATGAAGTAGTTAGACTTAGCTTAGGGATCCTGGTATTCTAGTTATTGTCTATGTATAAAAATGTCTATATACAAAGAAAACAAAAGATGTTCTGTATCTATAAATAACATGTAGTTGTACTGTAGCAGAGAAGGATGTACATCTAAACTAACACCCCTGTGTGTTTTTGGAGGAACTTGAGAGGATCAACCCATTGAAGTATTATCCAGTCATTAACAGGTTGCCCAGCAGTGCCAGTGTGGTTAAACCAGCACCTTCTGAGTAAATTTAAATAATCTCAAGTGTAGCAATTAGCAGTTCACTCGAACTGAGTGTCTGGTGTGAGCGTCTGGAAGCAGGAGTCTGCAGTTCACTCCAGGGTTCAATTATTTTTGTTTTCTGGCAGAAATAGGTGAGAGTCAGAAAAGGCTCCAGATCACCTTGGCTGCGCAAGCCACAGTGGCTGCCATTGTTTGTAAGGACCAGAAACAAGCCACTCCCCTTCAGCCCCAGACAGAAAGTTCCCTTTGACTTCTTATTTTTATGCACAACTGATTTGCTCACTGCTTCTCCTGCTAAAGTAACTTTGGTGAAACCTTTCCTCTAGTTATGCGATGATATACCAAAAATTACTCTTACAGCCATACAGCCAGATCAGCATTAGTGACTGATGCTAAAGGTTATAAACGCATTATGGTCTCTTTACATTGGACACTTCACATAGTAAAATATCCTCTGTAATATACTGGCAGGCACATAACAATGAAAGCGAAGATGGTTAGCTGGCTCGGCTCTTTTTGTGTTATAGCCTAGGTTCGTTGAATAAAAATAAGCATGTTTCTGAAATAACTTTTTTTTTTTTAAGTGCTGGAGTCCTTTCTGGTTACTGAAAAACTAGGTCTCAAGTGTATTAGTGTAATTCAATTTGTAATTCTTTGCAAAGGGAAATTTATGCATTAGTAAAGTTTCCCCTTGCTCTTGCATCTGCTAATGTATAACTCTCAGAAAAGGAAAGGGTGGGTTTGAAAGGTTTAAGCAGCTTGGGCACTTGAGATGACCTTATCCTTAGAATTGACTAACTGAAAGGTACTGTACTGCCAGGAAAATATATCTGAAAAAAAAAAATAATAATAATTAAAAAAATACACAGCTCTGTGGCATACTGGAGAGCAGAATGATGCCACAGCTCTCTTGATAGGCTTTACTAGTGGTATAAAACCTCAGTTTGTGTAGATACAGTCCTAAAGCACCATTTTTGGATATTGCCCATCATCTATTTGCAGGCCAGCAGCCCTGCAGGCGATGTGGTGAGTTGTGCTTTAAGTTAGCGGACTGTCAGTGGCCACACTGCTGTATTTTGTTCAAGCCCTTTGAGGTGTGTGAAAAGGGTGTTAAATCTTCGCAGCTTGCAATCATGTGCCATAAAATTGTTATATGATTTGGAGACTGATGGCAGTAGATACGGTAGCTGAAACCCTACTCCCACTTCCCTGTCCTCTCACACAGCTGGATGTAAATCCTGGAGTTGTGTTACCAGGTTTTATAACAATGGGGCATCATTTCCTTTGACAGTAATGCCATGGTGTGGCCACTACTCCAAGTGCTGAATGGAAAAAGGCCTGTAAATTGTCAGTGCAGGCAGGGTTTGATTGCCTTAGTATACAATGCCAGGAGCAGCCAATAGACAGATCTATGCCACCTTTATTGTGAAAAAGTCACGTAGCTGAATAGAAAACATTAAATTGCAGGATTATTTATTGCCTTGCAGGTTAATTTGATTATATTTTTCCCAGTATTATTTGAAAGCTACTAACAGATCATGTCTTTAAAAGAGAGAGGAGAGAGCTTCCCTATATTTTAAACTTTTGTTTTGTTTTGTTTTAACCTCTTTTTTTTTTTTTTTTTATTTATTTCTTCCATGTTTCTCCCTTAATTTCATGCCCCCTTGGGGTTTAAATTGCAGTCTGTAGTCTGTATTCCCAAGAGGTCAAAGGACAGTTGTACAGTAGTACAGACAATTGTGATACATGAAAAACAACTTTAGTAAGAGTGATTGGACAGTATAAAGTACACAAAAAATCATGATTTTACACTGTTATTTTTCTTCATAGAAATATTCAAAATAGTTATCTTGTCTTAGGTATATCACCCAACTTTCAAAAAAAAAAAAAAAAAGAAAAAAGATGGGAAAACACATTTATTATTAGAAATCTGGTACTGTTAGTAAGCACCACTAAATTGCTTGAAATTTAGTAAGATAATACATGTGTTTTAAAATAATGTTTTTGTTCCCTGAGAATGTTTTGGCAAGGTTGAAAAGATTATGATTGGCTTTCTTAAAAAAAAAATCAAAAAAAAAAAAATCATGTCAGTATAAGATAAGCAAAGAGCACATGAGTGAGTTAAAATCATACACAAGTGTGATAGATTGAAGGTGAAGTCTCGGAGTAGTGAAGATAAATATATTTTAAATATGGATCTGAGAAAATGTTACATATCCAAGGCAATGATTTTTGGAATACCCAATGTAGCTCATCAGTGTTGTGATTCAAACATACAGCAGTAAAACATGATAATCATTATTGCAATTGTTATCAGAAGGATATCTTACAGTTTTTACATAGATATAAGTTAGACTATTTTATAAAACTCTAAATCTAGACGGTGGGGGGAAAACAAACATATTTTTAAGAATCACTTTTCAATCAAGAACTTGAGTTTTAATTTCATCTGACATTTTAAGAAGCACTAACTTCTGCAAGACCAAAACACAGAGAATTACTCTGAAGCTGTCTCATAGCTAGGTACATAACCTAAGTATATTCACTTCAAGTTTGAACCAGTTGGATGGAAGGGACACAGGGACACGTTATAATTTAGACTGTATTCACCAATGGATTACAAATGGTTTTCAGGAGCACTTATGCTTAAAAAAAAAAAAAAAAAAAAAAAAAAAGTTGCCTTCATAGTTGCTACAAATGAAGTTTCAAAACTCTACCACACTAAGATTTCTTCTATTGATCAGATGCCAGAAATAAAACTTTTGAAGCCACTGTTTATATATTATGTCTATTTCGTAATTATGAGTTACTGGGATAACAGATGATGGTCTATTTGAAAAAAAAATCTTTTGAGAGTTTGAAATTTGGCTCTGTTCTGCAATTACGATAAAAGCAAAAGTATTCAAGTTCTTGAAGAAAATTGCATAAATGCGTCTAAATTAATTCAACTTTATAATCATCTCAAAGCAATTGATAAGAAAATGTCAGTGGAACAATTTCACATGGTTGACTTTTAACACTATGAATTGTTTTTCTGATTTTCTTTATATACAAATTCTGGAGAATTGACCCAGTCTTTCAAAATGTCTCAGTAGTAACAGCATAGCAACAAAGCTAAGTGTTTCAGTACAAGAATAGCTCTAATAAGTTTTCTTCACGTTTGTTAAGAGCAAAAATGCTAAGAGCATTTGTTTTGATTCTTACTACCGTTATATCTCTATAATACTATAAATCAAGTCATGGTGTAAGAAAATTGAAAACTGTGGAATAGTTCACATGGTCTTCACATCCATTAACTTACGTGGCAATGTTCCGATATACCTGTTTCTTCCTGAAGACACTAACTACCTAACCAGCTCTGGTTTAGGTAGACCTGCTGCTAAGTTTTTCTTTGTTACAGTCTTGTTCCAAAATTAATTCCTTTCCTAATATGGAAGTTTATTACCTGGAAGTGTGTACCCCATCCTAGTAAATAACTCAGAAGATGGGACGCACAATTGTTACAATAGTCAACTGGTCGTGTCAGTACAGCAGGGTTTAGCACCTACTTTCCAAACAATTTTCAGGAACAGATATCAGCTCCCTTTTAGCTCAGGACACAAATCACCTTTCAAGTTCTTTTCAGCAGGGATAAAAATTTTAATTAAGTACACACACCAACAGTATTTCTTGGCCTCACTGGTTTAGGGCTTAATAGGCCAGATTACACTTGATCTTGCAGAGGGAGGTAAGATATACTTCCCCTGGCTGGGGGGTATGTGGAAGGTGTGTTGATGTGGGACAAGGACAAAAGCAAAAAAACAACAACAACAAAAAAAAAAAAAAAAACAACCAACCCTGCAAATTCAGTTTGTCAAACCTGTTTTAATTTTCTCAAATGAAAATACACTAATCAGTTGTTCAAAGCTATAATCTATCATCTGTGGTGCTAAACAACTCCTCTGGGAGTTGAAACCATTGTGAGTGTCTCAGTATGTTTTTACAATCAAAATTCCATGACACTTGTTTAAATAACATTCTTTTGAATAAACATTCTCTTTTACGTCAGCAATTATAGAAATGGTCTCTTCCTTTAAAACAGTTTCTAATTTTGAAGATGTAGTCATTTGAATATTCTTTATCTGTCATTTCTTGCCATCAGTGCTGTGCTACTGCGGTGTATCTGAGAAGTTTGGGAGGCATCTGAGACATTTAGGTTAAAGGGAGTGCTAATGAAAGATCTCTTCGTGTTCTGTCAAATGACAATTTTTTCTGTCTGCTGAAATCTGGTATTGTTAAATCAATGGGTGTAGGAATGTCAATTAAATTGATGCTGGCTTCTTATTACTACGAAACAGTGTACTAAAAATACCAGAGTTTTGGTGAAGAAGTTTTCAATCGTATCTATTTAGCATGGCAAAAATAATTTTTGCTACATTACCACACCTTTGTTTGATTCAGAATATGGCAATAATGTAAGCCTGAATCTGTTAATAAAATATACACAAATTTCAGAAGGGCGACAGTGTCTGAGTTGGATTCTGCCCAGGACTTTTCTTCAGAAATTAAATTCAGTTACCTTCCTTTTATTTCATATTATGTTGCATGAACCATTAATTAACGTCATTGATCTTGTAGTCTGAATTGTATAGCACCTGCAGAACCCTTTCTAGGAAGCTTCATAACTTAAGCATTGCTACCCAAAGCTCTTGTAGTAAATTCTCTGATTCAGCACCTAGGTAGCACTTACTTTTCAAAAAGTTCTCCTTTGGGGTACAGTACCAATTATAAAAGTGCAATCACAGCAGTTGCATGATACTAAAATAAAACTTATGCAATAGCATATAATAGCAAATCAAACTATTAAACAATATACAGTTCCTTTCTATATGCAAGATTAGGTTCTTACTCCCACAGGCTATGTAAGTGCTACACTCAGAAGAATTGTAAACGTTTGCAGGATTGGGCTGGTTTTGAGAGCCCTGGAATGCAGCCAGGGAGAACAAGACAGGGAAACATCCTGCTGATCTGTTTGAATTGAACTTGCTTTGGATTCTTACACTAAGAGACTGAAGATCAACTCCTTAAACTGAGGAAAAATGATATCCAGCTACTTGGTGACCAGGATCTGTGTTATACTCAGGTGTCGTAACATTAGTAGCAGCACCTAAATAAAAGCAGTTTAAGATTTTCATTTGTCAAATCCTGCAGTAGTCAAATAACGTTGAGGACTGTTCATCCAAATCTTATTGCATAGAAAGCTGAATACCCCCAAAGTCACTATGAGAATTTCTGGTAACTTAAGAGTGGTCATATTTTGAAGGAGTAGTCATATAAGGGAGAAAAAAAAAAAAAAAAAAAAAAAAGTTCAGCAAATGAAGTTTATGATGGAGTTAAAAAAAAGTTGCAACAGGTGGTACTGTTCTTGTTATAGCGACTTTCTTAAGGTGATGGAACAAGAGGTCCCCACATCTGAGAATAGGACTTGGCATAGGAGCTCAGCATCCAACTGCAGCAGGGAGACCATAGCTATGGAAAACAAAAGCAACAGAAGCACATCAGCATGTTTTAGCAGACAGAGTAATGTAACGTGAAATTGCATATATTACTGTTTGGACACGCTTGCAAACATTACTTTGCAAACTCTTGTTTTTTAATTTAAACAGCTTTGCCTTCTTGATTTTTAAGCTTAACTATATCATAGTTCCTGTTAATAAAAATCTACAATACTCAAAATCATAAGACAAAAAGATAGGCTTACCTTTTGGGCTGCTTGTGATCATATTTATTTGGCAGTTTAATTCTGGGAGGTTACACTTTCAACAGGTTTAGTATGTGCTGCAGGCTTACTAAATAAGAACTGAAGAGTTGAAAATTGATCTATTTTTTTTAGCCAGGGCAAAAACGTTAATAGTATAGCTTTTCCTTTCCAATTTCATATTTTGAAGGCTTGCCTTTGCTAGTTAAGATAATGTAGTTTATCCATCCTTTGGGCTCTTATTTTCTCATTACTACAGCTGTATCCAAGAAGTGAAGGTTGAAATTGTGAGCTTCAGGCTTCATTGCAATTGAATAAAGTTTTAACACTTTTTTTTCTTTTTTTTCTTTTTTTTTTTTTTTTCTTCAAACTGAATAATCCTTTTGGAAGTAACCAAAACTTTTAGTTTTCCACTCCTAATGGTTTCTAGCTTACAATTTGACTATCAGTTTATTTACAAGTAGCTACTTATAACTTGTAAGTGCAGTGGAAGGGCATCAAGATTTAGAATGCTTTCATCAATTCCTATATAGATTAAAACAGCAATTACAGTATTAGCAGCATACCCTTCCAAATAGCATGAATAAGGAAGTCCATGCCATTTCAAAAAGCCCCTGCACAGAGGCGTTCAGAGCTGCTTGTTATACCACCTTCTGCCATGCACTGTAATGTGGGAAACTGTTTGCCAAGAAACCTTTGTTCTGTGTGGTTTATTGACTGTAAATATCTTTTTCCTAAATGAAAATAAATCAAGTTTCCTGACAAAGGCTGTGATTGTTTTCTCAGGCCTCACCCACAGACAGATGCTGTGCTTATGCATGGGCTGTAACAGGGAAAAAGTTCATTCATTCCTACCATGCCTCTATTAAATATAATATTGCATAAAAAGTTGTGTTATATTTTGTCATGAATAGTATTTTTTTTTTTTTGTATTCGTTTGGCCTGTTGTGGGGTTTTAAACCATGTGGGCTACAGTAGAGAAAAAATGTCTCCCCTGGCTTTTGAATTTTGTCATTTTCATAAGCATGGCTGTGAGAATGGTGAGGGTGAGCATACTTAAATAGTAATAAATTTACTTGGACTGCAGCAGCCAAAGAACTGGAAAACATTGGGGGGGGGGGGGGAGGGAAAGGATTAAGAGAAACAGAATGAGGTAAAAGGCTTTTGTTGTTGTTGTAGCTGATTTCAGGGCTTAAATTATGTTTTCTCTTGCAAATCTGGTGTACCTTAGCTGTAGGCTAGTCCCTGACAAGGTCTAGGAATTACGACCTGTTGAATGCTAAGTAGGTGGTGTGGACCAATATTAATGAGGGGCTGTGGAGCAGTCGTCTTATTACTGCCAGCCAAAGGAAAAAGAAGGGTATTTCATGGTTTGCTACTATGCCTAGGGATATCAAATTTACATATGGCCTAAAACTGCTGATCAGAGCTAATCTCCATGATCATTATAGCTTGAAGAAAGGTTTAATATTCAGGATTTTCAGAAGTTTTTCTGAGCAAAAATAGGCTGCATGAAAGTGGGCCATTGGCAAGCCAGGAACGTGTGCTGCTGTCAAGAATTTTAATGGCTTGATGCTGCAAAGTGAGGACTTGTGCTCCAGTCCTTGTGCTCAGTAAAACTTTTTTCAGTTTTATTCACACCTTATTTTGTTAAGTCCTTGCTAAAGCATGCTTTTTCCCTGGATCTATCTGGTAGATCTTCAGAATGCAAGAAAGAGTGAAATATGGCTGGTTGGGAGAGTCTTGGCTGCAAGCATAGTTGTGATTGTTGTTGGATGCCCTTAAAGTTCCTTCTCCTTGAGAGTTTTTCCTGGTAGGATCAGTCAGTCTGCAGTGCAGACAGCCATCTTAATTTTTATTAGCGCATGGAAAGAAGGGGCACAAAATGTTTCATGAAAAAAGAATCACTTTTGTTTTTGATTTCTGTTCTTTATGATCCTGGTCCAAACAAAATTGGAAGCTGAAGGTAACATGTGAGGTGAGAACTGTGCTTGCTTCGCAACTCTGTACATGGTATCCCCAAATAATTTATGTCAAATTTCTGAGGAAATCTGAAAGTCATTTCACTTCTAATGATTTCTAGTCAAATGGCAGGATTTGGTTTGTAGATACATTTAGGATCCATATGTGCATTTGCCTGCAGACTTCATATGACTTCTGCTATTTAGTTGGCATTTGCTCTAATGCAGTAGCTAAAAAATTCTTACATCTTCCTCAAGGATGTGATTGCTTCTTAAAGCATAGGTGGAAGACTTTTTAAGAAATGAGAGTCCTGGTCAAAAATTGCAGCTGAAAAAAAAAAAATTGCCAGTTGAAAATAGCATCTTAAGAAAAGAAGACTGAAAAAAAAAAAAAAAAAAAAAACATGCTATTTTTGCAGATTTTTCTTTTTTCCTGGGCACAAAAAAAAAAAAAAAAAAAAAAAGTGAAAACTGAAAAACCAGACACTCCCCGCACTGTCTGTTTGCTTCTGCTTCAGAAGAACTATTACTTAAATGCTTGTAACAACTGGTATCTCTGAGAAAGAGTTGATGGGGCCTGTCATGGTTGCTGTTTTTATGCTACTCCAAACAAGCTAAATTTTGTGGCTTCTCTTTGATCTGTATAGTATCTTTTTCCCATTTGGCTGTGGGAAATATGGGATGTTTTTTACATGCCAGATCAGCATGTTTTCTCATCTCTCTGCCCCTGCTTTGCTTCTGTCATGGTCCTTGTTGAGGCAAAGCGCTTCTGAGTTCTGAGGGCACAAGCTTAAATGTGTAGAAATCAAGAGTTTAAACAATTTTTCTTTACAGATCTGTTGATTTCTTTTTGCGTCTCATACACTGTGTATTTTCTCATGTGTTAAACTGCAAGACCCAGAAGATACATTTCTTAAAGGATATAAATTTGCGTTAAGTTTTTAAAATGTGTAAGGAATTTTGTCAAGTGAGCATCTTGGATATATGAGGTTGCTTTGAAAGTCTCAGCTTTGATGTGAGTGGTAACCTTGTCAGTGGTATGTTACACGGTAAGAATTTTATTGCTTGTAAGCTGTCAAGTAGTACATATTTCTATGTGCTGGTAGATGACATTTTTTGAAACCCCCTCGTCATATGTACGTACGTACATGTAGTTTGTTTTCTTGCAAATCACTCCTGGGATTGGATCCAGTGAAAACTGGTCTGAGATAGCAGTTCCAAATTTTTCTGAAGCATGATGAGCACCTCCACCTGTGTATTTTTACTTTTAAATATATTACTTGGGCTTTTAAGATTAGTCTGGGAGACCACTTGCATAAGATGCAGAAGTCATTACTCTCCTACTTTTGATTTTTCAAGTTATTTTTCAAGAACGTAAGTCTTACTTTCTAATTAACTATTTTCTTGCATGGTTGGAGATGACTGCAACAGTTGGCAACTACGAGTTGCTATGGAGACATATTCTTTAGGCTTTGTTAGGTGAATGATGATACTTAGATTTACTCATCATGTACCTGGCGTATGTATGTACATTTACATCTTAATTCATAAAATTCTACTGTATAGTTTAGATTTAATATTTGTTAAATAACATTATATTCCAAGTTTTGGAAATTCCTTTCAGAGTTGGACAAATAACTCTGCAATATCTCAGGGAGTTTTTAAACTGATTATGGAGCATGAAAGTTGCCTCTTTGTAGGTCACATGGGTTTGTTTATTCTCTAGGATGTTAACAGAGACAGTTGACAAAGAGAGCATCAGCTGTAAGTTTGATAGAAATAAGGTAGGGAAATGAAGCCCTACTAGACTTTGGGTTAAAGTTTCTGTTAGTGAGGGAGTATAAACTTCTTCAGTGACTCTGTGAGTAGCTAGTTTGAAATAAATTTGAAATTCTTATCAGTGCTATTCTTACCATTGCTCTGCTCTTCAAGCAAGCTCGGGTTCAGATTCTGCTATTTAAAACAATGCCTGGAGAAAACCTCTGGTGTGTAGCACAGCTGGTGCAGTGAAGTACTATATATTTGAGAATGGCCATTTGTTGGTATAGATTGGAAAAGCACTTAGGAGTTTGTAAGTGAGGTCAAGCTGTGATTTGTCATTTGGAGTGAATAACTGTAAAGGATGGATTACTCTATATAGTCACAGAATAACGAAGGAGGAAGGATCTCTGGAGGTTGTCTGGCCCAGCCCTTCTCAAAGCAGAGTCAACTTTATAGTTAGATCATTGTATAGATTGGTGTGAAAAACCTTATGGAAGAAAATAGATCTTGGGCCTTCAGAAATAGAAATAATTTAAACCAGATTCCCTGAACAGTTTCTAAAAGGCAGACATGTTTTTGAATGGAATGCAGTTTTAGTTGAAATAAATAGCTGTGCAAATGCCAGACGGAGCTGTTCAATTATTATTCAAATTTTGAATGTTTTGACCATGTTCATGGATTTTATTGCTCATAAAAGTTATCTGCTGCAGTTAATGCAACAGGGAAGCCAGTGTTTTCCATTGATGAAATCTGTCCTGTTGCCACAGGTCAGCAAAGGGCTTATGCACAGTCTTAGCTTCTACAGCAGTTTGCTTTAAGAGCTTATGTAACTCTGGAGTTCCTGCTTTGGGGTGAAATGAAGCAACTATAACATCCTGCCTATGTTGTAAGACAACTATTTTTCAAATAGCATTCATCCTTTGTTGTTTCTATTTACATTTCTTGGAAATTCAATACACTATTAGAAAAGACAAATGTATCCAAAATTTATGATATACTAGAGAGCTGCAAGTTATTGCATATTTTTAAGTTATTGTTCTGTAAGTAAGAGAATACATCTGAATAAAGAGTCTTGCAAAACTTTTACACTGCAGCAAAAAGCTTAAAAATATAACCCTAATTTGCCCAAGAGACTAAAAATTAAATGGATTTTAATACTCCTTTTTATTAATTCATTTTAATCTCCTGGTTTTGAGGTCAAACTCTGGCTATTCAAAGCTAAGTACGATAAGTATCACTGCATGATGATTTTAGGTACTAAGAAAATAATAAAGTTAACAGTTTGCAAAACTCAGTCATTGCATCTCTTAAGATTTTTTCTTGTGTTCATTAGGGAAATACAAGCAAACCTGATTGAAACGTTTTAGTTTTGCTGCAGTTTTGCTACAGTTTGTCTCTTGGTGCCTGAGTTCACACATCATATGCAGCTGCATGGCAGGATGGTCAGCTTCTGTTTGAAGCAAGGCTTCACATAGCCACAGAAAAGCTGCCTCAGGGCCAATGCTAGGAATAAAAAAAAAAAAAAAAAATCAGTAAAATGATAGGATCTAATGAGATTGGCACTAAAACCTGATTTTCTTTCTTGACCCCATGCACATATACTGAATTTTTGCAAAATTTTATATTTCAAAGCTAAAAGCAGTCAGTGTGTCATATTGGTTTCAAGTACAGTTTTCTGTTATGAATAACTTTATGAACCCAACAATGAAAAAGAAATATTTAGTAGTGCAGTCTTCAAGAGAGTATTTCAGTATTGAACTCATGCTTTACCATTCCTGTTTGTGTCTTAAAAAGAAGTGCTCAGTATAGAGAAGGGGAAAAAAAAAAAGTTTCATTGGTTCTCTGCTAGCAATCATGTTATCTTGTGGATAGAATGAATTCTTGGGATTTATAAACAAAAATATATTGGGAGAGCTCCAATGAAGAATGGTTCCAAATCTTTGAATAATGAAAGGATGTGCCTATGACAAAGGGATCATTGAGGGATACTTAACTGGTTCTAGAAAAATGTTCTTAGATTTAAAAGGGAGTTTGTGTTACATTTTCTTTTATTAATATATAATAGCAACCCCTCCAGGAATTTCCCTAGTGTCATACCATAAATAACTAGCTGAAATATTAGAAGTAATGAAATGCTTAGTGTTCAGAACTCCTTAGTCCTAAAATGCTAAAAGCTACATGAATATTTAAATAATGTAAATCATTTTCTAAATGATAAATAATGTTGAACCTAATATTTTCTTAGCAACTTCTAATATGTAAAACATGCAGAATTTTTCAAAAACATATAGCAAATTCATAATTCTCTACTTATTGGAGAAAGATGTAATTCTTTATATGTGATTGTACAAATTACTAATGTTTCTTGCTTTTTATAAAGTAGTCACTAAGAAACAATAGTCATGTTGGCACACAATACCATTGAAATAGTAGTTCTGTTGAAGCATAAAGGATGTTCACAGAATCGTAGAAGTTTGGATTTCATTTTTCTTTTAAAATTTAATTCTTTTCAAGGTGAAATACTGGGTCTGGTAAATACACTGGGAGCTTTGCCATGAAAACTCAATACTCTAAAAGTTCAATTGTCAAAATGTTTAAAAGATTGTGTCAAGCTCCCAAATGCAGTCAATATCTACAAGAAACCAAGAGCAAACAACAACAAAAACCAACAGGAACTTAAAATGTGGAAGGTGGTTGAGTCATGCATCAACATATCTCTGCAACCATCTTCAAAATAAAACAGAAAAATAGAGGTGTAAAATAGGAGAAGTAGGAGCATTCATCTAATGAATAAGTGTATTATAGCTTGGTCCTATACTTCCCTCTAGAGTCAGTGTGAAGAAATAGGTGTCTCTAAAGGGTGATTAATCCTCCAGTGAGTTAATGTGATTTAAGTATATTAAATGTTTTGTCATCAGTATACTCTATCACTCTAGATAACCAAATGCTTTTAAGATGAATGTCATCAGGTTAACACCAGGCAACTCTCTTAAGTCAAATTAACATTTATGTTGAAATACATCTTCATTGTATAGATGTCTCTTGTATATGTGTTTAAGGGTAATTATTAGGTTGGTTATACAGACTTAAATAATGTGCTACTATGTCATAGATATTTTAATTCTGGTAATGAGCATATTCTGCTACAGAAAAGGCTAGTGAAACAAAGAAATGGAAATTTTCTCAAATTCCTTCTCTCTATTTGTTCTTGATTCATCTTACTTACTCATGTGTGCTTAATTCAATGCTATTACTAGAAGCCATGGTCAATCATGGTGCATTACCTGGGTACACAGCAGGTGAGATCTCATATTTGTAGTTCTGGTTCACTAAAACTTCCACTTTTTTTTTTTTTTTTAAATCAAATTTGAGTACTAATTTTAGCTTAAAACAGGACAGTGGAAAGGTGAAACAAGTATTTTCCTTTGTATTTTGAATTGCAGGTTTGGTTTTTAAACATTACATTTATAAAAATATTCTTTTAAATGAAAAAAGAGAAAAAGTGTTGATTCAACTATGGTAAATGTTTCTATTTAACTTTTTTTCTTCCATTTCATGAAAAGAATTATCTTATTTGAATCGTACTTTCTTAGTTTCAACAATGACAAACCATTCCATAACAATAAGGACTGAAATATTTTAAGCAGATCAGAGCCGGTTTTAAATTGATAATTTTCACTGGCTTTAGCTTTAAATGAAAGAAAATGCCCCAGAAATGCTTAGAAAAGGCCCCAATTTCCATTAGTTGCTCAGCATTTGTCAGTCTTCAGTCCATGTGCCTATTACTTCATTTCATTTTCTATTTACACAGTTGTAAACTCTTTTTTATTGGTCCCCTCTCATTTGCTGCAAAAAGTAGGTGATGTGAAGGGAAAGAGATGTACAATGAATCAAACCCCAGGGATTGAGAGTGATTTTTAAAAAATAAAATTAACTTGTCTTTTCCTGCTTAACATTAACCATTATAGCCCCAATAAAGACCATAGCATGTATTATTCATTTGCTTTAAGCTAATCACATAGGTCTTGATTTTAAAAAACTTTTTTCTGTTATTTGCCACAGATGGGTTAATAGACTGGAAGTATAATTCAGGTACTGACTCAAATTCTCTATCTACAATGTCTGTTTATAAATAACAATTCTCTAGAGATGGCACAATAAAAACACTCAATAAGGAGTGAGTTGATAATGTAATTAATTTATATTAAGGAACAAGCTTCTCCTTGTATACTTGGCCATTTGGGAATTTATGAACAAGTCAAACTGTTCAGTAAAATTAGCTGGCCCCATTTCTTCCTATTACAAAGCTCAAATAACTGTTAACATGGTACCTATTTATTCATTTATTTTCACCTGGAATTGTAATCTGGCAGAATATTGGAAGCATGTAGTATAACTTCTTAATTCAGAGTAAAATTCGTAGGTCCAAGACCTCCATGTAGCTTCCATTATGTATAACTCTAAAGAGAAAAGCAAGGTATAAATGAGGGAAGAGGAGGGGATGAAGAATTAGACAGATTATGAATATTCAGGCATGCAGTAATAACTGGAAAGTAGAACAGAAATAAAGTCGCACAGGATCATGTATTCTGCTGCACAAGCTGCATGTTGGTTCTTTCATAAATTGACACTACCACTGTCAGTGAGATAACATTTTGTAATGATAATTGGTAATTTGGAGACAGTTAGGGTATTGTTTCTGGGTTGGCTTCCTCTTTAAAATTGTGTTGCTAATACTGTCCTTTACACTTAGACAAAATTCAAGTATCTGTGAAGATCTCCAGCTTAATAGCTGTGACTTAATCAGCTCTGCATGTCCTCTTAAATTTGCTTTCCAAAGGCCCTTGTCTTTTAGATGCTACAGAAGCCTAGGCCTAGATTTAGAAGAGGGTAGCTGTTGTTGGACAGGATATTAATTAGGGTGGGACCCAAAAACAATAACAAAAAGCCAGAAGTCATAGGGGATGGAAAAAATCTCTGGTCTTGTGGACAGGAGACAGAAGATTGCCCTGGCAGAGCCTTGCTTGTGCTCTCTGCAGCACTGCTACAGCAAAGTCAGAGGACTGACTCTGGTGGCACTCTGGAAGTTTTCATTTTCAGGAAGAGGAGGTGGAAGGGCCCTTCAGAAGGGTACTCTCATCACTCATCTCAAGTTGGAAGGGTATATCAGGTCTGAGAGAAGCAGGATAAAAATTAACAAACTTTTTCTTATAGCTTTTCAGCTCTACTCATTTTGGAGGCAATTTTTATAGTCTTTAATGCTACTACTCCAGCAATGAGTAATGGTAAATGGAATAGAAGTAAACTTCAGGGCCATTTCTTCTCTCAAGAGTCCTCACTCACTACAAGTTTTTTTTCTATGGAAGGTTTCACTCTATCCCAAAATGGAATTTTAAGCATAACTTTGAAATGCTTGTAGGATTTGATATTTTGATCATTATGCTAAGTGCTTGCATTATTGTGCCTGCAAAAGGTGGTAGGTGAAAATTTCACAGTCTAAGTAGCATAGATTTTATTTTTCTTATCGTTTAAGATAAAGTGCACTTGTAGGAGTTGTCTTCGGTGTGCAGTGTGTTGTGCCAGGGATGTTATTTCAGTAGGACAGCTGGGCAATCTTCCCAACTTTTCACATTGGGCTGTGGCAGTTTGCACCCACTGGGAAGATGAGTCTTCATGCAGTCATCTTTCATGAAATTGCTTAACTTGGGATTAGTGAGTTTTACAGCAGACAATAACAAATCTTTCTACAAGTTCCTTATCTGATGATGATGACAGTGTTTTGTTGATGCTGCTGTAAGTTGTTATCTATCTGTCACAATCTAGCCATGGAGTAAAATCAAATCTAAACAGAGTCATTTCATTAACATGTATATCAGACTCAAAAGTAATGATGACTTCTAAATAGGCATCAGCTATCAAACTCGTGTTTCTTCTCATGAGAGGAAGAAAAAATTAGTGTTTGTCAGCTTCTTGGTTGTATGGTTTGTTCGTGTTTTTTTTTTTTTTTTCTTTCTTCAAATGAATGAATAAGAAAGCAGTCGTTTATCAGCCCTCCTAATCTCAGTTCATTTGGATGACAAGATTAGTGACAATTTTTACCATAGACTAATTTGAGTGTCAAGTAAAAGCAAAAATGCAACTACATGTCTTCATACAGTAGCATGACATATTAATCATATCTTATGAGTACTTACTTTTTTCTTAGTAGTAATTGCAAATATGTTTACATTTTGCATAAAATGAAATGGCCAGTATAATCTTAAAATCCAGAAGTCCTAGAATGAATCTGTTTCACAGCCTGTCTTCTGTGTTAATCTTCTTCCCTGCAGACAGTTAACTTGGCAAACAAGTCAGCAAATGTATTTATCTCTACAGTTGATTCAACGTGAAGTTAAATGCATAATGGAATTAATATTTTAACTTAGTTTAATTGTTCTTCATGCCTTGGAAACAATATTGCAGGTATCCATTTGAAAAGAAACCTGATCCTTCATTTAGACTATAAATTCTGTCTACTATGAATATGGGAATGTAAGCATAAGCTAAGGTATTTCCTCAGCTGCCTCCCTAAACATTAAAGTGACATAAAATGCCCAATGATCTGGAACTCTTTTTCCTTGAGATCTCAGTTAACAAGACTTTCAGCTGTGGCATTGGAAAAGAGGAATTATTGGGAGTTGTATTTTATGGAGTGGAGTTATAAAGTGGCTGATTATAATTGACTATTTCTCATTTCTTAATTTTAATGTGTTAGCTTATCCTGGAACTCTTCTTAAAATCAAAATACTGGGGGTCCAACTTCTTTCACTGTATCACAAACAGAGTGCTTGTTAAAGATGGAGTTCAAATGTGATGCCATTAAATATCACTTTATTTATGGCCCATTAATGTAACGAAGAGCTATGCACTGAGAATATAAAATCTGGACGTCCTCTTAGGATTTTATTCCTAACTGAGGTTTTTATTTAGCGTAACTGTTGATTTGAATGGAAGCTAGATTAATCTAACAAGCCAATTTGATGTTGATTTTGAGTATGTACTTTGAAAAACTACATTGCAGCAGCCAATCTGTAAAAACATTGGGAGTTTTGAAGAAATCTTTCATTTAATTGAATTTTACGTAGCTAGGAAAATTTTTACTTTCTTACTCTATCTTTGTGTCCTCATTTTACAATGCTTTTACAGAAATGGAAACTTTTTACAATCACAAAAGCTCAATACGTGAACTCGAGGACTTCTACAAAGGGAATTTTTTCTTGTTGGTTTCCCATTGCTTTGATGTGCTAATTTCTGTCAAGAGTAGTTTAGGAATAATTAAAATATCTTGTAAAATAGGCCTCTAGAGAGTCTGGGAGACACCTACTAATGATTTTCAAGAACTACTGAAGGTGACACTATTCCTCTATAGTAAATACATTGAAAGCTCTAGTATTGAAACTTGCTATGTTGTTTTATGTCTTACATACTTTAGGTGAGAAATCAAAGAAAAAAAAGGCAAAGCAGAAGAGAATCTATATATTTATGATTATGGGTTTCTGCTATCTAAGCATACCTTTTTCTTAATTCCTATGTCTCATTAACACTTTTATTAATTGCAGCTAGCAAATTGCATTCAACTGAAGCATGCTGTAATCTTTTTAGTGGTTCTGTTCTTTTATATATATGTGTGTGTATATATGAATCTGGTACATTATTTTCTGCAAAGGATGTTGGATACCGTGTTACATTTACTAATCTAATATAGACTTTGTGTTGTTAAGGTGTCTCATAAATTAGCAGAAATATTTAGCTTCTGGACTGCTGACATAGCACTATACATCGCCAGTGGAATTTGGCAGATTGCTGCTATGATGCCACATCATTTCTATGTTCAGGGTAATTGACCCAGTTATTCAAAATGTTAGTCTTTTTTCCACTGCAATTGCAATATTTTCATCTTAGTCAAAATACTTTAATTTTTTAAATTTATTTATTTTTTTTGGTGGTGGTGTTTGTTTTTTGGTTTTTTTTTCTTCCCTTCAGTTCTTAACTTCTTAACTTTTTAGGGTTTGGTTCTAACTGTAGAAATTTCAGAGGAAATCTGTGGCTAAATGTGTACAGCAGATCCCCTACTTCACTTGCAAATGACCAATCTTTTTATATGTATATAAAAAAAAAAATAATATGTTGCACAGCTTGTAGTTAATAGAAGCCCCAAAAGATAATGAGTTCTCTATTGCAGAACAGATGTATACTGCTTCTTTTATCATAAGGAATAGATTTACAGGAGAAAAAAAAATCAGTAAGCCTTGAAAATTCACAGCTTTTCTGACATTCCTTGCTGTCTGTTATTACATGAAAAAGGGCACTGTGGTAGCTGAGAAGTCATAAGCAATTAAATAAAAGTTGCAAAGATACCAATTAAATGTGTAACAGACAACTATATGTTGGAGAGTATATTAAAAAAATGGGAAAAGGACTAAGAGGAGGATCTATTAAGCTACGGAAAATATTGGCTGGTAATTCCCTGCAAACACATGAAATGGGGAGTAATTCAAACTATCAGGCAATTGTCAAGTGATACTGTAGAGAATTTATTAAAACTTGATGATGATAACATGTTTTTTCAAAGCAATATGACTCATTCTATTCTATGGCTACAAAGTCATAAGTGCCCAGAAGTCCTGTCCAGGAAACCACAGGATCAAGTTATGTGCATTTGAGTTAGAAGTGTGCTGCAAGTCCGTGGTCTCAGTCAACATCACGTCCAAGAGCAGGCCAGACCTGTTAATGTGTCATTTGTAATAGAAATGAGAGATAGAAATATGGTCTATTCCCTGTTTGGACACACATGCTTCTGGTTCATCTCAGGACAGTATTGTATTATGAGCACAGTTTCCCTCAGCACCATCAGCAGTATTTTTTGTGAAACTAAGCTGAAGTGATACCCTAATTGCCAAGTTGCAACAAAACATACTATTTGTGACAGGGAGTGTGCATGAAGGCTGTTTGAAGGGAATATAGCTCCTAAAATATTTTGCCCTTATTTCAGATCCTATAGAAATGTTCTTTGTTCAGTGTTAGGAGCAGGCAAGCACGGAATCACCACGCAGTTCTCTGTTGCACCGTCAAATTGTACTTTCCCTTCCAAGACTTTGTAAATCAAGATATGACCACAGCCACTAGGTCCAGCATATTCTAATGTGCCATTTCTGTGCTAAATTAGCAGTTATCTGAAGGACAGAGAGATTCAGAAGCAGTGGGGTGTAATTGTTTCATAATTACTTAATATTTGGCATGAAATTGTAGGTTGAACTGGAACTCCAGTAGGAAAATAAAGGCAAATCACAAAATCATACGAACTCATGAGAAACACCTTTAATAACAAGGTAATATCAGAGCTTTTCACAGCTTTTCTGATTTAAGGATATCTTTTCAGGATGTATGCTTATTTTGAAAACTGCTTTTCATCCATAATGCTCAAATCACTTTGCAGCATGTTTTATTTTAATAGTACAATGATAATTTTCTACGGTCTGCTTAGGATGCATGATTTGAAATGCTGAAATTGTTGCTAAACTATTTCAGTTTTACTGTAACAGCATTATTCCTGAGCCATGCGTTTAATATACCTTAAATTAGTGTGGTCAAATAATAAATATTATTTTAATAGATCTTTCTTTCTCCATTCTTTATTAGTTTAGTTGGAGGAAAACACTTCTGATAAAACAGTGGTGTTCAGCTCTCCTTTAAAATCATTTGGTTAAATTATTTGCTTGTGGATTTTCATGGGTCCTTCAAGTAGTCTAAGCCATAGCATAGCATAAGCTACATGTATGTTTTGCCTCAGATTTCATTAGACTGCTGATCAAGTGAATATCTGCAATTGATTTAGTAAACTTTTTGGACAATATTAGTTTCCCTTGAAGCAGCAACCTTGGCTGAACTTACATTTTCTTCATGGAATAATAATTGAAAGACATCTGAAAGAGATGGCAGACTTGCTCTTTGCTTACATTTTAATCAAGCATATAACAGTTTGCTACATGCAAGCTAGTTAAAGCTTTGCTGAAACACTTGTAGTGGCCATGATACTGAAAGTTGCTAAGCTATGTGCATATGCTTATGGCCTCTGGCTTTCTGATTATGAGTTGGTTTCAGATTTCTTCAGAGCAGGGGGAGCTGCTACTCCCTGAAAACATACTTAATTATTACATTTAGTACTGTGTTCTCATGATATCCTAATAAACAAGAAACACAATATGAATTGAACATAGTAATAAAATAGGGTCAATATACAATTGTACATAGTATTTTTCTGGGATGCATCTCTCATTGATTTTAGGGAATCTTACGCCTTTATCTCCTTTGGGTAAGTTTATTAGGCAGGGTTACGAACCCTTCACATAAAATAGGAGCTATTTTACTTGTGAGTTTAGCACAGACCTCTCATGCAGTGTGCTGCCAGCAGATGTTAAACTCGTGGGGGACCTTCTGAAGTAAAACTTTCAAGAACAAATCCACATTTAACTCCTGTTATGAGAGGAGGTTGCAGGTATCAAATAATGGCAGTGTTCTTCTCTAGTTTTTAAGAATGGGAATTAAAAAACTTCCAGCAATCACAATAGGTGAAGTCTTCTGGGAGTTGAAGATGCATGTAGAGAATACATATAATGTATGTGGACGTAAACTTTAAATGCAGAATATCCCTTTATATGGAAAGGAGTCTTTGCTCTTTATCTTGCCTGCATTGTTAGCTTCAGATTTACTTGTATTTTTTATTTTTTTTTACCTCAGAACATGTTTTGCTAAACAGTTTGAATCTCACCTTTTTTATTTGTATAGAGACCGAGGGTTCATTTCATTGATTCAGGGTTCTTGCAGAATCCAGTGCTGACTGCTTTTTGTGGAGGTTTTGTAGCCTGTCTCGTGCTGTGCTTTCTTTCTGTGTGTGCTGGAGGTTTTTGTGTCTTTTGGCATATCACCTTCATGACTAACTGTACAGATGTTATTTTGCTTTGGCACAGACACTGTTACCTTTCTAAGTAGCTGTGATATATCAAAACAATAAGACAGATAAAGCTGAAGGACACTGCAGGGTAGAGGAAGATCTTTTATTCTGTTTAGAAGACCTAGCTGTGGGCCACACCTTCATTAAGAAATAGGTTCCTTTATAAATCACACTCTAGGTGCTATATATGCAAATATCATTAAGGAGTGGCATATTATGTGGGTGATTTCAGATTTTTTTTTCCTTCTGTCTGATTGTTTGATTTCTTTGCTTTTCACCTTTCTCTATATCTCTTTAACTCAGTTGAAATGCTCAAACTACCAGATTGCTAATGGAATTTAGTGTCTGTTTCTTTCAGGATTTGTAAACAGACAAAGTTCAGCAATATCTAAATTATCAGCAAAATCTAAAGCCTTGTCCTGCTGTTGAGTGACATCTTTTCGTTGCTTTTACCACTGAGGAGGCTTTATAGTCTCAAATCCCAACAATTTATTTTCCTGCACTTTTCTCATTTTCCCCAGAAGGCTCGCAGATCCTTCGAGGTGCTGAAGTGCATCCATTTTACTCTGTAGAAGGAAAGGAAAGGAAAGAAACTCAGCTTTTTGAGGAGGTTGCCTTATACCTCTCAAGACTGACTTCATTGTTAAGTGAGAGAGAAATAGAGATGATCTAAGGAGGGATTAGAGGGACTCAGAATGGTTGGTGTACGCACAGGGATCAAATTAAGCAAGGGCAGGTACTGCAAAGATTCCTTGCTGGTGTTTGTGAATGGTGGAAACCTCACCCAGAACAGAATTATCATAGCAATAATCTTCCTGAGCAGAAGATGAATAAAAAATTAGCTACTGCCTGCTTTTTCAGAACTATTCACTTCATCCTCAAAGAGCTTTTGTGGCAGCAGATGAACTGTACTCCAACGGGGACTCTCACTCTCCTTGATTTTAACAGGAACATGTATTATTACGTTAGACTGCATGTCTAACTTTTCCATGGGTAGAGTTTGATTAGGTTAATTCTCTTGTTTCTGAGCTGGGATGTAACCACTGTGAAAAACTGGGAATGTGGGACTGGAACAAAAGTTTCATATCCAGATCTTCCTCTGGCATTTCAAGATGAATCTGTAAGGATTATGTTAGGGAAGATTAGATGCTTTGCCAAGAGACTTTCCTTCATGACATTTTCTTGTGATCTTTAACTCATTTTTTTATAACATATGTCAAAAGAGCTAAGAACTCTGCTTCTGTAGCTTTCCAACAGCAGAACTTTGTGGATATTTGTTTGGAAACAGACACTGTATTCTTTAGGTTCCTCTCTGGTTCAGTAGCTGTTATCCAGTGCAATACAGAATCAACACTGCTATATGGACTTCATTGAAAAAAGTCATTGTCTTGACAGTGATATTTCACTTCATTCTTTCCTAGGGCTTCCTCAGCATCACTTCAACAATTTTAAGACTTGGGTAAACTTGATGCTTGGGTAAACTTGATGCTAAATGTGGTTTCTGCCTCTAGTTCTTGGAGGGAGAAGGAGGGGAAGGTGATAGTTCTTATTGTTAAAAATAATCTATATCTATTATAACTTAATTTTGATATTTTGACAGATGAGATGCAGAAAAAAATGAATAAATGACAGCCATACACACCTGCCATTTAGTATTTTTTTTAATGACATATAGCTAGTTCATGTGCCAATAATATAAATGATTACATGAATGTAATGTGTCCAAGAATAAATTCTCAGTCACATTAGCAAGCTCATAATTGCAAGGATTATATAGAGAGTAATAGGAAACTATCATTTTAGAGAATACTGTGCTAATTGCTGATGGCAGGAGGCCATGGAGGATGGATTCACCTTGCAAATTTTGACTGCATGCTGACCACTTAACTGGTTTAGAGAAGACACAGGAGAGCTGATTATAGAAGAGTGAAAGGCTGCAAAAAGGCCATAAGACTTGTCACTGATGTGAGCTACCTAACTATTCATATCTCAGCCAACGACCTTGAATTCTAGGATAGGTTTCACAACAAACACTTCACAGCATTTGAGAGGAAAATATTACATACTGGGAAGGCTTTTTCTCAATTTCTTAGTATACTAGGATAAATGAAACATCACTTCCTGATGTTGCCATCTTCTGCAACAAACAAAATCCAAAGAATTAAGACAGTTTTGTTCACAAATGTAGACTTTGTCTAGCAATGTAAGTTCTGGAGCCAATTCAAAATTCAACAGTACCCCATGCAAGTTTGTAGTTATATGAAATAGTGAAAAAGCTGTCACAGAATGTTTACTCCCATAAAAATAAAAGAAACGTGGAACCATATGTTCAAATGTTAGCCAGTAAGTGAGTATGAGAACAGGAAAGAACATAGCATGAAGTCAACACTTCCCCAGTGCTAGCTTTTCCATCCAAATTTCTAACTGGAATCTTTTAGCAACAATGAGATTTTCTATGCCTCTTGCCAGGGTTAACTTTCAATGCATGAAGTTTTAGCAGTTAGGAAGTTTTAATAGGCGAATTTTTTGTTATGCGATAACAACTTGTTTGTCAAGGATTTTATTATGAGAAAATGATTTTTCTCATTACTTGATATTTTAAAAGCTTTTTCAGCAGTTCTATAGTTCTTTTGTAAATATATAAGGCAGGAGGATACTCATCTCAATTCTAAATAATTGGGATTTTATATTGTAATTCCATTTGTTTGTTTCTGCAAATGTTTTAAACTTATGATTCACTGGGGATGAATTTATACTAACCTGTTTTTTATTATCTCATTTCATACTACACCTTTTTTAATATAACACCTACTGTGCTATTAGTCATTGCAATAACTCACATTTTTCCCCATTTGCTTCTCAGTCTTTTTTTTTTTTTTTTTTTTTTTTTTTAATACACAACCATTTTCCTTCCTGCGGGTTCTGTTTCTGATAGTAGGGGATAGTCTAGGGGGACTTGTGCCCAGGAATAGAGCACCAAAAGCAAAGAATACACTGTGGAGTATTAACGATTACAGATAACATGAGTGACAGTTTTCCAGCAGTGGACTCAAACTAAAGCTCGGAAGGGGTATGCACTTCTCATCAGCATAGTGTTCATATAGCTATTCTTTGATCAAGTAAGAGATGCAAAATGCAAAAGGTGAAGACGCACAAATTAAGTGTTTTGAAGGGAGATCTTGAGACTCAGTGTTTTGGTACACTCAACTGATATGGTAATTTTTTATGACTTTGATTATTCTGTAGATACTCTATAAGAAATTGAATAAAATCACTTATGAAAGTCTTGGGTTGTCTTCACCTACCTCTGTATCTTCATAGTATAAACAGTGCTTATTTTGTATTGTTCAGTAAATTGATAAAATATTTGTCATTTCAGTTTTGTGATGGGATTTCTTTTGGTTTTATTGTTTTTTTCGCTAACATCTTGAAGTTACACGCTTTTCATTAGAGTTCTGCTCCCAAAGTAGTAAATGTAGGAATGCCCTGGGCTGACTTCAGTGTTGATGCTGTCATAAACCCTTGATTGTATCACCTGAATATTTCTCTTATTTTATGCTGATCAAAAGTTATAAAGAAAGCATAGACTGTTCTAAGTGAGTATAGGCCTACTGCAAGAAAATAAAAATCACTCTACTTTTTTTGTCTGTTTTTCACCTTTCTATTGGAACACTTAAGGTTAGCAGAGTAGGGGCCATCCATGTGCTCTAGATGTCAAATGACAAACAAAGAAAAGTATTTTCCATGCACAGTAGTAGATAGAGGGCTCATGACCACTTCTTGAATATCTACAACTAACACTTTGGGGCTTGGTACTTAACAAGGTTTCTTCACTGTTCTTATAATTCTTTTGAAAACAGGAGATGGTTGAGAACAAGGTCTTGAGAATGCAACTAAATCTTGCCCACTGATGTTGGTATTGAGTGTTCTATAGGGCTTCTCTTTTCTGAATAAAGAGGAATTTCAAAGATACCGTTGCAATGTTTTTAATCACAGACAGTTCTCCTGATGGGATGCTTTTTCACAATGCTTATTACAGTCTGTTTTCAAAGACATACTGTAGATTGACAACCTGTATTCTTTTTGACAGGATGATTTCACTTTCTTTCAAGTGCAGTTTATTATATGGCATTGAACGAAATTAACTTCTTGCTGTATGTTTTCAAGTTTGTATAGCTTCTTTATCCCATAGGATACTGAGGATAAAATACCAGCTTTTTACATCAGTGGCAAACTGAAATACCCTCTGGCTATGCTAGGAAGTTCTAGAGAGACCCCAGCACAATGTCTGTGACATCTAAGGTGAGACAAAACCTTTGTTTAGAATCTGGCTCCCAGAGTCACCTTAGAGTGACTGCTGGTCTGCCTGCCTCAGCACTGGCTACCCCAGGGGCATGTATCATAGGTGATACATAGCTACCTCCTTTAAAATGAATTCATAAATATTAATTGCAAATGCATGACAGTGGACACAATAATCTATCTGGTATCACTGCTTCCTGTGTCCAGCTAATTCTCAAGGGTTTTGTTTAGGCTTTGACCAAAGCATGAAGGAAATGGCCTTCCTCTTGTGGAGAGTCAAAGTATTTACAGTAAAGAGGCTGGGTGTTAAATCAGTATTGTACCATGTAAATTATTATTCTTGCAAGAGATGGGAATATATTCTGATGTATTTGAACATATTGCCCCTTAATAAACTGCTGAGCAGTTATATGTATACCAATGGAAATGTGCTTAGCCCTAGGAGAGAAACCGATGTCTGGCACTTCGATGCAAAGGTAACAAGCTGCATGAGTATTAAATGTGTGCTCTTTCTTGGTTTAGAGAGCAGCCAAGAGCGAGACTGCCTGCTCATGAGAATAGCTCTTGTTTGCAAGGGGTTGTATGCAGTGCCTGTTAAAAGTAATGTCTTCCTATTTCTCTCTGTTTCCTGTCTTCCTTTTGCTTTTTCTTCCTTACTTTATTGATCCGATGTGCTTTTGCCCAAATTGATCCCTCGGGTTATAGATCAGCCCTTTAAAAAATCTCCTTGATAAATGGAGAAGCTGGGAATATACTTTACAGCAAGTATTTGGTGAATTTGTCTACTTACAATGTGGGCAAAAGTTGTAGAGGGAGAATTTGAATGTGATCTTCAAAATATCTCCTTACACCATGGGAGTAAACTGATTTAAAGAAGCCAGACCTGTTCACCTGATGGTGGGCAACTCAGGTAGTATGTCAGAATGGTTGCCTTTGTACCTGGAACTTAGCACTTCAAAGTTTCACGTACTAGATATTGATTATAGAACAGTGTATTAATTTGAGTAAGTAATATGTGTTCTTGTGATGTTTTCTCAGTTCTAGAAGATTCTTGAAATCCTTCTTTTTTTCAAAGACATAATTAACTTAGACATTTCCAAAAAATAACGTTGCAAGAAAACTAATAATAATTTTAGTGCTGTTCACGTGCTATTAACACGTTAATATGTAATTTCTCTGCTGTTTTCTCTTAATTTATAGGTATTCCATGCATGTTTCAGGTTAAGCCATTGCACTTGCCAGAGCTCATTCTTATTACCAAACTGAACGGTTAGCTATACACTGTGACTGAAATACCTTTGTGTCTTAAAACAGCCTTTTCAAAAATGTATTGATTCATGCACAAGTAAGGATTAGTGTAATTCATCATCTTATCGCACTAATGAATATTTAGTTGCATTTAACACCTTGGTGCTACAGAGGGTACCTGGGTTGCAAGTGCTTTGTGTCCCAGACTTTATTATTGTTGCTCCATCCTCATCCAAGAGGCGGGTATTTTGTCAGTGAGCTGTGCTTAGTTTTTTTGCTACAGGCAATTTCTTCCTTCAAAATAGTACATAAATAAAATATTTGTTCATGCTTCGCTCTCAGAGCAAAGCATACAGAGGAAAATGTTTACTCTCTTATGCAGAAAGTGATATCTGTTGCAAAGAGTAAATCCTCGTTTTCATATTTAATGAAACTATAATCAATGGTAATGGATGAAGATTGCATTAAAGAAATCTTAATGTTCCTCTCAAGGGAAAGTCATTTTACTGGAAACAAACTAGTTAGTCAGCCTCAGAAATATTATTTATATATATATAGGACTGTTATACAGGCAGGTTTTCCAAGGACAAAGTAGGAAATGTAACAAATATCAGTTGTTTTTCATCTTCAGAGGTTTATCGCACATGATATTATGCAGATTTCCTCTCTGAAACACAGTACTATTCTTGTGTAAGTTTACAAACAAAAAAGGTTGAGATTAGTAAAATATTTATTTATGCCCTATACTTTGTGTGATTTTTTTCATGCAGATGCAATTAAATGAGTCTTGATAAAAGCTAAACAGGAAGATTACAAAGAATAACCAGCAGTTAATCAAATGTTTCTTATCTCATGTTATATATGAAATCAAAATGTAATTTCAGTTGTTTTAACCATAGAACCTCCATAGAGCTCTGTGCAGTGCAGTGCTCCTCTGTGTGCCAAAATTTTTGCTACACAGGGGAAACGAAGGCCAGCAATGGCATGGGCTGCTGGTTGGCTGTGCAAGCAGCTCCCGTAGTGCCTGTGGTTTAGAAGTGTATTGCAGTCAAAAGCCCTTTCTTGTGTCTGGGTTTGGGCTGCAAGTTCCATCTCGGTGGCACAGGCATGCCATTATTTAGTGTGAACTAGAAACAGTCTATTTATTTTGCTGCTACATTCCACCATGACCACATAGGATATATTCTGCCTAGTTTACAGCTGAAAGACAGGACATGTTTGGCTAAAGGCTTCAGTATAAGCCTCTTGCACAGTGCAATGTGCTCATGATGGTCTAAGAGCGTGAGTAGGGTATATCTGTAAGGTGAAAACAGTACTTTTTATTTGCCCAACAAAACAGAAAACAAGACAGCTTTGGGGCACCAAACTCATTTGAAAAGTATCCTTGAAGTAAGAGATTTGTGCCTCAAAGCTTGTTTGTTTTCTTCTAATTAGATTAGTTGGTCAGATAAAGCCAGTACTGTTTTTCTGAGAAGAAAGGTGGTTTGTTTGCTTTGGAATTCAGTGGAAATTTCATTGCCTATGCATTCTATAGCTGACCTCTTAAGTTCGATGAGATACCTGGTATAGGGTTCAGAGCTGTTCAGTGAATTTAACTGTGGAAGATCCTGTAGGTATAGCTATCACTATTACTGTCAGTACAAGGAATGTTTTAATGGTGTAAAGAGGCAATACAAGTTGTGATACACCACAAGAGCGACTGATGAGACACTTGGCTGAATGGAGGTTGTTTTCAATAAGCCTGCCTTTGACTGGGGAAATTAAAAACCACGTAGAGCATCTTGATCTCTGCCCTCGTTTCCTGAAAGGCTGTTAGTTTTAGCTTGATATAACTGAGAATCAAGTATGTTTCTTCTGCATTGTTTGGAAGAAAAGCTGAATCAGCCCTTTTAGATCATATGTTTGATTGAGGCTCAGAATGAGCCTCATTTCTCATATGTGTTTCTTAGAGCAGTTTGTATTGCATATACAGAAGAACAATACATTGTTTTACAGTTTTGCAATTAAAATGCAGTTGAACATCATTGATCTGAAGAAGAACAGTATAGACAAAAAGAAGTATTTGTTATGGTTTCAAGCAGAAGCTGAGTATAAAGCACAGTCTGTACTGTGGGGCTGCAACATTTCTGGTGAGTCTCAGACTTCATAAATGCACTTCCTTCTGGTCACTGCAGCCTGTTGTAGAGGGGAGAAAAGAGGCACAGAAAAATCTGGACTTTGTGTCAGCAAAAATAGATTATTGGAAATACCTTTAAAATAAACATTCTTGTTCCTACATGTGTAACCTGGTGCACATAACAGCATAATGACATAGGCTTGAACTTGACAATCTGATTGGTTTTCTGTCTTCTGTTTCTATGACTTTTTTTAACAAGTCTTTTTAAACTCGTGTAGTTGCAAAATAAACTATATAACAAATCAGAAATGGGGAAACTGAAAATTATGATTAGTTTGTGGCAATATTATTGATGTCAGCAGTAGTAACATTCAATAATTATGCTGTGTTAATGTGGAATAAAATATAGTCTAGTTTTCAAAGAACTGGATCCTAAGACAGCACCTCTCATCACATCCTCTGTTCAGAGAAAGACTTATACATGACAGAAGTGTCACTGTCCGTGAAATATTTATGTAGAAAGTACTTGGGAGACAGCTCGCTTGCTAATGCAGATTTAAATTTAGGACCTTAAAATTGTGTAGTTACTTAACATTTGAAGGTGGTTGAAGCCTGACAAGGCAGGTTTCAGTATATCCAAGGACAGAAAAGATGATGGCAGTTTTATTATCTGTTGGTCTTGTGCTGATGTGTTTCAAGAGGTCTGTTTCTCCTTGTAATACGTCTAGCCTGCACTCTCTGTATAGGTTGTACGTAACAAAATAAACATTTTTAATTTTATGCAAGTCTTCAGAAGAACAATAAGAGACCACTAACCAGTTGTGCAGTACATTAAAGTGCAGTGATTCATAGAGCAGTATGACTCTGCACGCTCTTTGAATTGATCACTAACAACAGCTTTTCATTCATTCCTTTTTTTATGTGATGAAATAACCTCTAAAAACATGCAAGGATGAAAAATTTTCACTTTCAGAATCAACAGCATTATTACATTTTCTAGGTTGTCTCCCTTAGTTTCCAATCTTATAGTTCCATTTGGTTACATCTGCTTGAACATACATCCATAGTGCCCTCTGACTTTCTCTGGTGTAGTAGGAGGTCTTGGGCATAGGTCTAGGAGTTCTTCTGACTGATTGCTTAGCACTGCATTGTACTTGCCTATAGTCTTTCTGTAAAGGTAATGCTGCAGCTGTTGATGAATCAAAATGTAATTTTCCATCTCCTCGCCATCTTTTCCTGTAATATTGCCATCAGAAGAATTCTTGATGGAGATCACTCATTTCTACTATAACTCTAGGAATATGATGATCACCCTGTTATTCATAAGTTCCCTAGAAAGTGGTTGGAATTGTTAAGTTAGAAATTGAAAGATCTACCAAAGCTTTCTGAGTATACAAGAGGAATGGTCTTCTACTGTCACAACATTGAAAGTTCTTTCCCTTCTGTAATATACCAAGTTTCATTTGCTTTGACTTTTTTTTTTTTTTTTTTTTTTTGGTACCCCTGCATTGCTGGCAAGTAGGTAGTATCTAGTACAGATGAGGGAGGTATAACTGGCAAATCCTGTTCTCTTCTAGTAGCAGGTATGATGCTGTGCTCCCCTACAAATTGCCCAGGTCTGAACATCACAACACTGTGTAAGTGTTGTGAGATGGGTAGTAATACCTTTTGTTAGCAGCACAAATTAGTGAAGTATTTGGGGTCATGTTTCATATAGACTGCTGCTCAAGGTAAAATTAATTGTCTGATGTCATCTTTTCTCTGATTTCTGTTCAAGGTCCTTTTTATCTGTTCCATTTAGGACAGGAAGTATATAGAGATTGCAAATGACTCATTTTCACAGTTTCAACTGATCTTAACAATGTTGTCAGGTGGTTAGTCATAAGCACAAGTATCCCTATCTTGTGAAATCTTTCTTGCTTTATTACAAAAGCATAAATGTTATTTATATGGATTCTGTTTAAAGGAAGGAATTAATGTTGTCTTACAGTAGGATGCCAGGGATATTTGCTCTGCAAGTCCTCATTTTGTGGTTTAAAAAAATGTTTCATTACTGAGTATAGAAGAACTTTTTTTGTGGCTGTAAGGAATTTGCTGTTCAGGAAAACATTCAAAAGTGTCATAAAGGAAGATTAGATGTGTAGGAGATTATGCAAATGAAGCTGTTTTCCTATGGAGAGAGGAGGGATCTTTAAATCTTTTGTTTAGGTTTTGTCTATTTGCCTACATGAAACAAATTGGAGGAATCAGATTTTTTTTTTTCCTCTTTAAACTCCATTTGTGGTTAGTCTTCTGTAATTGCTTCTCTGTTACTATGTTTAGGAATCAAAACATTAAATGGAAATTTTACTTATGATACTTTCTAAGGTGCCTTTGAACATAAAAGTCAATATCTTACATTTCATAGTTATTCGTGTCTGATTGCCTTATGTATTTGTATATTTTTCAAATTTTCTAATTGAATATACCCTATAAAGAAGGAATACTGTCACTTCTGTACAGTAGAATTGCAAAAATACATCCTTTTTGCATAAAGGATATATTTATTTATTCTAATGTCACATTTCAATTTTCAGTGATTTCAATGAAAGTATTTTCAGAGCAGGAGGAGAAATGATGTTCAGTTCCTTCTGTGTAATAATTGTGATGCATTCCTAGTATATTGTTTTTCATTAATTCTAATTGCTTCTGGTGTATGCAGCAAAACAGGAGCAGTAGTAATACTATATCTTCACTGATTACTTTAAAAAGCATATGCTTTTCTTTCTTTCTTTTTAATTACCATAGCTGGCTGATTAGGTAAGAATTCAGGTCCTGGACAAACTTGTATGATGAGCAGTAGCTTGTGGTTAGGATAATATTATATATACCTAGGAAAGTGAAATCGTGAAGACCTGAATTTCTCAGATACTTGATTGTCTCTGTAATCTTATCTTCAGGCTCACAGGTGAAAAACTGTATCAAGAGGTCAGTGTGTCAATAGTGGAAAAACTTTGATGCCTTACTGGTAATCAACGTGAAATTAGTTTGAGGTCTCAGTCTTATTCCCAAAATCTGCAACAGAAAGAAAAGGGGGGAAAAAAGTGATTTTTAATTGATGTTAAGATGAGTAGTTGAGGATTTGTGTAAAACATGGTTGAAATCTTTAGTCTAACCTGTCCAGAGTAGTACTGGCATGTTTCAAAAGAGCATGAAAGGAAACCTTGCAGTGTTACCTTCAAATTTTACAACTGCTCTTTCCATCACTGGACAAGTATATTTTGTCTTATTGTCAATAGAACACTAAATACATTAGCGTCGTTTCTTTTTTACAAGAAAAGGGGGGGGGGGGAAGCATGTTGCACTTTGTAGGTATGTTTTTCTGTAGGACCTTAGGAGATTGTGTAATCAGTTATCAGCATCTTAAGACATGCACAAGAAGCAGGACACGGGGAGGACACTGGCTACCAGAGCTAAGAAATGGTGGTAAGCTTCTTTTTTTGTATTATTTGAGTCGATCCAAATCAATGTGGATAACTCAGGTGAAAATGTCAATGAAAAGAATTTATGTTTGAATTTCATTAGCACTGAGATAAGCAGATTAAAATGAAGTTACTTTTAGTTTAGGTATGACATTTTTCCAGATCTATACATCTAACGTGTGTGTATTACCACTTATATCTTTGTGCGATATGTACAATTATCTACATTACATATTTAAATAGTATTATTCAAAATGAAATTGCTAAAGAAAACCACACAGTCAGTTATAATTGTACGTATATTAAAATTTATCTCTGCTTCACAGCAGTACATTTAGACTCTAGTTTTAAGAATGTATATACTGTCAGTTCTTAAAGCTTTCATTCACTTTTATGAGCATGTAGTGCACCTGCACTATTATTCACAGAGTCGTTGCCAATATCAAGAAATCAAAACTTGCAAGAAGTTGCCACATATCCAGTATCAGAGTGTCTCTACATGCAGAAACTAGGAGAGAAGAAATAATGAAAACACTTTGTAAAGTTTGCCTGCAAAATTGAAAGTCATCATTTATACTCTATTCCCATCTAAATGCCTTATACATGGTTAACAAGTTATGTATAGATGTTTCATAAATGTTTAATTGAGGGTCACTGGTTTGATTTTAATTATAGCTTATAAACATCTGTGCTGTGCTTAATTTATAATCTAATAAACTAATTTGTAGATATCTACAAAGATCTAACTGCTTTAGAAACACGCACACAACTAGAGGATGAAAAATATCCTTACCTACTTTTTGCTGATTACTTTCCAACTACTGTGCACTGGTGCCCTTTTGCCCTTTTGAACCATTTCCATTTAAATCCTGTTGAAGCATTGCCTTCATGATGCCAGTGCCCAGACCTTGCTATATCAGTGGGGAAAGCATTATTTTAAAATGAATATTTTTAAATCAAATTTGAAGAGTACATTCAATTACATGAAATTATTCATGATATAACTTTTTGCCTGCACATGGGAATGCAATTGTTTGAAGCAGCATGAAGTATCTGTATATGGATCTCAGGTAGTATACACACCCACACCATAGGTTCGTAACTGAAATGCCAACAGAACTTTTATCAACTTAGTTTTCTACATGTAGATGTGATAAAATCACTCTGAAACTAGCATAACCAGGTTGTTTTGCAGGTAGGATGCAACAGAATAATATTATGAACTACTACTAAGAGTGCTGAGCTAGGAAAACAAACAAACAAACAAATAAACAAAACTGTGCTTTTCTGCATTCTGTACTATCTGCTAATTTTGCAAAGGTAAAACCTGATTTATGGATAGGGTCTAAGTAGACAATGGCAGCTCTTTTCATTTTATTTAGTAGAGAACCCAGGTGTGAATGTTGCTTCTAGCAAAACTCTTACTTTCAGCACTACCAGCAGATTCACAGATAGGAGTGGGGAGAAAAAAGTTTTGTCTCAGACTGTGTTTTTAGGCACCAGGATGAACCTATTCCAGTCTGAAGTTGGCAGATTCATTATTTTGCTAGAAACTGCTTTATGTTATTTCCGTATGCAAAATGTCAGTGCAAATAATGTAAATATTCTAGCATTACTGTTGCCATCAAAGTAACCATTTTATAATTCTAATTTTTCATGAATAAAAGCAGTTTTGTTCATAAACTCATAGACTGAAGGACGTATAATTGTTCTTGAAAATGTTGCAACTGAGTAGAAAGAAGTCAGCCTATAGTGAAGTTGGCGTAGGACATGCTTCTGGGAGCTTCTCCTTTGTAGATAGTTTATCAACTTCAATTTCAGTTGTTCTTGCTATATTTTACTCCAGCAGATAAAGTATCGGTTAGTATGCTACAGTATTTCATGGTACATGAAGCTGAGAGAATAGCATACCATGAAGGCAGTAATGTAATACAGAAGTTCTGTATTTATTAAATACAAAAGCTGTATGGAACATTAGAGGAACTTTTTCATTCTGAGGTGTTTTTAACATGAGACTGAATGTGTCTAAGTTTCTACTGTGCCTTATGGTACTAGTTCCTTCTAGTCTCAAACTACAAGCACTCAAAGGGCAGAAATTATCCCTGGTATTTAATATAAAGAAGTAATGTCACCTTACAAAGTCTTCTATGTTATTAAATATATTCTATTTCAGGCAAGTATTCGTGTATATTTTAATTATTAGTTTTATTAACCAGGAAAGTCTGGAGAATTCAGAAAATATATATATAGGAACAAATCAAGTGTCTGAGACCATTACATTTTTAATATTGCACAGAAAGCTGGGGGTACAACTGGATATACAATAACAATATATATATATATTTCTGTATTTTTGACAATATAACTGTATTGTCACCAGATTTTAGTTTGAAAAGTCAGTGCTTGCATTGAATATACACGATTTGTTCTTTATTTTTTAAATTTTATTGATATTCTGTTTTACAGTATAACTGAGAAACTCTTATAAAATACCATGCCTTTTACTTGCTTTAACAAAATTGGTATGTTCCGTTGGAATCCCTATCTCTGCTTAAGTTTTTCAAGATTTATCGTGAATGTACAATTTAAGCTACAATTTTCCAAATTTAATACATAATCTGCGGATATAAGTCACTATGGCTTACTTAAAATTGTTGTAGGTAGGTATTTTGTTGTATATAACAGACATAATTTAAATTTATCAAAGTAAGTGAGTTTTTTTAGTGGGTGTGCAGTTCAAGGGGTGGTTTGGAAGTTACTTTTCTGGATAAAAGTCAAGGAAGTTACAGGACTATATCTGTAGTGGCAATTCTTTGGTACTCTGCCCTATATTTTATTTTATATATATATATATATATATATATATTATTACATCCATTATAGGTGTAATAGCTGGATGAGATCATCAGCATATTGGGGAGTGTATGGTAGTGTCAAAAAGATATTAGAAGTCATCTAAGAGACAAAAACTATGACTCAATACTGACCCTGACTTAGTTGACTAGCTGGAAAATTTACAGTTCACATCCATAGAAATTAAGATTTCTTTTAAGTTAGTGAAAAAAACAAATCACAGAAGCACAAAGGCTATCAAGTAAAGCATTTCTTCCTTGATTTTTCTAACTCAGGATTTTCATGGAAGAAATCCAAACAAATTAAATATTTGATTCTGAGGGTTGATGCCTACTAAAATTGTGAGTATTCCATATACCGTGCACCAGGGCTTCTAGGTATACAAGAAAAAAAAAAATTGCATATCTTTGAAAAAATGTTATTTACAGATTGCCTTTAAACTTGTCTGTATATTGCTATTAACAGTTTCAGCTCTGGAAATTGTCAAAATCAACAGAGAACCCAGATTAGGGCCACTTCTGTCTGCTCTCATGTCCCAGTAGCTTGTGCATTTAATTCTAGTAGGGGAAGGAGAGGGGTGGAGTAGACACTCACCTGTGATGGCTCCCACTAGCATTTGCTGTCCTTGCAAACATTAATTATACCAACTGAAATCAGATGTTTGGGGAGAAAAAATGATCTGCTTTGTACAGGGGTGACTGCATTAGTTGGTCATATAATATTATGCCCATTTCTAGCTGCAATATTGCCCATTTCTGGCTGTGTTAAGCCCAGAAAGCAGTATGCAGGTCTGCCTATATGCAGAAATAGTTTAGGATTCAAGCAGGTCTACACAGTACCACAGTACAGGAAAAAAGTTGCCAGTGTGGATACCCACAGACACAGCTTCATCCATCTGCACTCCAAGCTGCCCCACACTTGTGCCAAGACCAAAGGCTATGTTGCCACGTTCATATAAAGCTCCCTGTAAGAAATGAAGCTCAGCTTCAAAACTGTATAGCAATTAAGGTCATGGCAGCAGGAGAGCTTATCAGCTCACTGCAGATATGGTTTATAGCTTCTGGACTTTAGTTAGATCTTTGCCAGCCAGCTTGGAGAGCTGAGGAACAAACCCACTTTTGTCCTCAGAGAGCCGAGACATGATGGAGAGAGTATGGAAAACGGCTTATTCAATTAGGGGGTTTTAGTAGCTAGTTGAACTCAGTTCACTGCAAACCCTATGAACCACTTAAGATTCAAGTGTGGTCAAGCTGGAGGCTGTGTAAATGATCTTGGTGGAAATGCAAAGTGTGGTGTCATTTGAAATCTGTTTCTTAGTCTTCCCTCTTGTCGCAATATACCTCTGACTTGTTTTCTCTAGGCCTAAGAAAGAATGTGTAGGTGCTTACAGATAAATATACTTAAGCCTGTGACTTGGTGGCGCCGTGTTTGCACGTAACTCACCAACCCTTTATGATCTGTAGCTGTCCTATTCCTGGCAGTGATATATAGTGAGCTGTTCTGTGCTTAATTATTAATTTTACATTAAGGAGTTCCACGTCAATATTTAGATGTTTTATGACATACAGAGCCTTTTCCATACCCATATTTTCTCTGCAGGGACATAATGTAGTCCTTTTAATACTAAATCAATTACACACAAAGTTAAAATAACTTGATTTGCTGCTTGAGGTTCTTTCTTAACATGATGCATCAATTTTAAGGAAGTGAGTACCATGGCCTTCTGTTAATCTTTGCAGACCTCCACTTTTTGAGGGTCAAGAGTCAGTGCAGACTGGAAAGCTGTCCAGCACAAAGCTAGGGCATGGCTTCTGATACATTTCATACAAGCATGTTTTTTTATTCCATAAGTAGTCATGAAGTGGGAAAGAGTCTCTTTGGAGTGTGTGATACTAGGAGGAAAGTACAGGAGAATCATTTTGATCTATCCCTGTTTTCTACATCTTCATTGATGGACAGAATTAATAGGATTGATTTCATATTTTAAGGACCTGGGAGATATCTTTTCTGAGGTTAGATTTTCTCCAGAGTTAGTAATCACTTCTAAAGATGCTTCACCTCCCCTTTCTTAAATATTCAGTTTGTAATGGAATAAATTTCATCCAAAATTGCCAGTACATCTCCAGGAATTATTAAAAAGTGTAGAAGACTTAGGTACCTGGCCTAAAAAATGATTGTAAATGAGTGAAATGAATCATACTAAGCCCAAATTTGCTGTGCTTAGAGGCTTAATTAATGATATAATTCTGGAAAGAATATCAAGGCAACTATTGAAAATATGACATGCACAAAACTCTATTCTCGTTACATAGTGTGTATAGATTTTTGAAACCTGTGATTTATAAGGTAGTTTCTAAGATCTGCTTTAAAATCATACAGCATACTCTTACAGTATTTGTATCATATATTGAATTCAGCTATCAGTGGCTTTAAATTAAAATTTAGCCAAAAAGAGGACTTTTAGTGGAGCTGCAAAGATTTCTGTATGCAGATATTCCAATCTCAAGATGAGGAAATGGCTGAAAAACATTCTAACAGCTACTTTTCTGGAACGCTCTTAGGAAATGAGTTGAAGCTATGGACTTGATTTAAAGGCTGACCAATTCAAAGTGTAGCTTTCCAGAATAACTGATTGTGTTTATCCTTGCTGTGCATGGGCTTCTTTACTGTGAGAAGCTACTGAACTTCATTCAGGAGAATGTATGGGAAGGAATGAATCATTCTTAAGAGTAAAGGATATCTTCCCAAGGTATGCCTTAAAATCCTCTATGGATTTGTTCAATACTAAATTCAAGACCTTACAATCAAATACTCCACTTTTGTTTGTAGTCATAGCAGGAATTATTGCATCTTTGATATGATTTATCTAGAAAAGTTCAGTGGAATTAATACAATTCTCTGGACAAAGAACAGGGAATAGTTGCCTAATTCATTTATTGCAATTTAGCAGGGGAGAAGTTCGTTATGAAATATTATCTGGTCAGGATGATTTTGAGTAACTGTAATAACTTCAATAGACACTGGGAGACCAGTCAAATTTATCTAGTAGTATATCTGTAGGAGGGGAAATAAAAAGAAACTCACCTTAGAAGCTCCTGTATTAAGACAGAAACACATCCCTTGGGGGGTGGGGGGGGGAACTTTCAGATGTTTAATAGATCAGATAGCTAGGACTTGACTTTGAAATCAATGCAAAGATGAAATTAGAAAGATGACATTAGAATAAGTGTGCACTCCAGTTCTACAGAAAAGCCAGAAATGATGCAAGATTTGCCCCCTTCGTTATGAGGTCTGATTCTGTTTTCATTCAGACTGATACTTTTATAATACTGAAGCACCCTTGGGTTATATAGATTAATTTTAGATTGATGTAGCTGATGAGAATCACAGCGACAGAATCAAGAATAAGATGGGTGCTTCCATTATATCCCTGTTTTGTAACATGAAATTAATGGATAACCAGTTCATATTAATTGCAGGTAAGAAATGAAGATGGCAGTGACTAAAGTGGATGTTGGTGTATTTTCATTATCCATGTGAGAAAACAGATTTTTATATAAGTGAATGGTAGTAAGAAAGAAAGGGGTCTATTGTAGCACAGGTATAGAAAAAGCATTGATCATCCTTTAGCTGTTCTCTTCCATTTCACATATACTGAAGTGAGAAATTAGGAAGTTAAAAAAAAAAAAAAAAAAAAAAAAAAAAGAAGGAATAAAAGCATTGTAATACTGTGTATTCCAAAAATAGCGTTTCAAGGTCGTTCCTGTATTCTGTAGCCTCACCTAATATGAATCTTTGCTTTAGTAGAGCTGGGCTGATTTAAATCAACAGAAATTCTGGACCACTGTCCCAAAAAGCATTTCCAGTCACGGAAAACTGACCTTGCACTGAGAGATCATATTAAAATATAATAATATTACCTTTTAATCAGGAAGGATGCCAGTATACCTTACTTAGATGTAGCAGAATAGTCTAAAGTGGTTTCTGTAGTGTAATGACATGTTTTTGATTAAAGCCCACTGGGACAGGAGTATAATTGCTGTCTTTCTTATAAGATAGTTTTAAGAAGCCAGTAAATTCCTTTACAAAAGTAATTGAAAGAATGAGATTTTCTATCTATCAAGTGTGGCACTGATCAAAGGGCTGTTGAAATCTGTGGAAATACTCCCTTCTTAGAAAAAATGTCTCCATTTTGTTGTTGTTGAACAAGGCTTAATGCAGAACATGCACAACCAGGAAGCTTTGGTTTCTTATTACACATGCCACACAAAACATATTTTTACAGCTTTTTTTTTTTTTTTTTTTCTTAAAGACAGTTACTGTCAACATATTACAGTTTTCTTTCATTTTGAAAAAAAATGAAATTATGTTGAAATGAAAAATATTCTCATTGCCTCTTTATTTTCAGTGTTATTAGATTTTAATATACTACTGGTTTAAAAACTAGATTTGACACTGATCTCTTTCATTTCCATTAATTTTGTTTAACTGGTTTCACTGCTGCCTTACAGATAGTTCTAGCTTAAAAGCAAACATAACTGACAAACATTGGAGCAGTTTTCGGTGTTGAATTCCTCTATTTAAAAACAAATAAGCAAATCCTCCCCTCCCACACACAAAAAACAAACAAACAAACAAACAAAAAAAAAACCTGTCTGAAGTGTTACAGTGTTACTCTGATTCTTTCTCAGCTGCAATATGTCTTGTCCATGGTGACCAGTAGTCCATATTGATGGTCATATTAACACACGTTGCTGCTTCCTCTTTACCAGTGCAGCCAAATTTCCTTTCCAAAGGATCCTGGTGCTGCAGAAGGGTGGTGAGTTTACAATATGGCTGGATCAAGGAGCTGGGAAGTGCTGAGGTCTTCAAATTCAGAAGCTTTCATAGCTTAATGGACAGCTGAACGTGAACTAGGTTTCCAATTAGTATGTTCTGCTTAATAAGGACTGAGAGAAGAGCCTGTGTTTGTTCTTCTAGTCTTTCCTATAGAAATTCAGAATGCTAACTCTTAACAGGACTGAATGGAGACAAGGCGAAAATGTGAATGATGGCTAGGAAAGTGAATAATGGCTAGTTCTCTCTGAGAAGTTGAGAATACAAATAACTGTCAGTCCTTTTTTACTAAACTAAGTCTCTGAAACATCTATTTTCTTTTCTTCATATATCTTGATTAAGAATTCCTCCCTGATTGCAGGCTGGGAAAAACGGGATATTAACTTCTCTTTTGAAAGAAAGTTAAATGATTAATTTTATCTAGTTTATTTTCTGTCTTGAGGTTTAGGGAAAGCTTTCTACCACATTCAAAAGATTGTTTCTCATGGGTGTTTCTGGGTATGAAATTTATATCAGGCTTTATATAATTTGTTACTTTAAAAATTGCTGTCTATTAGAAACATGAGTTGCTCTGGCCAGTACTACACCTCCCTGATAAACAGGGAAGAGTAGAAGAATGGGAAACTATTAAAGTAAAGGAAGAGTAAAGCTAAAAGAAAACATTTGGATTATAAAACAGAGATAAATGAAAGCTTAGCAGAATGTATATTTTAGTAAGCTCTGTGCTTAGCTGTTCTAGACTATAAAGTTTGCATCTGCATTTAAACAGCTTGTATATGCCTGAAATCAAATTTGAACGATTGCAGGCAATTCCAATTTCATACGGAAGTGGGAAAGCAGCATGGTGAATCATGTGAGTTGTGAGCATCTCTGACAAAATATTTCAGCTGTCAAACAGTTCAGATCAAAGGGCTGAGTAAATGAGGTCACTCTAGGCAGAAGGTTCTGGGTTTCAGACATTTTACCTATGATAGTTTTGTAAAAGGTTTGGAAAGGGCTTAACGTTCTGTCTCCACTTGTGCAGTGACGGGTTAGAGTGTAGCTGGCTATTTTAGACTACCTTAGGGCTTGAGCTGGCTTTCTGGCAGATATACACCAAATACAGTCATCATGGTGATAAGTCACGTAGGGATTGTAGAAATTTCTTTGTTTGAGGTTTTCAGAAAAGAAAAAAAGCTGATATTCTGTATCTTTTCAAGAATGGTCCTGCACTGTTTTTAGGGGACTGAATTCAATGATATTTTAATGTCTCATATGGTCTTTATTTCCTGTGATCTTACGATTGACTTCTAATGCTAGCCAAACTCCAGGGGGAATGTGGGTCCTCCCTTTTCTCTGTGTGTGTCTATGACTGAATCTTGCACTGTGTGCTGGATAGCTATTCTTTTGCACGTAAATCACTGTTCTGTCATATTCACCTGCTGTGAGATGTTCAGTGAATATCATCTTTTACATTAAACCATTTACTTCAAGAGAACGTGTTATATTGCTTTATGAATTATGTTATCTGACATACAAGATTATGTTATGAATTGGCAGTTAGAATATTAGAACAGTGGGACTTTTTATGGCTTATGGTCATGATTCAAGAAGTAATTCATGCCTTTTCTTAATAGACTGTACTGGTCAAAATGGAAGCAGATATGAGAGTGCTGTGTTTTTACTGCTGATCCTGAGTTTAGGCAGAATCTTAGTTAAGGAAATATCTCTGGTTCAGCAAATGGTGGTTTGCATAAATCTACAGCCTGTTCATATTCAGAGGAAGGGGATTGGTGTTTCTTTTTTTTTCCCCATCTACAGCTTTATTGTTCTAAGCCCTCCTTCAGCAAATGTCAGATAAATTTGTAATTCCCGGTCCATCTGAAGAGTCTGCAAGCAATCGAGTGTGATGACTTACTTATGTTTGAGCAAGGAATGCTTATTTCCTGAAGGTGTAACAATGATGCTGGGGGGAACAGGGGCAAACTGCTCAGTGGAAGACAGAGCTGTAGGTAGGTGTTGTTTGGTGAAGGGTCTCTAATAGCAGCACAGCAGTCACTGTTCCTCTCTACTTCCTTTGGTCCTGTTATATGAAGATTTAGATTTGTATTAGAGCAAGGGTAAACTTGGTTCAGAAATGCATCATGACACTTTCCCCTGTCTCAGGAATCCTGTGTGTTAAAATATTAAACCTCTTTATTTTTAATATGTGCAAAGTTAATATTTTTAAAAAATTGAGGAGCTCAACACATACTCTGAAATACGAAGAGAATGTTTCCACCAACCAGTCTTGCTCCTGATACTCAAGAGCCTTCTATAGACATGTCACCACAGATGAATATTTCTTTTGTTACTTCTGTACCTGTGAATGCTCAGATAGGTGGGAAGCTTAATAAGCAGTACATGTGACACAGAGGAAAAACCAGGCTTTTGCTTTCCCATGATGGACTGGTAGCTGGCAAATAGCTTTGATTTTTGATTTTGAATATAGAAACCTGATGAAAATAAACTGGCACATAAAAGCAAGGAGTCATCTGAATGAGTTATCTTTTTAGCAAGTGCACTGGCCGGCTGGCAGTCGGTACCTCAAAGCTTCCCAATTCATCATTCTATTTTCACTAATTTTCTTGTAGGCATAAATTGCTTTGTAGAGGTCTTTTTAATTCATGGAAGTCTCATGAAAATAAAAGGTGAAAAGAAGAAAAAACCAATTCTATTAATGGACTTGCTAAGGGAATGAGTGACTTTAGCTCTTCTAACATTTCATCTTAGCCATCCAGATGAGCCTTCAGACAATAAGAGATAGGAAATGAAACCTAACTAATGTTACTCCTTAGGCAAATGCAGATTTCATGGTACCTGTAGTCCATCAGATAAATAAAAAGACTACATGCCTATTTTTTTTTTTTTCTTCCTCTGGAAGAAGAGTGCACATGATCTAATATGTAGGTTATCCTGATCAGGGACCAGGTCTTCTGTATTTTGTGCAGTGCAAGATCTGTGATAGGGATCTCATATATAATTTTGGTATCCTTGGTTGGGCTAACTATTTTCAGCATTTTCTCTCAATTATTTTATGCTGAAGAGAGATACATCCATAACAATGGAGAGACAAAGCAAAATATACCAGAGTATCATCCATGTCACGTAACTGCAGCTAACACAAATTCATTGACTGACGTTTCATATGTCAGTATCTCGCCTGGAGCTGCAAATACACTAAAGCTCTTAACGTTGTTTTCAGTCACAGAATGCTATACCCTATGATATACCTAGAGACATAGAAAATGTTCTCTCTCTCTGTCTCAAAAAAAAAAAAAAAAAAAAAAAAAAAAGGCAGCAGTGAATAATTTCTGCTACCTATGGCTTCTTCTGTCTGTACATTCTAGCTGTATATCTCATGAGAAAATTATTGTTGGTATTGCTAATGGTTGACCTGCCCATATTACTTCACTGTTTTGTCATAATGTTCAGCTAGAAATCTCCCATTAGTTCTACCTCAATTTACATGCTTCCTGGACACATTAACTCTCTATAGATAGTAGCAATCCTTAACAGTTCTTCATCTCTATTTAACATCACTGAAATTTCTTCTGTGTATCGACAGCAGTTAGTAATTCATTCCACCACTGATATTTCACCAGTGCATCTCTCCAGTCCTGCTGGCTGCAATATGTTGGCATGCCCACTGTGCTGATCAGTGATGCTATCTAAACTCTAGTTTAAAAAGTGAATATATATCCTGCATTTGCCAGACATCTAAACAGATGATGTGAAAAAATCCTGCAGGATAGGAAATTATTGTCCTATATAAATCTGAGATATGCTAAAAGACCGAAGTCATTAATTCTTACTAAATGTCTTCTCTATTGAGCAAAGCCTTCAAGTTTTTAATAACACGCATAAGTTAATAATTGTTGTTGCAATTCAAATGCATTTGATTGGAGACATAATAGACCTTTATTCTTATATTTGTTTTGCTTCCCTGGGGCTTGTTGTCTTTAAAGTACAAAATGACAGTTAAACATGTAATTAGTTATGATGAGTATAGAAGTGTTTCCTCCTTTGCTCCATTTTCTGAGTTGGTGTTTTGGTCTTTTTTTATACAGCAATAAAGTGTTCTAGAGATGTTAGTAACCCTTTTGTTTTCTTCCTTTTTCTTCCCACTTCTCTTTGTTCTCCTTGGGCTAAAATAGCTTTATTTCTCAAAAGCATACCTTTGTGGAACTGGTTATTTTCAATATACAGAGGTACACCTGAACTTTTGAAGAAGATGGAAATAGAATTCAGTGAACTGGTCATGTTAATTATGAAATTGGACTCTTTCTGCAGTACGTGCAGAAGACAGAACTGAACATACAGTGGAAACAAACAAAAAAATCTACTTTTTAAAGGAAGTTTTTAAGCACTAACTCAAAATTTTTCAGTCCTTAAGTTGAATATTTTAATGTTCTATTCGAATTCAGAGTCTTTTTCTAAGGGTTTATGTAAAGACACTTGTTCACATATTTGATGAAGCTAGAAATAGGTCTAACGTCCACTAAACTTCAGTCCTTTTTGTAAATTTATTTTAATAGCAATAAATTGCACTTAAATATAACAAGAGTGAATGAATGTTACCTGAGTCACGTTGAAAGACAGAAATAAAAATGCTTGTATTGCTCAGTAAAACTCTACAAAATTTCATAAATCACAACATGCATCAGTGTAACACTCAGTTACACCTGATGAATCCTTTGCCAGACAGTTGGGAACAGGATGTAGAACAGTTGCCCTCTATGCCAGAACCGGAAAAGGAGTTGGACACAAAGTCATAAGGCCACCCAGAAGAAGAAAATAAAAATAAATAATAAAAAAGGGGCTCAGGCTGTTAGTAGTAATCTCATCCATCAGCTGAACTGTCCCTAGCATCCTCTTGGCATCTTGAAATTCAAAAAAAAAAAGGGGGGGGGGGAGAGGAGGGGAGGAAAGGAAGAAAAAGGTTATTACAAAGTAAATAACAAAATGCCAGAGAGCCTTTCCCAAGAAACCATCTGCTCCGATTACCACAAAATTGTGTAAGCATTGTGCTTTACTTCTTAATGTCTAAAGGGAGCTTTTCGCCAATATTTCCAAGCCAACTTACAGGCCAAATGAGCAATCAGCAGATTGATAGCTGCAGCCTCTGGAGCAATGACTTGGCTAGTGGATATTCCTGATCGATGAGCAGCTCTGGGAGGTGCAAGCACAGGCTTTGAGTGATTATGGTAACAGTGAAACTGCACATAAGGTGTGGCAAATAACGCATGAATATTGAAATACAACACAGGATAACTATACCTTCACTGAGAGAGACTGCTTCAATGACTATCTGCACATCATCAGCAGAACTATAAAGTTGCTGATTTTGCAGACATTTGTTCCTCAGCTTGATAAGTTAATATATATTGTTTAACATGATAATGTAGCAAGCTGTTGTTTTGTGGTTTGAAAGCCAGCTGCATTTGATTGATGCCAGGAATGGAAGTATTTATAAAATGACACTGAATTAGAAGTAGTCAGTTTATGGGTCTGGGGAAATGAATCTTTTATGAAGAATAAAACTTTATGATGAAGGAGTAAAACTGAGGAGGCATGCATCTTCATTTAAACTCTTTTGGACCGGATGTATGAGGTAGAACCTTTTAAAATAAAAGTTAGTGTGACTGCATTTTTAGGAATCAAATCTCTAAACATAGTCTTTGTGGTGGCCCCATCCTAAATGTATGGTCACATTTGTACTCTCAGTGTACACCCCAACTGAGGCTAGCTCTTATCTGGAAATACAGTTATGAGACTTCTACAACAGGTTCTTGGAATATGATTTAGCTCCTGGTTTAACACTGCTGTGATTTTGAGGCATCAATAACAAATACCCATTATAACTTTTTTTTTATATGAGAGGTGGGTTTACTTGTTTTGTTTTAATGGAGTAGAATACACAGGAGGTACCACTGTGCTTTGAGATGAATGGACAGTGAACTCTGGTTAGTTTGCAAACATACTTGTGAGTATGCACAGGGATATGTTTCTGAGTACAAGCCATTCTCAGCGTGGCTGCAGAAGCCTAGCACCAGTTTTCAACTCAGTGCAAGGTTTCCTTGCTGTTTTCAGTAACAGTATTAAGCAGCTTCCCTGGTGGTTGTGGTGATGAGTTTATATAGGTGGTGTTTAAAGAGAGGTAGTTCTTTTTATTGATGTTCACAAACAGAAAACAGATAAAGTTTTATACAGACTGTACTAATGTATAATGACATCTAAAGACAATTTTTATGTGCATTTTTGCATCTATTATATGAACTTGTGAGAGTAGAATAACTTTTGCTTAAGCATACACATTACCTTGATGTTAACTAGTTAGCAGTATCTCAAAATCTTTGGCAGAGGCAAGATAAAAACAAATGGATCATATTCTCAACACCTGCCCTACTGGCACTAGCATCTCTGTGCAAAATGAATGTGAAATTCTGTTCTTCTGACTTACTAGAATTTTTTTTATCTTTTTGCAGCAGAACAGATTACACAGAACAAGATCATGTCCAGAGAATAGAAAGGTTAAAGAACTGCAGCTGGCAAATCAGAATCAGATTCAGCCATTGTATCAAGCCAGTTTTATGCCAGAATAACTAGCGATTTGGGGATTTACATCAGATCTTAAAATCTGTATGTGCCTTCTACACTCATCATTAGAAATATTTCAGTAAAACTGTCTAGGACAACTGTATAAATAGGATTTCCACCTGAGTATGCATTTGAATCAGGTTTGAATCTCTGCTGAACATAACTCCTCTAATAGATGACTAATGGTAGAAATTTAAATTCATTTAAAAATATAGTCTGATGTACTTGAACATAGCATCCCATTAAATTGCATTTTTCAAGGATGAGTCATGTACTGACTACCATTGAATTTCATTTTGAGTGAAACACTTTTTGAGCACTCTAAGATCTCTTGAAGTCTTGCCCTAACTCTTATTTATTTCAGTGAAGTCTTGTGACTTGGATGATCTTCATGAAACGTTATCTAACATGAATATAAATAATCTTCTTCAAATACAATAAATACCTAAAAAATAGCACAGTGTGTCACAAGTTCCTTGTACTTTTAAAAAGAGGTTGAATATTTATCCTTCAAAACAGAAAGATGTTTTTTCTTTTTGCTTCTGAAAAAGTCTCAAAGTAGTTGAAAATATCAGGGCTAGGATCATCTTGTAATATTGGAAAACATGGCATGGCATCCAGTGGTAAGCTTCTTTTTGAGCTGTCTGACCTTTAATCACTGGTGAATAAAACCAACATGCTGTCAGATCTCTGTTATATTTCTCAGGGGGGTAACTCTGCCTGAAGTAGCAATGAAGCAAAACCTTTGAGAGCTTGTATTCAAGGTCACTACAACAAGAGGCAATACTTTGAGAAATGCAGCAAAAGAAAAAAAGAAACATCTAAACAAGCCAGTTGTGGTTGTTTAACAGTGAGTGAAGCAATTATGTCAGCCTGTAGATTAGTTGTTTTTATTTTTACTGCAATACTTCATTTTTATTTGATTTTAAGTAATCTGTGCTTGAAGACCTTCACAAAGAATAAAAGCTCACTGCTTATTACCATACACGAATGTTACATATTTATTTCTGTTCTGCAGGCACTTCCAATGTAATGTCTTAGGCCTTGTCTGTACTAGAGGGTTTTAATCCCTTGTAGTTACTTTGCAAAGTCTGTATGGATACTGAGGACAAATCTTACAGACCCAGCATGAAGTGAAAATGTATTTCAAATGTATTCCAGGCTGGATGGGGCCTTGGCCAATCTGATCTAGTGGGTGGCATCCCTGCCTGTGGCAAGGGGGTTGGAGTTGGACAATCTTTAAGTTACATTCCAACTGAAGCCATTCTTATGATTCCTCATGACATTTTAGAGTAATACTTGTCTATTGAAAGTCTATGGGGAGTAAAGAGTTAGATGCTATATAAGAATTGAACTCTAGCAAAGAATTATAATTAACTTTGTGGTTCAAACATTACATGATACAGTTTCACTACTTAAGTAACTTAAGTGCAAATTGGATAGTTGATGGAATTTGATAAATTGTTTTGGTTGAGGTTTTGAGGCAAAGGAACAGATACCTTCTTATATTCCCTTGTTGGTTTAAAATTTGCTAATAACTTTTGCAGTAATTTGTTACTTAATTTTGATCCACCGTAGGAACTAGTTCACTGATTTGATCACAACTTTTTTGTTTGTTAGGGTTCTATTCTTTGTTCAGGAAAATATTACCAGAAATGCTTTAGTTTTGGTGTGATGACATATTGCTTTTAGTTATATTAAAAAAAATACATAAAATTATATTTATACCTAGAAATGAACTGAATAAGTTTTAATGGTCTAGGAGTGAATATCACAGATGTCGAATTACTTCCTTTCCTTTGTTCCCAAATTACTTCACAAAGCAAATAAATGATGCTATGATAGCCTTTTAATTTTGTCATCGTCTGGTGCTCCTATCCAAGAGAGGGCAAAATACTTGATCCCATGATGTGGGAGTATGTGCTCCATTAGGTAACCAGAGAATTGGCAGCACCTCAGTTGCCTCTGTATTAACTGTGAAGTAGAAGAGTATTAAGGTTTTTCCTCTGTAAATTATTTAAGAATCTGTGCAATCAGCAGCATTCACCCTGTTGCTCTCTATAGCAGAAGTGTACGCTATAGCATTTTCATATTAAAAGCAACTTCATCACAATAAGGATAGTCTGGCAATAAAGGTGGGTGTTTTATATTGAGAATGATGCAATAATCCCATAAGTATGTTCAAATCAAAATTAGAATAATGTAGGCTTTATTCATGATAGAATTTGTCATACTGACAGAAGGATTAAAATGTCCAGCCAGTTTTGAAACTGTGCAAGAATTCAAAGTACAGAGATCTTTCTCTTATTTCCGCATTGCCGTCTTCATCATGGATATCTTGTAGACTTTCTACCTGTAGAATCTAAAGCATAGAAGATGCATCTGCACTTCACCCAGTGTAATGTTATTAATGTGGATAGCAACAAAGTTTTTGGTTAGTAATTTGTCAGCTGCAAACCAGAAGCACTAACAACTTTTTGTTGTTGGCTCAGTAGTAATTAAAAAAAAAAAAAGGAAAATTGCAATTACAGACTAAGTATCATGTGAAACTATTTAATGGTCTTGATGAGATGATTATTTTGTACCCACCTGGTTCTCACAGGTGAAGGCAGCATAATTTTAAGTGTTCTCGCTAACTACATTGTCTGTCCATCTTTCCCTTAGGAACAACTGTGATGCGTATGACAGCATTTGATGCTGATGACTCTAGCACAGACAATGCTCTTCTGCGATATAACATCATCAAACAGACACCCACCAAACCATCTCCAAACATGTTCTATATAGATCCAGAGAAGGGAGATATTGTCACAGTGGTGTCACCTTCAATGTTGGATCGTGAGGTAAGTTTCCTATCACCAGATATTTTAATGTTCACGTCTATAATCTCCTATGATATTAGGAAATGTTCAGGAGTATTGTTGGGGTTGGGGGTTGGAATGATCAACTTTGAGGAGTCTTTTATAGATTTCTGTTAATTTCTTATTTTGGCATAAGAAGGTACGTTCTGTGATCACTATTTATAAATCTAATAGTTCATTGTTGGACAAGACTTCTGGTGTTGGTTGATGAGAGCGAAGATCACAGGAATAAATGGAAGTCAAACTAGAGTTACCAACTGACTGTTTGGCAGCAAACAACAAAAAAAGCAAATTAAAAACAAAAAAGACCTAATAGTGTGTGTAGCTTGCTATGAGATTGTTACAGTTCAGTGCTTTAAATCTTTTTTCTAGAATTTTGTTTTTATTGAGAAGACTTATTGGAATAATTAACTTAGTACCAATACTTAGTACCCCATGAAAATACAAGAAAGGAATAGTAAAGGGACAGATTGTCTGCATGTGTCTTGGAGGTGAGCTACTATCACGCAAAAATCTACTACATTTATTGTTGATCATTAACATAATGAGAGCATGAACAGATAATAAAGAAAACTTATGTATGATAATTTCAGATTCAGAAGGCAATAAACTAAATTTAGATGTTATCACCACGTATGAAATCTGGAAACCATTACAGTGATGACCTGAAGAGTTATTCTGTACATAACCACTTTCCTCAGTTATGTAGGGCTGTGTGCTCTTAGGTTCCTCGAGGCGACCAGGTTCTTTCCTTGCAGTCTGCTTCAGGGAAATCCAAAAGATCTTAACTTGTCACTCTTCAACCTTGTTTTATTTTGAGTGTATATGCTGATTTACTGAACTGGTCTTTTATGTTGGTTAGATACAGGACTATCCAATGTTGTCAATATTCAGCATGTTATGTCTTATTTTAACCATGTGAAAACAATACCTATACCACATACACATTTTAGGTGACTCATTTTTCTGCATTTTTTTTTCCAACATCAGACAGTTCATGGGTAAAACAAATACATATTCCAGACACACGTTGCAATAAAACTGAGGTTTAGGCCTTTAGGTCTTTTAAGTTCAGAGGAATTTCAGTTCTTTCATACTTGTGTGACTGGCCACAGAATCATGCGCAAATTAAGATGTATATAATCACTACCTTCTTGCCTCTGATTTCCCTTCTAACTTCATTGTTTCAGTTCAAAAGCTTTATACTGTTTTCTAAAGTCACTTTAGGTATTTTTATTCCTAATAGATAACTGTTCCCCAGATTAAACCAATTTACTCAAAATTAGAAAATCAATGGAAGGGAATGAACATGCCTGCTTTTCCTAGTATCTTCCAAAGGTCACTGGTGATTCATGAAATAATGATGCTGTCTCCATACAAGAAGTCTGGCCACAATCGAACAGATATTACAGCTCGGTAGTATATTCAGAGAGTAAGATCTGAGTTCCTCATGATTTGTAATAGTAGTCAACTTGTTACCTTTACTTTGAAGGTGACAAGGCAAACTGCTGTCCTGTTGAAACTGCAAAGTAATTGTTATTGTTGCAACACATGCTGAATTGTTTATGAGTCAAAATGTAGAGTGAGCTGTATAAAATTTTAACAAAAAACAAACAAACAAACAAACAAACAAAAACATCTGCTGTTAAAGACCAGTCTAATACTGACTTGTCACGTGAATGACTTGCTAAAAAGCAAGTTTCTTATTTCTTCAAGATGCTGTGTTGTCTTCTGTCATCTTTGTGGGTTCAGCCATTTCTGCCCCTTCCTGCTTGTATAGGAACTAGTAGACATACCTCCCTTTTTTGGATCTCTAAAGTTTACCATTCATATGCAAAGATGTACATCACCTATTTTAAATCAGAATAATAATTTTTAGGGACAAATGGCCTAATGATCCTGTTCTGAACAATTCTGGTTACCAACATAATCTTGCTACTATAAATACTTCTAGTCAGTGTCTCAGGATATAACGTATTATACTAGGATAGATGCAAACGTAGAACAGCAAGTTGTTTAAGTTTTCCATTGACTCCTTGGAAAAGCAAATGAATGTGAACAACTCAGCTGCTCCTTTTTGATGATTGTGATTTTAGTCAGCATTGTTTGCAGGTGTAGCTCATGAAGATGAACATAGTTTTTCCATGGGGGAAGATTTATGCTGGGGAATTCCAGTTTCAGAATCTGAAAAAATGGGTTCTGGTGAACCTGAAGCATTGTGACTGCCAATTCAAACCATCAGCTTCTCCTAGATTTTACTTAAACTAAAAAATTTACAAAAACTACTAATTTTTCTGTCTTTTGCTAGCTGTATTTATTTTCCGTATGAATCATAAAAAAAAGCTATTACTAGTCAAAAGGGGATTATCTTCAGTTCTTCCTAGGACATGTACTGTTTAAAACTGTATTAGCCTTAGACACCAAATGAGAAGCTGCATTAAAGTAGAAGTTTCTCAAGGATATGAACATAGAGAAGGAGAAAATTGTTTTGCATTAATCACATCTATAGGCACCAGAGGTTGATATAAACTGTTTTAAATTATGCTAAAACACCGATTACAGTTGCAAGTTCTACATCTCTTTTTGTAATTTTGACCACCACTTGGATTTTGATGCTTTTGGGAAACTTTCCATTTCATTTAAGATAAACTAGCAGCATGTAAGTTTTGTGTTGTGTTTTTGTTGCTTATTTGTTTATTTATAGTATAATCAGTTTCATGTTTGTGTATCAGAGAAAACAGGAAACTGGGTTTATTGTGTACTGCAAGATGCCTTGTATCTACGTCTCACTATCTGGTAGGTTTGAACATACTCTACAGCCCATATTACTTTGTTATGCTTCAGTGTTTTCATAGGAGTTGACATGACACAGCCTCAGAAATTCTTGTTTCAGTGCAAAGAATCAAAACAAAGGTATTTACCCAAAAGTAAAACGAAGTGTGGGCCTCAGTTTTTATTTCTGATTAAATATATATGGGAGAATCTCAGCATTCATAAGTAAACATCTAGACTAACAATAAATATAAGGAGATAAAAATCAAGTCAAGCTTTTTTTTTTTCTTTTTTTTTTCTGGTAATATTTGAGGATTGAAAGTGAATTCTAAATAGATGCTTTTTCAGAAAAAAATAAAAGAATTAAAGGGAAGAAAAAAGATGAACTTCTTTCTGGTGAACCTCAGGCTGCACCTGTTCTTTTAGCTGTAGAGGATCAGTTCAAAATGAATTTTGTTTAATTTCTACAAGCCTTTGAAATTTCTTTCTCTGTGACTTAACAGTTATTAGGTGTCTTGATAATGCTTTCAGGTGTGGAAAGTGACTTCATACACTTTATGAATGTTGTTACATGCATAAGGCAGCAGAAGGAATATGTAATGTGAAAGTCATTTCACTCGTTTTAGGGTTGCTTTCTTTCTATACTATCTAGAAATAGAAAAGTATTCTCAGGTCTTTTCTTTGGGTTGCATGTCCATTTGCAGATCTTCAACCTAGCTATTTTATTTTTTTTTTGTTTTAATTGTTTGTTTTGTTCTAATTATTTAGAAGATACGTAAGATAAGACATAGTTTCAAAATTTTGTAAAGTGAGAAAATACATCTTTCAGCCAGATCCAGTTTTCATGAATTAGAATTTTCCAGCAACTCTACTAGTAATTGGACGTGGTTTTTGATTGCTTAACAAGTTTGAATAGAAGTTTAAATTAGCACAGATAGGTGACAGTGGTTGCTTTGAAGTTATTTCCATTGTATAATATCACCTACAAAAGTGTTAAACAACAAGGTCATACTCTCTAATATGCAGAAAAAGTGTATGTAAGAATCCCACATTATATCAACTTCTGAGTGCTTTTGATTCCTATTGACATCTGCTGAGGGAAGCTGAGAGTGCTTCAAGCCTTCAAAGAAAAACTCAGCACCATGCAGGATTTATATGGCCTGAATCTACCAACTTATATTCATTTGTAATTTTTTCACATTCAAAATTTTTCCAAAAGTGCATGATCCTCAGGGTTTGCATCAAATCTCTGTTAGTTTATTCAAGAACATCCATTTTCATTTTCAGAAGGCAGGTAAGGACATATTTTTGAAGATTAATGAGCATTTTATTCTTGCGAGAGCTAGGTAGGCATCCTTGAATGTGTCAGAGATAAAGATTGAAGAGTGTTAGGGGGCAAATTATACCTCCAGATATCCATTGGAGAACACATTTGATTCATAGATTCAGATAAGGATGCCCTCTACCAAAGAGTGTGGTCTAAATGATCCCAAATAGAGAAAAAAAAAAAGGTGTCTGTGTGTGTAAAGGGGGGGGGGGGGGGGGTCAAAATGAAAGTAATCTTGAGAAGGTGTCCTGAGTTTTGGATTTTAGGAATGGAGAGTCCATTTCAAAGTGACACTTCCCTGCAGTGAAAGAAAAATAACACTTCTTGTTCACAGGAGGAGAAAACACTTGTAAAATGTAGAAACAGCTCTTAAATTTCTTTTATGGAACAGTAATCAGTTTTTCTGCTTACCCACAATGCTGTTTTGCCAGTTACAGACCCTTGGTCTGTAGGAAAATACCTGTATGATTAGTATAAATTTTGCATGGTACTATAAGTACTGGTCTTATAGTACTATAAGACCGTTGTCACCACAGTTAAGTGAAATATTTACTTCTCACTGAGGAGTAATATGCTTTTGATAGGAACTGCTGTGTTTAATTTGGTTTAAAGTTTAAAAAAAAATAGTTTGAGATATCTGCTTTGTGCTGGACTATATGCTGTTATATATGTTTTTTAAAAACTCTTCTCAAGAAAAATAATTCAAGTATTCTGTGATTCTGAGAAACCCAGGGCTGGAGTCAGTTAAATAAATGTGAGTTCTCCAGTGAGACTGACACTCAGTGTGCCTGCACAAAGCCATGACACCACTCCAGCAAGCATTTCCTACATTTTTAACCTTTTGAATCAGTCTTGATGCATCTAAATATCATTATTTGCATCATATATACCTGTCCCTCTCTTTATTACTTGAAGAGATGGAGCTGATAGCTTTATGCTATAAACCATGAGAAACCTGGAGTTACACTAGCCTGTCCTGCTGATGTTTATGTAGACTACTTGTAATCATGTAATAGCAGGCTGAGGCTCTCACTTTTCTGGATGACTCTAAGCTTTAAACAACAACTGCAACAACAGAAGTCTGTAACACCTAGCAGATACCCATTCCTGCCCACACATTTATGAATGACTGTACGTTGACTTACAATTTTTCAAGTCAATGCCAGTCTGCTGATACATATTCACCAATACACTGGTTGCACAAAGGATGAATGCTTGCATAAATGTTCTTTACAGTATTCAACCAGTTTTGCTGTGATAAGTAAATCAGTGTTCTTGTTGATAGGGCTTAAGTTCTCTGAAGGCAGACCAGTAGAAAACAGAAAGACCTTCTCCACTTCTGCCAATGGACACTATCCACTTCATCCATATTTTCCATTTTGAGATATGTGTCTTAAGCAGTCAATATACTTATTACTTACTCGATCTAAATGCAAATGCTGAACTAACAGTGCACACTCAGTTTTAATGAAAAGATATTAATCTTTTCAGCAAATGCATTCCACATTTGATCTTCGTATTAACCTCTAAAATATTCATATTTACAGTGATTGTAGGAAAATGTATACCTTGGAGCCTACCAGCTCTGAGTTAGAATAATTGTATCATTTTGTCTTGTCTTTGACAGAATTCCTACTTGCACACCTTTACCTTATAGCCGGACCTCAGTTTCTACTTTTTTTTAAGTGACATATATAGCAATATCTAACATTTCTTTCTTTTCTACTTAGAATACATGATAGAAAAGGTTTTTTGTTTTTTTTTTAACCCTTAGTTAATGCTTTCCTTATACTATGTTTTCTGATTCCTGAAAATATGGCTTTTTCTACTTCCTTTTCTGTGTTTCTCTCTGATGCTAAGGGAAGAAAAAGAATATGCCCAGCTCTTCTTGAGGATCTTGGATTTAATTCTTTGGTAGGCTACTGGCGTTTCATTCCTCTGATCGTGCATTATCTGCCATAGTTGGAAAAACAGGTGTTTCTCAACTACTCTCATCTATTGATGACTCCAAGCATATTTTGAAAAAACGTACTCCTAAAATAACTTGCTTTCTGGGAAAGCTCAGTATTTTCCAGAAGAAGATGTGAATATGATTTTTCAAATGTGCAGTTTTCTGCACTGTTTCATGTTTGGCTTAGAGTTTTTGGTGTTGATATCTGTGGCAGATTTGCTGATCCTCTAGACGTGCCACTCATCTAAATATCATGAGTTTCTCTGACTCTGATACATTGCAGAAATATTTTAAAATATCTTCAAGGCATTTACTAAGAGTGGCACAAAGCATGATAACAGCTTCCCAAGTACTTTGAATAGAGGCTGATAACTGATGTATGTTATCTTTTTGGGTAGAGTTTCTTTATTTAAAAAATGGAAAGGAATATTAGGTCTATAAATGTTCAGATACTAAAATCCCAGTATGTCAAATGACTAAGAGAGGAGAAAAAAAGTGGTGTACCTTTAAAAACAAACAAACAAAAAACTTAAAGTAACAGATTTTGCAGAAAGAGATGGTAAATTGCTGCTAAATGCTGGGATATATTACAAGTACAGAGGGTCCAATGGTAGCTGAAGTTCGTCTACAAAAGAAGATAATAAAACAATATCCAGATTAGTGTCATACCATGTGTTTTGTAGATGTCTGTGTCAATGTCAGCTTAAAAAAGAGAATAGAAGGGCCAAAAGATGAGGCAAATCTGAAATATGCACACTTCCCATGTCTTTCAGTCTTTTCTTAGGGCTGAGGAATATTAAAGGAATACCTTTCTACAAAAGGTAGAAGTGTCTGTCTATCTTAACAAACCCTCTTTTTCTACAAATATCTCTAGTTTGTAGACTGGTTTTGCTGTCTCTGTAATATGAACTCTTTGTTGTAAAAGTAGTGATATACTGCCATTAAAAAAAAAAATCTGCTTGAAAAAATACTTCTGTTTCTATCAAATCTTAAGTTTGATTTTTGCACCAAATACTATTACTTTTAGAATGCTTAGTAATTTCTCTACAAGAAATACCCAGGTAGCACCTAGCTTCTATATTGTCAATTTATAAAAATTGTATTTGTAAATTCACAAAAAAATATTTGCATCCGTATTAACATCCTGGCAAGGGAGAGTATTATCGAGTGCCAGAAATTAAGATTACACAATGGTCATGTTCCCAAGAGAAGACTAAGAAAATTCTTAGATTAAGAATTATTATCCAGAAGAATCTAGCTATAAAACTAGTTTGGGTCTAGATTCCATGACCCCATTGTATTTCATGTGTTTTTAGACTGTATGTAGGAAAAACTGATTAAAACTTTTTTTTTTTTTTTTTTTTTTTTAAGATTTTATCTTAATACCATCAATCAGAAAATACTCTCTCTCGAAGTTGTATCTATCCTTGTTCTGGAGCATATAATTAAAAAGTAACATGAATTTATAAATGTATTTTTAGCTTTTCCTCACAGCGTAATTGTATTATTTTGGTCTCTGTGAAGCATTAGGTAGCATTTCTCTATTTAGTTGTCAGCATCTAAATATAGAACTGTATTCAAAGTTGTTTTTTTTTTAAAAAAAGGCAACAAAACCCCCAAAGCACACAACAAAACCACCTCCTATATTATGTATATACAAACATTTCAGAAGCTCATAATCTAAAGCTTAAATGAAGCTACGTACTCACATGGTTGATTACTGTAGAAAAAGGGTCAACTTACTACTGAAGGGCTAGTCTTTATATGCATTATGTTCTTTTTTTGGTATGGTTATGAAAGTTCTCTATATGATATGTTTTTCTTTTTTCTCTTGCTGGATGATCACTGAATTCTGCCAGTATAAGAATTCTGCCTTTTATGCATATAATTCAGTTTTGCTTATTACTTTTTTCTGTTTTACTTTTGACATCTTTAATTTGGTCCATCTTGTAGCATGGAATTTTGTTTTCAAGGCAAAAAAAAAAAAATAAAAAAACCTGGGGGGGGTTGATTTTCTTGAGAGGAAATCTATAAAGTATCATTCTTCCTGCAGAACAAGTATAAGTTGATGCCTTCAGGACCACATACATAAATCATTCCGAAGTAAAGATACTGCTCACTTAGAAAAGTGATTTGTAAATACTTTAAGTTAGTGCCATATTGTACTGCTATTTTTAAATAGATACCTCCATCTAAAAGATGAATTCTCCCTTGTGTGTTGGTGGTATTGCGGAGCAGTATTTATGAATGTTGGCTTTTTTTTTTTTTTTTTTTTTTTTTGACATACTACATATGTTTTTAGACTACGTTGCCTGACAATACTTACTTAATAATTTTTAGAAAAATGGACCACAACTTGTTGTAGTATTAATACTAGGATTTTGCCTTGTGTAAAGTCTGAAAGCATGCTTAGACAGGCCAAGCAACATGCACACTGCAAATGAAGTGGGATACGTGAGGTGGTAGTGGAGGGAAGAGGAGTTCTAATCTTTAAAATGTAGGATAATTCCATTGACAATCATAAAAATATTTCAGATTTAAGGGACTGTAACAAAGAGAGACCCTAGAATCTGGCCTTTGCTTCTTCAGCGAAGAGGAGGAAAGGAAATTTTATTCCAAATGTACTTCAATTTAATAAACATCTGTCATGTATATTTAAAACTGCCATTTCGGGATTGTAATTATATCATCTGAAAATAAGTCTTCCTCAAAAGAGAATTGAAGTGACAGGCTGAAGAAAATGAAACATGACGTTGCTCGTTCTCCTTTCGTCCTACAGCTAAAATTTAAATTAATTTTCTTCTTTTTGACAGAAAGTATTTTAATTGGAAATTATTTTTGATTGCAGTTTTCAGAGAGGAATGGAATTTTTCTAGTGTGTGTACAGAAGTTGTTCAGTGTCTCCATAATATTTTACTAAATTAATCATTTGCAGATATTTTAAACAGTTGGCAGCTGTACTGGTAAGTTCTAAAGAAGGTTAAACAAGTAAAACATTTGAGGCAAGAATTAAAAGTAGTAAGATAAACGTAATGATTTTTACCTTTTTTTGTTGTTCCTCAGCACCTTTGCATACATTCATGTTGTGTTTGTTGCTAATAGTTACCTGCTTGTTGGGATAAATTAATATTTGGTATTAGCAGTAACTAAACTGTAAAAATTACATATGCTGTCTCAGTTCAGTTTAAGTTTACTGCTGAATTTCACTTTTAAAAATGTTGAAGGAAAGTTATGAAGTCATAGTCTTATGGGAGGCACAATTCTCTATAGCTGTGTAAGTTCATTTACACTCATTCCACAGTCTGTTAATGAACTAAAAGATCGTAATTAAATTTTCTTCCAATATACTTTCATTTTCAGTTTTCAGGCCTTTGAGTTTCTCCTATTAATAACTTAATCTAAATTTCACAGAGGACAATGGCACTCATGCCATGACCATCATAGATGGTAGCTTTCAATGCTGAGACAGATTGAGCCAGCCTATAGGGATCAAATGTAGGTGTTTGCTCTAATATCTCACTTAAGCATTATTTCTGGATTGACATAAATGGTTTTTTGACATCTGATTCAGATGTCACCAGACAGTGAAACACCAGAAGGTACAGGAATGCAGCTCTAAATAGCTATCTAGGTAATAGTTCAGTGGAAGCTGCACTTTAGAGAGTAAATAGGTCTGCATAGTAATAAAAAGACTGTGTGGGATTATCAGAAAAATTTCAGGATTGAGGCAGTTGCTACTTTGACATTTACTTCAGCATTGGCACTTAACTGCATGCATGAAAGTCTTGGGCAGGAAGAGTGACTTGAGGAAAAAGGTGGTTCTGAGACACCAAAATGCTGTTTCACCCATAAGAAGTGGCAGAAATTCTGTTGCATGTATTACCTTTCTTTCCTTTAATCTCCGTTGTTTTAGAAATTTCTGAATCATCTGTCTGCACTTTTGTTAACGTGTCCTTGAAGAACTATAAAACTTAGAGACAAACTAAAGAGACAAAATTCCTGTAGAACTCCCTAAAGTACTTCTATCTTTTAAATGAATTGCAAGTGGTAGATGTTAAATGCTGAAATACGAGACGTTTTTCAGAGAAATGTATTGGAAGTGTACCTTCTAGTATCTAGAAGTCCAAAGATTTCCACTAATATCATTAAATGTTTGAGAATACAAAAGAAAGATAGTAAAAGCTGTGCTGATGGTAATGTAAGTCTGATTTAGCCTTTTTCAAGGTAAGTGAAAAGTCATCTCCCTTGATTCTTGGGGCAGACTTTGCAGCAGGCCCAAGGCAACTGTACAGCTGAACAGGGGAATTAGAGATAGCAAGGCTTTTTCCTGGACTTCTGATTTCTCACCATAACCAAATTACAGCATTAAGGCTTCATCTTCTTGACTCAAAGGAAAAATAATCACCAGGTTCTGTACCCTGTCGTCTCTTCACTTTTAAAGGTAGCACTTTCAGATAACAATAGGTAAAAGCATTGCTTTTAGCAATGTGGCTAAAGAGATGGTTGTAAGAGGTTCAGAGAAGCAAGCTGTGTGGTTCAGTTAGAAAATTTCAGCACTTCCAAGTAGATTGTTTTTCAAACCTGTTTTTCTAAGAGAACTCAAAAGGTCCCAGTCCAGTTAGGAAGTTTTGGAAACTGTTGTGTTTTTCTGTGCTTGCAGCAACAGCTTAATGGTGAGACAAGGTGGTCTGATCTGCCAGGTCCCTGTCATGAAAAGGTAATGTGACTGCCTGCCCAACCACCTTCCCATCACCTCGTTTACTAACTGAGCAAGAAACTGATCCAGTAACAGAAGCTTGCTGGATTCCTGAGTTGAATGAGCTCATAGAAATGCCTAAAGTCTCCCCATGCTGTCATGGGCGAAATGGGGATGAAGCCATGTGGCTGAGTGGGGGACCAGGATGTGAAACAGCAGTGAAAAGAATGAGTGAGCCGTTCCCTTAGCTCACTTACACCGGTAATCCTCTCCTGGATTTGTGATTTATGTCATGTATGTAGATAGTCTTATTGATGTGAATTGTTCCTTCTTTCAAGCATGTGTAATGCCTGGAGGCTTATTTAGAAATCCAACATGAAGCTTACATTTGAAAATTTTGGTGCAGCACTGTTTTAAAAAATTAAATCGAAACAAATGAGCAACAAAACAAAACCTTCAAGAATAATGCTTCATTTCATCCAACAGAAGAACAGCAAATAAGGCTGGAAAACACCTACCTTGCTGGCCACCGGTTGTAATGTATCCCAGATTGTACCACCACTCAGAATTCACTGTACAGGACTCCAGCTCTCTGTAAAGGGCATTGATTTCCTCCCAAGTACAGAATGACACAATTGAAGGCACTTTCCATCTTGAAAATAAAATAAAATAAAATGCTCTCAGTGCTCTGTCATTACAAACAATATGGCCGTTCTTCACCAGGGAATAAGAAAAGGGATTTTTTTCTTACATAGTAGAAAATTCCACTAGCAATAGCCTCAAGCTTGCAGTGAATTTTCCATCTTGCCTAATTCATTAAGGGATGGGTGAGACTACACTAAGAACTGTTTTTAGGTGATAGGAATTCTTTCAAATTCATTTCTCTTTGGGTGCCATGAAGTAGGGAAAAGGACTTGACTGAAAATGTGTTTCTTGGCAGCTAACAGATCCTTAAACTAATAATTGTGAACTGTCCATGTACGTATCCATTTATATATGTGTAAATCTGTGTAAGTATATATGCATAATGTTTGGGAGGTCTTCGGCTGTTTTTTTTTTTTTTTTTTTTCCATTGAGAATTCTTTGAGAGATTTTTATTAGTGGCTTGTCCTTAATTGGAAAATGTGATAGGACTGTGTTGTGGCTGTCATGCATCAGCATGAAAGAACAGTTGCATAACATTGAAAGGTATAGATACAATTAAATCAAGCTTTTATTAAAATAGCTACAAAATGGAGGGTCACAGCTTGATTTTAAAGAGGGTGTAGTCTTTTAAAAACAAAATCAAGAATTAAAGCTGTGTAAATCAGCAGTATTTCTTTTTTTCAGCTGTCAAGCAGGTCCTGTTTTTCTTTCTAGGTTGGAAAAGCTGGATACTGAATACCTGTGTTCAAAAAGTTTCAGTAGAAACTTCTTCCTTGTTAGGTGCTTCCCACTAGTATCAGTGTTTCCTATGTTGCATACTTTATGTTTCCTATGTTCCATACTTTATATTTCATATTCAGATTATCAGCCTCCAAATGAGGCAAAGAGTTTATGTGAGGTGACATGTCAGAGTTATTTTGGGGAGGCCAAGGTGTTTTGTTTTTGTTTGTTTGTTTGTTTTTTTCTCTCTTTCACTTAGAAAGGTGGTAAAGCTCTGGAACCGGCTCCCTGGGGAAGTGGTCATGATAGCAAGCCTGTCAGAGTTCAGGAAGGATTTGAACTCTCCAACATATATGTGGGCTGATTTTTCTGGGTGGTCCTGTGTGGAGCCAGGAGTTGGATGTGGCGATACTTGTTGGGTCCCTTCCAACTCAGAATATACAGTGATTCTGTATTTTATAATTCTATGATCTTAGTGACTTGGTAAGTTACTCCTATTTGAACAGAGTGGGCTTAAATTAAACAGAGGATATTAGTTTCCAATAGATAAAATAGATATGTTTTTCTTTTCATCACCTCTGAAATGATAGAAGAAATGTGTAATTTTTGTTTCATGAAGATAGAAGACAGAAAACTGACACAGATTTTGGAATATAAATTAAGAATTTAGATGACATTTTGAGGAAATGGATAAGCAGAAGATGCCTTGTGCTTTAGTTGGACCAAAGCCTGTCTTTTTCAATCCTATCCAGAGAAGATAAATTATATAGCATAATTCAGACTATGACTGATAAGTGTAATGGATCAAATAGAATATTCTAAGTTTCAATAAATAGTAGTAAGAAAGGTAACTTTCTAAACACTTTCCTATTTTCTGCACAGCCTATCTCAGAAAATAATAGACAGTATCTTTAAAACAAATCATACAATGCACTGTGGAAAACATACTAGAATATTTTATATCATTTTAAGCATGTTTTTTACCCAGTTATAAATATTGAAGAAAGCTGGGAAAGTGTGTTACAGCGTTTTGCCCATAAATATATTTCCTATTCATATATGGGCATAAGAGTAATCACACAAAGATATGGTACCTGATTTGAGACTTCTAGGTGAATAAGTATTCATGTTGCAAATAGGAGGTAAAGGCTGAGAAATGAATAATCACTTGTGTAAGAATTCTAACAGTAATGAGCAGAGAAGAAAATAATGAGTGGCAAGTAGTTCAATTTGTGAGAGATTCACTGTACCTAGTTTAGGCTTTCAAACAAGATGTGCTCCTTTATAGTCAATGAGGAAAGGGGATTTGGATCCAGCATGTTTTGTGGTCCATTACAAATGCCCGTTTCTTTTCGCTGATGGAGATATGTTGATCCAGAATGACCATGCATAAGAACATAAATTAGATATCATGATCCCACTCCTCTTGGGCATAAGGAGTAGGTGACTACTCTTATTAACTACCTTATAAAAGCTTCACAGGAAAAGTTGGTGAAAAAAAGAGAAATTCTGCTTTGCGTAATCATTTCCTATCCCCAGAATACTGTTCTGCAGATTCACTATTGTAAAAACATCTGGAAATGTATGGCTATATATATGCAAAATCTCAGTCACATGAATTCAAGTTTGCAGTTGAAAATAATTCTAGGATTTTCTTCTTCCTTTTGGCCTTCAACTCAGAGGACATCTGAAACTTGGAAGAACACAGAGCTTTTATTTCTGTGGTACGTGGATTATATTATCTAATAGCAATCTCTGTCATAACAGAAAAGAGTAACCACATGCTTAGCCAGATAAAAGGCAATGCTTCATCTCCAAAAATCCTCAATCAGTCACATAATTTATGCCTTTTTTTTTTTTGTCTATTTGTAAAAGATTCATAAACATTTCTCCTGCTACTGTCTGCATCCATCTGGTTCCTAAATAAAATGAATTAAGAGCACATCTAGCTGCTATTGCTATTCCATTTTATTTTATTTCTTTTGTAGTTGAATACCCTTCTCAAGTTGCTTGGCTGGGACCTAACTATAATACAAAACCCATCCATTTCTGCATTTCTCTTCCAAAATTCTACAGTGAAATGCATGCTGATGTTGGCAGAGGCTGACGAAGAGAAGCACAACTAAGATTTATCTCTTTGTTCAGTCTTTCTCTGTAGTAAGGAAAATCTCAAATTGCCTGTCTACCCATCTACCTTTTTCTGGGTAATCCATCTTTGGAAACAATCTTTCTTAGGTATAATTGTCTCTTTGGGAGGACCAGAAACTCCTGTGCTGGTGGCACGCTGATTTATTTCTCTGCTAATCCTCGTGTGTTTGGCAACAGAATATTATGGTAGCTGGTGCATTAGAAATTTATATCTAAAAATAATAACTGGATGGATGATGACAGAATAAAAAAGATTGGCTTTTGACTATTTATCGTAAAGCTATTTTCTGTTTCTACTTATTTGCCTTTTTCTTCTAAAGCTCTAGTGTGGTAAATAATATCTTTTCAGTGGCTCTCACCTTCTGATGAATTTCTTTCTCAACAAACAACACATATTTTAGAAAATAATCTATATTTTTTAAAGTTTTCAACATCAGTGAAGCTAAATAAAAAATACATATAAAGAAACCATGAGGAGCTGGAAATGTATTAATGCTGTAATAAAACATTGGTCAATTCACCACCCTGGAATACATCTGAGCAAAACTATGGGGCAAACGGCCTGTGAAGAGAAGGAGAGATAGGTAAATTTATTGAAGACAGTGAAGCACAAAAAATAGCATGTTGAGTTAGAATTTTGGGTAGTTCACTTGTATCTATTTTATTTATGGGTAAAGGAAGGAAAACAGATAAAGAAAAATAACCAGGACCATTTTCTGAGTAAACTATGAAATAAATATCCTATATAACTTATCAAATGTATAAATTTGGAGTGGAATAGGAAAAGAACTCAACAACACTTATGTATATGCTTTTTAAAAAACAAACAAAAAAACAAACACCCTTCATGGGCAAAGTACTCATGGTTCAAGATACTTCCTTTCCTACATTTAGAGGTATTTCTTAAAGATGCATTTTGATGTAAATTGAGAAATTTTCTAGCGTGGAATTAGAAATACTTAATTTTCAATCTTCATGCATAACTTTGCTGTGTTTAAGGTTTCAAAAACATAGAATGAGTTATCCAAAAGGAATGTTTTTTTAGAAGGCATACAAAAGCATTTAAAGAATATACAGTATAGAGCAATCAGTAGATATCAGTGTTCATCAGATGTGTGGGATATACCGGTGAATGCAATGGAAAAGTGAACAGGTGAAATACATTTGTGCTATTTCTGAAGAACTCTGACAACTTTAGTGAAGAACAGTTCATTTCTGCATATCCAGATGTTCATATAATAAGGTGCTATTTAAAGTTAGCACAAACTTTCCTCTATCTCTCTAGATAGCATCAGACTTTTGAAGTCTTTTAAAAGATATAAATTGAGTGCTTCAGAAAAAAAATGCAAATCAACACATATAAGCGTGGCAGAAGAATGGAAACAAGAAAGGGTTTGAAGTGTTATTTTATCCATATTGTTTTAGACTTTGTGAGTCATCCAAGCTTCTTCTCTTCTGTAGAAAATTGCTTCAGAAATTGCTTCAGGCAGTTAGCTCAAAAATCATGTTTCCAGATTTGTTCATAGACATACTACACTTGTTCACATCTGCTCACTCTAAATGGACACAAATAATTTGGTTGTAGTCCCAGACTTTGAACTTTAGCAAGGTGCAAGCTTTTCTGAAATCTCTGCATATTTTTACATATAAATATTTGAGTATTGCATTAAGGAATTCTTTTTTTTTACCTCTTTAAAAAAAAATAAAAAAAAAATAATCAGTGAAGCATTTCCTAATATAGTGAGAATAGAGATGGGTGAAATTAGATGGCCTCCTCCGTATTTAATCAATAAAAAAAAAAGGATCCATTTCAAAAATACTGACTTTGCCAAGAGGTGGGACTGATCAACACCTTTGAAATTAGACTATTTTCCACATAGGTGGCTAAAGAAAGATTTAAGAACCTCATTTTAGACAACCAGAAAGTCACATTCATTTGTATTGGCTTAATCCTATTGCTTGAAAAGTAAATGGCAATAGAGAGATAATATCAATATACCTGGTATCAGTAATGAGGAAGTAATATTTTAAAAATATAATTTACATAAAAATGTTCCTCAAAGACATGCACTTCAAATACAAAGGATATGAAGGATATAAAATGAGCTAATGGAAAGAGGAAGACAGCAATACATTTTATTACTTCCCCTTTAATCGTATCAAAATCCATTTTCAGTTAATCTGTTTTTGATATGCAGAATGTTAGGTTCTTGCAAATTCAAATAGGTGTTTCATCTGAAGACACTCTACTCTGTAACCTGTAGTTCACTTGACCTGTTCCTTTTACACGCATGTTAGCACATAAGGAAATAACAGAAAAGCTTTGAAAATCATTTACCTAGAAAAAGCGTATTTAATGCTTACTACAGATCACAGGCTTAGATGTGGATTTCCTGTTCATGGGTATAGTATGTTTATTTTCCTACCAAATGAGGTCTTTCAAATCTTGGATTCCTCAACAAATGGGAAATTATTAAATGTCAGGTTTAAATCAAGTGGATACGGACCCTAGCAGATCAATGCCTTCTTTTTTTGTTGCTATTTCTTTGTATACAATTGGTTTGTAAGCATCATACATGGAAGCCATGACTATATTATATTACAGTCTTAAACAGAGGTAGGACTACTCTAGTGTTGTGTCTTCTTAAAAAGATCCTATTTCTATAGGAGCAGTCTGAAAATGTTTCTGTATCTTTGTTTATTGTGAAGAGCTATTTGAGTGGTTGAAGAGCAGTATGGACAATAATGGCATTTTCTGTGGAACATATATGGACTGTTCTGAATAGGTAAAGACCTCTTTGACTGTGGTTTTTACCCGTGAATCTTAGGTTGAGGTCTAACCGAGCTGTCAGAATGAGCTGAATTTCTTCCTAGACTTGGGATTTATTTTCTGCTTAGGCTTGAGTGATTGTTGTATGGTCTTGAAAAACAGTACACACAATGACAACTGAAGCAATACCTATTATTTTCAAATATGTAAAGATTTTAGGTCATACTTTATGTAATTGTATGTTTGCTTTATGTTTATTTTTGATGTTTTATTCTATGAGTAGCGCTCATTTATATTAAACCATCACACTCCTCAAGTGCAGAAAGCCCCTAGTTATTTAGTTTTGGTTGTTGCAAATGTTGTTTTGGATGTTGCAACTACTGGAAATCAGGTGTGCTTTACATTTCATACAATAGTTAGATAAGAATATCCTCTAAATTTACTAAATCAGTAAGATTAAGTTAATATATAAAACATGTCAGAGTGGCTTAAAGTAAAACAAGAAAGCATATTCAACATTGCTTGCCCTTAAGACGACTGTAGTGAAAATCCAAATCCAAGAAATTCCCTTGTAGATGAATTTATCTGCCTCTGCAGGAATCTACAAGCTTGACTCAAGATGGCAGTAGTTATGCAAACATATGCACAGCATAGGAGTGGTATTATTTCAGCATAAAATGCATGTATATGCACCTGAAATTTTGGTCATAATTTGAGATCTGTGAAACAAGACTGAAACAAGGAAGTAAAACTAATAAATATTGTACAGTGTAGTCTGAATAATTCTTAAACTGAACTTGTTACATAAAGAATACATGTAGTTTTCTGGGACATTATTGGTGGAAAAGCTAGTGTGTTGCCTAATTTAGGTAATACAGGAGGCAAAGACAGAAGAAAAAAGCTCTGCTGAAATTTGAGTTTTGGACATACCTACTTAAAGGTGGTGGCAGACCCTTTTTATGCTGCTGTCCTAGGTGAAAAACACAAAATGCTTTTCATTAGTAAAATTTTGACCTATTTATACTAAATAATTAAAGCAACCTTTTTCTCTCTAGTGGAGACGAGGCTTGTATTACAGGTTTTCAGAAGAATAAGGAATAAAGATATTGGCATTCAGCAGCAGAGACTAGCATTAAATCTGTAGTAGACTTGTAACCATTTGGTCCATTTGTGAATGCAGAGCCTCAAGTGCAGACAGCATGATGCTGCATGAGTGCAGGTGGTATGGACAGTCACTGAAACTAATGGGTCTTGGGCAGAGGAAAGCAGAAACAGATTTTACGTGTTGGCTCATGGCTTTTAGCATTCACAAAAAACAGGGTACATGAAGGTGGAGTCTTATATATCATGTTTTTCTTGTAACCAGTGCTCCACTGATTCGTGTTTGCTATTGCACTTCTCCACAAGTTAATACATATCCTTCATTTTAGAAATAAATATTATGCCCTGTAGAAACTGCTGTTTTTTATTATTTCATTCTATTAATTACTTAGGTTATTGAAATGCTTATTTGCTGAACTGAAATGTTGGGAAACACTGCCCATTTCGTGAAAATACTCAGCTACTATTTTTAATCCATTACTTTTGCCATCTGAGATTTTATGATGTATTTATAGTATTTTGGGGAAAAAAAAACAAAAAAAAACAAAAAAAAAACAAAACAAAAACAGAGGCAAGTTGAGCAGAAACACTTTACAAGCTTGTAAATTCTCATGAGGCTTTTCAAATAAGCATTCTCTGTAGTGTTAGATGGGTATGCTTATGAAATGCAAGGGTTTTTATTTGACTGCACTAAAAAAGAGAATTCTTGATCTGTCCCAGATACTTCCTACTTTCCAAAAACTTTTCTGCATGGCCTGATTTTAACTGGGCCATTTGATTTCTTGTTAACTTTGGTCTGTACAAGAAACAAAACACAGGAGACAAAATATTTTTTAGAAGTAATTTTAAGCATGGGAAGTTTAGTAAAAGGGTGAAGCATCATTAATTTTATCAGGTCATATAATCAGAAGGAAAAATAAGTCTAAATAATAGAAAGGTCAAGATCATAGGTATCTATAGTTATTCGCAGAGCTTTATGGGGCATTCATTATTGTTGATATTCCCTGGTGACTTGTAAACCTATTTTTATAATTGACAAATAAATCTAATTGCTTTACATACAGCCATGATTTTTATATTTTGTTTTCCCTAGAGCTAAGTACTGAAGATGTTGAAAATGATATTCTGTCCTCAGAACATTTAGTTGTTAGAAGTGAAAGTGGTACCTCAGCCTCTGTTTGAACCTTCATTCTGAGGTTTGAACTTTAGACCTTTAAGGCTAGTAAAAAAAGCATTGGAAAAACTAACATCGCTCTCTTGCAGCTGTATATAAGGCTCTGTCTGTAGTGCTAAGAAGAAGAAAATATCTCATGGGTGCAGAGCTTGTTTTAGGCAAATTTTGTAGTTCTATTGAGAAAGAAGAATCTGTATCCCATTTTCAAGACAGAAATGTACTGAGGGTTTTTCTAGATGACTGACACTGAATATGAGCAGGCATATGCTTAAGGACTGCAGAATGATTGTCCTTCATTAAAACTTGGTTATGAAGTAATCATTTGCAAATCTGAGTGTGGCAGTGCAGTTGAATGCCCATGACTGCATATGCATGGCCCTTGCTAACTTGCTCCATCTAGGGGATACTTTACATAATTCATTTTTTTTTCACTCACATTAAGCCTTTTAAGTCAAAAACAACAATTAAATGACATTTACACTAGTGTAAGGAGGTCAAGACCTAGCCTGCAAACAAAAATTAAATACACTTTGTAGATACAATAATATGATCATAGCACTTGTTTTACCTCCTGGTATTTAGTAAACGTATAAAAACAGTGTATTGCTTTAGGGTCTGACTTTCAGCATTACTTCAATATAGGCTCAACTTAAGCTGTTCAAGAAAATATTTGCAAAATGTACATTTGGCCCATATAGAGGCTTTTATGGACCACATATTTAATATATTGTTAAATTATTCAATTTTGTATTTTTTTATATATATATTGGAATGAAATTTGGAATGTTTTAAAGCCCTTGAAAATAAATTAAAGGTAGATTTTATGCTGAACATGGTATTTTCCAAAGGGCGTTTTGACTCTCATTCAGTAATCTAAAAGTACTTTTAATGTCTCTGAAACCATTTGCCTAATCCTGAACCGCAAATGCTGGTGATAAGCTGCTGCTCACCTTCCTTGCCTGACCATTCCCTGTGTTGACTCTACAATATAGAGGTATTCTAAATGAAAGCCCAAGTCAGTCGTTAGCTGTGAGAAACACACGTTTCATCACATTAAACATTGCTAATTAGCTCTAAATGGTGCTTGGGCTTGAATCAGAACATTTGGCTTTCAGCCAGATATATTATTTCTTATTCATTAATACTGATTTTTAATGTATTAACAATGTGAAAACTTTCATTGAGCTAAAGATGTGCATATTATTTTCATCAGTAATACTAGTGTCATTAGCAGGGTATTTTAAAGACATTTAGTTGCAACAGGCAAAATCATATGCAAAATTAAAATAACTGTCACCTCATTAGTTACAACTGCATCAAAATATTTAGTTTGTGAAGTAGCTCATTCTTAGACGTGAGCTGAACAAAAAACATCGCATCAGTCTGTTGCTATTCTTGAAAACCCAAGGATATATGTTAACAAGCAGGAGAGTAGAGCAAGTTAACACTAGAAATAAGTTTGGTTTATTGTTTTTGAGTTTTGAGATGAAATTGGAGAAATAGCGTGCAGGTATTTCGCCACTAAAGAAAGAAACAAAGAAAAAAAGGGGGGGGGGGGAGGGAGAGAGAGTTGTGAAAGAAAAAATCCTCAATAAACAGGTTCCAATTAGGGACCCCACAGCAGTGTGAAGGCTGAATTTCTGAAGATCATAATGCTAAAAAATACTGCATTGAGACACTTTCTGGTGTGAGGTCTCACTCATGTTCCCAGTTGACTCTCTCCCAGAAAGCCAAGGGGTGCTTTAGTTGGTGTCAGCTGTAGCCCTGCTGGTATTAAAGGACATGGAAGCATGCATCCCTTGTGGGTTTTGTGCTTTCTGAGTGTCACTGGGTCACCCAGGGATGCCAGCCAGGAAGTCTGTCCTTCAGTGGTAACTGAGCCATCAGATTGGGATGTGGCAGCTAAAAATTCAACCTCAAATTACACAGGTCAAACATGTATGTTGAAACCAGACTTGGATCTGATTAAGAAATCAGACTGATTACTGTAAAGGAGTCAGGATAGTGACACTTCCATCAACTTCTAATGCTCTGCAACAGTACTTCATTCAAAATAGTCCGTGTTGTTTGGACCCTCTTTGGGTACTTGCCCAACCTTTCTAGCTTTTATGTACGCTCATTCTCCCCTCTGCTCCAGCCATGACCTCCTCAGTGCCTTTGCCCTGCAATTGCATAGCCTGGAGTCATGCTTTCCCTTGCCCTCACCCGCACAAGGTTTTGAACTTTGCTGCCTGTCTCTTTTTGAATGACTGAACCACTTGCAGTTTTGGCATTTTCCTTTAACCTTTCCGTAGATTTAGCTTATGGCCAGATCTGTGTGCGCTCTCCCTGTGATGCTCTCTGTTAGACACTGGAAGTATAACTTGTATTGTCTTGCAATGTACACAGCAAATTACTCTTATTACTCATTTCCAGTCTTTTGCTGCAGCAATACATTATAAAAGAAATAACCACCAAATCTAACATAAAAGGGCAAAAAGAGCAGCTAAGCTGAAATCACAGCTGCTTTTCTATGTTACCTATTGATGGTTCGCTGCTTCCAATTGATTCTGTTTGTGACCCCTCTGATTCCAAATTTCCCAAGTTCTTGTCCCATAGTTGGAATGCCTCTCAGTGCCTTTGAGGGCAAAGCTAATTATTATTGCACAAGTTCCATAGGTGGGGAAGGTTAAGCCTAAGAATATAAAATGCCTAGCCCAAAATCAGCTAGAAAGCTTGAATTCATAGAATTCACTTAAATCACAATTAAAAGTATACAAGTAGAAATGAGCATATCTAGAATTACTCTGTTTCTAAATTAGCCCCTGTGAGTGTTCATTTTCTCTTTTTAAATGCCTTGCAGGTGCTTAATGGCATGATTAATATGGAACAAAAATAGTGGCTTCTTGCATTATTTTTTGCTTTAACAGTTCGGTTTTGTACTTAAGCAATACAAGAAGTCAACACCAATGAAGAGCTCAGTACCTTGGAGTATATTTTCCACTTGTTTGACAGTAAAAGTTGCACCTGCACAAGTTAGACCACCATTTTGAAAATGAGTTTCTGTAACTAGAAAATTGGGCTTCAAAACTTACAAGAGAAAGCTTTTTGTGCAGTTTTAGCTCACGCTTTAGCTGGGTTAGAAATTCCACACAAATAGTTCCTCATGCAGTAGGCATCAACAGCTGTGGGTGTTTTAGATGTGGTTTAGGAAGGGTAATAAATATTAAACCTAATCTTTTGTGGCACTGATACAGACATAGATTAAGTTGTCTGCTTAAATAGGTGATGGTATTGTTGTTAAAGGCAGGTAATAAGTTTCAGTGTGTGTGGTACAGGGCATTCATTTCTAGGCATAGCTACATATTTTATAGACTTTATTTAGAAATCAAAAGTGAAAAGTCTGAGTACATGTCTGTATGTCTCAAATATTTATTTGTCATCCCAGCTATTGCTCAGTTGAAACATTTGGAGCTTCTCTATCTGATCCCATGAGATGTCCCATAAAAGAGTTTTGCCTGTGGGTATCAATATCTATATGCAACACAGCTGTTAGACTCAGCAGTGTGATAGATTCAGCTTTTATGAACATAATGAAATGGAATTTTTAAATGCAGTAAAAACAGACATAAGACAGCATATCAAACAGAATAGAGTCCGTCTGTGTTCTGCCTTTCAGGAGTGCTGTACACTTCTGTCACATTCAAAAATAAGAACTGCTCAGGAGATTCTGCATCCTACTTTCCACATGCTGAAACAAGGGCTGCTCTGCTGTGCACAAATCAAATCAGGCTGAATTGCATATTAATCAGAGCCCCTTTAGCAATGCTTGCCACTCAGCAGCAAGACTGTAACACTTTCATCCTTGCACAGAATGTGCTGTCATAATTGGTTTGTGTTAGGTGTTAGAAACATCTTGTGACTGAATGACCTGTAACTAATAAGAAGCAACGCTCAAACGCAATGAAGGTCCTTGTCTTCCAAGCACTATACAAATGGGTTCCATCTGGCAGTATAGTGACTTAATGTGTGATTTATGTTGGACTCTTATGTGTTATAGGGTGTGAGATTTAAAGATCCTCATCAGAATGCAGTGGTTCCTACTATGACTTTGAAGCTTTTAAACCTTACAGGAGGCCTGAAAGACAACATAAGTTCAATTAGGAAACGAATAAGAAATTTTAGATTAGAAATTTTAAGAAAAGTTTGATTAAACAGAGCACACCTTTCTTATCCTGTTTAGTTTTCAAAGGATATCTGAATGACTATAAGGATGAAATGGAGACTGTTTAAAAAAAAAAAAAAAAAAAGCGCCACCATGGTTAGAATACTCACTTGGAAAGCATTCTTGGGGTCTTCAATATAAGGACTTAAACCTCAGTCTGTCTTTACTGAGACTGTACTGGTGTTGAACTAAGTTCTTGGTACATATTTCATTGAAACCAGTGCTTTCCAAATAAAAATTATGGTTTGAAGGATCAGTGTTTCCTGATAAGAAACATTTAATAAGAAATGTACTAACTGGTTATAATGAAAACAAAGATTGTATCTTATACTTTGGAGATCCTGGTATTTTGCTACAGTAAAAATGGAAAAACATTTCTTGAAACAAATGGAGTATTTCTTGACATCACATGCTCAAGGTAAACCTGATCAGCATGTTAAGTTGTACTTGAAAAAAACTGGGAAGATCGCTGGTGGCTTCATGCATGCCAATCAGCTTTAACACTGCTTTTCGCACTGACATTTTTTCCCCTCTCATTCTTAGTTCCTTCTTCCAGCAGTCTTACGGTTCTTAATAGACTCCTTTGGATGGGAAGTATTTCTGCTGTATTTGCTTATTCTTGGCTGGGAAGAGTATGATTGAATGCGTTAGATTGGTAGCTGAAGGGGTGCTGTCTGATTGCCTTGTCTTGTCTCCTGCAGATTGCAATCCAGGGGAAGTGGGGTGGGGGAACGTGGCAGCAGGAGGAGAACAGTGACAGTTTTTCTTTCTCTGGGGAGAGCAGCAAAGTACGCTCATTTGGGAACAGGTATCAGGAGTGCAGGCATAAGAGAAAGACTGCAAGCTGAGAGCCTCTCATGCACAAAACAACAGGAAACACCCAAATGGAGCAGGGAGCAGATTTCCAGCCAAGCCTCAGTCATTATGGAGAAAAAGAGAATTCCTGGGAGGTCTGTGTGAGTTTGTTACAGTTTGAGAAGGCAGTGAAAGTTGCTGGAGGAAGAGCAAAATTGATCGCCGCCAATACCACACAGAGCTCAAGGGGAGCTTTTTTCTTTTTTTTTTTCAAGTTGTTTTTTAATCTCTTTCACCTAGAAAAGCTTTTTTTTTTTTTTTTTTTTTTGCCTCTAACTTTACATGCCTCTAACTACTCACCCACTCTACATCCTGGACCTTATTCTAGCTGCTACAGGTAGTATTCTAATATGATGCAGTTCAGAGATTGATAGCTTTGTCTCTACCTTAATGCCTAGCTGACTCATCCTTGAGTAAAGGTAGTATATAAGGAACTCTGAACTATAAGGTTCTCTGAACTATGTCCATCTCCTCTCCAATTTCATTTTTATGGATTCGTTTTGCTTTCCCGATTAGATTTCTGGATATTATTTGGTGATTTTCCCCTTAAGGGTCCTATAGAAATTCTGATTGAAACTGCATATATTTCCTCTCTTGCCCTTTTTTCCTGCCCACCCAAAAGGTCTTGGTATTTTAATTCTGTCTTTAAAAGAGGGTAGAGGAACTGAGACTAGAATTTTAAAAGAAATATTGAAGTAACCTTATTTTCTTATCCTATTTCCATCCCTGACCTACAAATGGTAAAATACTATATTTTTCCTGCTCACCATCTGCATCCCTTTTCTATTTAGTATAAAACTTTTAGATGAAAAGACTGTTCCTGTAAATACTTTTTGAAGATGTAGCATACTACTGACCTGTAATATTTCTGTTTTCATATCTACAACTAAGACAGCTCTTTATTATGCCTTCATATGTCTATATTGAGACATATGAAGGCTCCTTGTTCTTTTTGGTGCCAGGAGGAATAGCTTTGGTCCATTCAGCTTATCTTGTATTACACTACTAGCACTTCAGAAAAAGAGCATTCCAGCACTTAAGTGAAGAGATATTAAATAAAAATAAATACATCAGAGAGATGATGAAGAGAAATGTAAGATTTAGTTCATCTCAGTTCTGTACACTATCCACCATTACTGAGCTAAGAAACCTTACTAGACGACATATTACGGCAGGGAGCTAAGCTGCTCCATCCTTGACAACTGTGCTGCATTCAAATGTGTGTTCCTACAGGGCTCCAAAACAGCAGCAAGGCTTCATTAGTCAACCTAATGTATCCAGCAGAGCAATAGGAGATGCCTTCAGAAGGCACTGTCTTTTAACTGATGATCAGCAAAGGCAAATCACGTTGTCCAGTCTAAATCTCCGTTAGAGCTGAGAAGCATATCTCAAAGGTGTTTTTATTGCAGTTCTTATTACTACGTCTTACCTAGACCTTCAACAACCTTGCCATAGGTCATTCTTCCACTTTGGGGACTGTTTTACTGTCCATAATACTGGTGCATAGGACTCTCAGTCATGGACCAGGAACCCAACGTATCACATAACAGTATGAACACAATATAAAAACTCCTTAACCCTTCCTTTAAAAAATTGATAGGCATGTATGATAGACATTGGGTATGATAGGCACAGTGAAACCCCAGACTTTGTCAATGTGATGGACGATAGTAGTAGAAGCCTGGAAGACCAGATTTTAGAACATGCTGAGGAGGACATTAACAGAGGAGGGGTACTGTAGCACATCCCCTGACACACTGAGTAATGCCTCACATAAGCAGGGTCATTTCAGGAGAAAGCATGAGAGCCTCTTCCCAGTGCTAAATGATAGATACTAACTGGGATGGCGGCAGTAATACATAAGAAACTTATCTGCTTGTTAACTTACCTTTGTCAAAACTATTAGTTAAACTTAAGCAAACAACGAGTTCTGGTCGATCCTTTATGTACTGAGATCTGCATTTCAGACCCAGAATGTGTGAGAACCCAGAAGTGAGCTGTTATATACATACATATATATATGTGTGTATATATATATATATATATATTTTTTTTTTTTTTCTTCCAGGATGACTTTATAGATATACAACTGTGTTGTCCTGGAGGCATTTTATCATGTATGTCATCCTGTAGTAATTGGTGCTCTACTACTTCTTTACTACTTTGAAACACATACTTTCTGTGTTATATCAACCACTTCTTGCTGTTAGATGGTTAGTCATGTCACAGGGAAGCCCCTGAAGCTTTAAAGTTATTCTGGAAGAGGGGCTGTAACTTACAGCACTACTTTTTGAAAACCAAGAAAAAAAGCATAGTGTAATTCTCATTCCCCAGAGGCCTGTTTTTATAATAGATTTCCACTCACCCACCTGCCTTCTGTGCATAGCAGGGGATATACTTTGTATGATTTGAAGTGATAATTAGAAATGATGATTGGTGGCCACAGGAGGGACTGCAGATCCAAAGCAATAAATGTCTCAACAGAGTGAGACATCACCTTCTCCTAAAATGGTTTAATACCACAATTCCTTGGAATTAAACCCTTGAGGTCCTAATTAAAGCACTTAGAAGTGAAATAGTATTTATAGTTTACTGTTTGCAAGTGGTATCATCATAAGGGCATAAAGAAATATTCCAAACTAGAATTGGTACTACTGTATTTCTTTTGAATAAATGAAATTTTAGAGAAGGGCTTTTTGGTTGGCTGTTTTTTTTTTTGTTGTTGTTTGTTTGTGTGTGTGTGTGTGTGTTGTGTGGTGATTGTGGTTTTTTTTTTTCCTTTTTTTTTTTGGGGGGGGGGAGAGGGTGTGGAGGACAGGGAGTATGCTATCAAATATGTTATAGGAAGAGGACATTTATTATTCCAATACACATTTTTAGGAATCCAGCAGTTTAAGCTGAGGATCTGGTTTTGTGAACGTGTGCCTTTTTATTTGGTGACACAGCTATTCCTTGGTATCCCACGGAGAAAATTCCTTTTGCCGTGTAATGGGCAAAAGCCTACTGAGATGTAATACAGGCAGTCTAAAGCACACACCCAGGCTTTCGCAGCAGTGGTCTTGTGCAGAGCATATTTAAGTCTGTTTGGCCTAACCTCTGTTACCTTTCTGCCTTTAATACTGGAGACTGTTATTCCAAGGTGTAACAAATGTAATTGGGAAGGCACCTGTTTGAATACTGCCTTGACTGGAATTTAATTTTGCCTTCTAAATTAGCATGTTTCATTACTGTCCTTTTCCCAGTGATAAACAAGATAATTCATTTTGGGTATTTCTGCACCACAGAAACATAAAAATTTGTCAACTGTAAATTGCTGTAGGTGTCATTAAAATTCTCCCTAAACAAGCTGAATACATTCCACATATTTTTTCAGAGACACTTGCAGCTATTTTTAAACCACCTGCTGTGTCTATACATATTCAGACCATAATGGGGAGGCACTGCTGAGCAATTCAATAGAAAATCATTTAAATAGAGAGGGACATAAGAGCAAGAGATAGAAAGTTCAGTAAGTTAATGCACTAGTTTTAAGTATTTGTCCCCCCTGTGATCTCCCCCATACACTCTTCTTCCATATGTCAAGCCTCAGATTTGTCTTGGGTTGCACTAAAATAATTTTGGTGTAATTGCCTTCCAGTCTTACAGAATTTTTTGTTACGAAGCCGGTATCTTGTAGCACCAAGGGAAAGCTTATAGAGTGTCTTTAGAGAGATGTTAGCAATGATGTGCAGATTGGCTGCTTGTAAGCATGGAATTATAACAACTAAATTGCATGGAAGATTGCTCAGTGTTTGTCTTGTGCTTTGGGTAATAGTGAGAACTCCTGTGTATATTTGCACAAGTGCTCAAAACCCTATGTAATGTCCTTTTTTTTTTTTTTTTTTTTTTTTAATCTCTCTATTCATTTTTAAGAGGCCCCCATGTCTCTTTAAACTGAGTTCTAAGTCTTGTTCTTACAAGACAACTCTTAGGGGAAAAAAAAGAAAAAAGAAAAAAAAAAAAAGATTAGCTTTTTTCTTAGCTACGTCCTCCAAGTAAGAGGAGGATAAACCAGAGAGGGAGAACGAGGTTGCTTTGACTACACTTCTTTTCCTGGCAGTTTTATAGTTCCTCAGAATTTCTAAGAATGGTTTGTATATATGTACTTTTACATCCACTAGTCTTCTATTCCTTAGAGCAGCCAGTCTTTCCACCCATACTTTGTGTTAAAGGAAATTTCATTTTTTTTCCCCATTAAAGTGAGAATAGCAATAGAGAATAGAGGCTCTTCTGACCATGGCAAGCTGGTATCTGTTAAGAGGGTGGAAAAGTATCAACTTATTTCTTATTTTTCAACCTCTTTTTCCTGTTTCTTATTTCAAGCGTGTTTTTATTTGCTTGAAGTATGTTGCAGCAGATGACTTTTATCAACAAGAAATTCTGAATCCACAAAGCAATCAGGTAGTGACCAATAGTCCCTGATGTTAGATACAGCCCAGTGCAGCTGCAGCTGATTTGGAAAGTCACTAAGACACCAGTGATGGTAAGCTGCACTTTCTAATGGAGGCACAGATTCATCAGGAGCAGTGGCAGGGTGGGAATTGTGTGGGATAAATGATCTAAAGCCATAATTTAGTTGGCTTCTGCTGAGTAGTTTAGTAAGTCAGGCCAGCCTGAAATAAGATTGCATTATACAGTAGCCTCAGGAGATAACTCCTAGCCTGTGGTTGGATGTGGGATTTTGGGAAGCTGCTAGTGGTGCTGCTTTTAGTTTTCTCAAGTACGTTTTTGTCCACTTAAAATCAACTTGTTCAGAGGCACCTTCTGTAAAGCCTCAGTAGGCCAAAATATTTAAAGGGCAAGAGAGAGAAAAGAAAAAAGTTGAATTTCTGTAGATTGACAATTATATTCTATTCGAATAGCCAACTTAGGAGTAGTGGAGATTCTGCTGAAGCTTCATGCAGCTTTGAGCAAGTAATGAGCAAGTTAATGCTGGGCCTGGAAATGGTGTAGCTACATCAGCACATTGGTGAACTGCCGCTAATTAGCTCTGCTGACAGAGCTGATTAGGTCCAATGGAGGGCTATATTAACATCTCTAGTCCTTACAGGACACCAGTCAAGCATCTCTTGCTGCCCTTTGCCATGTAATAACACCCTCTGGGATCACTTTGTGCTGGGCTCTGTTGTCAAGTTAGATGTATCCCAAGGTATTTTGGTGAATCAGACACATTGGCAGGTTGCAGAACAGAAAAGAAATTCTTTCCAAAAATACCAACAGTGCCAACAGGGACAGGAACAATATTCAGGGTAGGATCAATAATTGGTGTCAGATTCCTCCTTGAAGGATGCATAGCCAATGCAGCTAGGCATTAGTTTGATGTCCAGTTCTTCTGCAAAGTGTTTATAATTGAGGTATTATATGACAATATCATAATTTTGTAAAGATACATAAAGTGCTGTTGCAGAAGCCACTGGCTATACTGTACTGCTAGCCAAGGTATTTTGCCTGTATATGAATGTTACTAAAACCCAACCTGTCCCTCTTCCCCTTAACTTTAATGGTAAACGTGGAATAACCTGAGTGCGGCCTCACAACCTGTGCTTTCAGAGTGAGGAGTGCATGGTTACATTTAACATTAAGGAATTGCTGACAGCTTAGCCCATGAAATGTTTAATTTATTTCTCACATAATTTAAAATAAATGATAGACCAAATGACCTAAATGAGGCAGGCATTATATCTGTTTAATCTTAAGTCCTAGCAGAAGGTTTATCATATTTTAAAGTCTTTCATTATTAGGTCAGTAATAGAATGCAGTTTGCTAGTGACTGAATTTTCATTATCCTTGATTTTGGTCTTTAGATAGCTATGATTGTTTATTGTGCCCTTTTAAAAAAGTGAATAAATTAAGAGAAAGTAAATCAGAAGAATTTGTTATCAGAGGAGAGTGACAGATGTTACTGAGTTCAGGTAGAAGGGAAGAAAATGGAGGAAGAAGATTGATGGAATGAGGTGGCAGTGTTTTGAAACTCACAGGCACAGATATGAAAGGGAATATTATTTTTGAAGGGTAAGGGACTTAAGTTTGATATTTTCAGTTACAATTCAATCTACTTTGTGAATCTCTTTAACTATCAATGCTTGGCTTTTATACAAATCTTTTTTTTTTTTTTTTTTTTTTACTTCCCAAGAAGAAATCAGAGTGACTGTTATTCATTGCCTAATGGTAGCTGATGGTGTCAGTCTAAGATCTTCAAAACCAAATAGAGTCCAAAGCAGTCAGCTAGCTTTACCTGAACTGGGGAACATCATCTGTTCCACCTGTGATGGAAATCTGGGTAGACAGACTTTTCAGTCAGTTCTAGTCTCAGAAACTATTAATGTATCCAGATCCAGAACTGCCTGTTCATTTATTGCTAGTGCCAAAGTGTGAGATCACTTGTCAAAAAGACTGTTATTAGTCTAAGCCAAATAACCCCTCATAACCCAAATGTTTCTGAAGGAGGAATAAAAAGGAAATCCCCAAAAGTGTCTACTGTACTTTGGTGGCAATGGACAGATCTTCCCAGATACATGCAGGTTTAGCTGTACAAGCAGCCCATGAGAGGGGAAATCCTGTTTGACTTATTTTCTTTTCTATGTTAAAGCTGTAATGTTGCAGATGTATCAAAAGATTTTCAGCCTTGACATCTGTGCACAATGTCAGTCTTCCATGCTGAATCCTACATGTGCTACCTGTATTGTAATTCCATGTTTCTAAGCACATGACGTTCAGCAACAGTTGAAAAGGTGCCTTCTGATGAAAGAGAAATTTCATTATTCTCTTTGGTCATGCTCTCAAGTTAATATCTGAGCTGTATATTCACCAAAGTAAATACATGACAATTCCTTTAAAAGCTCTTTTCTTCCTTAACCTCCTTCTCCCAAATACAAGCCTAGACTGCCAATATTCATGCCTTATTTTAGTCTTTGCTTAGGACAGGGTAAAGGACTGGATGGTTTTACTAAATAAAATGTTGTTTTGTGTTAGGAATCATACGGTATTCCAAGATGGACAGATTTGTAATTGTAGTCATGTCCTGGAAATCAGGATATTTGAATCATCTTCCATGGCAACTCCAAAAATTTTCTTTGTGACCTGAGGAAACGTGTAAATTGTGCTTCATTTTTTTTTTTTTTTTTCCTGCTGCTACATACATTTTTCAGTATTGCACCTCATACCAATTGATTTGTGTTTCTTTTGTTTAATCTAGCTATATCGAATTCCAGCCTTTCAGCTACAGAACACAACTGAATGGCTTTAGAATTGATACATCAGACACTGGCCTGATATTTTTGGATTTTTTTAATTAATTTCTATCTTGTCATGACATGCCTGTTGCTATAGAATAAATTGAAACAGTTGGAAAATAATGTTCTACTACTAATTTATATTCTGAGTATTACTTAATGTCAAAATTAGTGGCATACAGTTGTCTTGATGCAGGTGAATCAAAGTTTGCAGTGTCAAGTCCAATTCTGCTTCTATTTAAGATGATAATAAATCACCCACTGAGCTCTGCTGTGCATGTTGTGGCCTATACTTTGTGTTTTTACAGCTTGTTTAAATCTCTAATGAGGACAAGGAATAATATATGCTCATATTATGGTTTCATTATACGATGTAAAATGTCTGTAGGAAAATACATATCTAGTCAATCATCAGTTTGATGAAAAATTTTCTCTTTTACTGGCTAATGCTCCATCACTTTAATACCTTACAGTCAGATTTTACATTCACCTCATGTCCTCTGTGTCTACAAAACAGCACAGACAAATAAGCTGGTGTCCAATGCCATTATAGTGTAGGCTGTTAGAGCCCATATGGTGTTAGTTTCTCAAAAATAAATCACACTGAGAACTGTTGGATACATACGTGGGCCTTTTCCAGTTCCTCTTGAAGAAATGTTAGACAAAAATACTTTAGAAGAGCAGTAATACATGCTTTATATAAAACAAATGAACCTATGATGGATTAATAATTTCAACATTATTTTAAAAGAACAAATTTCAATTATGGTTTAATAAGCCACATACTGTAGTTTAGTAGTTACTTTAAAATCAGAATTACAAAACTTTAAAGCAAATTTCTAGAGCAAGACAATGTACATTCTGCCTAGCTATCGTATTTGTGCTAATGCTTTAATGTACATGCTGGACAATCCTGACTGTGTCGCCTTTAATTATTCTTTTATATGCACTATATAGACAAGCTTTTCATCCTTTGGGAAGTAGAATCCTTACCTACAGCTCTAGAAAAACAAGTGGAAATTCAATATCTCAACAGGGTTGTGGTTTCTCTCAGCAATACCTAAAGCTTCCTATGGGCATGCAAGGGTCATCCAGGCAGTTGGAAGGTAAAAGGTCTTTTAAAACCACATACTCTTTCATAAAATGAAAGCATAATATCCTTTTCAGTGGCAAATTAAATAATATACTTTTGAAAATATAAAAGCTACTATCTAGACAGCATATTCAGACTTCTCCAGGCTGATGCATTAGGATGCTTGTTATATTTGAAGTGATATGCAAGCATGCATGCATGTCCTAACTTGACCCATCTGAAAGGTTTATCTACAGGAGTCTGTATTTACAGATGTGCCATATTCATCTGATTTTATTTTTATTTCCAAACAGGAGAGATTAGTAAGGGAAAGGACTTACGTGAAGTCTTTGAACTTAAGTGCTACTTATTTTCACTGTTAAAAATGTCACCAGGATTTTCCAAAAGGATTCTAAGCTGTTAAACCTCTTGCTATAACAGATTAAAAGGAATTGCCCAAGAGGAAGAAAACGAGCAAAAAACTGGCTTAGAGGATGATGTTCCTGACTAAATGTCCAGCTGGGATAACTTTATTTCCCAATCCTGTATTTTTACAGGGTCATTTGAAAAGTCACTGATTTGCTGTCTGCCACTAAAACAAAAGAATACTAAACTAAACCATGGGAAATATTCTATATGATAGAAAATCTATCTGCATTTCAGGAGCTGTCAAAGTGAAAAATGAAACCACAAGCTTGGCCTTTAAAAATATTAATTTATTTTTAAAATGAAATGTAAAAAGTGCTGGGAAAGAAGTAACCTTATCTTCAGGAAGAAGCAAGCAAGGCTAAGTCCCTATTACATTTCCTAGATCTCTGATGGCACTTTCTTGCCAGCCTTAAATCTAAAAAAGGATGTAATCATCAATTCTAACTGCCATAAAATCCCTGAAGTATTTTTGCTGTGTTATTAATGAGGCAGTCATCAAATTGTAAAAAAAAAAAAAAAAAAAAAAAAAAAAGTAATTGTTGACTATTTGTCTAATGAACTGTCAATATCCTGCAGTATCTAATGTGAAGTTCTTCTATGAAGTCACTCAAAGCCTATTTTTAACTACTTATTAAGGATTAGGGACATTTCTGCAAGTTTTAGACTATTGATTCCATGTAGTAAACTATTACCAATTGATGAATCTATGATCTTTATCCACAATAAAATAATACCATACATTCATATATGTGTACGGTTTTAGGTGACACCTTGATATTGTTTTTGTCAAAATATGTTGGAAATTTTTATCACAAATTACATATCTTAATTTCCTATATTTGGTTTTTGGGCTTGGCTTTGTTACCTAATATGCATAGTACAAGTGGGAGGAAAAAAAAAAAAAAAAGACCTCCACTAGTGTGGAAAGAATGAAAGAAGTAATCAAACAGATAGGAAAGTTAGCTGTCACAGTAGACTAGTTTTTAATGATTTTTTTTTCCTATGGTTTTCATAAATATACCCCTGACACCAGGGCTAGAAATGAATATAAGTAGCTAGAGAGTAGCCTGAGCACTGGATCTGTTGGTTCTGGAGGACAGGAGAGCCAGATCCTCCCCTGGTATAACCCAGTGTGATTTCCTTGCTTCTCGGTAGGCTGTGCAAGTTCATACTGCTGAGACTGTGATTCTGAATTCTTGTTGGTTAATGCCTATTGTATACTCTGTCATTGCAGATAAAGGGTATTGGAAAAGCAGTAATGAGACAATTGTTTACAGATATGGACTTCTGCCGTGGTTGTGCTCATTGTCAGTCCAGCATCTGGGCTGATTACTGCCCAGAATTCACTCTAGTTTCATTTCTTAGTGATAGGTAGTTGATTCTTCCCTTCTATATGAAAGTCTGCCCAATTTTCAGGTCTACTAATGGACAATGAATTCTGAATTGGTCTTGCAGAAAAAAGGTCTTGCAGGCCATGAGAAAGGCGTGTTCATTGCTCTTGAGAAATTCTTCTTCTGTCCTGTTTGAGAGCTTCAAACACTACTGGCTTTAATGCACTTCCTTTTGACTTGTAGAGGTGTTTATTCTTTCACCTTCTTCATTTTGAATGGGAAGCTGTAATGTCTGTGTTGGTGAGATGGCTGGGTTGCAATCCTTTTATAGGTGGATGAGATGCAGCTTTACACTGATTTTTATTGGAACAAGATAAAGGTCTGCCTGGACAAATTGCAGGTATGAATAAAAATGACTGTGTACATCCCTTCAAAGCCTAGGTTGGTGGTAGAAGTATTTTTGGTAACACAGCAGTGCCGGTGACAAATTTCCAGAATCGTAGTTTTGCCTTTAAAATTTCCTTCCTATTGATCTTAGGAGGTAAGCCAAAATGAACACTGTCCTTACTTTTGTCTGTGTTTTGAAGAAAGCAGAACTCATAATGCTGGTTAGATGGCTCTAACCAGTTAATATAATTACCCCATTTCAAATATCTGGTTGTATTGAATGGAGGAATGTATATAGAAGCCTCTCACATTGGTCTTATGATGCCATTTAGAAAGTGATGGTGAAATGGTGTTGGGACTCACTGCACTGTTTTCAGCTTGGACTCACAAATGTGAGCAAAGCCTAAAGGATTCTCCAATGTTTTTTCCCTTAAGTCTTTTCAACACATCTAACAGATATCAGATAACTGGGGCAGAGGTATTTGGCAGAGAAGTGGCTGCCTTGCTTAACAGCTTGTCATTGGTACCAGTCAGAGCACAGAACTTCACACAATTTGCTACTCAGATAAACTAGTGGGAAATTGTAATATTTCCATCAGACATAGACAAAAGGAAAGAGGAATTGTGTCTCTGTAGTTGGCATATATGGCTGTATGAAAAGTAAAAGGCTGTGTGATACCCCTACCCAAAAATGGTCTAATCTGTCTGCTTTCTGAAGATACTGGGAATATAATAGGAAGAAATCCACCAAGGAGATTGTTTCAAGTGTCTCCAATCATGGCCTGCCATTTAATTTTTGCCTGTATGTTGTCATTTACAATCTATGCTAACTGCCAAATGTTAAAGCTAAATTTTTGGCACAATAGGACTAAGACACAGCTTTTGCTCCCTTGATATTTTATTTTTTTTCTGAGATTAGCCTTTAGTCAGCGTGTATTGAGCTTCAAATTATTAATGCCTTCAAATTTGCCAGCACAAACTACTGCATGGACGGACAGAAGAAGTTAACCTAATCATAAGACAGTAATTACAGTAGTTAAACATATATTGTAATTCTACAATTACACATCAAAAATATAGGATGCAGCTCAGCATCATTCTTCTTGAAATACTGCCTATGATGATTTTTTTTCCTTTTTTTTAAAAAAAAATTTTTCTTTTCCTTTTTGTTCTCACCTCCCACATGCTCCCAGTTTCTGTTATTAGGCTGCCACCTAGTAATGGAAATGAATGAAAAGCTGTTAGAGAAAAGGATAAGCCTACAGCACAGAGCCCTTACAGTATAACCACTGCAAACCAAGAGAAGCAGAGCCTTTAGTTTGTTCTTTGCATTCATAAATACACCTGCCATTTCTTTCTGAGGTTTAATTTTCCTTGCAGCTTGTTTTAATACTTCAACCAAGTGGAAGTTCAATATAGGAAAGTATTGTAATGAATATTTCCCATTGTTTTATTTCCTAGCACCATAACCAATGAGGCAAATAATCCATGGCCATTAAGCTTTCTGTATAAAGAATTGGAAGGTATGCAGAGCTTACAGTAGCATGAATAAGAGATCCTTCCTTATGACTTCCAAGGTTGACACAAAATATTTTTCAAGTGTGCTTGATAATCTTTCAGCCTTGATCTATTTAATATTAGAATGTTTTTATGTCTTCTTCAGGAAAAAAAAAAAAAAAAAAAAGTTATATCTTTTGGCCGCTGAGAAACAAGAAACTCGGGGCAAACTTTACAAGTGGCTTTTTTTTTTTATTATTTTTTATTTTTTTTTTTTTTAGCAGTGAAGCTCAGTTGTTGTTCCCCAGCTAAAAAGATGAGGTCATGAGGTAAAAAAAATAAAAAATGTTCGTCCATCTGAACACTTACATATCAGACTTCACGTGATCATTACAGAGCCCTGTCACATCAAATAAAAGGTAGTGATTAAATGGTAGAAACTAAGTACTTCCTAGGAGCTTAGAGGATTTGAAGTTAGTCTCAGGAAAATGAGTATATGAATGTCGATTCTTCAGAAAATTTAATAAACAAGGATATACATAAAACAAACTATCTATGGAAATATCCCCACAGCCTATTCCCTTTAAAATTTGGAGGCAAATATTCCAATTAGAGTCACTCTGAAAAAAGTAGTCAGCAACTGACCTGACCTGAAGCCCTTCCCTTCCCACTGTCTCCTAAAGCAATTAAACTTTTGTTTTAATTGGAACACTCAGCAAAGATTATAATATTAAAACAAACAAACAAACAAAAAACATTGAATCACAGAAACCTTGCCTGGTAGAGATTAGGACACGTGCTGTTTTCTTTTACTGTAGTGCTGTATTTGTGGAGTGCAGATTTTCAGCTAGGCAGACGAGCTGGTCAATTAGTATGGCCAGGGAATAACATGAGGGATATGCACATCAGCCATCTGAAGCAAGGAAATTGTACAAGTCATTATAGAAATTGGGAGGGAGTCTTAATCTTTTCATCTATAACTAACAGAGAGGAAGTGGTTGGAGTTAAAGACTAGGAACTGGAAGTCTCAGTCTGCTTCCAAGTCCATGAGTGATTCTCAGCCTGACCGCGGTCGTGTCATTTATCATTGTTTCAATTAACCTGTCTGCGGTGCGTTGCTAGATCCAGTTAATGGATATTTTCGGTGGACATCAAGATTGTCATGTAAAGTTGCATTTTGGTATCATTATATCTAGTATTATACTGCATGCTAAATAGATGTCAGTACGCTGTAACAGGAGCGTATTGCTCCAACACAGGTTTAAATAGTACACTGTTTAGTAGCTGCATTCTTACTTTGGTGCAAGGCTTAGATAAAGAACTCGTATATACATATATAAAAAAAAAAAAAAAAAGACACTTCTAAGGATGAAATCCTTGTTGTATTTGAAGATTTGAAGATCCTTAACCAATGTTTGTTGTTTCTATTATGTTCAATGGCTTGAACCCATACAACCACCTATATAGGAATTAATGGTGCATCATAAGCATGGATTTCTTACAGGCTTTGACTTATGGCAAACAGGGCATCTCTAGACAAACAAAGGATATGATCTGACATTCTTTAATATAAGTGCTTTTGTAGGAGTTGTATTGTGTCTAACAGGTGTGGTCAGCTGGGCATTTTGAATATTGATAGAAGATCTCAGCTACTTTGTGTTAAAATGCTTAGATTCTATGGGAGCATATCTCAGAAATGTTGGTGAAACTCAATGTAACTTTAAAAAAAAAAAAAAAAGAAAGAAACACTTTGTAATTCACATTAGAAAAGCACTTTTAAATTCTCTCTTTTTTCCTCTCTTTTTTTCCTTTTTTTTTTTTTTTTTTTGTTGCGGTACTGTTTTCCTTTAAAGTGCTCCTCTCCTGAGTATTGTTAGGGATTTTGTTTTTCTTGATCACAGTAGTTGAACTCATCTGCATTTCTAAGTCCCAAGAAAGTGTAACACATCCATCCTGGGACACACTGTGCTCCAGGGCACATTCAGACCTTACAGTTTTTAACACGTTGCATATATTACTGTTGGCCAAGAATCATGCATTTCATTCAGCATTTCCCCATCAAGCCTGGAGAACTGCAGGCAGTTTTGCTCCCATGGAGAGAGAACCTTGCTCAATTTTGTCTCCCATTGTGATATCCCTCCTGACAGGAAGCACAGCTGAATGTGTGAGTTTCTCATTCAGTGCCTTTGAAATATTTTTAGAACTGGGGTAGATGCAGAGAAGGCAAAGCTGGAGGAGAGGGAGGATAGTGGAAGATAGCTGAATTCTGCCTTGATAATCTATTACCAGCTTTTAAATTCCCTGAGAGAGAAAGATAGATGTTGATTTTTTTTCTGTTTTACTTTCATCTGTGTACAATAGTTCTGCTTTAGTAAATTAATACATAACTCACATAAAGTTTGTTTTGTATTTTCACTAATAATTGCATTCCTGCTTCAATAAACAGGATCTTACTAGGCTTCTGATACTGAACATTTGACAAAGGCAGTCATTTTCAGTGTCGTCTTCATCTGTTTATTAAGCTAATTATTTCACTACATGCCTTCTAGCCTGTCTAGCCTGCCTTCCAATCAGCTCCACTTTTTGTAATGTTAACTCAGCGTTTTTTACCTTTAGAAATCTGTTTAACTCAATGACCTACATAGGCTTTTAAGGCAGTAGAAAATTAAATACTACTATTTTGCATTTGTTTCTTATGCATTTGAAAATTCTCTGTTCCTTTTCGTTGTCTCTCAATAAGGTTTATGCAAATAATATTAAAATTTATAATGAGAATAATATTTGTTAATCTTAGTTCAAATAGTGGATTTGTATTAAATCGTAGTTTGAAACACTTCCATTGAGAGGGGTGCGGGAGAGAGAAAGAGAGGGATATTGCTTGGACGAGTTTTATTACCGTTTTGCTCTTGTTAAGCTTGAATTGTCACTATGATTATACACCCTAATTTTTAGTATTCAATATTAATTATATTTAAATCCCATTAGATTTACAGTTGCCGTGCCCACTTCAAATTTCTTTTACAAAACTGTTTTGAAGTAGTTCCACATGAACCTGATCCCGCAACTCTGACTCTTTTGTTGGCTTCAGTAGGAGATTTATGCATACAAATTAATTATGTAGAAGATTCTTAGATTCAGTAAAGGTTGCAGGACATTCCAGATTGACTACTTCTTGTAGTCTCTGACCTGCAGAAATGTCAGGAATTAGATCTTGATCTGGCTGAGCTTATCAAATGTACCATTGGTTCTAAAAGCTGTTGAAGGACATCCTTAAATATGAACTGTGGGATTCACGCATTTCTCTGGTATTCATTCAAGACACAGAAAATGCTAATCTGTAGAGAGCTGAAAAGGTGCCTCAGTCATTTATTTGGTGTTATCACAAATCTTGATGATGTGCCAAACAGTCATACAAAATTATATTTGTCTACATGTGTCTAGGATGCACTGCACTGAAAGGATTTTGGTTGCAGTGCAATCCAGTTTGTTTCACGCTATTAAAAGCTCTTCCTTTGCTTGTGGGCAAACTTGTTTATCAAAACATTTGGAGTATAGCCTGAATTTATCTGTACTATAGCTCTGTATTTGTCTTCTGACATATGAATTACATTAAAATACCATGCTGGGGAATACAAGGATGTATGGATCCCTTCAGACATCCACACTACTTGGATCAGGCCTCCAGGCACAGGCAGTAAGCAGGCACTGCACATGTACCTCTCCCGAACAGATGGATGGGGATTTGGCAGAGCTGAGACAACCAAAATGAACAGGTTAAGAGCGTGCCATAGACACATGGAGCACAATATGCTGCTGGATGAGTAGCAGGCTACTAATCCTTCCCCTTCATAGCAAGAAACAAGGGGAGCAGGACAGGGCTGTTGTTTTGAAAACTCCCTGTGCTTCCCATGGCTAATATAAGCATGGTAGTGCTTCTTAGATCCACAGATACAGCTACTACTTATCAATTTCTAGCCTTGAAATACTCTTATAATAATGGTACAGATGTCTCCTCCCAGTTCCTTAAGGGAGACAAGTACTCCTTCCTCCTCTTTATTTTCCTGCTAGCAGTGCCTCCGATCCCATTATCTTCTTTGCTGATTTTGTTGTTTTTAGTCTACAAGAACTGTCTGCAAATGGCACTTCAAGTTTGCAAAACTCTTCACAAGTAATTCCTTGACCTCTCCTTAATCCCACATCCACTTATATCCTACTTCATATACTCACCTGCCCTCTGTCTCTCCATGCAGGTACAACTCATTCACTTAAATGAAGTTTGTTCTAGCTTAATACAAAGCAGCAGAGTTCACTTAGTCTTTAACACTTATCTATATTTCTTTCTTAATTCTTCAAATCACTTTTTTTTTCTTTCCTCTTTCTTTAGTGTGTTTAGTGTGACTCCTCATGAAGGAAAATTGCATATAAAACCAGGCCTCCTGGTAATTTCTGGCATTGAGTAGCATGAATGAAGGATATTTTGGTACAATATTTAGTGTATAATATGCTTTGCAGTCTTAGTTCGTTTTAACCTTATTTATACCAAATCTGTAGATTTTGCTAAATTACATATGATCTAAACTGGTTACAAAAAGGCAATATTAAAAATTTTAATTGAATGTCTCATTATTAAAGCAGCATAATATTTCTTTGGTCCTTTGCCAGTGCAATATCCTGATTTAAATGATCAAATGATTAAAATGAAATTGGATCACTGAGTGTTTCTCCCTGAGGAGATAGTTGTGCACTCTGCTTCCCATGGGAACGTGTCACTGAGACCTGCTGAAAGCTGAAGGGAACTTTCCCACTAATTTTTCTGGAGAGGTGCCCCTGGTCTTCCACAGCTTAGACCTTCTGGCAGAATATTTCCTTGAATGGGAAGGCCAGGATGGCAGATCCTCAGGAACATTCCATCAGTGTTTTGTGGTGACTGGGAGATCAGGGGGAAGCAGACAAAATTAGCCACTTACTTACTTTTTGAGAACAATTAATTCAGACAAAAATTTTAATGAGTGCCATGGCATTACAGCAAATAAAAATATAATGTACTTCCTATAAAGCAAAATTTATTTCTGTGAAATAAAGTCTTCAGCCAGGTTTTGTGCCAGAAAATTACACTGCTAAACATTTAAAAGAACATGCAACTGCTTGACTGTACAAATGAGAAGGCAAGTTTATATCCCTATAATATTTCTTATTATTGGAGCACTGTGTCCCGTATTTTATGTCAGGTATGTGCCAGGATTCTGATTAATATGCCTTTTTGTGAGATTTTTTTATTTAAAATCAGAGCTATGCGTTTATTCAGTCTTGCAAAATCCTTGAAATGAAAATTCTTCTACATGTATGATCTTCCCACACTTTTTTGTTTATTTTCTTTTGATTTTCCCCTGGGTCGCTACATTCAATTCATACTATAAGTAGATTTTATCTTGGTATGCTAATAAAACATATGAATTAGATCTCTTATTTCTTTTACAGTGAATGTGTAAAGCTCTTGATGATTGATTTACAGAAAGAAGCTGTGTATAGTTCTGGTGCACAGACACAAAATTGTAAGACAAGCAAACTTTAGCAGTTAATATTATTTATCAATAGCAGCTGTGCTATAGTGGAAAATCTGCACAATGCACTGAAAGAGTATCAGACATTTAGTCTGAGAGGGAGAATAACCATCTTGGTTTGGCTGCAAGAAAACAGTCTGACTTGGAGGGGGAGGGGAGCTTGGCTAAGATTTTTTTTTTTATTTGTGGATGCTCTGAGAAGATATAAGTAGGATTATGAAAGGTTTACAAAAATAAAACTTACTAACCAACGCAGAAAGTGTAGGAATTCCAAATAAGGCATGTAATTATTTTTATCAAGAAAGAAAGCTGATAAAAAGATACTTAGGATTAAGTAAGAAAAAAATGAAACTGGAGAAATTTTAAATGGAAAATTCTTTTTTTACGCCTTTCATCAGAAAGTAAATCCTATGGAGGGGTTGCTTTTCCACCCCATAGTGTGATAAGCCATTTTGTAAAACAGCAATAGTGTAATTGAAATCCATTTTACATCATTTTCCCTTGGATGATTTAGAATTAGATCAATTTATATTCTGCAGCTATAACCCAATGAGAGTGTAAATGCAGCCACTAGAATTGTTTTTGTCCATGGGCAAAACTGGTATCATTTACTGATTCATTACACTCTCAGCAGGGTCCTTTATTTCAAAAGCTACCTGGAATTATTACTGGCAATAGAACACTAAAGTAAAATAAGATTTGCATAAAAAATTAAAGTTAAAGGGAAAATGATAATAGTGATTAAAACTAACATTTGATGACTATTTTGATTGGAATACCGTGTTTAAATGTCTCAAACAGACGTGGAGGGTTTTTTACCCTCTAACTCCAACTTAGAATGCATCTATTTAACTAGAATATTATGTCCCTAACAATATGCCTGAAATAATAGACAGTGCTTCTGTTAATATTTAACAATATAAACATCAGGCAAAGGTTGTACAACTGGAATTATAGAATATGCTTTTTGCATTAGGGTAATAATTTTAGAAATAACCTCTGTCCATCTAGGCCTGCTGATGTACGGTTGTCATAGCAAGTCAGTAATTGAGTTTTCTGGGCATTTTGACCACCGGTACAAATTTGCAAAGCAGATTACACAGCAGAAACACAATTTCCATCCTGACCTTTATAACATTGCTTTCTGTTGTGGGAATTGGAATGTTTATGGAGGGAAATACAGCCTAAGTGCACCTAATTTGTAAGAATGTGATTTCTGACATTAACCCAGTAAGCTTCATTTTGATTCATTTGATAACGGATTACGTAAAGATTTAGCATTAGGGAGGTTGCATAAAACTTATTATCTTTTGTTACCAAGGTGGAGAATATTGGTTTAGGTGATTATAAATTGAAACTGAAGGAAAACTTCCACGTTCAGCTGCTGTGTAAAGATCCTCAAGAAACCTGTTTCCCAGTGGTCAGTCACAGACCTTAACACGTTCTCGTACTTCAGAATAAGCTGGGTATAGTAAAAATGTTAAGCTTTTGTAGATCTAGACATGCTGTTTGGGGGTAAGGATGAAGCATCTACTTGAAAAGCCTTTGTAGCAAGTACCACCAGATGCTTTGTGAGATGATCCATACCACCGTAATCTCTTGACTGCCCTTGGAACTTTGTGGGATCTGTTGGTTTTTGCCCCTGCTGTTGTCTGCTCACCTGGTCTCTGGAGTATGACCTTTCTGGCACTGGCTCCTTACTTAAAGGCTAGCAGTCTTGTCTGTTGTGGACTGGAATGCTATTTTTCTGCATAAGCAGATAGAACAGACCAGAAGAAGCAGATCCGTAGAACTAAACAGTTGAAGCTGAGGACCTGACATCCATGCTGTGTTCTGCAGTTTTTAACTTGAGACAGCTCTATTCTTGTCCCCTAGACTCAATCACACTGGTGGCTGGGAGCATGGCTCCTGGGGCACGTTTTCCAGTTGAATTTCAGCTGAAAGCAATCTAGCTGCCACACTCCAAGACCTCTCCATGATGCAAACTGAAGTGTAGTAAGCATGAACAATGGGAAAATCCACTCCAAAAGGTATTTGCTAATCAGTGCAGACACGACAGTGTACCCTGCATGGCACGTGGTTGGGCAGCCTTCTCTAGGATTGCTATTCAGCTGGATGCTTTTAAATGGACTTGACTTGCCAGAATATCCATATAGGATGTGATGTTTGATGAAAAGGTGAAGAAAGGCATTGTATGGATCTGCGATGTCTCAGAATGACAAACTAGATTAGCACAAGTATTGCATTGGCATCCAGGCAGATCTCAGTGGTATAAACTTTGTTAATCTAAATTCATCTTTAACAAGATGATAGACTATTCAATGGTGATGGATCATAAAATAATCAGCGTTATGTTTCACTTAGTTTCTTGCAGTGTGTTCCTGCAGAAATGTGTGCCAGTAAGAGCATCCTGGGAGTACAAAGGCACCTACTGTCCAGGATTTCAGCTTCATTACTGGTGTGTTGCTTGGTTCAGAGGTGATTTTGTGAGGAAAGAAATGTGCCGGGACAGTGCTTAGGCTGAACACAGCTTCAGATTTTACCTTTGTCTTGTTCAGGCTCTCTTATTGATACTTTAGGGATATAAAGGTCAGACTGAAAAAAACTCGTGCTTTTTAAACTCGTGCTTTTTTTTTTTTTTTTTTTTTTTTTTTTTTTCTTGACACACTTGTGAAAGGCAGTATTTACTTCCTGGAACTCTTGAGTATCCTCCTCCTAAGGCCGGGATTCTTCAACCAGATTCAGTTTCAAGGAGGAACTGGTTCAAGCACTGATAAGCATTCTTCACAGGTCCTTTTGTTTCTTTGTTCAGTGAAGGATTCCTGTGTTTCAGGGCTGCAGGTACAATGTATGTTTACCAACAAGATCACTGATAACTGATGTTGGCTGCTGTCCACACAATTTAGGAAAGCAATTTGTTTCCTGTAAACAGAGGGGAGTGCTGACCAGCTGCATGTTATTGCTGTTGTATGAAATATTTATACCATGAATTGATTTCCTCACCATGGGTTAAATGCTTAGAACTTCTCATTAGTCCCCAGCCCTGTGTTCCACAAGCACAGGCACAGACACCCTGTTGCTGTTACTGATGAAGATTTCCCAAATTCTAATGTGATTATACCTGCAAAAAGGAAGGAAATATTTCCTTCAGTATCACAGTTTGAGGAATCTAGGGGCTCTTTTTTTAAAGTGTATATTTTGTGTGTATGTGCTCTCATGCTCTTGATGCCATAATGGTTTGGAAGGCACCCTCATGCACTTAGTTCTGTGTTGTTTTGAATGCAACTCTGTAGTAACCCAACAGTTTTACAAGTAACACAGAATCTTATGTTGTGGTATGAAAGCATACATGTGCGGTTATTCATAAACAGTTACAGCTTAATAAAAATGTGGAAATAATCTTGGGTAGCCTATTTAAAGACAGTGCAGATGTGATGATTTATGCTGGGCTGAGGGTCTTCTTGGGCTTGATACTTTGGGATTTGCTCCTGATTTTTTTCCTCTTAAAGTTACAGCAGACAGCCTTAACTCATCTTTGTGTATTGACCTTTATTACGTGACCTTAGCACTCTTCATATGCTTACAGAATCCTCTTGGCAGAGGTATTTTAATACAGAGGTATTTGAAAAGCTGTCTCTACTGATAACCATGATAGGTTACGGTGTTGGGGAAATCTGCCTCTCCTTTTATGCTTATTTTTACGTATGGCAGGGACTAAGAGTGATTAAATAATATGCAACTACAATTTATTAGAACAACTTTGCCCTTCTTTCTCTTTGCAAATTGTCTGCAAACAGATTGTACGACTCTAATATGTTAATGGCTGAAAATTATTTGAACATTTTTTTAGCAAATATATTTTGGTCTGCAGATTATTTGAATCATAAATTGTGACTGTTAAAATGAAATATATAACACTACAAATAGAGCTGATTGGGTGTTACAGGAGAACAATTTTTTAGGGAATTTATTGATTTGTCAAAATGAATGTGTTACAGAAACATGCCTATTGGGGAAAACAAACAAAAGCCACTTTGTTGAGAGAAATATCTGTAATCCAGAATGGAATTCTTATTTTGAGTGCTGCTGATAGCTAGCTTGAGGCTTGGTTCTTTATGAAGCAGGTGGGATGGTCAGGTTGAAGTCCTTGTTCATACAGGAGAACAGGATCTTTCCTCCCCTCCTCCTCCTGGTGGGATGCGCTGATGCAGACACTTCATTCTGAGAAAGCAGTTTTGATGCACTCTGGAAAAAATAATTAAGTTGGCAGAATTTATAGTAGTTTCAATATTACCTTAAAAGTGTATTAATAAGGACTACAATAAATGGTGGCTCCTACATCTGCCAGTCAGACTTAACTTTTCTGATCATACGTTCTGCTTTTTCATTAAAAAATCCTTGGAAATTTTGGAATATTAGCAATATTACAGTGTTGAATAATGAAGACACTAAGGCTTGTAAAGCATTAAACATCAGAGAAACTGTTTGTCACCTGCTTCATCAATAGTTTCTTAATTAATGTGAAAGTGTACAATGTTTTCTATCCAGCATTGAGTGTGTAAGAACTGGTAGGTGTACAGTCAGTGAGGAATAGATATACCATGGTTTCAGTACAGGTTTGATACTACATTAAAGGGTAGCAGAACACTTGGCACTTGGTGTGCAGGAAGAGTGAGGGGTTCTTTTGGGTAGAGCACTGTGAATGTCACTCAGTTGTCCCCTTAGGGGAATGCCGGCCTTTGGGTATGCAGCAAATGGGAAAGAGCATTAGGGCAGCATGTCACTTTGTGAAAAGTCAGCACCACAGGACGTTATGGATAACTGAAAGGCTGCTCCAACAAGGACAGGCTTCCTGCTCAAATTCTGTATGTGAATTACTCTCTGATTATAATATCCAAATTACATCCTTCATCTCCTAAAAGCTATGCCTGTGGCTCTGGGGAAGGTACCCAAACTCCATTGAGCCTTGAGGCAGTGAGCTGGGCTGCCATGTTAACACAGAGCCTGGAGAAACTTGGATTTAGCAAGCACGATTATACATGTTCTTTAAACTCATGACAATCTTTGGAAGAGCAAAGAAATAAGGACAGTGTTAATAACATGTAAATAGTGTTAGTGACACGTAAATGCAAAAGGAGTGCTTGTGTTTTTCAGGTCGTATAGTTGCAAAAGGACTGTAATGTAGTTTGCTACTTTTTAATTCAGACCTAGTATTGGGGAGGGGCACTTGTTACTGCTATTACTGGCTGTTGACAGAAGGCTTAGGTGAGATGAGTGTGGTAGTTGTATTCCCAATACCTCCAAGTATATAATAATAGATTGAGTAAAGGGTCTAAAATCAGCAAGAGAAGTTGTATAATAATTGATGCTTTCACACTGGAATGAAAGCTTTCAGCAGCACAGTTTAATTGTGAGGAAATTTTTTATTTTTTTTTTCTCCTGGGGGGAAAAAAATATATGTGCAGTAGTCCAGAAGGAAAGCTGAAACAGTTGGTGTTTAAAATAAAATAAAATAATAATAAAGTGTATATTTAGTGACATTTGAGAATAGCTTCCTTGGGACACTGTTATTCTTACTCTGTAATGCTATTCAGATTTGCTATAGTACTTTATACTTCTAGTGCTGTGGACATGGCAAATGTTTTTTTTCACTAACCATGGGCATGTAGTGAGTGGTTGCTGCAGTTCAACATGACAGCCTGTTCCAGACAGATTATACTTAGGAAAATATGGTAAAAGTCAATGTATAGGTACTGATTTCAGTGGTGTTAATACCTTTTACAGCAATTAAGGATTTTGTTCAGAATACTGAATACTTGCTCTCTTCCCAGGGTATATTTTCAGGCATAGCCTAACTGACAGCAGTAATTCAAATGGAAATTTCAGAGTAAATGGAGCTTCAATCATTTTTGTCCTAGAAATTAGAGAGATTCCTGATCAGTAACATTCTCAATGTAAGGATCATTCCTAAAGTGGAGTTGGTACCTGCATAAATACTGTGGTGTTTGTCTCCAAGAGCCAGGATGGATACGTGAATGAGCAGTAAACAAATAGTTTTTCTCTGCAGGCCTCTAATATTTCTCAAAAGAAAGCCTGTCACCCCATCACAGTTGGCTGCCTTCTCCAAAATGATGCAAATTCAGTGGCAACTCTAAAGCTTAATTTGCATATACATGATTTGGGTCAAAATTGATAACTATACAGAAAATATTGGAAACATACACATGTAGTTCCTGTATTTCTACACTAAATATAACAAACATACCCATATATATTAGGCCTGTAGTTAGGTCAGCATTGTAAAGAATTGAAGTTCTTATACTCTATGTCCTTTATATTAAATAGTTACAGGTTTCCTCCTGATGGGAGACAAATATCTCTGGCCTTAGATACAGGAAGGTATCTGTATTAAGCATTTTGGAACAATTTATTTTATTTTTTAAGAACAATTGCTGAAAGAGAAAATTTACTCATCTTTTTGCTCCCAGATATGCGTATGAACTATATCTCTCCCGTGGGTAGTAAACAGATATTGATTTTCTTCATAACAGAAGTACCTTATTACAGTGATTAAACTGTAGACCTTCCTTTATTATATGAAAAAATTGTAAATTGGTGAGCTAAAGAGAATTAACATTACAAATTTGTTTTCGTTTTTGTATTCATCTAACTGTAATTCATGCTCTGAATGCAAAGTCTGTCTACAGTGCCCTTTTTACACAGCAGCAATTGGCATTTAAAATAAATACTGATATTATGATTATAAAAGCGTTATGTCTGTTAGAGCTGTTAATAGTCACATTACTTCATTTTTTTATTCTACATTTGTCAAAATCCTGACAGCATACTCAGTGTTAGATTGAATGTTGATATTGTTACTCAACAAGAAGATTGATTATGTCTTAATAGGATGTATTCAGTGCATACTACATGCAATTATCATCTTAAGTGAACACAAGCATTTATTTAGCATTAACTGAAATTATTTAAATTCAAAGAATTTTTCTTTCTGGTTAGCATTATATTATAAAGGCATTAGTAACAACTATGATATGGTAGCATACTGCTGATATATTAATATGCATGAATAAGTAGTTTATAAACAGAATTATAAACAGAGGCGTTGAGGCCTTGTTGCACTGCTATAGAAAATACTAATATCCACAAAATAGTACAAAACTCTATTGGCAGTAGGCATTAAGATAGCTTGTAAATACACTTAAAACCCCTACAGGTGTTTTGAATATTCTGTACAAAGTTTGTTTTCTAAACAGTGTTTGTTTTGATCTTAGCAACTATTTCATGTGAATTTGGGAATTCCTATTCTCCCCTTATTTTTTTAGGTGATGTGTTGTAGTGCCAAATGAAGTCTGTGGTATTGTGACACTGTTGAGAGCTGTCTGCTCTTTTCTGTACGTGCAATCTGTAGGTCTCTTATGAAGGTCTCCAGCCAGGAGGAAATGCTGGAGAGACAATTTCTGGGACAGTTTCTTGTGAATCTGCGTTTCTTACTCTGCTTTTCTTCATTTTCAAATAAAACATTTGACCAAAATGTTTGGACTTCAGAAGTTAAGCATTTCATTATATGTTAGGCACATAAATAAAGGTCTTGATTTTCAAAATGCTGAGTCCATAACCCCAGTGAAATGGTGCAAAGCTGCAAATGCATTCATTCATTTGGTTTAGGAGCTTCAGGAGGTTTGAAAAATTTGTGTACTTTTTTTGATGGTGTAGAATAGCAAACTACAGTTGCTCTTCCTCCTCTCACACATAAATGTAGTTACCATGGCCATCAAGTTTAGGTGAACAACAAATTATCCACTGCTTGGATAGATTTCTTTGTTAAAGAATGATGCCACAATATGGTTTACATGTATGTTCCTCACCTCGGTGCTGCTTTTTGTGATCTTAATAACACATATCAAGATTTGGACTGTTACTGCCGGTGGTGTGAAGCACTACCTATGGCTTGCATCTCTGAAGTCACATAGGTTTTTTCTCGTATCTGTAGGAAATATTAAAAGCTTAAACCTTGGCAGAAAATCATAATTATCTGGTTCCATTCTCCACTACCTACCAGTTATCATTCGGTTTATTCTAATTGCATGTATCTACACTGAACTGTTTATTTTTCTCTGTTGTGATTAGATCCTGCTGGCTTTGTCAGGAATCTGAAAATCTAAAAAAGTGCCTTTCTGGCATCTTGATGCTTACCGGTGCTGATCCAGCTATGTCAAGGCAGCAGGGGAGTGCAATCTGATACCAGTGTTAGCACTGGTGAGAATGGCAGTGGGTGGACCTCCAAAGAAAAGCACTCAAGACACAACTCACCTCCTTGGCAATCCAAAGAATTTGCCAGCATCACCCCTGCCGTGGCTAAATGACTGCAGTGAAAATTTATGGGGAAAGGAATGGATCTCCTGCTGTAATTATACAAACTCTCTCAACAGTGTTACCCTCCACACAGTCACAGCTGATAAATACTAAGCCACACAAAAAGCAACTTAATGTTTGTTTATTCAATATAATCTATTTTCCTTTTTAGCTGTAGATCCACTTTCTTGAAAGTTGATGCATATTTATGTTGCTAATGTCTCATTATCTAAACAGCGTTAATTGGATTGTTTTTGCGGGAGTGTGTTCTAGAGGCTAGGTCACTGCTTGGAGAAAATGTGAGGCCTGGGTTTAGTGACAGGCAATGTCAGGGTGCAGCAGCAGTCTGTGCAACTGTGGGTCCCCAAATCCTCCCCTGTTAGTGGTGTGCTGTATTTCTCCCTGGACCACACAGTGTAGTGGGGATGGAGGAGGGAGGAAAGGCTGGAGGTGAAGGAGGGCTGCTTTTCTCTTCCACACACCCCCTCCACAGGCACTCATTTCTCAGGAGGCAGGAGCAGGCACAGGGAGAGGGAAGTGACCAGGAGCTGCCAGGCTCCTGATGCTGCTTGGCCCTGGTGGGCCCCACACAGGTCTGGGCCCTCCATAGCATCACCTGCTGAGGAACACAGATCCCCAATCCCATGTCCCAGGATTTACCAGTATTGTGATAAATCACACAATCCAAGTAATTGCTGCTAGTGACTGAACTGAATTAACTGGGCTAGAAGCATGAGAAATGTTGAAAAGGCCTTTACGTGCATCTCCAAGTCTAAAGAGAACATCTGATGGGAACAAACCTCTGCTCATGGGTTTGGACGTGTTAAGAGTTGCTTTCTATAACAAAGCAAATATTTGGTGACAGAACTAGATGTAGAAAGTGCTGCATAGCAGGAAAGTGTGAAGTATTCATAATGATATGAAATACTACTCAAAATTCGATGTTTTTCACATTCCATTGCAAGCTTAAACATTGGACTCCTGTCACAGAAATTTCTGCTGCAGTAGACACAATTTCTAGCATAAATGGGCTTGCTTTCAACAGAAAATGGGACAGTTTTCAACGGAAGAAAGGCCAATTTGTGAGTAAAAATGGGCCTCTTTTTGAACAAAAGGTTTATAAACATGAAGCAGTAAATAGCTTTGCAAGTTTTCCATGCAATAAAAACAACTTGCTAATGAAAATAATGAAAAATTTACAGTTAGGGGAGGGGAGAGAGGCTCCATGCAGTTTTCAATACTTTGAAAGCATTTTAGAAAAGAAATATATGAAAACTGTAAATCATGTTCCACTCTATAACTTGAATTTGTGTTTGAAAAATGTCAGTAATTTTTCTTTGTGTATATTTCTCCTATGATATAAATCAAAATCCTGTTCTGAGTTTGCTGCCTTCTGAGATGAATTTCATGGAACAATGTTGTAAGACTTAAGGAAATACTTTTCTTAGGATCCTCTTAGTGGCAATGGCACCCAATTTTCTAGTAGTCCATATGTTCTTTGAACTAAACATATCTTCTGGCTCGACTCATTGATTTCACATGCAAATATATTGCTTCATAATAGGTGATCAGATGAGGAACTGACCTGGTTGCTTTTGTTCTGACCTATAAATGCTTCAGGATTGAAGTACATATACTAAGCAATTAGGGCCCCCCTTTTAGACATGCTCCAAGAAAGATGATGTGAATACGAGAATATACAAAGCACCATTTAGTGAATACTTTCCAATCAGTTAGCTGTGGAGCAGACTGTGTGGCCCAGAGGCTGCTAACCTTTGGTTAGAGCTTGCTATTGTAGAGATGAAAATTAACTATTTTCTAAATTTTAAACAGTGAGAGGTTCTCTGCTGTGGGATAAGCCCTACTCCAGCTTCTTTGATTCTGCTTTATAAGGCAGTGTATGGGTGGCAGACAGATCACGGTGTTGCTATATGGAATTTCACACCAGTTTTCTCCTTGCATGTTAATTCTCTGGAAGACTGTTAGCTGAAGGACATAGATGAATGATGTCAAAGATGTTCAGCCTTGATTCTTGTATGCACAGATGGCTGATAGAGCTAGTCTGAGGTTAAAAAAGCACTTGAGCTGTGGTGCCCTAGCTACCCTTTCAGGTACCGTTACGTAGCTTTGCTCCTGAGCTCCAGACTTGTTTTTCAAGGAAGTTTTGAAAAACCACCCGAGCACTGGTGATCCTTACCATATAGCTTTAAAGGTGACTGCAGCACTTTCCCATCTGTGTACTCCATTGATGATGCAGCACATACGGTTTTTGTGCAGATGGTTCCATATGAGATGGCCATACAAATGTGGAAAATAGTCATTTTCATTAGGTACCCAGTCTTGTCTCCAGTGAAATCCATGTCAAAACTCTCTGTGAGCTCCATGAGAGCAGGTTCTGAGGCTAATAACTCCCTTTGATCGAATGTACTAATACTCAGTTGTCCAGTGAGCATACAGATGTACTTCATGTTTAATGTGAGAGAGGTGAATTACATATGCTGTAATATTTCCGTAATTATTTTTTTTCAAAGTCATGGCTGTTTTTCAAGGTTGCTTTTCCTCTGGACCTGTGCAGTTAGCTCTGTCTAGCTGCACAAGAAGTAGACAATCAGATCAGTAACCATAACACAAAAAGTGGCTAAACATATGTAAAATTGTTAACATTACTGTTCACATTTGTTACGTAGAATAACAGGCACTTGTTGCCTGTTTTAGAAACTACTTCCCTGTTTCTTACAGAGAAGCAAATTTAGATGACCATTCTAAATGCTATTATGCAGAATGAATGAAATTTAATAAATAAAATGAATGAAATGAATGTATATGTAGATTGTGACATCAGTATTTAATTATATATCCATCATAATACTGAGGAGGTAAACTGCTGGATACTGGTGCAACGAAGTGAAAGCTTACTCTGAAAGAGCAGGTGTATTTTAATTTCTTCCCTCTTTACTAATCTTCCTGAATATCAGGATAGGTTATGTACTGTTTACCAATATTTACTTGTCTTCCTTCCTATTATATTCTAAATAAGGTTTCCAGCCTAGCAGCTGAAGTTCAGAGAAGGTTTTGCTTCTGCTTTGCTAAAACCTGAACTATGTCATCATATTCATTTCTATGCTATGTTTTGTCAGACCAAATTAAGTTTCAGATTTTGTTAATTTTAATGTGAAGTAAAAGTTCTATGTAATTATTTGGTTTCTTGAACCCTTTCCTTTTCTGTTATTTTTCAGACTATGGAAACCCCCAAATACGAGCTGGTTATAGGAGCTAAGGATATGGGAGGTCTTGATGTGGGGCTAACTGAAACAGCAACTGCCACTATTCTTATTGATGACAAAAATGACCATGCACCAGAATTTACCAAGAAGGAGGTAAGAGTTTGCCATCTGTGTTCTACAAACTGTTGCCTGTAATTGTAAGTAATACAGAAATGTTCCTTAATGGAAAAGGAAAATACTTAGACGTTTTTTAGCTAAATGTGATGGACTTTCCAAGAGCTGTTCTTTTACATTAATAAATTGGTATGCATCATTTCTAAAGTGCAACCACAAGGTAAAAAATTATGTCAAGGGATATAATTGAGAGCTTGGCTAATGGGATGAAAACCTGTACAATAAGTTTGCTAATGGTAATTTTCTTGTTTTGTTCCTATGAGGAAAACAGAGCTCTCCCTCCAGCCTGCATACTAGCTTAGGGCTTTTAATGATAGGGAACATGGATGAAAGCAGTGTCTTTTGTCCTGAGTTCAGCACTTCACCCACTTCACCTGTGAGAAAGCTAGTCTTGTCAGTTCTGTAACAAAAAATCCAGTCCTGAAAGCATTAAATTCAACCTACAGGTGAAATTTTTCAAGGAAAGTTTTTTGTTGTTGTTGTTGTTTTTCCCTGCAAGTTGAATTCCACTGAACAATACTAAGAAGCTTGTAACAAAAAATATTCACTGCCTGCAGGATTGTGTGGCTCTGCTACAGCCAAGTTTCTGGCTTCAGGGAAAGCATCCACCCAATTTCCTGCCCTTCACACACTATTCTTTTCCCTCACCTACATTTATTATTAGTATGGGTTTTGTTTGTTTGTTTGTTTGTTTTTTTTTTTTTTTTTTTTTTTTGTTCTTCTGGTATCTGGAGAAAATTAGAGTGTCTGAAGTTTTACCTAATAGCAGCTGGTTTGGATTCTGCTATAAAGTTTTCCTGAAGCTGTGCGAGTTTTAAGGAATATTCCCAAAAGATGAGAAGTAAGCACTAGGGATGCTGATTTTCAGGTAATTTTAGAAAAAGAAAATGAGAATCTGTTGTAAAAGTCTTGGTTTTTCTTTAGGTTTTTCTTCTTTTTTTCTGTGTTGTTTGTTTTTTTTGTGTGTTTTTTTTTTTTTTTTTTCATTTATATATATGTATATATATGTTTTTTTTCCTTCTGGCCTAATTTTAGCAGTTTGACAACAGATTATATTGAAATAAATTACTGCAATTTTACTTGAATAATTACTTCTTTTATAAATGCAAATTGGATAAGATTAAAAAAGAAGGGATGAGATTATTATTATTATATATATATATATATATTTTATTTTTTTTTAAGCTAAAAAGAGTAAGAAATAAGAAACAATGACAATTTTGCCAGCAGGAATGTTAGCTTTTGCTAAGGAATGGCAATAGCTATAATTACTTGCTTTGGCAAGACCATTACAGCCACCTGAAAAGTACTACACGTGCCTTATCCAAACCAAGAAATCTGCTTCAATTATATATCGTGTTTTTTGTATGTTTTATATATCTTTAATATTTTTCTTTGGTAATTCAGGCTAATGTTAAAATCTTGGGTGCCTAGTTAGGCCCTTAATCTACTGTTAGATGGTATCTATTTCTGTGGAAATTCAGAAATGTTTATAAATTCATTCCAGTTAATGATAGTAAAAGGTAATATGCACCCTTAGAAGGCTGGCTGGGTCATTTTAGAAATAATTCATATAAGAGATAGCATTGTCTTTGAAAAGTCTGGTCTTGTATGTCTTTCTTACAATTTATATGACATGCAAATTTTCCTATACAGATGACATTTATTTTATATATATATATATATATATACATATCTACAGTATAACATGGTTTTGAACCTTTAACTACTATTTAGAGATGTTAATGACCTCATCAGTCTTCACTCTACCTTGCTGATTCTTATTCTTATTTCATGAATAAGGCAGGAAAACTCAGTCTTTAGGCATATGGTATTGGACCCCTTTTGAACATATGCTCTATTAAAATATGTAGTGTAAGGGGAGGGATAGTGTCTATTAATAAAGCTAATGCCACTTTCTTAAAGTACTTAGCTATTGTATTTATATGCTAGTTGTGTACCACATGCTGTGATACCATTGATTTGAAGAAGACTTGAAAGAACAAGACATATTCTTCAAGATAACTTTTGAAGTAGAAAGCTCAAATACAGTAAATCTGAAGGTTTGATTTTTTTTTTTAATATACAGAGATTGGCTTCTCTAGCATTTAGTTTATATAGTATTGCTGTATTTTCTCAGCCTTCTCTTTAAAGATACTTCATCTCAGTCCCTTTTTCCATTTTATAAAACAAATGAATATTTACTGACCTGTGTTTTCTTCTGAAGGTATAATTTCTGCCTAGAATAGCTCTGCTTTTATTTGTTATATGCTTTTGATGTAGCTTGATTAAGTGAAGTTTTCAATGCATTCTCTTCATCTGTAAACACAGGGTCAAATTCATTACTGATACAACACAGTGAAGGACAATAAAGTTGTACCAACTGGATTTTATTCTAAATATTTTTCACCAACCTTTAAACAAAGATCTGGACACTGTATTAGTACAATGCAAGGCAGTACAGGTTCTGGACTAAATGTTTTGTGGAATGTGTTGCTATACATACCTCAAAAATATATTATTTCAGTAACATTAATGCTAAGCCAAAAGGTTGATGATTTTTCAAGCCTCCTAAGTTGAAAATTTATGTATTTCTATATATTCTTTTTCCAAGAAGCCCTGCATGTTTTAAAAGATATATCTTTGAGTCCTCAGTTCAAGGCAATCTCAGCCATGCTTGAACATGTCTTTGTCAATTGAGGATAAGTTTCATCTCTTGACACTGGAGTGATCTCTTCCTCTTTTTTTCTTACAAAGCCTATGACTGTATTGTGTATCTTTGAAACAAGTTTATGGATCTACACCTAATCAGTGGTACTTTTCCATGTACTCGTATGTACTATATTTATTCATTGGAGGCCAGGACCTTATACACTTATTCAAAATGCACATTAATGGGTTTTATTTTATGTTTTCAGAAAGGTCTAAATGCTCCTTTGCTGCTGTACACTGCTTTGCAGGAGCCTCTATTGGGTTTATTCAAGTTTTGCTGGAAGAGGAAATGTTTGGCTAGTGAATCTGTTCTTCCATCTGCTATTATTTTTCCCCAGTATACCACAACCATACCATTCTGATGCAATTGTGGCCTTTGTGCTTAGGGAAAAAATCACTGATGGTGCTTTAGGGCATAACTACAGAAGTTGAGCAACCTGGCTGTGATCCAGCAAAGCACTTCCATTAACTTCAGAGGAATTGTTAAAGCCCTTGAGATTATAAGTATGTGTCAGGTACTTTGATGGGTTAATGTATTAGACGTTGCTCCATGAGATTCAGCCCAGTTAATTATTTTGTTACTGCCCCATCACTATACACATCTCTCAAAATATCTGCCTTGTTCTATTTCACGTATATACTTACCCCTACTGTTCATAATAGGCTCTGAGCAATGCAAAAATCCATTCAGACTTGCAAACTCTACCCTGCTTCCTCCAGGGGTTCAAATAATTTCATCTTTAATGCCTAAAAGAGCAATGTTTTAAAAACTCCTCCAAAAATCCTTGAGTGAGGTAACCGGGTCTACCATTTAAAACATCGCAATGGCCAGGAAGGACATCACGCCAGGTTTAAATTACAGAAAATGAAAATAGAGATATTTGTAAAGTTAGTGTTTTTGTTTTGTTTGTTTTTGTTTGTTTGTTTGTTTTTTAATTTGCTATCCTATTTCTTTAATATGAAAGAGTTTCTAAATGAAAATTTTGAGTAATTACTCTATACAACATGTATTTTGTACCACAAAGAGCAATTTGGCATTTCCTTTCCAACAAGTTAAGGCCTTAGGCTGAACTTTTGTTTAGTAGCAAGGGACTACTTCTTTAAAAGGAAGTAATGCAGCAAAACGTGGAGCAGGAATTAATCATTCTGGAAAATTTGACATCTGGTTTGTGTACTCGTGGATATTCAAACTGCACAGGAATGAATTAGACTGAGTGAATGCTAGTGGTGCTGGTATTATTTTTAAACCTAACAAATTAAGAAAAAATGATTTTCTTGTATGACTTTCACAACTTGGGTCAGGCAGCTGCAGTGTTGTGTTCCTGCAAAACCATGATTTTAGTCTAAAGCTAATGTCACTGTGGTTGAAGAGGGATGAAGGATGAACAACGTAGCATAAGCTGGAAGGCACAAGCTGGCAAATACTTCTATTGCATCTGTTGCTGTAGGTATTTTTCTGGCCAGTCCTTCCCCGAGACACAATGGAGGAAAACCTAGCTTGTTTCAACATGACAGTGATATATACTTTGTCTCTTCCTCCTCCTCCAAAAAAAAAAAAAAAAAAAAAAAAGAAAAAAGAAAAAAATCTGCTTCTTCTTCAACTCCTGACCAGTATATATGCTCAAACATGGAATTCCACTGAATTCCTTTGCCTTTCTCTCATGGCTGCTGTCATGATTTTTTGAAGTATCTCTTTCCAAAGGAAGAGGATTCTATTGTTCTTTAGTAGTACAATATCTTTTCTTTAATATAAGATATATTGCCTTTCCTTAGCAGATGTTTTCAGGGACTAGAGAGAAGAATGCAGTGATGTGGGTTAAAGGGACGATTCTTCTATAGTCCACGTAATTCTCATATCTGTTCTTCACCACAGATTTGGGACAGCAGCATATCCCATGTCATACTTGGGCAAGTAGCAGGACCTGTCAAAGCATTCTCATTAGCATATTAGAAAGAGAGGCTTCATTTGGCCAGGGTATAGTCTCATTCTTAAGACAGTTCCTCTTTCTTCTTCTTCCATCCTCACCATCAACTTGATCCATTTCTGGGAAAAAAGCATGTAAAATACAAAGAATTCTACCAGGAGAGTAAGATTTTTTACTATTTTAAATTTTAGGGATCTATGAATGTAGTTGTTTGTTTTTTGTTTTTTTTTTTTTTTTCTTTTTTTCTAATGTCATGCAAAATGATCTTTCCAGTTAAGTGATTTTTCCAGTTAAATAAGGAAGCTTGCCTCCTGTGAACACAATGAAATTTGTATAATTTGACAAAACATCACTACAGTGATATTTGAGATATAGTGATGCTGTGAGTCTTAAATGAAAAATATGATTTGCTCACATTTGAATACCTACCGACTAATGGTTTATAAAAGAGTAATAACTGACTAATGTGTGCTTTAATAAATGATTCATCAATTCCTGTAGAGACCTGTAAGCGAATAGGTTGCTTGTCACTGTGATTTATGATGACTTCCAGCACTATCTTCTGATTCAGTTGTGCTACCCACTGGGGTAAAACAGCCCCTGGAGTACAATATGTATCTCCGTCTGCTCGTGGTTCGAAGAGGATATGAGACTTTCAGAGCACCATCTGGAGAGATTTATTTTTCAACTCAGGCAGTTGAGAAACACGCTTGTAGCTTTGAGAGCCCCTGTCTTGATTCTTGGTATTAGCTAGATCATGTTGAAGACCAAATACTGAGTTAAAAGTACTACTGAGGTTCCTCCTGTCTTTCTTTTCCATACGTCCTCTAGAAAATTACTTAATGTTGTTGTTTTCCATGCTATACATACCGTAGAAACACAGGCCAGATCTGTCCATTTAGTTTGCTCATTTGAAAACAATAAATCTTGTTTTCCCTTTTTTGGAGATCTGGAAGTCAGCCCTTGTCTTATCTTGTTTTACAGGGAAAATGTTGCCCTTTGGGACTCCTAAATAATCTCCTTCCTTTGAGTGTTTCATCATTGAGAAGGACCCTATGTTTGGACACTAACAATTCTGTAAATGGTACATGATTCCCCTTGCAACTTTCTCCTCTAGACCCTTACATGTGTTTTGGAGAAATCACTAGCAAGAGTTATACCTGTGTGCAAAAACGTAGCAAGTGTGCTGTGCTTTGACTAACACACAGTTCAGGAGCATGACAAGGTACCAGCCTTCTTTAACTTTCTTTTACTTTTCTGTTGGAAGGGAAGTGAGCATGTAAGCCAGACTGAATGCAAGGAAAAGACAGTAGGAACTGCCAGCTTGGCTCAGCAAGGTGGTGAGAACAAGTTGGCCTGGCTTTTTCCTGTTTCACATACCATTCTCTCATGCTAGGTATTGGAAGGCCAGATGACTGAGCTGAGGTACTTGAGCAGACCTGAACAGATGAAAAGAATCACAGAATAACAGGATTTCTAGGTTGGAAGAGACCTTAAGATCATCGAGTCCAACCTCTGACCTAACGCTAACATTCCCCACTAAACCATATCCCTAAGCTCTACATCTAAACATCTTTTAAAGACTTCCAGGTATGGTGACTCCACCACTTCCCTGGGCAGCCTGTTCCAATGTCTAACAACCCTTTCAGTGAAGAAGTTCTTCCTAACATCCAAGAAGCAGTTGCCAGGCTAATAGTTAAGACATAGAATTGTACTGTGGCCTAAATGATATGAGAATCAGCTTTAAATTCTAGCAGCGTGTTCAAGTTGGAGCAAACTGTCCCCAGTACTGCTTTGTCAAAAAAAAAAAAAAAAATAGTTTAGTAGAATGGATAAAACCGTTTTAGTAAAATCAGATGGACAAAATGCATGTCGGAATTTCTGTTTGGCTCCCATTTTTGGGCTGAGAATTTATGTATGCAGAAAGCAGAAACCGTATAGAAACTCAACAGACCAGGACGAAGCTCTACCAATGTCAGTAAACTCTGGCATAAAGAACAGCTTTAGAACAAGGCCATCCTCGTGTTTTCTAGAGCCGTAAATACAGCTAGCAAGTCTCCTGAAGTGTACCTTACCCTTCAGAAACCCCCTATGGTACATAAATATTTGCACTAGCTTTTTCATTCAGTTTTACTTGCTTGTCATACTCTTGGAGCAGCCAACCAACACACTTAACATTGCTGAAGCCCAGGTGTCCAAGAGTCCTCCAGAAAACAGGTGAAAGACACTACCTGGTGTATTTTTCACATGTAAAGAGTAGAATTAAAAGAAAATTTCTCTGATAATGGAAAACAGAGGAAATAGGATCAAGGCAGGATTGATATTCCTACGTCATCCTTGTTATTTGCCTGTCTCACCTGTTCTTAAAACATACAGAGACTGAGAATCAAAAGATTTCTCTATCTGTTTCTGTTCAAATCTTAACAGTAAAAGAAAATGCATAGTCTGATTTTAGCTTCTTTTGCCAGAACTTAAGATCATTGCATCTTCTGTTGTCCTCAGATATGGAGGGCAAATTATGCCCTTCATGTCTTTTTTATTCATGTGTAAAGAGGGCTATGCATGGAGAAGACCTGTAGTTCAGAATATATTATTATTTAATAAAAGAAAAAAATAATTCTTCTGTTAAACCTGTGACATTCATTTTTCTCCCATAAATAGTAACTCAGGACATTAGTTGAAATCAGAAGAGATGAAGTTGTCCCATAACCGACTTGTGTTCTTTCATGTTTAAACAAAGACAAAGATGAAGATGTAAATGTGTTTCTACTAGAATTCATTTGCAAAGTATGTAGTAATTTAGTTTGGAAAATATCTATTAGTCAAGTGGAAAGCTATTTATCAAATCCATGTGAAAGGAAACAAGCATCTAAATGTGTTTTGTTATTTTTTTTTTTATTTTTTTTATTTTTTTTTTTATTTTTGTAAATGAAGACTGAGCTTTCTGTTCTCACTGCAAAAATAATATTTGAAATTTACATTCTACAGTTCTATAAACTGCACCACTTCTACATGGTTAGTAATTGGGCATTGCTCATTCATGTGTTAATGTCCAAGGCATTCAGTTTTCTCCACTGTTGTGAGATGCAAAATTCTTCCAAAATCACATAAGCAGTTTAGGAATCTAAGTCTTGAAATAACCCGGGCATTTTGATCTCATTTATAGAATAATTTTAGATGCCAAAGAGAAAAGCTTGCTAGATTTAAAAAATGGATGTAAAGACACCTAAGTCCCATTAGAATTTTAAAAGCTGGTGTTAGGAGCATAGATTGCTTTGATTCTCAATGTAATTAAGATCCCAAATGTTTATCTTCTTTCTAAACCTAATCACTTTCAAATAACTTGGAAAAATGCCTGTGATCGAGAAAAACGTTAATATTTCAGGATTGTGTTGTGGTGGTACCAATCTAAGGACATCTGGAAGATTTATTTAAACAGTCTGGCTATCTGGATAATTAAATTACCTTTTTGCTATTTCTTTTTCTTCTTATTCAATATTGAGTGTCACTTCTTATCAGAATTAGCTGGTTTGAGGTTTCTCACGTAACAAGAAATGCTCAGCACCATTCAGGATTGAATTACCAATGACCTTAAAACAAACACTCTACTGTAGCATTACAAGTAGGAATGGAATAATTTGAGAGAGGAAGAAAAACAAATGTTTATGCTGTGCATTGACTGAAATTTAAGGTTGGTAAGAAAAAAAAAGTGTTCAGAAGACCAGTATTTCCTGTACTCATCCAGATTCAAACTGTGTGCATAATAATTTGTATTCATGTGGCTTTCAGTGAGCTATCTGCATAACCAGTGTAAGCACTTTGTTCAAGAACTTCTGCAAAATATGTTTAACACTGAGTCCATCCACTTATCACATAATTAGAGCTGGATACACTGCATAGCAGTAGGCAGCAGACTTCTACATTTATCTTTGCTTGTGAGGGGTGAGTTCATTGCTTTGTTTCTCTCCACCAAGGTCATGAAATACATGAAGTTGTCTATTTAATCTCCAGATAAACACATTTCAGTGGTACGTAAAACAACAGAGTGCCTGCTTTATAATCTGAAAGCAACTGAGAAACACTTGTATAAGTACAGGAAAGGTTCTATGAATAGAAATGATCATTCAAACAGTGTGAAATTGGGGAGGAACAGAAAGGCACTTCACTGCTTCTCCAGATCTGATTTTTTCCCAGCATTCTTGATCTCCAATGAGCTCACATAGTAAACTTGTATTTTTGCCAATCTGTTTTTTTTTGTTTTTTTTTTTTTTTCCTTCATCCCCTGTTCCTTCCCTGCCCTTTGTTTAGTTTCATTGATTTGCTATGATCAGCTGATCTGAGCAGTCCTGATGTGAATGTCTGCGTGAGTCCTTGCCTTTTGTAACCCTTTGGTTATACTCAGAAGGTCAGCATCAACTCAGTGGTAATAACAGCAGTTCTTACTACAGCTGGTAAATTCTCACCGCAAAACCATTCCAGTACTGACTATCCTCTGAAGACTTTCTCCATCTGCTTCTGCTAACAGCAAATATCCAAACAGTGTGAGCAACAAAAAAGCCATAAAGCCACAATTTATCGCTCTCTTCTGCAAGAAGTGAAGGTTAATATGCTTTCTCAATGTGGTCTGTGAAGTGTGAACTTTACCATAGATATTAAGTTCTGAATTACAAAGCAAACAGTAGCAGTAAGGGTTTTGACTACATTTAGCACAAATACAAGTTTGGATAAGTAACCGGATGGTAGAATTAGAAAAAGTAGAAATCAATGAGGAAGGAAGGTTCAGGGAAAGGCTCTTGAGAGTCGCACAAGCTAGACAAAGATAACATAATGTTTCTATGCTTAGGCTTGGATCATTTCTTCAAAAAAGTTATCCGTCATTGCTAGGAATGTCTATGTGATTTTCCAATTAAACATTTTCTGTTCAGCTGGAATTTTGCAGTTACCTTCAAATTAAATTAGGACTGTTTTCTAGAGATTGAGGTTTTATCATAAAGTCTAAAAATGGAGTTTTTAGCCTGAGAAATTAAATGTTCTTGTGTTTTTTTGTTGTTGTTGTTCTTGTTTTTAATGAATGTGCTGCTCAAGCACTCCCTGGAAATTTAGCTTAATTTCACTGTTGTCCAGTTTTATAGCATATTGTCCCTCGTAAACTGTCCAGGGAGTTCCACCTTCAACACCGAGTGCAGGCAGAGCACTCAAAGGAAACTCACACTAATATTTTTCAGATAAGATGTGAAAATTAGCATCTTTTTTTTTTTTTTTTTTTCTCAAAATGACTTTTGAGTTCTGTATGTGGAGATGTCATTAGCCTGTGTAACAGTCAGTTGACTGAAATCCTAAATTCTGCGTGCAAGGACAGTGGTTTTTCATACTTGATATATTCATTTCGGGGTGGCTCCTAAACCATCATTACATCATTCATATTCAGCCTAGGCAGTAGTAACTCTAAATCTCCTTGTTTGACACAACACAGCTGATCCAAGGAGCAAAACATAGAAATATTGTTAGATGTGTGGCAAAATCACTCTAATCCTATGAGTTAGGAAACCCACACTGTTAATATGCCTCTAGCATCTGTAGGAGTTCTATTTTAAAAGTAGGATTAAACAAGATAACACACTATAGATCTAAACATATTCAATTTGCAGCAGACAAAACCCTATTTAATAGCAATTACACAATATGTGCGAGCTGGTATCATAGTAGTCATTTATATGAACAGAAGGGATTTATAAAACTGAAGTATATTCATACAAAAATAACAGCTATATGACTGTGTAGGTCATTCCACTAGAGAGTTTTGTGATCAGTTTATCAATTTCTTCACTGACAAGTGAGATTTTAAGATTTTTTTGTCAGCAACACTAAAACTGATTTGGCCACTACAAAATTTGCTAACCATCTGTGCATACGAATCAAAATGTCAGGATTATTTAGACAAAATATCTTTTTTCCTTCTGCTGTGGAACATTAAAATAGTGAACCGATAAAAATCAACATGCTAAAAGGAGCTGTACATTTATTCAAGTAAAATTGTTAGTAAGTGCCTATGAAAGAGACTCATTTAGAAAGCAATAAAATTCTATAGGGCTGATCGTCTCTTGAAGTTACTGGAATGAAAATGGTGTTGATACTTTTAAGAAAAAAAAACAGATTAGGAGATTCATACAGAACTCTGCAGTTATAGTCTCTGTTGAGGAAAATGGTTCAGGAGTGTAATTTATTCATACCCTTGTACTTTCTACTTTGGCTTATTTCCAGGACTTGTTTGCCTTAGAGTCCCAGATGCTTATTTGCTTAAAGGGTAGCCCTTTCTCTAGCCGGCTGTCTAACAGTCACTTAATATTTATTTGTTTTTACAAATGTTTTCCCCTGTGTTCCCACTCCATATGTCACAAGAAAATGTATAATCTCAGCACTACACAAAGTATTAACTTTATCCTCGCTTTCCTGTTCTAGACTTTGACCCCATTATGAAAATTCCCTGAATCCAAGTTGGTTACCTGACCCTATGTTTCCCTTCAATGCTGTTGCTCTGTGGTCAGTCCTTGTTAATTTGTCTTAACTTCCATTCTCTGATTCCACATAGGTTGATGAAGCTTTTTAGAGATTTTTTTTTTTTTTATTCAATTCTCTGCATATTTTGGAATATCTCCAGCTACTTACTTGCCTAGTCTTCTTGATATCTAATTTGCCTAGTGCTGAAATTTATCATGTTTTTATATCATCCTTCAAAATTCACGTTTCCTGCTTCATCAGTGTCTTAAAAACAAACAAACAGACAGCTCTTCTCTTTTGGTCTTTCTTATTTTCAAGCCTGCTATTTGGTTAGCAAACTGTAATTAACCTTCTCTGAATTTTAATAATTACCTTTAGTTTTTCCTTCTCCGAAGTCCTTGAATCTGTCATTGACTCTCAGAGCTTGAACATCTAGTATCCCTTAAATACATTTCTGCTCTTGTTTCCAGTTCCCAATTCAGCTCCACCAAGGCTAATTTCAGTGATGTATCCATTGACTGCTCTTTGATAAGCGTGACACCTCTTTTCTCTCTCTTCCTTATTTTTGTCACTTTCCCCACTGTCTTTTGATATGGAAAGCTGTTCCTGTAATATTTCTTAAAATGCTGTGTTTCTGTCCTTTGTCATCGTGCGACCTTCTGTCTTCATTGTTCTTCTCCTTTAATTTCTGTAAGATCTTACTCCCCGCCCATGAATTCTTCTTCATCCTCTCACTGCCTGCTTCCCCTTGGGAACCACCTTTCTGTTTCCATGACCTAACCTGATTGTTTGCTTATGACTCGCAGAAGTCTATGTACACTCTTTGTCTTCCTTCTATAAATTGAGTGCCATCACTGTCTGCTTCCCCGCATCATCTCATTTTTTTTCTTTTATGCTTTATTTCCTCCTCCTCAGCTCATTTGTTTTGACCGTCTTCAGTCACTGAGGCCAACAGTGCCCATACGTTATGTTGTACTGTCAGATATTCTTAGATCAATGATTCTTCTTCATTTAGAAAGACTGATGGTAAGGAGAGTGCTGCTGTCCTCAACAAGTTTCAGGGGTTGAAAGAAATCTTTTGGTTCAAAAAAAAGTTTGAAAAAACTAGGTGGTTATTTGAGAAACTTGCAAAACATACATAAGAAAAATGAATCCTACTAAATAAGCTTATATCTAAACAAACAGCTGTCTGTTGCTGAAATCATACTGAGGAAAAAGATTTATCTGTTGTATTGATAGTCTTAGCTGCCTGTATCCAAGCTATGGCTCCCATTCAGTGTTCTATAGAGATGTGAATACAGGATTAGGCTATAATATAAATCTGGATTTTATATGTATGCATGTGTATATAGAAACAAAGGTCCACAGGTGTTTTTCTACCTAAACCAAAGACCAGATGCTTTCACACCCTAAAATTGCATTTGCTAATATGGATTAAATCAAAAATGAAATTTGGTTTGGTTTTACTTGTCTACTTGAAAATAACTCACATTTAAAAACAGAGAACACTGTAGTTGATTAATTGATTTGGTGTTGATCTAGGCTAAGAAAAAAAGTGTATGTTTGAAGACAAATGAAGGGCATGTTTTCTAAGTTAGCAGCTCTGACCTTTTCAAGTTTTCTATCTTAAATAATAATTGAAGCCATGAGTAAATAAATCCAACTTTGCCTGCAGATGTTGAACTGTAATGTCCTTTTATTCGAACATAGCCACTGCCTGATATTAATGGCAGAAACAGTTTTATCGTGCCCCATGCTGGGGCTGACTGGTAGTCTCTAGGAACTGTTTTCTTTCCTCCAGCCACATGATTAAAATACAGTTCCAATCAATAAATCTGTACAGTTTCTGTCAATGGTAAGTGTTCGCCCAGGGGTCTTCTGTGTCCCAGAGGTATTTATTTTTTTCAGTTCTTCTGTATTCACCAGAGAACCAAATTATGATAAGTCTTGTTTACCTAGGCCACCCATTGAGGTTGTTTTTGGACTGCCTGCTGGAAATGCAGTGAGCAATACAGAGCACACAAACACACTCACAGGCTGGTAGATAGAGATATAGATGTTAGCAGTAAGATAACTCTCTTAACAATATGGAGATCCAGCATAGCTTCTGTGAAGAGTTTGCTTTAGGAACATTAAATATTTAAGCATGCATCCTTTGCTCATTTGCGATGTGAGCAGATAACTGTATAGGATGGATCATAAAAAGAGCTCTAAGATCTTGATGTGATTTCAGCTGAACTTCACCACTTTTCGAGGATGTCAGGATTGCCTGTTTTCCCTTTTCTTGGATGAAGATCATCACAGTTGATTGATAAGGCAATATGTGAGCAACTAATCGATTTTAGATTCTCTTTCCTCTAGTAGCAATTGCTTTAATGCAATTGATTAAAAGGAAATTTTAATGATATCACTAATTGTGCTTTTAAAGGAAACATGAAAGCTACTATTGAACTATTAATTTATTATTCCCCCTGGTAATCAATTTGAAATATCAAAACATTAATTTTTTTTTTTAAAGTGACATTTCCTGCAGTGTCACTTGTTTGTTTCTTAAATTAGCATGTCATCCTTGGAAATAATGGTAACATGGAAGCAATGAAGTAATTGTAGTCAACCCATAACCTTTTCCACTTCCGATTTTTTGTTATGGGAGGTGCAAGAGAAAAGAAGTGTTCCTGCCTGTATTTAATAGAAGGTAGTGCATGTTTCCATGCATACATGCAGCCAAGAAAAGCATCTAGTTTGTTTCTGTAAAAGACTCCCTTTAAAGGCAAGTACTAGACTGTAGCTGTCTATAAATGCAAACAAACTAGGCACTAGTCAGCGGAAATAAATGCGTTCAGCTGCATGTTGCACATCTGAATTATTTATTCAGAAATAATAAGCATGGTTTGTCAACACTTACACAGAGGATTATCTGTGTTACATAGTAAAGCTATTGTCATGTCTTTGCTGACTAATTTGTAAGTGTTCAGGGAGCACCTTATTTGCTTTTCAATGCCCAGAGTCCAGGATATAGGTTGAAGCTCACTTATTCCATAAATTTATTTTTCTTAAAATCATAAAGTATGGCCAGCATTACAAATGTTAATGCTACTATTATAGGATAATAATTTAAAAATACCAGTGTTCTCAGAGGGCTCCAGCAGTGTGTCATTTCCCTGCTTTATTAAAATGAATGAACAGATGTACAATTTATTTCTGCTGAACTATCATCTAAATTCATAAGCTATTTCTCATGTGTCTGAAATCCGTGTTGGTTTCCCATTTTCTTTGCCTCAGAAAAAAAAAATAAAAAAAATTACACTCTCACATTTATCACTCTGGGGATATAAACGAGAAGTATACTCTCCACTTCATTCACTTTAGACTAATATCCTCAGTACAATTTAAATCCCATCTCTTCAAGCCTATTCAGCAAAACCTAGGCACTGGAACACCCCAGGATCTGATTGCAAAACTCCCTTGCCTTCTACGTTGAAGGCTGGCAGGTGGACTCTGAAGACACTATCTGTTCTCTCCGACAGAATGAGGTGGCACTCAGCTGTGTTTAATCTTTTTGGTTGGCATTTACAATGCCACTGGAAGCAATGCAATTTCTTAGCAAAAAGTTGGGGAAAACAAACAAGGAAGGAAGGAGCAGATAATGACAAGTAAGAAGGAGGGGTGAGGAGGTTGGGCATAATTGTAGTGAAATTTGTAGCAAAGGAACACACATTGGCTTGCCCCAACCAGTGACAAAAATGTGTCTTATTTGTCTTGTGGCAGTGTACAAGCATGGCAGGTGCTCCCTGGAAGTGATAAACAAACAAAACAAGGCAGTGCAGAGATTAGATGGAATAAAATTATGGAAGCTTAAAAGCACATGAAACAGACACGTTGCCATGGGAAAAAATGAGTATAAAAATCCCAGACAGTGTGCTCTCAGCCTATTGCCATTCTTATTTGTTGGCAATGTTTGTGGGCAATGTAAGGGTGATATTTTGCACTAATTCCATGTGAGGAAAGAGTGGATAATATGCCCTGGGGGTGCTGGCAGCATTTCTTCTGTAAACTGTGTTTCTAAGAGTTTATATTGTAAGTGAGCTGTAAAAATTTTCGATGGTTTTGTAGTTGACAACAGAATTCTCAGGCTCAGATATTTTTTTTTTCTTGGTTTGTTTTTATTTTTCCCTGATAAAAATCACTTTGGCAAAGGGAGTAGTGGAACAGAATGTGAATCAATCTGCTTTCTTCATTTCATAGTTGCTCTGGAATTTAAATGCAGGCCTTTAAATACTTCTTTGCCAGACAATTCTTGAACATCATGAAGTAATGGTTGAGGTTTGTAAAGAAGCATGATTTTCTTTAGAAGATGTCTCTGTAGTGGCAGGAGCAGTTTGTCCCCATGCAACTGCTAAGACAGAGTTGTTAATTCCACAGTAAGAGGGGAGGAGTTATAATTGGAGCAGATATTTACAGTGACCACATTGTAGACAATCTCAAAACAATTAAATTTGGGTATCTGGTTCCCTTTCAATCCTTCCCTAAGCTGAGATCATAATTATTTTCCTCTCCTTTTTCCTTGTGTTTTCTTGCCAAAAGAGAATGGTACAAGATAGGAAGGCAAATGTCAGAAGTATAATTTTCATCTTTTATCTGCAGAAGGGAGGGCAAATGTGATTTTGTAGCTAGATACTGTACCTCTAGCAGTCAGCCCTAAATCCATTGTGCTGAAGAGTCCTGCATGGTGAGGAGCTTGAGACTGGGAACTCAGTGAAGGATTTCCTTCCTATCACTTGGTTTGGGGCAAAGACTTTTATTTTATTTTATTTTATTTTAGCAATCAAGTTAGCTTCATGGAAGTTAATGAGTATATCTGCATTTAAAATGTTAGAAAGCTATGAAAAGTGCTTCGTTCCCCTTTCTGCTTTGGATTTTGGACTTGGTCCTATCATGAAATCTGCAGGGGAAAGGATCTCAAGATATAATGACATTCTGTCCTCCTATCTGTACAATTTCTAGTATTTGTATATCTTATTTTCCCTTCAAGAGCTTTGAAAGTTCAGTCTCTGTGGTCCTCCAGCAATCTATATCAGTACTTGAGCTACCCTGAAGTTTTGACTCATCTGTAATGGGAATTTTTCTTGCCTCCACTGAAGCCCATTGCTTCTTGGCCTTTTCCACTATGAAGGTGGCACATAGACAATTCCCTTCTCTACAGCAGCCCCGTGTGTATTTTTGCTATGCAGGTTAGTTCAAGCCCAGGAGTGTGAGAAGTCTGCCTGCTCTCCAATTGCTCTTTGCCTTCTGTAGTGTGGGCAGGAAGCGGGTGCAGTACTACAGCTGGGGCTTCCCAGTGCTGAGCAGATGGAAGATTTCCTGCTTCTGTCTTGCACACTATACTTTTTCTTACACATCTTCATGCAGTTTTGCTGTTTTCACAACATTAAATTGCCTTTATTGTCCACGATTCTTTTCCAGTAGCAGAGTAAGTGACAAAACTAACATCTGCCATATGTGGTTTCTTCTTCTTTCATCCTCACCACAGGAGGGGAAGAGTGTATGGATTTTGAGCACTTGGATGCAGCTGTTTATTTTCTTCTTATATGTGTGGTTTTGTGTTTAATACAGAGAAATTGATTAAATCATCCAGATGTTTTCTTTTTAGTTATTTTGGGTTTTGTTATGTAACCAGCTGAGGATATTTCATATACAAATAAGAATGTATAAGTACTGGCTAGGGACCTTTGTGTCATAGCTAGGCACACTGTGATCTTCTCCATGCGATTCTGCTAATATACCTAACTTCTAACCTGCAATTAGCCCATAGTTCCTATTTTGGGTTTCTCTTCAGCTAAGGGAGTTTGACAGCTGAGTCAGGCTTTCTGCCGTGGGCAAATGTGCAGAGGGGCCTAGGAGGAGATTCAATTCCAGAGTTAGTTCTGAGCAAGTTTCGTTAATGCTTTATAAGTATATAGCATTTTTCATTCCAAAGAACCCCAAAGGAACATACAGAAAATGGATCCTCTCCATGGGCAAGCAGAAGATTAAACTGCAGCTTTCTGCTGCTTGCAGGGAAAAGGGAGTCTTAAGACTTCGTTTCCTTTATTAAAGGATCCTACTCAGGAAAGCTGCTTTAATTTCTAAAGGAGCATGTCCAGTAACAGCTAACCCTGGTGTTGTAGTGTTACCCTCAAAATCTTGTTGTTGGGCAAAGGGAAGTCCACTTTGGCCAAAATTTTATTGTTAGCATAATTGAAAACTAATCCAAGGCTATCCGATCCCAACAGCCATTATTAATCCAGATCTAATGACAACTGGAAAAAAAAATCCTCTGTGCAGAAAAAGTGTCAGTAATGATAGTAATACAGTTATAAAATTGTCACACATGCTTCTTGGTTTCTACTGCTTTATCTGCTCTGTATGCTCACCTTTTCCTGGTTCCTCTGAGTCTTAAAGGTGGTGGGTCCAATTTAAGTCCAAAGAAAACAAAGTTGCAGGCAGTTGGTGAACGGTTCCTACAGAGCAAGCCTGACCAACCTCTGTCCTGTGGCCTTGCAAACTCACAACTTAGGGCTATTACTAGCAATGGCAATACCATGTTCCCATATTGCTCTGTGTTATCTAGGACAGCACTTTGGGCCCTATTCACAGAAAAAGAAGTTTGAGTATATCATGGTTGATGCAGAGTTCGTGCAACTGCGGCCTCTTGTCTTCACTGCTGCGGGAGTGAGCGAGTGATGTGCTCCAACACATTTCAAAGTGTGATGGAAGCTCTCCATCATCATTAGTCCACTGAAACTGTGTTAACCAACCCATCTGTGTGTCAGAAAGCAGAGACAGCGGCTGTGGCAGCAGCCTCTGGACTCAGAATAAAGAATATCAGTGATCATCAGGATCGTTACATAGGATGTAAAACTAACCAGTAGGAGTCAAACCGATCTGCTGGGCCTTTGTATTCATGTGAGAAGTGCCTAAGGCTTTCAGGGACTAGTAAGGGATCTCTTTTATAGTTCATCCCAGGCACAGTGTGGACTGCTTCCATTAGGGCACACACGCAAGGGTGCTGGGCAGCCTTAGTGTAGGACCGTGGCATAACATAAGTAATCAAAGCCTCTGCATGGAAGAAAAATGAAGTGGGACTCAGCTAAACAATATTAAAAATCTACCAAAGGCAAAAGAAGAACTAAAATCTGGCAGTGGCAGGAGGGACAAATGGAGAGAACTAAGAGGTTTTCTCTGAGCCACCTCTAGCATGTGTTACAGGGAAAAATGCTCTGAGCGATGAAAGCGTGTGTGTGTCTGTGAGGATGTTTGTTATACCAGTTAATACAGGAATCTCTTCCTCCTCTGGTTTTTCTTTCACCTACAAAGCTCAATGTCCCTGACTTTATGAGTGAAAATATCACAAGTAATTGAAGCTGCAAATCCCAGCAGAATATTAAATTAGAAATTAAGCAAAAATGCTCATCAGTTGGAGCACAGGAATCCTGGGCAAATTTTCTAATGCAGTGGTACAGCAATTGGAATAATTTTTTCCTAACTGCTTCACTAACTAAATTGATTGAATTAAATGTGTTCTATGGTGCTAGCTAACCTCTGACCCCAGTTACTCAGGATAATCAGGGGGGTAATCAGCCTGCCATGATCTGAGCTCCAAAGGAACAAGAATATTGTAAGGTTCAGGGAGCCTACGCTGGCATTAATCAGATGTCATCAGGGCTTGATTATAAATCCTAAAGACCACCAAATTGATACAACATGGTTTAATTCACTAAAAATTAGGTATCTACATATTAATCACCAAGAAGAATATCTGAAAGTGATTGCTTTTCTACTAAGTGAAGTCAGGTGTCAACGCTTTGGAATGTCGCACAGTTTTGTAATAAATATAATGATCAGCATCAGCACAAAAGTAGCATTAGCCAGATTAAAAAAGATTTTGTTCTAACCTCAAATAGATTTTTCCTCCTGTTGGAGTTTACAGCTCCATTGAAATCATTCTTCATGTTTCAACTCTAATTATGAGCTTACTCAGAAGCAAGAAATAGTATATGTTTCAAGCTACCTGCTAACACAGCATTTTTCTCACTTCCAAGTGAAGAAAGGGTGGCTGCTTACAGTGTGCCATACAGCTGTGTGTAGGAATTAAGTGATATTTATTGTCCCTTAAAATTACTTCCCTCAGAACTGGCAAGCTCAGTTGAAAAATCTGTATCTAGAAATTTGCGTTAGGATCCAGTTAATTACTGGTGTGCTTGCTTGCTCTCTTTGGGAAGAGTTCAGTGTGGCAATTTTGATGCAGATGTATTAGCATATTATGTAGATACTTGCTACAGAAGAAGGAGAAGCAGTCTTAAGAGAGAGTAATAGCACAGATGCTTAATAAACTAATTTTCTTCATACATGTACTGACTTAATGAGCATTGATCCTCATGGAAAAGATGTATTTATTTTTTTTTATGTAAACCAATGATATTATCAAATGCTTGTTTCTCTTATTGGTGTCACCTGTGTTTCCTGGGAATTGCTTTTATTTGCAATAGAAACTTGATTTGCTTGAAATTAGAGGGCTTACACCACTTCTCAAGGATTTTTGAGCATGCTGCCATGTTAGCTGTGTCTCGATGAAGACATTGTATAAAGTCTGGACATTCCAGCAAGTCAGCTTCAGTGATTACTTGCTGTCTAGATGCACTGGACTTTCTGCATATGTTCAGACTAACTGTGGAGCAGATTTGTGCTGATTTTCCTTACATTCTATGAACACACTGCAGTGATGGTCTTTACAGGCACGATAATCATGATGTGCCATGCCACTGGGACAGGCCATTTGCTGTTAATGTTCAGGTAATCCCTGCAGCCCATACATGATAGTTCTGGTAGGCTTGATCCACCGTACATAAGCTTCATGGTATGCGCAGCTTTCTGTCCAAAGCACACATGTGGTGCCTTGACCTGTCTTAACTTCCCTTTTAATTCTTGGTGTTCAGACACATAAAGTGAGAAGCACTGCCGTCAAACTTGTAGTTGTTCGCCTTGTCCAAATAGCTTAGAGAGTTATTCAGTAGCTTAAGAGAGAGTTCAGTATCAGGGTATATAAAAATCCTTAGTTCATTCTTTATCTTCTGTATTAATAAAAAGAACCAAATGGCACTTATTTATTTACAGCAAAACTTATCCAGCTGAGGTTGAAAAGGTGTTTGTGTTTAAGAAGGCTGTGTGTACAGAGAATGTATGGTTAGGTGTACATAAATTGCAGGTGAAAAAATGAAAGAGCTCTCAATGTTCTGTCTGCAACATTCTAGACAGGAAATAGGCACACAATGGGCACTTACAAAAGTAATGTTTCGCTTTTCTTTTTTTACAAATATTTTTCTTTCAAGAAGAGATGAAATGAGCATTGGCAGAAAGAGCTGGGCAGTGGGAGATGGAGACCGTGGGTAACCTTAAAGCAGAAAGCAATGAATCCATTTAGCGTATCTTTGCTTTCTTCCTGACCTTTTCCACATCTCTTCAGAGCCAAACTGCGTAGCTGTCTGCTCCATGCTTCAATCACTCTTCAGCACTGTAGGTCTCAATATATGCTTAAATCTCATGTGTTTTCAAAGCAGGCCACCTCAGCTGCAAGTGAACTTCTCTCAAACTGCCTTTTGAAAGCTCACATCACAGTACTGTATGGGGAGGCTCAGATCACTCCATAGTTATTAGTCAGATAGGTTGCATTTATTTCTGTTATACTCTCTTCTTGACCTTGGAAAAAACTTTTTGTTGTTGTTCTAATGCGGCTGGAGACCCCAGGACCTAGCTGTTCCCTTGTCAGATTAACTAACAAGAACACTGTTTTCCTGGATGTTCAAAATAAGATCAAGATGTTTCTGCCGTGGAAGGAAAAAACAGAAGAGAGACTATTAATCGTGAAAATTCACTTATGTCTGTGATCACTGAACTATTCTCCTTGTATACATTTATACACCTCCTTTTTGATATAGCAGTAATATTCATATTCAGTGTATATTGTGTAAACAGGATGTAGGCTAGACAATCTACCAGAATTACTTTCTATCAGAAAGTAATGCATATGCAGTAGAAGAAACTGTGTGTGGTAGACTTCATTCATTATTTTGCTGGTAGTCTTGGAACACTTGTGTTTAGATGGACTGAAACACGGAGTGTTGGCCTAAATTCTCCTTTCCGCACCCAGTTTTCCTCAGAAAACAAAATGCTGGCTAGAGATTTCATTTTTAAAATTCAGACAAATTCTGTATCACTGCAGATAAAACTGCCTGTAAACTTCCATCTGTACCTCCTGCCTCCACTGGCACAGTGTGAAACTTTGCAGAGTTCTTATCTGCTTCCAAAAGAGAGTTTTCAAATCGGACTAACTTCAGTCGGCTCTCAGCTGGAGGGGCTTGTAAATCTAGGGCATCTCATCCCCATCAGTTGGCACAACCTGAAATGCCAGAAGTTTGGGGAATTGACGAAATTCACTGCTAAAATATTCTAGAGATACCAGTTACTTTGAATGGTGCTGTTAGGCACTGCGCACCAAAGACCACGTGAAGAAGCTTAACCACTGTCAAAACATCTGTTGTTGGCAGCATGGGTTGTGATCAGCTGTAAGCTGGCACAATGAATAACTACCTTCTTGAGAAAAAATCGCCATGTCCTCTCTGACCGTCATTAGCCTCAGCAAGAACTCTATGTGGATTGATGGGGGAATTCTTGTAAAATCTTTCTGCTGCTAAAATGCAGTGGAAGAGACTGAAAGAAAAATCCAGCTATGGTCATTTTATCTAAAAAATACATCCAGGATCTTAGAAAGAAGATAGGCTTTCCACTGCTCTTGATGGAGAGAGCAATTAGGAGGAAATAATACTTAGCTAGGTTGGCTGAATACATCACAAGTGGTCTCAAACGTGAAAAGCAAATTTCTCACTGGTCCCTAGGTAACACTGTTGCTGAACCAGGTGAATAGGTGTAGTTTGCTCTTTCAGGCTTGGTCAGATCATCATTTTCTCTGATGCTGTTGTTTTAAATATAAGGTTTGTTCTTTCTAGAGGGGTGTGGGAGGAGATTATTTGGCGAATAAGAAAAGAACGTCACTATTGCTTTGGCTTGTTCTCAAAAGTACCTAAAGTGTAGTAAATATTATAGTCACCTTTCTGTCCACCTGGAGAAAGAGTATTTTCTATGATCTGACCATCATTCTAGAAGTATTCATTGCATTTAAGGATATTTGAATTATTCTATAAATAAATTAATGCATGTTGTATTTATAAGTGGAAAAAAAGAGAATGAATCCTTTCTAAATGTTTTACGTATGCTAATAATAATAACAATAATAATAATAAATGCCTTCCTTTTGAATCTTTAGACCTCTGTACTACATTTGGTGTATTCCCATTAGGTAATAGGCTTTGATGCAGGCATTCAACATATGATTAAAATACGTTAGAATTCTCTTTTTGCCTTCATTCCAGCTTCAAGAGGTGGATTGAGAAGTAGTCAAAATTTTGTGTAAGCAAAGGTCTTCAAAACAACTCCCCAAAGTAGCTATTTCCAAGTGTCCTTCACAATCACTTACAGTCTCTGAAAGGCCTTTTATTCTACTGCAAGCATGTAAATGAGGGGATAGGAATACATCATCATCTCTGAAAGAGATTTGAGCCACTGTTGTGGGGAAAGAAGCAGAAAGGAAAATTTTATTCATTCATTTGTGAATTTTATGAGTGTCTTACTCTATAAATCTTTCAAAGTTTTCTAAGATTTATGATGTCTGCAAGAGAAATAAAAAGCTCTTCGCATGGCCACTTTGGCAAATTAACAGGCAATTCCTGCTGCACCCGGCAGGTCATCCATCCATCTATTTTACCCTGTTACACTTGCGTTCTGTTCCTGCCCTACACCACCATGAGTCCTAATACCTAGAGAGTTCTTCAAGAGATCCAACCGAGTCCTAGAGATGGCTTGGCTTCATTACATGGAAGGCTGCTCACAGAAGGATTTGTACATGGAGCATGGGGAAACAGCCTGATTAATGAGTTTTGTTTCTTTGTTTGCTGCATTACTTGGACTTCTTAGCAGTGCTTTTCCAAGCAGACTGATGAGCAGCAAAACAAGATAAAGTCATGCTGAAACCCTCTTGCCTTTCCTTTCATCATTCATGCATATAATATCAGCATTGCTAAGCATCTTTGTGTTTTTCAATAACAAGGCACAAATTTATAGAACCTGCAGAAATTATAGCCATATTACGGAGAGCAGAATTTAATCTCTGGCCTTCCATTTATCTAATTAATCCTTTGGATTTGTTGCTGTTTTTGCAGGTGGCAGCATACAGTGAACACAAATACCCATTTGGTGTTTCATTATTGAGAAGTACTTCTGTTTTGTAAAGTAACTGGCCTGTGCCTTGAAAGATCACACAGCATTTACATTGCATAGCCTGTGAAATTAATTCCGAAGTAAAAAGGGAAAATGCATCCAAAATGATTACGGTCAATTTCATATGTTCAGAAAGATTTTTTCTAAGCTACAATTGAATTCTTTCTGTAATTTCACTAAGGAGATGGAGAATATTATGTACTTAGAAAAAATACAGAATAAACTAAAAGACACACTTTAAGTTAAGAAATAATGTAATGCCTACAAGCCTGCATTATAGCAGTAAGAAAATGACAATTACTAAAGACTGTTCAGGTGACTCATAGCTTTAATTTGTGTTTTGCATCTAGTTTACACCATCAAATTCTTGTCATGCTATGATAATGCTTTATATTTACAGGGTATCTTTCACCTAAGTGGCTTCCAAAGTGCTTCATGCATTGCTCCATGTACAGATTACATCAATTTAATCCATTACATTAATACAGCTATCTCTGCAGCAAGGTACAGCAGCTATTCGAGTCCATATGGTAAAGGCTATGCACAGTTTAAAGAGAGAGAAAATACCTTCAAAATCTGTAGAAGAGATTAGGGAGAATGTACTACTAAATTACAATTTGCCCTGGCCACAAAATTAAAAATAAAATTGCTGGTGTGAAGAGTTCAGGTTGGCTGCAGTCAGTCAGGTTTTCTGTTTTATGGCCCACCTGGAGCCCCCAATACTAGGGCAGCACATGTGGTCATTGTGCTGAAAAGGTGACTGAAGAATCATCAGAATCACTTTGTTCGATGCTTAAATGTTATGGTAAATATTTCCACCTAGTATTTATTTCACCTGCCTCACGTCTGAAGTCTGATGAGCTCTGAGCACCAGATTACTTGCTTTATTGTTAGCCAGCAAGCTGGGCTTTGTGTCCCAGTGAATTTCACAAGAAATTCCACATTAGTGACATAACATCCTAATTCCTGATTGCTTGAATATGCAAACCTTTGTGATTACTCTAAAAATCTATTTGTCTTTGGAGATATTCCAGATACAGAGCTACAAAAAATACATTATTTTATTAACAACAAAATATTGGCCACTAAGGTGCACACATGCTGAGTGACAGCATGTGAAGTAAAAGAAGTAAAGACAAACAGCAAACAGATTGCAAAAGATTTCTTAAGCTTGTTCTTGTATTTTCAAGAAAGTAGATAGAAAAATGTGGTTGTAAATGGTGGTCTTCAGTGAAGAAGGACAAATACAATAATACAATTTCCTTGGGGAGTTTGTAATGGAGCTGTGTGAATTAACATATCCCATTATTTCTCATCTTTTGTGATATATAAATGGGGAAACAAACAGATGATGATAACACAGAATACCTTCAACTGGAATGTTACCCTGATTAATGCAAACTGATGTGCAGTTTTAATTTGGTTGTTCTTGACTGGGAATCACAGCGTGTAGAATCCTAATGAGCCATGGAGTAGCGATCACCAATCCCAGACACGTATATCTCACGTTGTGTTTGCTGCTTGTGGCAGCTCTTTAATTTAGGTTATGTCAGCAGTCCACTCTGAGGCAGACGTTTTTTAGTGACTTCATAAGGGCATTAAAGTTATTCCTGCATGCTCATGTCATTGCTGGACAACAAACACTGAGGTGATTCTGACGCAGTTAAGTGCATTTGTTGTTCTGTACTCTGTTCTCTGCTCAGTAAAAAAACCCTCACTTGTTATGGAAGCTTTAAATAAGACTGTTGGATAAGAAATTGGATTTAAACCTCCAAATATAACACAGTGACTAGAACTTGTAGTCTGTATTAATGATAAACATAATTATATTTTTTATTAATATCAAAATTAAATGTTTAAATGACAATAAATGACAATTAAATGGCAATGTGGCATATCACTCACAGTGCAAGTTAACCTTACATATTCAAATGCTTGGTTGTGAACATAGCTCCTTCCAGCCAAATGTAGCTCTGTCCCAAGGCCTTCCAAATTATTATTTTTAATATGGGTCCAGATTATGGCAGTTTAAATAAAGTTCTGAACTCATCTATTTTATTCTTAATTTATAGCGGTGCTTAGGGGATGTGCAGATATTTAAAAAGAGTAAAATCAATTAATTCGTGATCCAATTATTTGTGTTAGCCCCTGTGGGGTTTTATTTTAGAGCATTGGATCAGCATCTCCCAGTTAAGCACTGTGCTTTGAGAATGTAAAGCTTTCATGTTGAAATATGATGAACCTGTGGTTATCTTTTCCCTATCTGCAAATTTAATTCCTTTTTTTTTGTCCTTTAATGGTTTTAAAATTCCCTTCTTGCCTTATGTTTTTGAAAGGGACCTCATGTAAATACAACAGATTTTTCTAAATAACAAGAAGCTTATTTTTTATATAAAGGTGACATTAACAGGCAAGAGAGTTCACTTTCTAGATCATATGCCCTGTATTTTTCTGAGCCTCTATGTTTCACAGTAGATATTTAGCTTTTGCAATCACAAATCTGTGATTTATTACACTTTTCATGTTATAAATTTAGAGTAGACCCATATGACAACTTCTGTGATTTGATCATTCTGCTTTTTCATCCATCTTGAACAGAATTTAGTCTAATGTTCCAGACAGCTTCAAATACCCCCTGCGTTTATATGGTCATTTCTAAAATGTAGGGAATGCTAGGGGCGAAAGTACCACTATGCTTGGAATTATCCATCTTGGCACAGCCTTTGCCCATAGACGTTGTCATTTCCTTGATCTGCAGGTGTCAGAAGCTCTGCAGTTTTATGCCCCTAGCAAGTGTATGTGCCCTTTCTGCATTGCTAATTCACTGCAACTGAAGCTTCTGAGAGCCCTTCCTAAATAAGGAGAAAATAAGAGTGCAGAAGAGAGCCAACCCCAGCTGAGATACCTTTGAATTAGATATCCTTAAAATGACATTAAATATTTTTTTGAGATAGGTGGCACACCACAGCAACCTTTTCCATCACAGTTTGTCACTGGTGGATGAAGCATACTAAATTTATCTCACTGGCTTCATAATTATTCATCTAAATAAGATAAGACAGATTTTAAAATATTTAACCCTAACAGGTCTAACTGTTTGCCAGGTGATGGAGGGAGTATTGAACACTTAGTTGAATCAGACTAGTGGACTAAGGACAAGACTTTCATGAAGGATCAATATGAATTAGGAGCAGATAAGATAAGAGTTAGATTCTTTACTTTTCACTTCCTTGAAACCTTGGCACCATTTTACATAGTTTAATAGGAATTATTTGGTATCGAACACTTGTTGAGAAAAATTCTGACCATTATGGGTCGGCTGATGTGTTTTATACATGATCAAACTGAGACAGTAAGAAATAATACAAAAATATCAGACTAATCATTTATTTTCAGTTAGATTAAAAGGTATCCAAGTATGTGTTCCAGTGACAATGTTTTTTGCTGAACAGGAAGGAATACAATCTTTGTAATAATTCCTCTGTTATTTTCAACATCCTGAATAGAGCGTTTCTCTTGATTCACTTCAAAGCAGGAGAAAATATTGTTATATTATCATTTAACGTTAATTAAACTGCAAATGAGCTTAATGATCTGTCCAAAACAAAGCTCAATCACAACCTGTTACATATTAACTATCAAAATCAAAAGAACCTTTAAATTCTTTGTTAAATGTACCAAAGAGGAAGGAGATAGCCAATCATTAATGTCATCCTTTTATAAAATCAGATTTGAGGCTGGATAACTTGAATTGAATGCACACAAATTGAAAAAGGGCTTACAAATATAAGTCAAATTTGTAGGGAGAAATAAATTATTAAAAAAAAAAAAAAAAAGATAACAGCAAATGTAGTTGTCTCCTCTGTAATTTACTATCAGGAAATATATTTTACCTACTATATGCCCAGATTTTGAAATCTCTATATTAGTAAAATACCATTTTCTCACATTCTCACAAAATCTTCTGTAGTGTTATGACGATGTGGTCTTAAGACAGGACAAGAACATCTGTCTATTCAGGTCCTGAAGTCGCTGGAGTGATTTTTGCTCTTGATTGATATATCAAGCATTGCCATTGACAATGTAGCTTTTCAGTAGTGGAGGTATATCAAAACCTATTCGCGTCATTAAGGTTTGTAATTTTGAACTTTTGAAGGCTTAATCCCCAGAAATGCTAAGATTCCCTAATAAACCAAAATAGTACTGCTGATGTTCAGCTCTTCTGAGGATTAGGTATGTTATCATTCTGGTTTATCCAGCTCTAAAGCAGGTATTATCTTATCACTCTTACATACAATCCTTTTAGCATGTCAACTGTAAGTATTTGAAAGGTGAGGAGTGTTATTAAGTCTGACCCTTACAAGCTTTTTGAATGGTTTTCTTAATTTTTTTTTTTTTTTTTCTACATAAATAAGATTGATGTTATACACTGTTTGGCTGGACAGTAAATTAGAATTTTCTCATATAGGGTTTGGCCAGCTGAATAAGACAGCAATGCAACAAACTTCACAAGGTCATAAAAAATTCTTCCACTAAAAAGAGAAAGTAACACTGACATAAAGTTATACAGACAAAGTGATAGCATGTTCAATTATTTTAGTGTCTTAGAGCAAACCCACCCGCCTGCCCAAAATGACATGTGGACACTTTTTGTGAAAACCGTTTTACATATTGATAACAGTATAGTGAACAATTAGTTAGGATGTGGAACTTTATAAAAATAATAGTCTGAAATGCAAGACTGGATTATTTGTAAAAAAAAAAAAATTACATTAAGGGACAAGAATGGGCTGTATTAGATAGCTTCCTATGGTGCATAGCTTTGAGGGTAGTTCCCTTTCTGACAGCACATGCATCCATGCAACCCTGTATATATTTTCAGGGTTCACTTTTCCAGTAATATGAGATGAACTGTCTGTGGTCAGAATTTTCTAACGCTTGATTACTATCACATTTCTATTTATCTGCTCTTTATTGAATGTAGAGTAGTAACGTGTGCTACCTTATATTTCATGGGTGATAATGTATTATTTAGAGCCAATAACATTCAGTTTTACTCAAGGATTACATCTTTCTCCTGTTGTGATAAATAATTAATGCTGGCTTGTATATCTCATCTGCGTGGTCATTAATTGAAAATATTAACAATTTCCTCTCCATTTTTTTTTCTAGTTTCAGGCCACAGTAAAAGAAGGAGTCACAGGTGTAATAGTAAACTTAACTGTTGGTGACCGAGATGACCCTGCAACTGGAGCGTGGAGAGCTGTCTACACCATTATTAATGGAAATCCAGGCCAGAGTTTTGAAATCCATACCAATCCCGAGACTAATGAGGGAATGCTCTCTGTTGTCAAAGTAAGGATAATTTGCTATTATACTGCATTATTACTGTAAGTTACATCCCCTGGATTTACTACATTGGAGAAGGCACAGCAAGGATAAGTTACTCAAAAATACATACTTGGCTACCAGCACTTGTTTCCTTAAGCCAATATGTATAACTCCCTTTCTGTTACAATAACCTTGCTTCTTTAATGATAACAACCTGCATGATGCTAACAACACTGCCTTTGTCCTTAAGTAATAGCTAGTTTTTTCGGAACCATCACAATTAATTAATAGTGAGACTTTACAGTGCTGTTTTTTTTGTGACTGAGAGCACAATTAGAATTCGAGTGCCACATTTTGTACTCAGAGGACACATATACAAATACCAGGGAAGTAAGGAATGTGGCTTCAAACTGAACTAGAGTGCTGCCTTTGATTCCACATTTCTAAAGTATCATAAAACAAACAAACAAACAAACTAAAAAACCCACTACCTGTCTTTGTATGAAGATAGTTGAAGATAATCCTGTATTTAAAAAAAAATAAAAAATAATAATAATCCTGGTTGCTGCTTGTACCAGAATATTCTCTGTTTGAGAATGCCTCAGAAAATGCATTTTCAATTCTAAAGAGTAATGGAGTATTTTTCCATGGCAGGGGGTTTGGTTTTAATGTAGGAGTTGAAAAAAGAGCCTTATGTTATTTATCATATATACCTATTAAGTGTAACTCTGCTCTGTTTGAAAAATGTATATAATATCATAAATAAGCACGTACATGTAAGAACTGTATGTTTGAGGTATGACAGAAAAATATATGCTCTTGGATACAGAGACATCTCGATCTTTCATTAAGTGCAACTGGTCAACTTGCAAATAATAAAGCTCAAATGAAGCTGTTAAAAAATAACAGCTGAATAGTATAACAGTATGAATTCTTCAGCGTGATGAAATAGAGGAATTATGAAAATTTCTAGGAGCCCATGATACGTCTGTTAATCTCAAAGCATGGTGAACTTTCTGGTTTTCACATTATATTTCCCTTTTCCTTCACATGAATGGTAATATAAATGAATGGTATATAAATATAAAGGCAGGAATTATCTTCAGTGTATTTTATAACTACTGCCATGTCTATCACTAAACTCTGGCCAAGCATCAGATGCAATAGATGCAAAAGAATGCTGTTGTCCCTTTCTGGCTAATTTTTTTCTCCCACAAACTTTGAGTGGGAAATTGAATGAAGAAATGTGTTAAGCACTCTCTTTGCTCTTTCTATTCTGATTTATGATGTTTTACAGCCTTTAGACTATGAGATTTCAGCATTCCACACATTGCTGATTAAAGTAGAAAATGAAGACCCACTGGTTCCAGAAATAGCCTATGGCCCCAGTTCTACAGCAACCGTTCAGATCACTGTTAAGGACGTGAATGAAGGCCCTGTTTTCCACCCAAACCCAATGACAGTGACAAAACAAGAAAACATCCCAATTGGCAGCATCGTGTTAACAGTAAATGCCACTGATCCAGATACTTTGCAACATCAGACTATCAGGTGAGTGCAGTACCCTCTAATTTTCATCCCCTAGAAAGTGAGTGTCTTTTGTGCCCAATAATTTGTCTGTCAGTACAGAGTTAAATTAAAGTCATTTGGGCTCCAGATAATAAAAAGTGGAAGAAGTGGCCTCCTTTTTCCTGCAGTGAAGAGATTCAGTATGATGGAGACAAAGAACTGCATTAGACAGGGGACAATAATTTTCCAGGCTATGAGAGTGTAGTGGAATAATCAAGTGCCACAAGTAATAGATATACCTTAGCATAGTGTTTCAGAATAACCTTTAACCTGCTTGTTTACACCTTTTCCTTCATGAGAGCCAGAGAAAACATGTAAAATTGAAAACATGGATAGAACTCATCTATTTTACATATTGATTATATTGGTTTATGATCATTTATAATGTTCCTTAGTGAAATAGTGATTGTACATCTGTGTTCAAGGGCTACGGGACAATATTTCTCATTGAAACACTGAAGCTACAGTAAGCTAGGACTTGTTCTTGCCCAGATCAATGCAAGTAAATGCTGATTTCTGTACTATGGTAATGTAATCTATACAGGCACCATGCCACAAGGAGCAAAACTGGGTATTAAGTGATGCCATGGTCTTATAAATTGATCCACCTCTACTGGTCTTTTGTTTTCAGATTTGTTTTTATTTTTATTTTTTTTTTATGAAAGATCAACAGTTTTTTCCCTAATACTAACTTGGCTTTACAGACTGCTTTTGTTAGCGTTCGAGGACTGCAGATAAGGCACTAAAGTTAAAGTCTACATTTAGGTAATTTTTGTTTTTTGTTCGGGAGTCTAATTTCCCCTAGATATCAGCGTACATCTATAAAAGCATAAATATCTTTGTGAGAACGACTTCAAAGCTTTACCTAAACAATGTGTAACATCAGTCTACACTGTGGAGGTAGATTTCCTTACTATTACACGATTATTTAGCATTGATTTTGCATTTCCTTAAGAAGGTCTGGCATAGGTACTGTTTTACAAAAGGAATGTTGATTTGCAGAAGGATCTTGAAGATGTTCTTTTTCAGTAATAAATGTTGGTAAGCATGCCATTGTAAAGGACTGCACTGACAATCTTGGATTCAAATGAGGAGAAGGTGAATTTTATCAGGTGAGCATTGTCATCTGCAATAAAGAAGGAAAAAGGCAAGGCACATAATTAGAAGCTTCAATTCTCTGCATCACCTAAAAAATACCTAGTTAATGGAGTGTGAATATTTCAGTTCTTTTTATCAAAAGAAATTTTGAGTTTTGCCATTCAGTTTATCTTCAGATCAGTTTATCTGAAGGATGATTTTTAGCAGATGTCATTTCCCTTGTTTTCTAAATTTATTTGTGTACTGAATGCATTGATATTCTTAATTTTAGCTTTTGCTCTAAGGATTTATTTCTTTCACTGTTGTCACACAGATTTGTGTTGATGGATGGTAAAACTATGGGATTTCTATTGCATACAGCAATATGACCTTCAGCAGCACTATTCAGAACGTGGTTTGTGTAGTGAAAAGATATTTATGCCTTTTGGGATTGGGACTCAGTTTAAGAAAAAATTATTGAAGTTCTCCATAAGTTTACATATTTCCATGGCAGATAAGTAGAGTCATAATAGTTATTCTAACAGTTGATTTTGCAATTCTAAAAGAAAAGAAAAAAAAGTCAAGAAAAATATTTGGATTTGGTTATCAGAATGAACAATCTGGAACCTATTATCTGAATTTCTCTCCTTGACCAACTGAGTTTGCTGAGTTTCTCCTATCTGAATTGCCACTGAAATTTTAGGAAATACTATTAAGTCACTGAAAACTCTGTTAGCTTTGTGTGTTGTGTGTAACCAGCTGCATAACATAAACATTTTTTGCAGTCCACCCCACCTCACAATTGGTTGCAAAGGAGCTCTAAAAGCTTGACCATTACTGGCTCATAAACTATGAAGAAGTTCCTCAGAAGTGTGTTCATATCTGTGCAGCTAGAATCTGGAAGGTTTTTAACCAAAAGCAAGATTTTCTTTTGTATTCTGCATATGCAAGAACAGAAATAAGCTAGTTTGGGTTGGGAATGAAGAATTATTATATATGGAAACTATTTAAAAGGAAGTGCTTGTATAAGTTAGAAGAAAATAGTGTAAATATAATGGAAATCTGGGAAAAAGTGGAATGCAAGGCTAGTTTCACTACCTTTATGTCCTTCTGATAAAATTACAGAAAAGCATAAAATAGCATTCTTAGAAGATACTTTTAACACTGACCAATATGACTGAAACACAGCTACCAGCAGTGAAAAAGGAAGTCTGCAGTATATGGGAGCAGCATCTACAATTTGGGTCATGTGAAATTGCATGTATAAAGGCCAAAGCTACTCACTGGTTTGGGTCTGGCAGAAATGTTTTTGTCTTAAGTTCCTACAGACAGGTGTTTGTTTAGAGTTTGGGCCTACATCCAGGGCTTTTATGCAGGTTGCATGCCAACTTACATAATTCTCAGACCATTCTGTAATAATTACATCATCAGAGTCTTTACTCTGATTATACTGGTAAAATATAGGCCATGCAGACACAGAACAGAATTTTTAAGAAAACATTACACTAAATATCAGTGACAATGAGAAAGCAATGTTGTGTGTCTGCAACAGGCAATGAATATCAGAATGGCAATGAATGTGAACAATGTCCATCACCCACAACAAAGTATGTGTCTATTCAAAATGTGCAGACATACAAACAAAATAACAAGAGAATTACTAATTTTACTTTTTTATTTTCAGCCTATAACAACTGAGATATGTCTAATTGCAGCCTTATTTTTTTGGTTAGTTTTCTATATAAAACTTGTTAGAAGGGGCTGATGGCTATTGGTAATCAGGAAATTTAATTACTCTACTAGATATAACATTATAAATGCATTTCAAGAACCATGAACAGTGTATTGAAAACTTTCGTACCACTGTCCACATGTAGATTGAATTTATAGTTTGAACACTTCATGTTTGAATGAGATTCAAATTACTTATCTCTTTGATAAATATGGCTTACGTTGTAAAAATTCCTAAAGACAGCTGTACTTTTGAAGCAATTTTCCTTCTTATTGTTCAGCTTGATGTGTTTTTGCAGACTGAGAAATTTCATTTAAAAGCTCAAGCAAGCTGGCAAAATATATTACACTGAAAAAAAAAATATGACTCTGAGTATTTGTTAGACTCAAAACCACATAACAAGCTCTAGCTATCTGTTTTGCACACAATTAGCAGTGAACTTTCATGCTGTCAGCTCTTCTCTGACCTACTGATGCTAACATTTCAAAGAAACTCAAGGGAGAAACATCCTATTGGAAACAAGAACCACTTGCTTATGTTGACCAGCCAAATAATGTAGGAATCTAGTTTAATCTTACTCTAAATTATACCCATTTAAAACTAGGGTAACACTGACTTTTCCCCAACTATGCCCAGATTTATGATTTCCTGTGAAAATGCTGCAATGAGTATAGTGTGCTTTGTACCATGGATGTTATAGAAAGGAAGGAGCAGACAGAACAAGAGAATTTACCTGAACACATACATTTGGGTGGTGAGCAACATTTTTTCCTCTGTGATCACTGCCAGAAAGAAAAAAAAATTATTGAAGTTGGATCGCATTTCTTAGATTCATTAACCTATTTTTAAAGTATTTAATTTCCTCTCATTTCTAACTTTTTTAGAATTAAAAAAGAAAGAAATCCAGCAGGCACCATTTTAATTATAACCCAACAATTTATTATTAGAACACTAATGAAGTTTCTGAAATTTGATTTCTTAATCAGGGATCATTGTTATTTTTGTGCCAGATTTAAGAGTTTAATTTTGGGTGCCTCTTCCCAACCTCTGAAATTTTAATCAGAAGTTTCAAGTGTACATGTCAATGAGAAGTTAAAGGCCAAATTTAATAACATTTTTCACCTTGGGAAATTAAAAGAAGAGTCTTACTCTCTGAAATCCATTATTAACAGTAGATCTTAATTAAACACAGTTACGGTCCTCAATATTTTGTCTGTGTGGAGAGATTGGTTTAAATATTTTTTTCCTTTCTGTATTCAACAAGTCCAGGATATTCAGTAGTTAGACTTTTAACTATGTGTAAATAAGTTGTTTACTGCAGTTTATTTGTAATTTTTAATTAAAGCAGTGTTATTCTCTGGTTTCATGGTTTATCGTGGCGATATATTTTTATTACCTACTGTGCTCTTGGATTTTAAATTATTTATGTAAATATATTATTGCAGTATTTATTCTCAGTAAGCAATTTGATTCAGTGCTTCAGAGATATCTTCACAAGAAAAGTTTATTATAGCTCTAAAGCATATCTAATTCATTAAGTAGAATTAAAATGAAGTATTTGGAGCTGGAGAACTTAGAAACAGAACCCAAACTACAATAAGTTTCATGGGAATACAAAAGGTTGCCAAAAATATCTAAAGCAGTGTATGTAAGCAACTTGTGTGTGTGTGTATTTTTTTATCTGCACCTGATTCCAGCTGACTCCACATAGTATAAATTATTTCTGGAAGCATGGAATAAGGTACAATGTCTCAAAAAAGATTGCCTAAAATTCTGTAAAATAGTGCTGAAACTATGCTGAAGTGGGATCAGTGAGTTTATTCAAAAAAAATCAGTTCAGTGAGTTTATTCAAAATCTCAAATACTTGATAAAACTAAGGAAGATTCACTGGGGAAAAAAAGGGGGGGGGGCGGGCAGGGGAGAGTTTACTTCTGTTACTTCTCTTGTTGCTACCAATCACCACCCTTGTATGAGTGAATATATAAGCCTTGAATAGTAAGGAAAATTTCATGTCTCTTGCTGGGATTTTTTCAGAGATTCTGAACCCCATCAGAACTAGGGTGAGACTTCAAATCATGTTCCTCACAATCATTCGAGGGATCAATTTTACATACTTTGTTTCACATCATGCCTTTTAAAAGCACTTTTATTGCAGATGGAGGTCAAGAAACTTGCTGTTTGGGATACACTGCAATCATTTGCAGAAGTAGTATATAATGAAAGACAGAACGTCCTGAAAAGTGAATGCTTATGAAGTAACATACTTAGTCATTGTTAAATATGTCTCCTAGAGTCTGAAGGACTTGTCTTTGATTCCTAACAACAGGAGATTTGTTTTCCTTCTGCAGACAGAAGAATAGTTCTGTTGTTATAAATGAATGTCTAAGCCATGCTCTCTGCATGCAGCACCAGAGTTTTTCACTGTAAGTTACACCCAAGAGCATCTTGAGTTGGCTCTGCAGTTTTATTTATGACCTGCCTGAACCCAGCCATTGGGAATTTGTAGCACATCTCTGGATCTGAAGTTGCCATATATTGGACAATGGAAATTGTGTTTTGTTTTGTTTTGCTTTTTTCTTTCTTTCTTTCTTCCTTTCACAATTTTAAATTAGAAGGAAAGACAGGTAGAGAGAGAATCTGCTCAAAGCAAAACTTTTTCCCCTTCTGTCTTTCCTGCAAAATTTTGAGACATGGAAAACGTAATTCTAGAGAACTGTATGTATTAGGGCAGGCAAGCAAAGCCAGAAAAGGAGCAATCCAATTACTTCTAAAAGACAAAATTTGGCCAATTCTCTCATGCTACACAATTACCACCTATAATTTTAGGTATTCTCCCATCAGTAATTAGCTCAATAGTCTTTTTACTGAAACTGTTTCTTGAATGTGTTAATACTAGCAGTGTTGGTAATCATGGTGATATGTATATGTGTAATTATCCTAATAGTAATACATTGTCTTTTATTTTCCTTGCTTGACCAAATGGACTTCCACCTTTTGCTTAATAAACGAAGCATACCACTCTTTCCCTCTACAGCAAACTCTTTAGGCCTGCATAAAGATGGGAAAGGAGCAAAATTGTGTCTGGAGCATACTGTCTCTCTTTTATTCTCCTCTTATACCCGTGATCACACTGATTTAACTCTAGAAGGTTGCTAGTGACTTAAGAGCAAAATCAGGCCCTGATTTTCCTGTTCAGCTGATATGAAGCTGGCCAGCACTATTCAGACAGATCACAGAGTCTGAATTAACTTGGTGGAAGCAACTGATAAAAATCAGAATCACCATTGTGAATTCCCAAGATCAAATTTAAGGGAATAAAAGTAAACAGAGTAAAATCCCAGTGCTGGGATCTTAGCAGAACTGCCAAATCTGGAAAAAAGGCCCTATAAGAGCTATGGGCAGCATCTTACACTGACCATTCAGGAAAGTCACTTTGAACTCTTGTCAGCTTTGATATTGGAGCTGTATAGGACCTACTCTTCCTCAGGGTAGTGAACAGGTGTTGATAGTTTGCTTCCCAAAGTCTGTTATTCAGCTCTTTTGTTACTCATAGGGATTCCCTGTCTTGCTTACTTTACAGCCAACCTGTCAACACCTGCCATTTAACACCCTGGGGAGTTCCTAGGAGTCCTCAATTGCTTCCAGCGTTTCTCTTAGTAAACAGCTCAAAGGCTCCCTAGTTGTTTCTTTTCACCCTGTTCTTACTGATATTCTCTGTCTTTGTGTAGAGGCAGATGTTAGCCCTCTTCTTTTCTGATTTTGTATATCTTCATTTTTAGTTTATTGTGTTCAACAACGATCCCATCTAACCAGTTGGTGCTAAGTTTTGATATCGCTTCTTTTGCCTTGCAGGGAGGTGTAAATGCTCTCATGCTCTCTTCCCATGCTCTCTGGTTTATCTACGCTAACGTCTTAGAACTGGATTGTTCTTCCCAGCTGTTGCCAAGGTTTTGGGGGAAAGATTAATATATGCGAACAGGTAGCTGTAACAGCTATTTTTCCTTATCCTCTCCTAGTATAAATGGAGGCCCAGCAGAGAGCAAATTTTCACCCAATCTGAGTGAGCCAGGTCTCCTGAAGAACAGCATCGCTTTCCTGAGGGAGGGGAGAAAAAAAAAAAAAAAAAGGCGGTGGTGATGTAGAGGGTGTTAATCCCTCTTCGTTTCATTAGTTCCTGAAATAGCAGAAGTGTATGAATTAAACTGTAAAAGACAAGCTAACACAAGTGTCTCAGGAATTTTAAATCCAGTCATTCACAGTTTTGAAGGGAACCTATCTACCAGAAACCAGCCTTTATCACTCCTGACAAGACTTGTCAGAGGATTGTATTCCTAAAATTTTCTATCTGCTCTACTCTGTTGGCATAAATTATACCTAATATGCTGATATTAAAGCTGTATATGATAAAATTGAGAACCTGTGTTTCCATGTAATCAAATAAGCCACAGAAACCAATTTTAACTTCCCTTGATATTACCTTAAGAATCTAAAATTCTTGATTAATAAGGATAAATGTAACATTTAAGGGGAGTTTAATTAGACTCTCTGTCTTTTTCCTGAATAACAATATTATGCCATATTATGATTTCAACCATGTCAGCACTCAGAACGAATCTCTGTGAACTGTGAAATTATAGGGCACATTTTTCATGTCACTGACTAAACAATATTGCAGATCTTCTTGAGAAGTATAACAATAGGATATATCAGTCACAAGTTATGCTTGCAGTGGAAGTCATATCCTAACAATAACTCACTTTGTCATTACTGTTCTCTTCTGGTTTCAAAGAAGGCAGGATTTTGCCTCTGGAAAAAGTAAAGTGTATCTTGATTATAATAAGTTGGCCATCAAATCTGTGGATGCCGTATGAGGAGGCAAGTTGACAGGGAAGGAGGTGGTAGGAGTTCAGTTAATGTTTTATGGGCTTTGAATTCTTGAGTACAACTCAGCCAAACTGGATTGTGCCTGCATGTCTGGATGTAGCTGCAACAGTTTTCAGCGGTGCCTTTACAGAGTTTTATTTGCACTGGTAATATGTTAAGATTGTAACCCCAGTGACCAGTGTTATTTTATAACACGGCAAAAGCTGGGAAACCAAGTACTCAAAAGTTTGCCAAGGAGACCAATTACGCATCTAGGCCAGACTCCTGTCACCAAGCAGAAGCGTATAAGTAAGCCATTCTTGTTCTTGTGGAGCTCAGCGCTTCCCTCTTTAAAGCATTTGCAGATCTCAGATGATACCAGAACAGGTGTTGTCAGGTATTCAGTTCCTGATTGGAAACAGGAAGCACTATAATTCTTTCAGAGCTTTTTGCCATGCTGTGAAGATATAAAATGCTGATGTTATGGCTACATTTCATTAATTTGTAGTCTCCAGAATAAAGAGAGAGTAAACCATGGACATGCTGAATTCAGTGGTAAAATTCCCACTGAATCTGAGTATAGGATTTCATCTCAGAGCAGAAGTTTTCTGAAATACACAGAGCTTCTGATATATGTCTACAACCACTACTGAACAGCAAAACATCCCTAGTCTGGCTGTTTCAAAAAATGAAAAAACCCATCTTTAGACTCACAAATGATAATTTTTACAGAGGAATCTGAGTTCAGTAAGGAAATTGTCAGAAGGCCTAAGCACTCATTTTTACTAAATGGAGCTCTGCAATGTTACTGTAATAGGAAAAAGTCTTGTAGAGTTCAACTGGAATTTTTCTATTAACTTAGTAATAAGGATGCCAATTTCTGTAAAATAGCTTCTGAGTAAGTGTGAAATTATGCACTTTGTTAAGCAGCAGTAACCCTGCAGATCCATTCTTGATTCAAACATGAATTGCTCAGGACTGACTTCTTCCTAACTTTATGACCAGTATGCTCTCGGTAAATATGCCTATAGAGACATGCCTGCCTACATGTAGCTAGATAATTATTATCCATATGATCCCTTGGGGCAGCTCTGTTGGGTAGTACTTGGCATAGCATTGCCTTGGAGATGCTAACCTGTATAACCCACATTTCATTGAATTTTCCAAACCCTGGAGAATTTTTACACATTTACCTATTTTAATGTGTCTGTCAGAATAATGTTTCCTTCTTTTCCTTTCCAAAGAGAAATTTCCAATAGAATTCTACCTGCCTAAGGCATGGCCTCTCTGGAGGTTCAGCCCTGGGTCATTGGTAGCATTTTATACATAAAAACCAAATGCAGCCACAGAATTTATCTGATTATGCTTCAGGGCTAAAACAAGATTTATTTTATTTTATTTTATTTTATTTTATTTTATTTTATTTTATTTTATTTTATTTTATTTTATTTTATTTTATTTTATTTTATTTTATTTTATTTTGTTTTATTTTGTTTTATTTTGTTTTATTTTGTTTTATTTTATTTTATTTTATTTTATTTTATTTTATTTTATTTTATTTTGTATTAATAGGGCTCAAGGTTTGTTGCTTCAAAATGGAGAACTTAAAAGTTGCTTTTGGCCATGGAAGCAAAGTTAACTATGACTAGTTATGACCAAATAGTGAAAGACTGTTGGTAAAATGTCTTTCTTTGTCAAGAAGCATCACTGTGGCAAATTAAGGTTAAACAAACAACTGTAGTTCTTCCATTTCTTGTCTTTTCAGTGCTTAATCTCATAACCTCTAATGAAAGCTTTTTTTCTGTGTCATAAATGAATACTTATGTGAAGCTCTTTCCTCTAACTTCTTCAAATTCTCCGTCACTGTCCAGCAGATCTCTTAAATGCTGCATATTTGTCAGGTTGCTTAATGTACATCTGGAAGGGACACGGCTGTTATAATGATGAACACGATAGAATAATTGGGCTGTACAAAGTAGGCTTGTAGTAGGCAATGCATCAATCAGAGTAAGCATTCAGAATATAACTCTATGGAATCTGGCTTTCAATGTTTTTGTTCAACAAGTGAAAAGTAGTATTTCATTTTTCCGGCATTCCTTGAAGGCACAAGCAGGAAGAGAAAAAAAAAATAATCACAGCAACCTATAATAAATGTAACAACCTAGACTTGATGACTTTATAAATAAAGCAACTAAGACTTGGTTATACACAATCCTGAAAAGTGATGAGGGCCAGACAGGTAGGAGGGTGCTCCATGGATTTTAAAGTGCATTTGGACAGCTTGAGTGCTTAAGAACCTGATTCATAGAGATCAGATCAGGTAAATCACACTTCCCTTTTCATTTGTCATGGCCATTAAAGACAGCGAGTTAGGCAAACCAAAGTGAGTGGCCTAAAATAAAGGAAAAGTTATGACATGATATCACAAATTGCTTGAACATTTCTGACAGAAAGGGATTGCACTTTTTTGTATATTTCAGTGTACTCAGTCAAATAAAACTTAGCAGTTTATTGGTACATAGCAGTTAATTATTACAGTAGGAAAATATTACTGCAAAAAGAATGAAAGAGAATTAATTTTTTTCTGTAAGAACTGCACCATGAAGTGCATAGTGTATTCAAAATCAGCTGGGAAAACTGAAAACTTAATTTTTGTTATTACTAGCCGTGAATAAATATGCCTTTTTCTTCCTATTATTGGATTGGACAGTAGTGTGATTTTTTTTTGAATATTACATTCTCACATTATCAGACATGCTACTGAAGTTCTAACCTACCCTTTCCTTCTTTGTTATTAAATGCTACAATGTTGGAAAGTATTTTAACTCAGTGGGTATTAATTCCTCAGGGCTACAAAACTATACAAATGCATCAAGACAGACTATTTTCCTACTACAAATACAGTTATTTTTAAACAAAGCTAAACTAAAGAACTAAAAGGAAAAACATCTTAATTGCTGCAATAATAATACCAGAGTGACATATTTTCTGGAATTAGTTGACTTCTATTTCTATGGAAACAAAGATATTAATTTCTTGGCTCTTCAAGTGATTTGAAAAAAACCTTTGAGAATTTCCAGTTATTCCAGATAAACTCAGACCATTAATCGAACATCAGACAGCCTTGTATATATTTTTCACACAGACATTGACATGAAATTTGCATCATCATATTCATGTATTGTAATACACAACTGAAAACATAGTCGGATACTGAGCAATGGTAAGGATGTTGTTTTCACTAGGACTTCAGTTTAACATGAGTTGTTGCATATGTGCTTCTGTATACTTTTCCAAAAGTAATGCCCACGCAGAGTGATTCTCACATCTATGTGAATAACTAATAGAATTTCCTTAAGAAGTGCTTCTTGGACAAATTTATTTTGTGTTTGCGTGTAAAATACTTTTAATGAATTAACACTAGGATTTCAGAAAAAAAAAAAAAAAAAAAAAAAAAAAAAAACAGGAAAATGTAGGCTGCTAAAATAAAGTTGTTAAAAGCCTGACTCTTTTCTTGTAAAATAACCCCATCCTTATTCCTCCTCTGGCATTGACATTTAGAGAATCTAAGTTTCATAATAGATGCTTAGCAGATGAAATAGGGAACAAGAAGTTTACTAATTTTTAACTAACTCTTGGGTTTGCACTCAACTGAGATCATTCAGGTTTGATTCTGTTTCATTCTAAAATATAATTGGACATTAGGAGAAATTTCTTTATGGAAAAAGGGTTGTGTAGCACTGGAATAGGCTGCTGGTTGGGTCACTGTCCCTGGTGGTCATCTAGACATGTGTAGATGTAGAACTTCGTAGAATGGTTTAGTGGTAGACTTTTTACTAGGTTAAAGGTTGGACTAGATGAGCTTAAAGGTCTTTTCCAACCTGAGTGATTCTGTGATTTTGACTAGGTTGGGAATTCCACATATTTTCTCCCTAGAGATAGCATTTAGAACATTCACATAAAGGGTTTGAGCCAGGAAAAGCCTTTCATTCCCCACTACCAGTGCTGTGTACTAGGAGGAACTTGAATCTGCAGCACGCTGCTGCTTCTGCCAAGCTCCCTGGTGGTGGGCAGGGGAGAGACGTGGTGGCATTTTGGTCTTTTGAGCTGGCATCTATGTTGTGGCAGGTGCAGGAGGTGGATTAATGAAGCAGTCCAGTCTTCCTGATAAAGCTTTACTGTCAGACACCCATCCCACAGGTACAGAAAAACAAATCGGGAGATGTGTAAATTAAAGCATGTGCATGGGGCTGTGTAGTGGTGTGCACAGGGGGATCAGTGGGTGGCAGGGGCTGATGGGAGCCTGCAGTGGCAAGAGCAGCACGGGGCTCTGGAGGATGACATGAGAGGCCAGGGGTGATGCCACAGCCTGCCACGGGTTTGCACAGCTCTCTCCCTGTTGAACAAATCCTCTCTAAGAGGTGTCAGTTATTAATTCAGTTGTTATTGTGAACTGGTAACATGAAATACACTTCTGGGGATCAGCTCTACATACAGCAAAGGCTATAAATAATGGCTCAGGCAGTGCTCTAATGTGAGGAAAAACAAGATTCAAGCCAGCTTTTTTTGCCTGGATCAGGTTCAACTCTACTCCCAGGTTCAGCGTTTTCCTTTTACTTGGGGGAAGTCTGGATTCCAATGTGGATCTTTGCCACTCTAGATTAGGCCTGTCAAATACATGAAAACACGCTCTTATATGATTAGCAAAGAAACTACATTGTATCTCACCACAATGAGCTTCTGGAGAGAGAACCTGCACCAGCTGCATACTTTTATTAGCTGTTACTTACACACTTTGAACAGAGCTGGGTGTACAGTGGTGTGCACTCAATGGGGACAGGAGAGCAAACAAGCTGGAGTGGGACTATTTCTCTTGCCAGGCCCCTAACTGCAATCTGCCAAGAAACTCAGAGCCACGTGGAGGCTTTTATAAGTCAGCAGAACATTATTGCTCTCCTATCATCTCCTGCATTACGGTGCTTGCCTTAGAAATAGCTGAATCTTAGAAATGAGTCCTGTGCAAGTTCAGCCAACTCAGGAATGTCCCAGCTCTGTCAGCACAGAAAACTATTTCGATTACTTTTCTGGCAGTATCAGCTTCTTCACAGATTTTCTTTCTGAGTTGCTACTTACTGCATGGTCAATTTATTGTGTGTTAAATTTTGTTCTCTTACGCTAGTCTCTTTTTCTCTTTGTCCTTTGTTGCTAAGCTAAGAAAAAAATAGTGAAAATGTTTGTGCTGGTTCATCACAGTAAATAGTCTTATGTAAGTGTTTTGGCTTCAATACCTGATACGGCCAAGGGATCCGTAATTATTTTTTTTTTCCTTGAAGAAAAACTTCATGGAATTAGGATCTGGTCCCAAGTTACTTTGTTAGAAGTATTTGGTCTTCATAATGAATTTTATCTTTCATGGATTTACTTAGGCATAGAAAATTGCCACATGATCAATGTGATAGCTTTTCTGTAAATGCTAATTGCCAGGTCTGTCCTTTTCTGTAGTTACACGCTCTTCATAGCAGATACATCACACCCCTGTTTGAGGGATCCAAGATAGATTCTGCTTCGTTGTCTTTGTTGCTTGGAGCCTTTGACATTATCTTTGCTGACCTTGACTTGACAGACTGGGCAGACATTTCCTTGGTGGCATCTCTTTTACAACTTTAACTAATGTTGTCCACTGATTCCAAGGCTGAGGTTTGTGAGTCTGGCACTTATCTTCTAGAAAAGGTCTATCTTTTTAATATATTTGCTTTTTCTGGCCATTATCCAGATTTTTCTGGTAGAATAGATTTCACAGAGCTACTGCATTTTCAAGGCCTCTGACTTTTAAGCAGCTGTCCATTCAGAAATGTTTACTGTCTCTTTCAAATCAGAGATAACAATTTGTAAGATTCAGTATTTTTTCTTTATTTGGAATTGCGGTGTTTTGGCTAAAACTTAATTCATAACTTTCATGACTTCTATAAGAGTACATCTCTTCCTCCTTGCCCCCCCCCCCCCCCCTTTGTCCAGGTTTTAATTAAAACAAAAAACAAACAAAAAGGCTATAAGTCATAAATGCTGGGCATGTTTTTCCCTAGGAAAAATTCTAAGCATTGTCTAGCACTTTGAGGATCATAATTTAGTCTTCTGATAGAGGGGTAAAAGTAAGTTTTCTTTTTTTTTTTTTTTTTTTTTTTTTTTTTTTTTTTTTACTAGCCAGCATGATAAAAAATACTTCACATTTTTTCCTCTTTCAAATTCCCATTTAGGATCCCTCACATAAGTCAAGGAAGCATTTTGTTTTTAATTTGTGTCAAATTTGTATTCAAATTTCCAAGGATTTTCTCTGGCACTGAAGAGGTAAAAATGGCTACATATAGTAAGGCGATAAGAGAGGAGAGTCACACTATTAATAATTCTGAATGCCTTGAGGACAGCCAGAGGCCGTGGTCCCAGTGATCCCACATGTTTATGTTCTGAAAGTGTTCAGATTTAGACATTGTTCATTTCATTTGTGTTGTTTGTTAATATTCTTCACTACCTAATGAACAGTTGTAATTAAAGGGAGTTGTGTGTGTTTAATATCAAAGGAAGTCATCCTGCTAAATCTGCTGGAACCAATTCAAGAAATGTCCTCCTTGGTATGGCTTGCTTCTCTGGCAATAGGGCAAATGACCCATTAGTGTTCAAAGCTTACTGTTTATTTTCAGTGTGACAAGGAGTTATTCCCCATCTCTGGCATGGCCTAGTCCTTTAGGATCTAGATCCCATCTAGATTTATACTGGCCTGTAATTCTTTGAAAAGTTCTGATGAGGAAAATGGAACAAGAGGGCAACAAAAGAGGCAAGCAAGCATGAAACAAACAAATGAACAGGGGTTACCTGGTACACTAACCTCTGCTTTAAATGGCATCGATATTGTGAAGGCCTTAGATTGGCACAGGACATAAACTGTGCTAAAATGATTATTCGTATATTAACCAATTTGTTATGCATTCCTTTTGGAAATTAATTTGCAGAAACATTAATCCTGTTGCTTCCCTATGAGACGGGTCCCAGAGTTAACAGTTTTGATGGGGACTGGAGGAGATCTCATGAACAGCCAAGCATCACACAAGCACAGGCTACAAACCTAGAATGGTTGCTCCACTGCCCTGCTTCTTGGGGAGAACACTTCACAATTCTGGGAAGTACTAGCCAGGGAAAAACTGAGGTTTTATGGCAAGCTGGTCAGAGTAATCCACTGCTGGGAGCAGCCTGGCTCCTGGCAGTATGATCTGCAGTGCAACGGGAGTTGTATTGATCGAGATAGACTAATGCTTCACAGCAGTGAGCCAATTCTCACCTCTTTTCTGTCTATCCCTCAGAAAAAAAATACCTCCCACTAAATCTGGAGAAATGTGCTACTTCGTGGCAGTGTTCAATAGTGACATTTTAGTAGTGAATCTGCTGGGCTCTTAGGAAAATTTTCCTATGTTTGAGAGCTACCAGGACCCCAGCTTGAAAGAAAAGCAGCAAATGGATTTGCAGTGGGAGAAACTGCTTTTGCTGGAAGCACACTTGCAAAGAATTGGCATATACAGAAACTTGATAGGGTTTTACTGCCAAAACCTTCTCTAGGTACTGTATAAAAGAACTTCCAGCTCTTCCCGTTGATTAGCTTTTGAGGCACAATTGCTGCAATGAAAAAACTTTTACTGATTTGCATGTCAACAATTATTCTAACAGTAACAACCTGATTATGCTAGGTATGTTAGTCCCAGATATGGTGTATTATTCCCAAGCTTTAGGAATAATTCAGATAGTTATAGCCTCTGGGTTCATTTAACCATAGCCCTAATCACTTCTGATTAAAAAAGACATAAATGCATTTGTTTTGTTGTTGTTGTTGTTACACATCAGCTTCTAGGATTTTTTTTTGCCCTGAAGGAAAATAATACTACTACTACTACTAATAAAAAAACACTGAATATTAGTTCTTGGTGTAGAGAAGTGTTTGGAAGACTGTACAATGAAAATAACAAAAATGTTTTCCTTTTCATAACAGTTTATTTAACTACCTCATTATTACAGTTTTAATAATTTCATTTGATTAATTGCTGTAGGTTTTGGTGTATTATTATTATTATTATAATTGCAATGACTCTACAGTTACTTTATGTTTACCAAGGGTTTTACTTCTATTTTTTTTCCACACAAATAACTAATTAGTCAACCATTTTCTGAGCTCATATTTCTCAGTGGCAGGGGACTAGAAACTGAATTTCATCTAATTTTTCATTCTGTTTTCATCATATCATTGTAGATAGAGAATTGTGATGAAAGCAAACCTGCTAAAGCACTGATGTAACAAGGAAAATAAAGCCAAAATTATTTTTGTTCAGATGATGAGGTGGGGTGCATAATTTAGAAGTGCCTTGCAGATGAAAACAGAAGAAATTACTGTCTGTACTGTGGCTGCAACCCTACAAACTGTTCCTTTTGGGCACAGAACCATTCCCAGTGCTAAAATTTACTAGATGAGAGCCCCAGCCTACTCACCATCCAAGCAAAGCAGCTCATTGCCTTTTAAGTCTCATGCAGAATAGACTTAACATTTCTAACACTTTATTTCCACTGTGCTCCCTCTGATTCAGTGAGTAGCGGGAGACAATATTGGGTATATATTGATCTGTCTTTAGCAGTAGAGATGAGCAGCTGAAGCTCTCTCATTTGACCTTCTATGCGAAGTCCCATATGCTCCAATTTGCCTGTACTGGCAATACTTCATTTTTACTTGAACAGGACAAAAACATTTCTGTGTGAGGTATGCTACTTAATTCTGTCTGTGGGGTCTGCACTTGGCTCTGAATGTAGTTAAGAGAAAATTCCACAAACAGATATATCTCAGCAGTATGAACCCCTCCCACTCACATAAAACTATATTTATGTTACAGCCCAATTAACTGCAAAAAGGATTTAAGTAAGCAATTTTTTGTGGTTTTGTTTTGCTTTGTTATTTATTATCATTCCGGCCAAGATTTGTTGTTTGTAGAAAATACCCTTGTGTGTGTTAATTTTTATTATTTTTAATGGAAAAAAAAAATTGGAATTTTATTTTTTAAAACTGGAATAGAATGTTACAGTATTTCTAGGTGTACTGGCATATTGCTGTAGACCAAGTAGCATCTAAAGTTTCCATTTTATTTTGTCTGCCTGTTTAAATATGTTGTAACTAAAAAGGTGCACACTTTCAGTCGTAAAGATCAGAAAAAAAACTAACAGCTTCAATATTTCTGAGAAATTGTTTTCACACTTCCAGCAGACTTTACGGTCACTTATTACTTGGTTCAGACAAATACCATAAGAAGGGCTGTAGGAGAGACAAGTCATCCTCCCAAGCACTGGGCAGTCTCCTTTTCTTGCCATACATTTCTGTATATTACTCATAACCTGAAAGGGTGACTGAAAGAAGACTCAAATGGAAGCTTGTTCTAGAGAATATTCTGTGTTCACATAGCATGGAGGAGTTTTAGGAAAAACTGAACTTCTTCAGTAGTGTGCTCAGCCCCATAGTACCACAGTGTTCCTGCTTTGGTTCTCTATAAACACATTTCTTTAGAACAAGCTGAAAGGAATTTTTCTTGAGACTGAATCAATGGAAAGCTGATATTAACATCAAGTGTCTGACCGAAAACATGAATGTGTAAACCTTAAAAAGCAATGTATATCAGTCGTGTGCAGCAGTGCTGATTTTAGTAGTGTGTATATCCTGTCCACTCCACATCCTAACAGATATGCGTGGACTTGAAAGGGAATTATTACATTATTTCATGTGCCAGATCGGCATTGTAGCCAGAGAACTACATGGCTATTCAGATAGTGTTAGAATAAAGTATGTGCATGCTTATGTTCATACATAAACTAGAAACTCAAGAGGCACATAGGGATCACCTGGGAAAGAGCTTCTGCAGTGAGTTACTACAGAGATCATCATGCCCAGCCTGCAGAGCTAAGCTATGCACTGGTGCGTAGCTAATGAATTCACCCTGGAATATGTCCAGTTTATCACACAGAAACATGAATTTTCTGACCAAAAAAATGCATAGAGTGACTTGTGGCACAACATTGATGGGGATTTTAATTTATTTTTTTTTAAATTGTACTCTAAGTTGACATTTTCAGCCCTGCAAAAATACAGACAGTCCACAAGCCCATAAATCTGTTCCATGAAGCTGAAAAATGGCTATTGCATAAATCCTCTATCTTCAGTAAGTTTAAAAATGCGTCTGACCTAATACCTTTCTCAACAATGTTGCCAGAAAATGTGATTTACTTCAGGTTTTATTTTTTTGTTAATGATGTATTTATTCTTATCAATAATAGCATATTTCTGTTAAATTTGCTTCTTTTATTTTAACATTTTTTATTTTAAAGAACCTACCCAAAATAATTTGAGCGTGCCTGAATCTCTGCAGGAGAGCACTACAGGAGATATTTTACAGACTACTGCACATTTAGCATATAGCCATACTTTTAGTAACAGCATTTCAACCCAAATTGAAAGGCATGCATTTTGTATGATCATATATTTAATGGGAAAAGATGTCTAACTATGCTTGGTCTGCCATTTGCAGTGTGTAAGTCAAATATGGGGAAAATACAAGTAGACAGTCTAGGTTGTTTTTCCTTTCCTTTCTGAGTTTTTAATAGTGTCTTTTGCAGGTTGTTGTGTGCTTCTTAAATCTCTTAATAGAGAATGTTTATGAGGGATATGTAGATGTCAAACCTACCAGATACAGGTAGGTTTACGATACAAAATGGGTCTTAAAAACTGTCAGTGATGGTATTGTGGAATAACAGATTTTTTTAAAGCCTTGAGGATCAGGAATCAACACATGTGTTTATGCACTTGATTAAGAAAGATCTGAAAGAGACCTTTAACAGGATATCAGCACTGTTGCCTTTGTCATTTCTCTTATACCACGTATATCCTCACCTGTAGGTTTTGAGAGGAATAAATGTGTAGGTTTTGGTAATATTCTGTGATGAAATACTTATGCTTCTGTTTTCTCTGTGATCTGAAATTCAAAGTTGCTTTTTAGTTTGTTACCTGTGATGGAAATGGTGTTTTAGATTGTGGCCCCAGTACAGACAGGTATCTGGTCTAACTTAAAATTTACTACTAGCAGTCCCAGTATGGTACTAGTAATGGTGTGGAGAGTTCAAGAAATGTTTGCACAACACTCTTAAAACACATGATCTGATTTATTTTGTTTGTGTGTGTGTATTGGCCTTTGGGGATGATAATCCTTGTGGATCCCTTGCAACTCTACAGATATTCTATGATTTTGTAATGCAGGATATATTTTTTTTTCTGTTCATTTATATTACATGGATGAAAAGGAAAATGCAAAAATTAAAGAGCTAGTTCATCTGGCTGACTTGGTAGGGCTGCATGTGCTGCTAGCCCTAGGTAGGTCTGCGTGTGTTGGTGTCCTTTTCACTGGATGACGAAACAATAGTCATTATTCAACAAAAATCTCCATTAGCTATTATGAGTACTTATTACCAATTCCCACAAAAATGCCCAACTGATAATTCAAATGTCATATGTATATCTGAATTGTCTAGTAGCCAAATCTACTGTGTACAAACCATAGACCTATTGCAAATAGCATATTGAGCTATTAATGTCATATATACATATTGATGACACATATACATATTGGTATTGCATATATGCATAATATGTCTATAATTGAGGGAAATGCCCATTGTAGCCCCTTGGAAAGCACAAGGCCTACATGCTTTGGTACAGAGCAGTGTGTTGAAAGCAGTGTGGAATATGGGAATTAGAAAGTGCCAGGGAAGCATTGCATATTCATTTGCCAACAGCAGTGAAGTTTTTATATGTACAGAAAACAATACTGATTAGTTTTTGTCCCTATCTCTTCTAACACAAAGACATTTACCTGTTGACATGCCTTTGTTATTTCAGGCAGTTTTATTTGAATTGCTAATAAATCATGAGAAAAAGGCTTAGCTCTGAATTATTACTCAGATATGCCTGCAGAACACCCTAAGCAATAGCAGAGTTATGCTGAAATTTTTGTGATCTCGTGCCCATAATAGTAATTACATAGTTCTGACAACACTGCCACACTAACTCATTTAAAAGGAGTTGCAAAAGAAGTCTCAAAACTATTAGGACAGACCAGTGCCAACTGCACTGGGGCTGTGTGGTTGGCATTGGCACTTGCTAGACTGCAGACTGTTGCTGACTGTTGAAAGAAATGCCAAAGAGTGTAATGCTCACATGCAGGCTCAGATCCAGGTGTTTCCAAATTGAACATCAAACTACCAGCCCAAGTTCAGCACACAAAAAGGAGATGTGAAAACACACTAAACACAAGGACCATGAATCACGTGTGACTGACCTGTATGAAGTAGTGCTTAGGGGCTACAGTGGAAAATTTCAGGCAGTAGCTTTCTTTCTGGATATTATAAGGAAAGTAAACCTGTATATTCACTTGGATCTTGAAATTATAATTTCTTTTTCATCAACAGTTGTTTCAATATCTGAAAAAAAAGGGAAAACCCACAACGCCTCCAAAGAATTTCTTCCAATGGCTTTACTGACACAAACATTGAAAAAAAAAAAAAAAAAAAGAAAATGTAGAAATGTAGTTAGAGAATATTAGATGTAATATATGTCAGAGAATTACTATTGTTTGTGTTCAGTATGGTGGGATAGCAATTAGAGACCCTGCTGTGCCAGGCTGTGAATATACATACACAACATGTAAGTTTCTCTCCCAAAGTTTATAACCTAAAACCATATAGGAGCTGGACTACCTTTGTTATCATACAGTCAAATAGCAGAAAAAATACATGTGTCATCATAAACAAGTCTAGAGTATATTTCATCTGGAGAATCACTGTGTTGCAGTTGAGCTTCCTTTGTGCTCTTTCTGGTGCTATACACTGCCATAATTTGTGCAAGCAAAAGGTAATGTTAGCACAGGGGAAAAGATGGAACATGATGATGGGGTGCAGGTTGATCTCTAAAGCTCTACGTCATGTCATCTGTACTATAGCATATGCAGCACCACATGGTTTTAATCCAGATATGCAATGTTATGCTTACAGTTTGAGAAGTGTTTTTTATCTTTCTCTTAGAACAACACTTTTTATATAGGTGTGTATATTTATGCTGCGATTGCTACATTGATCTCTCCCAAATACCTGTAAATGTTTTTCCAAAGGTGGTGGACTTGATATAATGAGATGAAGTTCATATTTGCTTGATTTAAAGATTATATAATATCTGTATTTAGAGGATTTTTCATTCAGAGACAAAAGGGAGTTCTCATGCTGAGCTCTTAAGCACAGAAAATATCAAGTTACCTTCCCCACTGATCATTTCACTTGAGTAGTTCATGAAGAGCTCATAGAAAAAATTCAGAGACTGTCATTATATGGTATAGTCCCAGCAGGAGCAAGAGAGATATGGTAACTTCAATATGTAACTTAATTGTAGGTGAAATGCTGTGGATTCAGAAATTTGGATAATGTGAATGCTTTTCATTCAAAATACAAATGTGCCTATACTTTTTAGGGGAAATATTGGGTGTATTCAACTCTGTTTTTTTTCCTTATGTCGGCAGGACCAGGATCCATAAAAGTTGCAAATATGATTTGGAAATCTAATGTCTGAATAAGCTTTGTTACATTTCTGATACAGACTCCCTCCAATCAGATTGAACAGATTGAAACACTATGAAAATGGTTACTATCAATATTTTGACACTTTAAGTTTCACCCAGGACCAGTCAGCATACACACGCATACATGCGTACACATGTATGCAGAGGAGAGAATGAATTTTGAATCATCTGGGTTTAATTCTGTTTTAAATATAGTTTAAAAAAGCAACTTTACAATTTGCAAATGACAGTAACTATTTCCCCGCATCTTTAGAAAACTGTTCAAATTATTCTTTTCTGTTCTGCATCTCAGTACTTTTGATGTCTCTCATTGTCCTTTAGCAATCAGCTATAGATGTTATACTTTTAAAAGCTCTTCAAGGCAGAAATACATCCTTACCATTTTACCGCTATGAATTGGGTGTGTAGCTTGAATTAAATGACTTCCCAGATTCCATCGTGACAGCGCCACGACTTGGGAGTACAAATCTCCAGGTCGTAATCACGCTATAACAGTCTTGCCCAGTAGTCTACTACAGTGGCATCTTAATGCCTGCAGTCAGCAGTACAAAGCCTAACTGAAGGATCAGGTAGATATTTCATGCGGCCAGTACTGCTGTACCACTTCTGTTCTGTTGCATCTTGTTGGTTAGAGAGTCTCTGTGGAAGGTGACTTGAGCAATATCCAGATGCACAAGGCTGGAGAACCTCCACCCCAATGAGCCTTTCCAGATCGCTCACCTTAATTCCTGTCAGTGCTGCACAACAAGCTGGCACAGATGTGTCATTCAGCACAGATTTGGCACTGATTTTTTCTGTTGTGGTGATACTCAGTATGTTCAAAATGCTTCATTTTGCCTTCCTTCTCTTTCTGTTAAAACATAAGAGCCAAGACCTCTTGACTCCACATGGGAAAAGTCTGGCATCTACCAAGCTCTAGAAGTCAAAAGCAGCATCTGGCTCTGTGCCTAGTTGACTGGCTGCTCTCCTTTGACCCCCTGAGCTATTTGACTGTTGGCTGTGAAATTGTTTTTTTGTCTAGTGCAAGGTTGTGACTCTGATTAGATTTCCATGTCCATATTATCAACACTGTTCTGTGAAGAGTCTTCTGTGCTAATCAAGCCGCTAGCCACAACCACCATGCATGTCTGCTAGCAACCCCAGGAGGTGTTCTCTGAATGATTTACCTGCATTACAGGAAGAAGATGATGACATTTAAACATTTTAAATTATTTCCATATATATGCTATTTAATTTTAGTTCTGCACTGAATAGGCAAAGTGCGTATTTTGATTTGTATTCTTTTGTTCTGCAGCTATAGCCTCTCTGCATCTGTTTGTAGGTCTGTATCTGAAATGTATACCTAATGTTTTGCAGTAGATGATCCCAGTCTAAGGGAATTGTTTGTTTGTTTGTTTGTTTGTTTGTTTGTTTGTTTTTCTGCTTCTTTTGCAATACTTGCCTTACATATAATGCCAGGGCATGAACATAGTGCAAGGAAATGACAAAGAAAATAGGCTTGACAAACAACAACACTTACTCGTGTCCTGGTGTTCACATAAAACCTTGGGGACTGTCACGTGTTGACATGTTTTAAAACTAAACAACAGAACACAGAAACCTCACAAAGCAGCACTAAATTTCACTAGTGCAATGTAAAGTCAGGAATAAGCAGTAATCGGCACTCCAGAGAACACAGTCCTGTACACATCTATACAGACTTATCAACGTGCTTATGATTTTCAAAAACTGAGTGGGTGCAAGTAGGCAGAAACATTTATGTTTAACCACCTAAAAAATGGTCTGATTTTCAATACTGCCATACAAATAGGTCTCACTACAGTTAAACGTAAAAAGTGAAGCTCTGTATTCTATATCTGTGTTTTTGTTTTGTTTTGTTTTGTTTTTTAATAGTGCTTTTCTTAATGAGTCTATTCTAAATCTTTTTCTAGCAGAGTACTCAAAAAAAAAAAAAAAGAATAATCATCTGTACTGCAATGTACTTACAATAAGTAAAAAATGTGGTAGGAAAGACAAAGTACTACTTTCACAATATCCTGTGCCAAATCACAGGTTATACAATTCAGTTTTTTATTTGCACAGCCATCAGTGCTTTGTAGAGCAATCAGGGAAGATAATACAATCCATTTTAAATTCTCATTACTTTAAAAGTGTTGAATCTTCTTAAATTGTTTCAGGGTTAATTGAGAATTCGCAGTTTTACAATAGACTACGAATTGTTTAGGCTGCCCTGATTCCATACTTTTGTGCATACCTTTGTTGCAAAGTTATAAAAACAACAATAAAAAAGAAACAAAGAAGTGAAATGAAATAATGATCTGCATTGTTACTATTCTAGCAATTTGTTTTTACAGAAGATAAAGCTTCTGGATTGATTAATATTTACATAGTTAAGTGGAAGAACATGTTGGGTTGATGGAAAGTCTTAGTGTTTGGTTCTTTTTCATATAACGTCTATGGGGACGATTTCTGCTCCTGGGGAAGACAGTGGAGAAACTCTGAGTGACTTCTGTGGGAGCCAACTGTTTTCAGTGTTTGTCTCTTTTTCTCATGAACTCCAAAAGGTTTGTTACAGTTTGTTACGCGGATTTAGTAACTCACCACCACTTATTTTTACCTTTTCAGAGCACACAAGAGACCAAATCATGCTTCTGAAGTAGGAATTCAATGAGACCATGTCTTTGTTGGCCTGCAAATTTTCCTTTCTTCTACCTATTGCCATTTTATTTCATTTTACCTACTTTATTTTTCCCCTTCTAACAATCTGTTAGTTTTGATTATTCTCTCGGGAGATACTTGCACTGATAAATTATTTTTCGCGGCATTATCACATAGGACACCTTTCACATGAAAGGTGTTGGCACCTTTCACATGAAAGGCTTGGCACCTACTCATTAAATAGTAACAGGTTTCATGTCAATTATTTACAATTTAAAATATCTGTAGATTTTATGTCTGTTCATGACCTATAACAATTCACTACAGAAAAAGGTTAAAAGGTTATTATAGTAAGTATTGACTATATGATTGGAGGTTTTGTTTAAAATAATAAACATTTAATTGGAGAGGGAATTCATGCCAGTTCATTCATCTCTGTGTTGTTATATGACTTAATATCTTTAACTCATTATAGAATCAGAACATTCCTACATTTATTACTTCAGTCTAATAGGGCAGTTCTTAGTGCATAAAGTTCACAATCTAAATATTTCCAGTAGTGGGGTCTAAATATTTGTGCTGATGACTGCAAACAAAGCACAGCAGTGAATTATGTTACAGGATCTGGGCAGACAGCATTTTCAAATCCTTGTTTGAACAACACACATGTGGTTGAATTGTTCCAAGACTCCGAGCATCTAAATGAAACCATTAGAAGCAGGTAACTTTGGATTACAAACTACAAATCAAATGTGTACAAATTAGGGGGTCTGCATGTAACCAGCTCTTGCGTTAGATCTAATGAATCAAACCTCTCTTTTTGATACTGTACACCACCATTTATAGCATCTTCAGTCCCGCCCGAGATAAATAATTTTAATAGAAAAATGAAAAACACTCAGGCAATAAAAAATAAAACTGCTAGTCCAGACAGAATTTTGAGTCTGGAAAAATACTGTGAGAGAATTTATAAAGTTTGTAAATACCCCTGTTGTTGCAGAAGTCCATTGAAAGTGTTTAGGTACTCTACGTATCACTCCAACCTGTAGGAAACAGGTCATATGTAATGTTTCAAATATTGATTTCTGTACGAAGCTTTGGGGCATCTGTACCCAAAAACATTGACTCAAACTTTTCTACCTTTCTCTTTCAAATGAGCCTAACAGTAATGATCCACCTCAAAGGAAGGCACAAGGTTTAAGTTGTATTTTTTAAGCCTTAAGAGATCTACCTCATAAAAGCCAGTGAGTGCAAAGGCATATTCTTTTGTAGTAATGTAATTAGTCTATGTCTAGATATATAATTTGTTAATGACTTTTATCTTTTTATATAGGTACTCAGTTTATAAGGATCCAGCAGGCTGGCTAGAAATTAACCCTACCAATGGTACCATTGGCACCACTGCTATCCTGGATCGGGAATCACCTTATGTTCAGGACAACATATACACTGCTCTCTTTCTGGCAATAGACAGTGGTGAGTAACTATTATGGATTGTATTCATTAAAGTATATGACTTTTTTTTTTTTTTTTTTTTTTTTTTCCCTGTTTGAAAGCTCATCTTCAAAATGTGCACATTAACAGTAAGCATATGATTCAGCACTTTGGTAAGCAGACACCTAACGGTATCAGAGGTCATTGTGGCAAAACAGAAAAAAAACTTTAAATTTAGAACCACTTTAAGGCTACGTCTCACACATATATTCCTGTGCTGAGATCTCAATATGAGATGGAAATAGTATATGAACAGTCTTGGAAAGTTATAAATAATCTTTTTCAGAGTTAATTTCTTCACAATATTTGCGTAGTTAGTAAGCCTCGGGCACCTAAATACCAATAACAACCCATCCCTGATATGCTGAATTCTATTCTATGAAATGACAGTGGCAATAAAAACATAAGTAAAAGCCCTTGTTAAAATGCAGTATTTTTTACATATTACATGGATTAAAGTTCCTTCTGTCAAATATAATCAAAATTAAAGTGTCTAGTGAAAACTCAGTAAGTGACTTCAGTGGCACAGAAAGAAAGAGAAAATCCTGAGCATTTCTGCAAATCTCTAGAGCTGATGGCACAAAATAAATAAAAGATTTGTCTGCAATATAACAGCTAATATGTTAACACTTTTTCACAGCTGCAGCTGGTTTAGTCCTGGTGATGAATTGTAAAATGTTCTTTTTAGGAGGGTAATTCTATATTTTTGTAGCCACATGACTCAGGGAACATTTGCAGGGCCTGACAGGAAAAAGAAAGTATTATCTTCAATATAAAAGAAAAAAAATCTGCTGACACGATGATTTACTTATCTATTCATATACGTATGACTAGAGCAGTGTGCTCAGGTGGCCAAGAAGGCCAACGACATCCTGGCTTGTATCAGGAACAGTGTGACCAGCAGGGCTAGGGAGGTGATCGTCCCCCTGTACTCAGCTCTGGTGAGGCCGCACCTCGAGTACTGTGTCCAGTTTTGGGCCCCTCGCTACAAGAAGGACATGGAGATGCTTGAGCGGGTCCAGAGAAGGGCGACGAAGCTGGTGAGGGGCCTGGAGAACAAGTCCTACGAGGAGCGGCTGAGGGAGCTGGGCTTGTTCAGCCTGGAGAAGAGGAGGCTCATGGGCGACCTTATCGCTCTTTATGGGTACCTCAAGGGAGGCTGTAGCGAGGTGGGGGTTGGCCTGTTCTCCCACGTGCCTGGTGACAGGACGAGGGGGAATGGGCTTAAGTTGAGCCAGGGGAGTTTTAGGTTAGATGTTAGGAAGAACTTCTTCACTGAAAGGGTTGTGAGGCATTGGAACAGGCTGCCCAGGGAAGTGGTGGAGTCACCATCCCTGGAAGTCTTCAAAAGACGTTTAGATGTAGAGCTTAGGGAAATGGTTTAGTGGGGACTGTTAGCGTTAGGTCAGAGGTTGGACTCGATGATCTTGAGGTCTCTTCCAACCTAGAAATTCTGTGATTCTGTATTTGTCTTAAGAAATTTTCATAGAAAAATGTAGCTCTAAACTTATTTCTGTTTTTACTTGCTATTGAATAAAGATCTTTTAAATGCATCTATAAAATGGGGTACACTGGGAAATGTCTTAGGATAAGAGTAAAAAGTCAGGATAATATTTTTTTGGCATTATCAGAAGGACAAATTTGCATCCTGTTTAAAGGTGGAGTCAAATATCCTCAAGAGAAAATGTGGAACAGAAAGTTGAATATTTCTTACTGTGGAAATTGGTCTGAATGAAAATGGATTTTCATAACTTTTTGGGTAGAACTTTATCGTGCTCTCAGGGCAGTAACACTCATTCATCCATTCCAAGCCAGGAGCCTTACTGCTAGGTGACCCCTTAAGTCCCAGAACGCTTCCCTGGAAACATTCAAACTCTGGAAAAACAAGAGGAGGGAAAGGTGTCTGTGCACTGAACAGCAGAAGAAGGGAAGGTATTTAACATGGGTTAGAGAGGAAGGAACCCTCTTCCATTGAGATACTGGGTCAGCATCTAATTCTAGCATCTGTTGTGTTTATTTGTAATTTGGTCGTCCTGTTAGCACAGGAGCTGATCTACTTGAACATTATTGACTTCTTTGAATGAAGTAATTAGAAACCACAAGTGTGTATTTAGTATGGGGATGCTAAGGTGTTAATAATGATCATTCAGAGTATTGTACTACTTCATTATATGTAGCTCAGACATATGTGGAAATAGCATTAAATAGCAGTGCTTAAATAGGTGGTATTAACCTTGTGGTCTGTATCAGCCCTGGATTAATTAACAAAGAACACATTAAACTTAGAAGCAGGTTGGTAACTGGAAAAATTGCTGTTGATTTGTCTAACTATGTAATAATGATATCTGGGGGAGCTGGTAGGAGCAAGAGCTGCTCTGGAGCTCCAGCCTCAATGGGCAAAGCCAGAGGAAGATGCTTGCACATCTTCCCAAGTTCAGTTTCTGACAGTACTGCCAGGAGTTTCAGCAGTGTTAATGTCAATTGATAGTATAAGGGATTGCAGACATGATGCTTACTGTGGAAACATCTGTGAGTTATGTGCTAATTTTTAACAATATTTGTATTCATAGCATATAGAGTTTATATAATTACAGAAGGGATCCGGTTGTCCCATCATATTTCATTTTTTTTATGAAATAAAAAAATGTTTTTAACATTTTTTGTCACATATGGTCATTGTTTTTAAAGTGACCATACCATTTGGGTGCTATTTTAGTTGAAGAAATGACAGCTGAAAACAAAATTTACAGTGATACTTTTTTCATACCATTTCACTGATGTCAACAGAGAATCTGTCACTGGATTCATCAGACACTAGCTTCTGGTTATTACACTTCAGTGCAGGGGACAAGTGCTGGGGCATTTTTCTTATTTGTAAAATGTTGAAGATTTCTGTCAGAAGTAAAACCAGGAGCTTCATGGTTGGTAGTTCTTTATATAAATCCATATATCTTTTTTTCAGTAAATCACAAAAGTATTCTTTACTGTCATTCAACTCTAAATTGAGTCATTTTACTGCAGTAAGTAATACGGTTGTTTACAAAATTATTTTTGAACTTGATGCTCTTTTTCAGCATTGTCTAATTAACTGAAATGTAGCTAAGTAAGTATGAACTACATTACTTCTGCTCTAAACATCTAAAGGTTCCTGTACCTTCAGAAACACAAGTGAAACAATGTGTAATAGCAAGTTTGATGGACACGGTATTAATTTTATAGATAATAAAGTTTGACCTTTCATTGAGGAAAATTTTACGTTAAAAAGGACTTTTTGGAATGAATATCCTAATTTGCTCTGTACTTTTGATTTCAGTAAAGGTCAAGGTAGTGTCTTTAGAATTTGAAAACTCTTTATTAAATACTTGTGTGGACATAGAGTCTCTGGTCTATTAAAGAAGAAATTAAATAATGGTAGGAAATATCATGAAGCAGTGTTAATACATTGAAGTGTCATGAACTGTGTTTAATCTGAGAATGAGCTCATAATGGGACAAAGTCATATTTATGCAAACTTAGAAAACATCAGAGGTTTCTTTCAATTAACGAAAGTGCCAACAATAGAGATCATTTTATTTATTGAATTCATTATTCTAATCAGTAAAAACAATGCAATATCACCACAATACAGTGCAATTACTGGGAGTGTATTTGTAAAACTAGTATAGATTAAATAAAGGCAAGAAGTCATTTCAATTTGAGAAATCTGCTTGCATCAGACCTTCCAGGAGATCTGCTGTGTAACCATGTTGTAAGGTCATCCTACACATGGTAGCACATTATGGAGTATATGGAGGACTCATAAAGCAGAATACATGTATGTCTCTATGTTTTTCTTATAAGGTCAGTCATGCTAAAAGACTCTGCAGGAAGGGTCCATTTTTCACCTACATTCTTAGAGTTTACGTTAGAATTTAGAAAACATAAGGCAGGAGAAAAACATTAGTATTATGGAGGGGAAGCTAAAAAATAATCTGGAAGATGTATGAAATCTAAAAGAAAAAAAAAAGCTAACTATGGTTTCTCCTTTTCTTTAAGAGAGAGGAAGCAATAACGATATATATTCAAACAGTCTTAAGTTAATGAACAATGTTATTGTAGTGAGGCACAATATCCTAGTTAATGTTCCCATTGTATAGTCTTTTCCATCTCTTTAGAAGAAAAAACTTGGTTACCTTTGTTTCCATAATACATGGAAAAACCACCTATGCTGTTCAGGTATGTAAGCTGCTGGTGAAAAATGCTGAAAAACCAATGCTCAGTCTTGCTGACTTGGCTTAAATACAGTTCTCTACTTCCCTCTTCTGATGCCACCTGGGCAGGGCACAAATAAGTTAGCAGTGTTCTCCCACTGAGACAGAAACTCTCAGCTATTGCCAGTGAGCCAGCTTCTGCCAGGTTCACGTTTTTAATAGATACAGCTTTCAATATACTAAATCGCAGTAAGCAGAGTTTCTTACAGCAATAACCCAGGAGTGAAAACCACCTTTTTCTTTTCTGAAAGTGTTTTGCTCCCTGTGTTCCATCACCATCCCCAGCTTTTGACATCTTAAGTGTTTGCATGGCAGCCATCCCTAGTATAGGCAGGATGTCCAACAGGACGGTTGAGCTGCAGGAAATCAGCTTCAGGAGCAGTAATCTCTATTTCATGGACTATACGTGAAACAATAAGTTATAAGAAGCCATAAGAAGTTATGTCTAGATTGGAGTGATTTCAGTGTTTGCCTCGAGTTGCACTGGTCATTATTTATTTATTGATTTATATTTAAAAAGGGAATTTGGGTTCCATGACCGTATCCAGTTTGCCATTCTAAGGAAAATGAGGAAGGATTCAGAGTCTAATTTTCACTTTTTTCCTTTTTTCTGGGTACTACATAAACTACTTTCAGGCATTCATTGTGCTCTTCTTGATACTCCTAATCGTTAAAAGGAAAAATTTTCATTCTGTAGTACAGGTAATGAACAGAAACAGACAACAGCTAGAAAAAAATGGAGTAACAAAGATGTGTAACAATTTGGAAACAGAATTTTTCCTTACATGTATCTAACCTGTCTTCTTGCTTCATATGTACGTAATTAAATTACCACAGATTGATTCCACCTAAAACATGCTATTTTTGAAGAAATCAGGCAATTAGTTGCCATGGCTACCCAATTAAGCCAGTTTTATACTCCTTATCTTAATTGCTGTATTAATTGAGAAGAGAAAATAAACTGAATACTCATCCTTTTCTTGCCATTTTAAATTTCAATAAAATATGAATCGCACACGAAATATTGTTTTAATTTGTCATCATGGACTCATGATTAGAAAAAGAAATTAGAATGCTGAAAACAGTATTTAAGACGGATGGCATATGTCAGTAGCAATTCAATATGCTGAAAGAGCTGTGCTCTTTTGAAATGTAATTACTCAAAAATAGGATCTGCATATATTATCTGAATGAATGAAGGATTGCAACTTTTAGCAATTATTTATTTTATAAATCAAAAAAATCAATATGCCAATGCATATTTTTAAAATAGGAAATTTCAGCTCATGGGAAATTTGGGACCTCTTTTATAGAAAATGTCAGCGTGTGGCATTTATAAGGCCAGTTTCTGAGTATGTCAGATTCTGAGCAGCACATCCATATCTTAGTATCTTCCCACTGTTGGTTCCATTTACTTTAGTTGAACCATTAATGGAGTTCAGCTTGAACACAAAAAGTATTGGAATATGCCTTTCTGAATGGGATTTATGCCTGCACAGAGAGTACCTGCTGCCAAATCACCAGGCATGCACACGTTTTCTGATTAGAAAAACAGCATATGGAGGAAAAAGAGAATTATGAGGGAGGAGACTCAGAAATTTCAGTTAAATTTTCATAGCAGTATTGTTATAAAGCATGAACCATTATTTCTCACAGTCTATATCTGAAATATAATCACTTAAAGAGAGAGCATGTTACATAGTCTAACCACATACTGCACAGTCTGAATGCATAGCTCCCTCCAACACTTCGGAAATTTCTACAATGTTCCTTTCATTCTTTGTTCTCCTCTTTTCTTGCCCTATTGAATACAACAAAACAGCTTCTCCTTCCCGTATACATGAAGATGAAAATAGAGAAACTGGTGAAAAAAAACACATCCAAGGAGAGATCGTAGGCAGTCCTACAATTTGTAGTTAGTTACATGGGAGTAAAATGAAGGAAATTCTGTAGACATCATTAGAGTTGTTCCAAATTGACCTTTGATATGACTATGATTCAAATATGGTTTATAGAAGTTTAAAGAGAGAAAGCTTTATTCATGATGGGTCAGAGGAAAGGTAATTGTGCCAGAAATTAGAAAACTCATATTCTCAAAGGCTTTTTTTCTGCTCAGATATGAAGAAAAATTGTTCTTACTGTAATTGCTCAAACAGTTAGTTCCACCTTCTCATTCTGTATCCATTTAACTGTTAGCCAACTAAGAAGTAGCATCTGGAAAAAATAAAAAAATAAAAAAAATTAGTCTTTGCGGGTTAAATAAATGATAGTGCAAGATTAAAAAATACTGCTAAATGGTAAACCATAAATAGCAAAATTGAAAATAAATAATTTCCATTCTATCAGCTTGAGAGAAAATCTGTATGGCAATGGATACCCTACAGATTTGGCAGAGGACAAACCACTTGCTCTAGGAATTAAATGGCCTTGTAATTTCTGCATCATGACATAGAAGGACATAAATAATATGTATTAATTTGATGGTTCTGGAAGCTTAATTAAGTAAGAAGAAAATAGTGCAGAAGTCTTTTTACCATTCATAATGAGCATGTAGAAAGGGACAGTTCATGCTCTATTCTTCCTAAAATACTGTTCTAGTTTCAAGCAGTACTATGGCTTAGATCTACATGTATGTAGCCACTGGATTCTTTAAAGCGGTTGATTTTTCTTCTTTGGAAATTTGATAAATACCACCAGATTCCCTGATCTCCAATGCTCTTCAAAAAGAAGGTATATTAATTTTAAATTAAATTCCTTTTTTTCCTAATAATTCTTAATTAAACATTGTTCTGTAAAAGCAGTTCTATAAATATTGTTTTGCTGTAAAGACCAAGATAGAAAACATTAATGTTTTATAAACAGAATAATTTATATATTTAGCTTTTGATGCCATTAGGTGAACTTTCCAAACTTAAGTAAAAACATGTATTCTTATGCCTTAACTCTTTATGTTTTGTGTCTTGGGATTTTGGTAGTTGATTATCAATCCTTTGTTTCTTAACCGCGCCACTAAACAAATTGTATTATGTACAAGTATAAACTGACTTTCATCTGATTTAGCAAAGGCTACCTTTCACATAGCATGTGGAAAATTATTTTTGTGTTTGATAATACTTATTTATCCCTTGTGCAACTTGTTCTGCTTTAGATCAAATCAAGTTTGGTGTCAAACGAGAAAAAAAGTCAAGCTCAAAGAGAAAATATTTCTTGAAGATTTTCATGTTGGTTTTCACAAATGAAATTCAGTTTAGCTGAAAAAATGTTGTTATATCCAATTTGTTTAGCTAATAATATCCTTTAAATCTACAAATTAAAAAATATATATATTTTAAAAACACACTTCTAGAAGATATATATCTCGGTTATTCCAAAGAGGGACTTTGGAATTAAAAAACAAAATAAAATTCAGAACTCAAAGCTTAATGAAGGATGGATAATATAGGTTTAATTATTTGATTTTAGAGGCCTGTTAACCGAAGAATATCATTTTAAGTAGCACTGTTCAAGTAATTGTTTTACCTGGATACATACTTAAGAACATTTCCACAGCTTTAAGAAATATGCTTTTTCATTTTCAAGAATAATCTAAATTCACCGTAATTTCAGATGTCCCAAACTGTTCATTTTCTAAGTTTTGAGTATGTTTTTGAATGCTTGTATAACGTATTCAGGGTCATTTAGGCTAATGGTGGCACTTGAAAATAGGAAAGCTGGAAGAAAAGGACTAAATCTTTCATGATTTTGTTTGTGTGTGTGTTTGTTTATGTTGCATTTAAACAACATTTCCATCTTGCAAATATTCTACTAATTTAGAACAATCATTCTATCTGGCTCCTGTAAGTACATGCCAGCAATTCAGTGTAAATGGATGTCTATGCTTAACCACTGCATGCCCAACCCTACTCTTAGAAGTGAATGTAGGGTCTAAACATGAAAACTGTTCCAACAGTGAAGTGCCTAATTAGTTTTTCCCAGTGTTATTGTTGTTGTTATTGCTCGGTTAATGGAGGAAAACACCATTGCATGTGAAAATGTCAGGCTGGCATGGCTCACATGCTGGTACAGCCAGTGGTATGTTTCCCAGGGCTTCCTTAGCATTGAGTGAAACAAATGTGTGAACTCAAAATGCTCTCATGAAAGTCACATATTGAGTTAACATCATATAAAAACAACTTTCATATAAATGATTTGATGCTACATAGCTATTAACATCTTCACTGACTACTTTAAAGCTTCTGTAGATATGTCTACATAAAGTGTGGTGAGACATTTGGACATGATTGTGGACTTACTCATGCAGCATGGAACCATCTATCAAACTTTTATGATACTAACTGTAGGATAGAAATGCAGGTGCAATGAAATAGGATGCTATGCAGGCAATCCTTAGTCACATGACATTTCCTTTGGATACCCCCAAAAATTAAGCCCTTGACTTTCCCTGACTTCTAAAGATGTTTGGTTTCTTACTGTGCTAGGCATATTTGAAAGTCTCACTTCCTGCGTGGTGTTTGCCAACTCTGTATTTCTGTTGTCATGTCAAGTAAATGAAAATAGTTGTTGTTGGAAGATACACTGATGAGGAATATCTTAATTCAGTTTCAAAACAGGTCAAATATCATCTTTAATTTCAGGAAGCATAGTTCAGCCATATTAGAAATCTGTATACAACAACATCACATCTCTGTAAGAAAATTAGAAAGGGGAACGTGAAATGTCTCTTCATGTCCATAAAAATGTTATGCTCAGATTAAATGCATCATCAGCCATTCAACCATATGATTGCTTGTTAGACATGCCATTTTATGCAAGTCTTGATACTTCAGAGAAATGTCATCTTAGTCCATGGCCATCGTTGTCCATAATTGGTATCTTTTAAGAATCTAACTACCTGATTCGCAGCCTCATTTGAGTAGTTAGATGTCTAAATGCCATCATTGTTCCTATGGGAACTTTCTGGACCAAAGCTTAACGCTAGTTTTCAAATTTCTTGGCCAGGTTTTTCTATAGAGGGCTCATATCTTAAGACATTATATTAATAATTCTGATATGATTCTGCCTAGCTTTTCATTAAAATACAACTAAATAAAAGTATACATATTATATTTTTCTATAATATTTCTTTTGATACTGTTCTTTAAAGTAAAGGTAGCAACACAGTCATTTATGCTGATAGCACTAAAATTAAATTTAACGTCTAGATCTTCTAGTAACAGTTCTTTGCATTACAGAGTCTGATCCACAGACAATAGATCCCATCATATTCTATGGTGGTATCTAACTCATGAAATAGAACTACTTTTTTTAGTCTATTTTTTGCTCATTGCATCTTACAACAGCAGTAGCTATTGCCGAACTGAAGACTGCTATCAGAAGCTTTTTGTGTGGTCTAATGCTAGGATATGAAGACATTAACAGTCCTAATGCAATTCAGATAATGTATCATAGATTTCCAATTGCAGCATGATCTAAGACAAATCTGTACATTTTTAGTGTTCCCAACCACATTTTCAGTCTCACAGACCTTAACTAACTTGGAAGACCTTACCTGCATTACAGTCTCATTGAAGATTACTCATTAAGGTTCTCAGTTTTGACCTAGATTATTAAAATCAGGATTCAATACCAAGCTCTGATTTTCTTTCAGTATCCAAACTAGCCATCCTTCAGTCTGTTTAGCAGCTTTTACATATGTGAGTAATGAGTAACACGATGAGATTTCATTCATATGCTATAGTATGTTCACTGCTATGCCACTTATGGGAGCCTTAGGAGGAATGTGAAATTTTCTCTGTCCCAAATGATTCTAAGTACCTGCAGGTTCAAAGAATTCAGCCTCAGTAGGAATAGCCAGTTCAGTGGCAAAAATGGGAGCTGAGCTCTTTTGAAAAGGTGCTTCCAAGGGTTATCAGACTGAGCCCTTGGTTTAAGCCTTAATTATCCTTTCAGCTAAAGTTTTACAATAAAAATTAGAAGTTTTATTTCAGAATTTAAATATGCTAAGGAACTCTTTCATTTCAAAACTAGAGCTGTCTAGAGATCATGGGATTTTTTGAGTGTTTCTTATTTCAAAGGCATATTACTGTCAAATTTATAAAAGTCATATATTCCCAATGGATATGTTGTGACCATTTTTCCTTGATTCACTTTTTGTTGCATTTTTTATGACATGCATGTTAACAAGCATCAGTTTATGACCTTGACATTAGCTTATTTTTTCTTTAGGAAGACTTTATAAATCACTGAAAGATTTTGTTTGAATCATTAGAAATAAAACAACCAGAGAATAAGTCATTGAAATGGACAGAAGCAATTTCCTTTCTCCTTATTTGTGCGTAATAGTTGACTGGCCCATAAGCCATATAAAGATAGTGAAACATTAACATAGCAGAAAAAAATGCAGCCATATCTGCATTTGACAAAATAACAGTACATTCATAATGCTGTTGGCTTCTTAATTTCAAAAGGCAGATTTTAATATTACTGACTTCAGAGAAAGATAAGAAGGGCAGTGCATATGACATTATCAGTCCAGTGTGGAAATAATGCATTCAAAATTAAAGACAGCAGTTTAATTAAGTGCATGAAAGGCTGGCTTTTATGATCATATTTCAAATACTCGAATGTCTTTTCATCCATTCTGCTGTATGACTTTACTTAATAATATATCAAGAACAAAAAATGTATTGGAGTCTTTCTGCAAATTCAATTAGTCCAATAAAAAGTGAAAAATAATTTCTTTTTCATTAAAAAGAACTCAACCCTAAACCTCCTGATGACAAAGTGAGAGATGGGGGGGAGCTAAGGAACTATGAAAATTCTGCCTTTGTTATGCATTTATGTGTGCATGAAACAGATGAAGTGTCACCATTAGTAACATTTGTTATTTGAAAGGACTAATTGCATTCTGTTACAGTTAGGAGTTTATCAGATCCAGACCACAGAGTATTTACTTCTCCCTTGCTATGCACTCACAGTGCAGCAGTAATTCCATAGTTTGGTGGGCTGCTAAAGTGTACCTCTTTCAATGATAAACTCAAAACCACTGTCACATGTTGCAGTACTGCTTTACAGGTTAAGAACAATCTCTTGAATCCTTTCGACCTGCTGAGGGGTTTATAGGTAAGGGAAGTGCAGAGATTACAGATCTTGAATAGTAAACCAGTAAAATGAGCAACACAAACAACTCTTCAGTAAGTTCCGCATTTAAAGTGGGAAATTAGCAAGTATGGTATATAATGAAGGAAAAAATGTCCTTTTGGAAAACTTTTAGATCAGTCCAAATGGGATAGCAAAGGGATCTGTAATACGATTTTGATATTTAGACCAAAATCAGTAGGTTACTGGCTCAACCATGGCACACATCTGTAGTGACTGAAAGTTATTACTTGTCAGCTCCTCTCTGACCTCTGTGAAATGAGGTGCTTGGATCAGTCTGGCTCCCAGCGGGCAGATGTCTCCATTACAAACACTTCCAGTGCCATGGCTGGTTTGTCAGTCACAGCCTCAGTGTAAAGGCTTGTCCTGGTACCATGGTGAATAAACACCATTCTCACCTCTGAAACTGGATCTTTCAGGTCAGGGCTGAGACAGGCTGGCAAATAATTCGAGAAAGCTTGAAACTCCACTGCTAGCACAGGATGGCTCTGGGAAAATAAAAGATCTCATTTTCTAGCGTTGCAGGCTGGCAGGTTTTACTTCACAACATAAGTAAACGTTGGGCCTAAGGGCTGTTGAGGAATGATCTGCTCCTAGTCTGTTTATGGGTCCCAACCATACAAATTGATTCTCTTCTGCTGTCATTTTTCCTCCTATTTGTCTTGTTATTGGTTCTTTTAATACCACACTGTCTATGTAGGGGATGTTTCCCACTATCATTCTCTCAGTATGTGTCCATGAACAGCTTCTGTTCCAGATACCTATTCATGTCCTAATCTCATTTTGACTTCAAAATATTATTCTTCCAGAGGTTTCCTTAGAATAATTGTCCATACTGTAGAGAAACAGATAGGGTGCATTTTGAAAATATAGCAACAATTTACAATAGTGACTCTTCCATATCTTGAAACAGTAGTTTTCATGTAAAAGAAGGAAGACATATAAAAATTATTTTCCTTGGCAAGCAGAGTAAGAGAAATGTTTATGAAGTACGATTTAATAAACACTTGTGTTCTTTCTTCACTTAGGTAACCCTCCTGCTACAGGTACAGGAACTTTACACATCACCTTGGAGGATGTCAATGACAATGTCCCATCCCTTTATCCAACACTGGCAAAAGTCTGTGATGATGCAAAAGATCTCAGAGTAGTAGTACTAGGAGCATCAGACAAAGACCTTCATCCCAACACAGATCCATTTAAATTTGAACTGAGTAAGCAATCCGGCCCAGAAAAATTGTGGAGAATCAGCAAGATTAACAGTAAGTTTATTTATTTATGTATTTATTTATTTATTTATTTTTCTTATGCATTTAGTCCTCTTGCCTCTAACTCAAAGTATAATCACCTCGAGGCTGTTCATTATGTGAATTCAACAGCAGCAGTGCATGGAAGTCCTGCAGGATGAATCCATTACTGCTGCTGTCCAGTGTTTTTTTCTAGGACCAGCTGCCTGGTGGGAAATACTAATAGTTTGTCTGCATTTTGTCTGACACAAGATTTTTTCTCCTCTTAATACATCATCCAAACTTTTCTCTTTTAGTATTGCTTTAAAGAATGTCTACTGATGACCTATAATTTTGTAAAGGTTACCATATTTTTTTTTTCCATGGAATTTGTTTGCAAGGGATGCACAAAGCTTTGCTATAGGACAGCATGGATCTTTTGCATGGGCTTTAGCAGTACAACTGAAAAACTTGCTGATTTCATGTATTTGAACTTTAGAATTCACAAATACAATACCCAAATGTACTGGACATATATATATATTATCATCAGTAAGAGCATTTTAGAATTGTGAGGACCAGAACTGGACACAGTACATCATGAGTGGCCTGACACTGAGTGGGATGATCACATCCCTATCCCTGCTAGTGATGAGCCTACTGATGCAGCCAAGGATCCACTTTGTCTCAATTGTTGCAGTGGCACACTGCTTACGTTAAGCTCGATGTCCCCCATGTCTCTTTCAGCAAGGCTGTTCTCTGGACTTTTAGCAACTCATTTCATATTCTGCTTAGAAAGGACTAAAAATGTCTGTGCCTGCCTGAAGGTTATCATGGACAGTGTGAAGGAGTCATTTTCTTTGCTGTTTCCCTGTTTGCCAGTGATGAAACCACCCTGTGCTAAACCTCCTAAAAGAGCACACCTGGCTACTAAGAGCTGTTAAGTCTCACTGTTGCTTAGATGAAGCAGAACTGTGGATCTGAAGGGGCATTATTTCCCTTCACTGCTGCCTTAGTGAAATTGTGGAAGCAGTTAAGCAGTTTCACCTGTGCTTCCTTGCAAGAAGGGAATTTTCCTTTGGCAAATAGATAAGTTCTTCCCTCTCGTGTTGCTTTGGGGATGACATGCCTTAGCATTTCATTACTATATTCATTTCCACAGTAAACTCTGCCAATAATTTGAAGACCAAATAATATATTTAAACAAAAGGGACTCTTGAAAGTCTTTCTTTTGATGGGGTTTGGAATATGTTTGCAATTAGCTGTAAGCCCCTGAAAGAATTTCTGTAACTGCCTCTTCTTTATGTAAGAAGTACAATTCTCTTCAATTCAGTTCAATTCTCTAATCTTTTTCTTAGAGTGCTCTCATTTTCTTCTTAATTTCCAGGAGTAAATGTGACATATCTGATACTGTTTACAGATTCCTCTTCTTACCCAAGTGACTACTATTTGGCTAATTCTTACCTCCTGATCATTTTCAGATACTCATGCCCAGGTCGTCCTGCTTCAAAACCTGAAAAAGGCTAATTACAACATCCCAATCTCAGTGACAGATTCTGGAAAACCACCTCTGACTAACAACACAGAACTGAAATTACAAGTGTGTTCCTGCAAGAAATCCAGAATGGACTGCAGTGCAACTGATTCCCTTCATATCAGCATGACCCTGATCCTTCTTTCACTCTTCAGTTTATTTTGTAAGTCTTTTCTTTAACTGTAAGTAATGAAGTGTTATTTAGCTGCTTATCTGTGCACTCTATAAGAAAACTTACCAAGGGAGAAGTTAAATTCATACATTGATAGCATAATGCAGTAACTTTATTTTTTCCCTGAGGAAGTAGCTACATAAAAGTAGGAGGGGAGGGCTTTTTCACTCTCACAAAGTAGCAAAAAATGCCTGGTTGTCAAATTAAGAAATAGAAGCAATAATTCTAAGAATCAAAGAGAATTAAAGCTAGCATATGATAAACTAAGAAGTACCAGCTGTAGTAACAGATTTGTGAGACACTTTCTTTCATCTCTCCCCACTTGAATTCAATTCAAAATCAGAAACAGGAGATTAAAGGTGTTCTTGTAACAATAGCTATTCTGGGTCACCATGAAAATGAGTACTGCCTGCTTCGATCTATTCCTCTGTATGAAGTGCACAAGCAACTGGAACATAAGGAACTTACTCAAGATTCTGGCCTTAGAGACAGACAAAATTGATAATCAGAATTGCACATCTGGGTTGGGGGAGAGAGAGAACTGATGCATACAGAGGACGCTTCTGCTGCTTCTGAGAAAGCTTTCTAAAAGTCTTATGAAATTCCTAATCTGAATTAGAAGGTGATTAAAAATAAAAAATCATAATAAAAAAAAAAAAGGAAATCCCAGAATAACTGCAGAGTAGAAATTCAAAGCTACAGAATTTTGACGTCTAACCTAGATATGTACCTGTGACGGTTTTCAGCAATTTTTTGATGTCTGTTAAAAAGGAATTGCTGTATCCCCTATTGTAGCAAACTATTATTCAAGGATTATTACCATCATCTTATGTTAGCAGAATGCATTGCATGGTGAAATACTACCTGAGCCATAGTAAGAGGCCATATATTCTTGATGAGGTACAGCCTACCATGAGGCAGAGGTAGAGGTCAAGGCAGATATAGTTTACACATCTGAGGCTTGGTGTATGCTTGATAACACACAGTGTCAATTTTGTTTTCTTATAACATATTACTTTTATCCCAAAAGGTTAGCATGAAGGTCATTGTGAGAGAATTAGAAGTAGCTGATGTTTGTGATGCTCTTTGAAGATGAAAAAGACTATATAAATGCTAAGTGCAAATTCCTGTTCTTTGTTCCAATCAGTGACATCTGAAGTATCTCCATTGGCTTTGCTTCAGTTGTTCTGAGTTTAGTCGACTGGAAACAAATGCAGACTTCAGCTGTTAGAAGTAATATGTTAGAAATATGTGACAGTACATGACACCATTGCATCATTGATATAAATATGCAGCCCATTGATTCAAATATATTCTTGTTACCACTTCATAAATGTTGCTGGGGCTACACTAAGCATGACTTTCACCACTGGGCTAACATTTTTAGATACGATTTGTGCTTGAACTTTATTTGCATTATTGAATCTGCTTAGAATATATTCGGGTGGAGAAAAGCATTTGCATTTGAAAGTATTCATGTTGACGTTTTCTAGCCCCCAAAGAGGTCTGATCACTTTCCTTAGATTGAGTTATAAAAAGCAGTTCTAGGTGTTGGAAAATGCTTCTTGAGTTGATCTTCTGACTACAGATCTTCCCCAGCTGAACTGTGGGCGGAATATAGGCCCCTGGCATCTGAGCACTGTGTGGTGCTCGGAATGACACAGGGATTCCCTGTCCTACTGTAAAAGATTAAGTAGCACTGAATAGTCTTAACAACGTGAAAAAATAAGACATGCCTCAAGCCTTTCTAGGCAAGTCTTATATTCCTTCAGAGTGCTGTAATAGTAAGTATTGAGAAAGAGAACTGTAATCTTAAGCAACGAGTGGAGTAAGAATGTGCACGTAATCTGCCAGCAGTTTATTCAGTGTTACTTACTGGTACCAGTCTGTTCTCTGAGCAATAAAACCGAAACAAAGGGACACTGCAGGTGAGTTGAAGGGATGGTGAAGGATCTCCTCCTTGAGACTAAGGATGTTTGTACACAGTTGTTGTAAGTGATAGCATGAATTCTCTAGCTAGGTTTCAGCATAGCCAGATGTAGTCTTCAGCACAGGACTGTATTGTTTTTCTTTGCCAACATTTGCTACCATTTAGTTGTGTATTTCAGTTTCACCCAGTCATGCAGAGGGAGGGTAGTACTCCGTGTCTGGTACAGTTATCTATTCATGTTTGTGCAAAGCCAGCAAGCATAACAAACATTTTCCTTAGGTGCAGACGGAGACAGAGAGATGTGAAAGAATGGGGCCACGAGACAGTTTAAATAATGTGGTTCTGTATCTGAACTTCTATAAAATCATAGAATGTGCTGGTATCATTGCATTCCCAATTCATTTCTACACACAGTTCGTTTATAGCTGCGATTAGTTCCATTGCAATGTTTTGTCTAGTCCAAATATTTATCAGAGTAATCAAAGATTACGATGCCATATAAACAAAGAGAACTTTAGTGCTTATTGAACAGATGAAATATCCCATTTCTAGTGGCAAGTTATGGGTTTAATTTTTGCAAAAGCCCTTACGAGGCTCACTTTGCTCCCAGTATTTATGTTTTATGAGGCTCTTGTTCCTAGGAGGTAAATCCTTCAGTCAAATGAACTTTGTTATTCATGCCAAAGTATTTCTTTTTGTATTTGACATCTGGTGTGAGGATAGATAGCCCTGTGAAAGAGCTGTTCATGGTAAAAATGCCCTGCATGAATTTCCTCCCTTTACAAAACATCTTGGTATTATCATTTAAATGGTACAATTATTATCTATACTTAGAATATGTGCCTCTTTTGTAAGTCATGGAAGAAGTCATATGTGGCAGATTTCTGAAGTAACTCAGCATAGAACTGAAGAGCCTGATTAAAACTGTAATGCATGCAAAAAGCAGCAGTCTCACCTATTCTGTAGCTGCCTGCTGTGTTCAGGATATTGAGAGATAATGGTATACAGACTAGAGAGTTGCCCAGATATACTTATAACAATAGAAATTTTAGGAGTTCTTGTCAATCAGAAGTAAGAAATGTGAGATAATGAAGTATATGGGCAGACTGCAGCTTTTCCACAACAAAACAATAAACTGTTTGGTGGAATTAAAAGATGCTGAATGAACAGTTGATTTCTAGGTCCTACTGCAGCCAACATAGAACCAATTTGTTCAGATATAACTTAGACTTTAGTAATTCAGATTGAGGAAGAAGAAGATATCAAAAACTAGATCTGGGTTCCTAGTCAGGGAGCAGGACTACAAAAATCATACTTGAGGAAGGGAAAAGCAGGAGAAAAAATGTATGTTATGGGGCATGACTGGTGCTGAGCCTGAGATTGCCCATGTTGTTCCTTACTGCTCACTCATTTCCTCATATTTTCAACTGACACAGGTAAATTATCTCTGTTCGGATTGAACGTAACCAAAGTGAGGGGCTCAACAACACTAGAGGTACAGACGGTACCTCCGGAAGGCTCCCAAACATTTTCAACAAGAGAATATCTACAAACTTCCTAATGATGAGAGGGAGAGAAAACAGGCCCCTTACTGCAACCTACAAAGTGGTAGCTGACATTTAATTTAGGTTTGAATGAAACATACCTAAAAGGGAGAATAGCAGTCCCTGCAAATTTTGCTTAATTCTCATCAATTTAAAAACAAATGACTGTTAAGTGTACTTTTTACATTTAACAGCAATCTCATCACAAGATATATTGAGGTTGGTAAAGTTGTTCTTTTTCTACACTGGGAGTGATGTGTCAGAGAAAGTTTCTGTGAAAAATTCGGTTAGAACAAGTCAAAGACATAGATTAAAGAACTTTTAGGATTTGAGTTACGCACAAGTGATGAGGAAAACATGACAAGTTAAAAAGGTAAAATATCAAAAACAAATCTGTGTATATTGTCATAATGAGCTCAGCAACAAAAACCCTATGGAAATCTGCAAAAGAACTACTCTAGCTGGCAGGATTAGGCTTTATATCAATGACAAAATATTTATATTATTATTTAAGGGACTGTTTTAATTCTGGAATTTTAATTTGACAATAATTATTTCACTTAATTGGCTAATCATAGAATGATAATTGCATTTCATATTTCCTTTCATATTTTACAAACATAAAAGATGAAGTTAGATTCAAATTCATTGAAACAAGGTACTGAAATAAGATTCAAAAACACAGCAGTCATGTCTTGAACAAGGAGACTTTGGAGCATTCATTAGTAGGTCAGTCACACCAGAAATAATATTTTACTTAGTCTATTTTTTTTTTCTCACATGGAAATTTAAACACTTCATGTTAAAAAAAAAAAAAAGCAAAAAAAAACCGACATCAGTAGTTGACAGTCAACTAAGATAAGGTTGTTTTTTTTTTGTGTGTGTGTATGTGGTTTTTGTTTGGTTTGGTTTGTGGTTGTTTTTTTTTGTCGTTGTTAACCTGGCCAATTGACTTGAACCTACTAAGCAAAATATTTACTATGAACAGAAAGTAAGGTGAGAGGCTGGAGGGGAAATAGTGCTATGAAGACTTTAAAGGAGCTGGAAGTCTCTACATTGGAATTAATTTGTTAAACTGAGAATGGAAGGCCTCAGGTGTGTTGAAAAACAGAGACTTGGACAGATGTCAGTACTGTGATTGCAAAGAAGCCTTAAAGACAATCTTGAATTTAACTTCTATTAATTACATTCACTTTTCCAATTTTAATGCCCCTCCTCCCCTACCATAATATTTTTCTGGTTTGAGGCATGCAGCTACAGTATCAATAGACAATGTTTTATTTTTTTTCCTCGTAAATTACATGTTTGGTATTAAACCATTAGAAACATTTAAATGGTATTAGCTGACAGATTTGAATTGTCCTGAACATGGACAGGCAGATTTAAAGTGTTATTGTTCACTCAGTTCATTTTCCAAAGCAATGGAACCATCTGTGTTTCTAGTACATCCTGTGTTATTTATGCAGGAACATCAAATGTCTGAAGACTGAAGCAATACATACTTGAATGGCATGAGATTAAGACAGATCACAGAAAGTTTCAAATGGAAAAGACCTTTAAGGTCATTGCTCTTTCTGTTCACAAGTGCAGTTTGGTTACCCACAGATTCAGTTTTCAGTCTTTACTGTGAATGGCTTGGCTGAGTCTTAGACAATTGTGTAATTAAGTTTTTCAGGGCTCAACTAGTATTTATTTTTGTAGTATTTTTGTTCCCTTCCACCCCCCCACCCCTCCCAAAAAAAAAAAAAATCCTGTTCTAAAGAGGAAGCTTCAGAGGAGCTTGTTACAAAAGGTGACTTTGCTAAGAACAATATATACCTGTAAATTTATTTATGTTTATCCTGAACCTTTTAGGTTGCTTTAGCATATTTTAATCTTCTTTAGCATTTTTCTATGTTTCAGAGCAGTGATAATTAAAACAAAACAAAAATTTAACTAGTACAACTAGGAAATTTTGCTGAAGAAACTTTCCCATTTCTGAGAAGCAAAATATTCTTATATTGGCCAGAATTTCAAAAACCGGGGAGAGTTTTGCTGTGAAAGTTATTTGTTTGCACAAGTCTAATTAAAGTTCTTTTCTTCCATTAGAGTACATACCGTGTGGGTATATAACCTGGTACCTAAATGACGATACCCAAGTAACTGAAAATACTGACAATCAGTGAGTTCCAGAGGTATAAATCTCAATTCCTAAAACTAGTGACACCAGCAATTCCCTCTATTACTTTAATACTTACTATCTTCGTTACAGGTGCTTTTTTTGTATTAACATCATTATTGTTACTGCTAAGTTATCAGTGAATAGAGACACATTCTTGAATGTGTGTAAGAGAAAAATACCTTCTTTTTTTTTTTTTTTTTTTTTGGTCTCTTTAGATACTTTGCTTGATTACATTCTAGTAAGGGAAGGAGAGTTTAAGGGTTAAGGGATTGAAGTCAAATCAAGATTGTCATGATGTGAGTTTCACTTGTACCACAGACATCTGTGTCAAGTCTTCTAATTTCTGTGTAGGTGTACTCAGTTCTGCAACCTGTTGTGCAGTTGGCTTTGGGAGCCCACCTAAAGTAAATGGGGCTTGAAATAACACAGAAGTCCATATGCACATACACAATTGTACAGAGGATGTTATACCTAGTCATATACATGACAAGTAGAAATACCCTCAAATTGTACATAAACATATTTAAAATGTACTTAATTATGTTAAGTTTTATTGAGTTAATTAGGTAAGAAGTGACAGGTTTTGTACATTTTAAACCATTCAAACATGTTCCAGAAATATACCAATTGAAAAAACACTACAGTTTAGATGTGTGATTGTGATGTAAAAAAATAAATAAATAAATAAATAAATAAGCAAATACAGCTAGTTCCTTTAAATCTGTAATATCGTTCCTGACAGTTATTCTGTATATATGCAATGAAAATTTAAAGAGACTGGTTTGATAGACCATTTAGTGGTATGAATTCAAAGGAACATTTATGTTTTCATTTTCTGAACAGAAACCGTAGATTTATAATATTTTGTATTTCTGAGTGACCACTTAAAGTCAGCTAAATATATAACTTAACATAATTATCTGAATTGTTCTGGGGTGGACTGTGACTAAAAACTAGAAATGAACTGGTTACCACTTCATTATTTTTTTCTGTCAATAATGGCTACTACACATAATGGGATTTTTTTTTTCTTTTAAGTGTCTACTTCCTTGGATATTTCCCCACTCTGTGACATCCCAACACCTCAGAATATGCTCTTCATGCTGACAGCTTGATGTTCAGTTTTAAATGTGATATGTGATATTGAAACTGAATAGAAAGATTAGATTGGGCCTGAAGGTTAGATGATGTTACTTGATGAAGTAAGTTGGGATTAGTGTACACCTACAGATCTGAGAAATAACATTGCTGAAATAGACATCTATAGAGGCTGTCCAGGAAAAGCGATAGACTACAAAATGTGGGGTGTTTAATAAAAGGTTAGATGTGGTACTTAGGGACATGGTTAAGTGGGTAATACTGGTGGTAGGGGGATGGTTGGACCAGATGATCTTGGAGGTCTTTTCCAACCCTTATGATTCTACGAACTTATTTATGCATATATTCTACTTACTGATAACTATTAGTAAACTAACCTATGGAAGTTGAGACCTGACTGCTTAAAGTTATACTGTGCTTTAAAAGGCTGGGTTTTTTATATTTTTTATGCATTAATGAGAAATTAGATTTGTTCAATGCTACTGTTTCAAAACTGTACCTATTAATTTCACTTTCTGAATATTTCCAGTTTTTCAGCTAAGTTTATCATATTAGAGCATTGGAAAATGCATTTCCAGACTGCAGGTAATCACCTCTGCAATTGTTTTGTTTTGAACGAATCAGAAGAGAAAGGGAGAATTTATTTAGTGTTGGTCAAATGAAGGTGACATTACTCTGGCAAAGTATCAACTAAAATCTGTAACAATGTCAAATATAAAATAAAATATCTACACTATTAGCTGCTTTACCAGAGAAATTACATCACCCCCAGTAAGATATGTCAAATCTGTAGTACATGTAAATATGAATTGTATTACATAAACATAGCACTGCACTGGGTAATATATGCTTCTGAATTTCAAAGTCTTTTAGTTGCTGAACTTTTGTCTTAGTATTACCTACATGCATGTACATTTTGCACATCACAAGAACAGCCCAATAGGGTGCGTATATGTAGGTACAAGACAAGTAGGAGAAGCAGAAACAAGGATTCAGCAGTGAGCAAGGCCAGTGCAAGAAGTTAGAAGAGTGCGTTGGTGTATATCAGCACTGTTCCAGATCTGCCAGTATAGTTTTATAATAAATGAGTTAGCAGTGTGCGAGAGACTCGGAAATATCATCTGCTGGTGTCAAACAGATACCCTTTGAAAACGACTTCAGCCTGAGCAACCTATTCCCCTGTGCAAGCTGATTAGTTTGGATTGGCATGTTTCTCCCCAGTCTTGCCAATTTTGGCCAATTGCTTAGCACATGCCGACATTTTAGCTCCTGAAGTTAAATATTGACATTGATATATGAGTGCCTACTGGAGCTTTGAGTAGAATTATAAGACACTCATTTCACACACACAGTACTAACGCATACTGTGTTTTTCCTAGCATTAAGAATTTTGGAATCATCTCCTCATATATAATTTGTTTCCCATTTATGTGATGTTATAAGCTGCAAATTTTAAGGATAAATTCACTTACTTCTCTCTTCTTTATAAACCTTTTTTACAATGTTATTACTGTTCAATGAGTTCATGCATTTGCTCTAGCCACAAGCATACCTACTGCTACTCCTGATACTAAAAATTGATTTCTTAGCTGCTGGAATAAGGTTGTGTGTTATCTGTCTGGAGACAGCTGTTTCAGCCTTTCAAATTCAGTGAGAGTTGCAATGAAAAGATTCCCTTCTTCCTTCAGAAGACAATTGCAGGACAGTCAAAACTAGTGACCACTAAAATTTGGCACACAACCCAAAACATAGCCAGTGCATTGGACCACTGAAGAGGTTACAGGTGAACATACACAGTTATTATCTAAAAAGCGTGTATATATATATATGTATAACATAGTTATTAAATTACTATTTTTACAGAAATGTACAAGATATAATTTATAGGCAAGTGGTGCAAACACTATGACACTTCTGGTGTTTAAAACAACCCACAACAAATCAACCAGTGATGTACATGAAAACAATTTAAATTTTTCTAAGCAAGTTCTACAAGAAGGCTATATTAATAACTGTGTATCCAATTAATGCTCTTTTATAGATGCTAAAGCCAGGAAAAAGGTATCTGAATGTTGATTAACTGTCTAATCAAAAACATGGTTCTGATCTCTTCTTCCATTTTCCCATTACTCCTTTAACATTACCGAGGTTTTGATAAAGTCCATGATGTAATGGAGACCTTAAATTATGCAGAGATTAATGTAATATTTCTGATGAGAGGGTAATTAAAGGAAATCTAAGGAAATGGAGCATGCCTGAGTTGAACTCCAGACTTCAACTGTGTTAACTCTCTTCACTATGTTAAATGAAAATTACAGGATGAATACATCTTGGGTAAAGTTCACTCCTGTACAGAGGGTCAGCATGAAACCTAAATGCCTTTAATTTTTATAAGGTTTAAACTGCCATTTAAGACACAGGATCTGTAACGGTGGGGAAAGAAGGGAGCTTGTCTGGTCTCATAAGGTACACATCTTTCAAAGGCTTTGGATTAATCAAGTTGTTTCTGTTTCTTTAAAATAAGCAGGGGTATGGGTCAGTAATTTACAAACATGTTCAGAGAAAGCTAAGGCTGCAATGCAGAAAGGTAAAGTGTCTGGAAATCACAAATAATTTTCTGAGCTAAGTAGAAGTAATTTGGCAAATGAGGTTGTTTACTGGCTGATTAGGAGGGTTCTGATGGACCATGAGCTCTCCAGATCCTGAACCATGGTAAACAAGGTTACATGCTAAAGGCTGTCTTTTTTTTTCTAATATCATTATGCATTCATGGTTTTAAAGAGTTATGTGCATTTTTTTTCTCCATTGTCTTTTTTCATATGAATCAGAGTAGGGAATAAACATTAAATTAGTGTGAAGTAGACAGGTGGCTGCAGTCATTGAAGAAATCGATATTATAGACACTGTCTTTATTAGGCGGCTTGCTCCTTTTTTGAAGCAATTCAGTGTCTGAAACCACGATACCTAGATGATGATTCAGATATCAGTCCTGTAGAGTCTTCTGCTACCTACTTCAAACCTTTTGACTTTCCAATCAACTTTAGTGGGAGTAGAAGGGGGATTTTGTTCCATCTTAGGTAACTACATTATGAATCTCCCTACCCTAAACTGCATACTTAGACCTATATTCCTATAGCATTATTACACTCCATCCAGATAAAGACATCCAGTTTTCATTTTCTTGACCAACAAAAGCAAAAATCATCCTCCAAAGTACTAATGCCAACCAACATCATCCATTTACAATAACGAGCCCTGAATTCTTATCTGAGACAAATTAACCATAATAGTAACAATTCAGACAGCAAGCACATAAGAACAATGCTGTAAAGTTCACTTACCTCATATTTGACTGCTATCTTAAAAGGAACGTGGCTGAACATTTCTCTCAGGAATAGAAGAGCTAGAGCAGAGACCTGTGAGATTAAAAATGGCAATGATCACATTGGAGACTGCGCTGAGAGTGAGTTCTGGAGAAAATAAGTTCTATATAGTTATGCTAGCTTTATGCTGCTTGTGCATTCCCCAGATACTCTAAAGGGAAGGAGTGAGAGGTGGCTATTGGCAATAAAAGAACAACGATGTACACATCACCTTTGTGGCTTTCATACCTGCAGCTGTATACAGCAAAACAGTTGGAATCATGGATCATCATGTCCAACCTAGCAAGCCATTAACCTACCTACTTGTAGTAGGTAGACAGAAAATCTCATTTAAAACATGGTTTTAATACACGGTGTGCAATAATTGAGTGCTGAGATGAGCTAAAATATAGTGATGATTTTTACAAATCTATATTTTACTACAAATATAAAATAATTACTATGCATAATGGTAATTAATGTACAGATCTAAACCTGCCAGGTATAAGCTTACCAGGACATTAGGTTCCTAAAAGAGCTAGTCAGCATGGGTCAGCAAATGTTCTTGCATGCATTTGCACATTTTATACTCACAATATTCCTTAAATAGTAAGAACCTGTTGCTGAACACAAACTGTAAATATAAAATGCATGAAAATGTGTCAAAACAAAACAAAATTAAAGTCAGTGGATAAACACTTGAAGCCTGTCATCTTTAGGTTGGTTGTTTAGAGATGAGAATGCCCTAACACTTTGGCAGTCTGTGTGTATTTCTGGAACTTTCATTTGGTCCTTGTTGGCAGAAGAAAGAAAGAAAAGCAAACAAGAAAACTACAATTCCTCTATAGAAAACAATAATACACAATAGCAATCCAGCTGGGAAAATAAAGACATTTTAAATACAATACTTGATCAGATCTGCAGAGAATATATACTAGAGCAGTTCTGTGATTTCTATAGCTCTGCTTATATTCATCATTAAGGTTTCTGCACAATACTTTGGTCATTTTTGATTTCTGTAGATTTTGTTTTAAGGGCATTACTAGCCAGAATGCATGTCCAATAACGCACCTTATAAGATTATATCAGAATATTTTTAGAAAGTAAATTTTTATCGACAAACTTTGACATTAACCACAGAAACTAAAAGTTAGTCTAACTTCACCATTGGATGCAAGCAAAAAAAAAAAATAAAAAAAAAATATATATATATATATAAAATTCACCATTGTTTGCAATAGAAAGAACCAAAACAGATTTGGTCTTGAATAGTCTTACTGGAAGTACTGAAGTTAGTTAGCTACATAACTTTTATAGCCCCCTAATTTTGAATATTGGAGCTGTTTTAAAAGTCAGAAGCAAAGGATATGTACTATTCCTCCAATCAACGTTTAGAACAAATTATTTTAACACAACTTTAATTAAGGCTGGTGAAATGGCTGAGCTGGATTCATAGTAGTCTTATCACCCATTGCTAAATGTCAAGATTCTTGTAGATCTGTCAGAAGAAACACATGCTAAGGAGAAAGCTTTTTACAGATGCTTGCAGGGAGCTACTCCTATTACCCAAGAAAGCCTGGGGGAAAAAAAAAAAAAAAAAGAAAAAAAAAAAAAAAGAAAAGAAAGCCCAAAAGGTTTCTTTGAAAACATGTCAATGAAAGTTGGTGTCATAGTGTATGAATACGAAAAGGTGGTCATGTGGGGATGATCCATGAAAAGACACGCATTAGGGAAGAAGCAATGGAGGAGTCACAGTAACAGAGGTGTTGTTGAAGTGGCAGAGTAGGAAAATACTCTGTACAGCAAAAGACTGTCAGGATATGAACTATAGTATCTTGATTTTGACAAGGGCTGTGAAAACATGTTACAAACCTGCTGAGGAGTGCCTGGGCAGGGTATTTAGCTGTTTGAATGGCTAGAAACAGCCATTTGGGATGATGTGTGAAAGAATCCTCTAGATTAAGATGCAACCTAAATACACAGACCTAGAAAGAAGATTCTGTGACAAAAATGTTCTCCATTTTGTCTCACTTTTTAAGTTTGAATAAGATGATAGTGTTGTCCAGAGCAATCAAAAGAATAACTGGAAGGGAGTGCTTTAGGGGAAAGATTTAAGAGCTCAGTTTTTAGCTGTGAAGAGCTGTCTGCTAAACATTGAAAAGGTAGAGGTCAACATTGTAGCCTAAATGGAAAAACAGGTAGGAAGAGTAAGATCTCTGAACTGCCAGCCCTGAAGCAATCGGTGAACGTGTATGAATGGTAGCACAGAGAAAGGGAAGAAATTGAAGTGGGGAAAACAAAATTTCCCCAGAAACCTGGAATGTAAAGAATAAGACAAAGACGTGCAGGAAAAGTGATTACAGACCTCATAGGAAAATGACAGGAAGATGTAGTCACAGGAGCTGAGGGAAGCATCAGATTTCCAGGCATGTGATAGAATGTGTCAAAGAGAGCTGACAGGTCAGATGATGAGGTTGATAAGTGATTTCAGTAGAAGGAAAGTCAAAGGAACTGCAGTGCTTCAGGATGAAAGGGAGAAGGGAACTGGGGCGGTGTTTGGAGAGGCAAGTGGGGAAAAAGGCAGGGAAAATCAAAAGCATGCTTACATTTGTGAGAAAAGCTAGCCTTCAACTAGTACTGTAAAACAAACAAACAAACAAACATATTCATAGTTAAAGCTGACCTAACTAGTTTTAATATATAGTTTACTCAGGAAAGGCAAGGTGCGTGATAAGGTAGTAACATTCATTGCATCTGTCAATATGATGTAAAATATACAAGCTTTTCTTCAGGTCTGCACATAAATCAACATATATTGCCCTTTATTTACAAGCTGTTGGTGAAGCAGTCACTAGCTGCTTGAATTTGTGTGATATTTATAAATTTTGTGCTGACAGATTGCTCTAAAGTTTCAGCCTATGGATTATACAGCAATTCAGTGTAAGAGGTGCTGTTCATTCATCACATACCAGTGCCTGTCCCCAGCAAGGAGACCTCCAGGGACCTCCAAAAGACTCAGAGGAGCATTGCTGATTCAAAAGCTAGTATTATTTACTTGGAGTCAGGCTTGAACAAATGCCCTTAAATGATAATAAACTTCATTGTGACTTGGAAATACATTTTTTTCAGATAGTTTGTGAAATCAAACTCCCAAACTTTTGCTTTTCACTATCCCAGGAGATCAAGTTGTTTATGAGAATTTAGTCCCAGCCAGTCCTTCATCCAAACATATCCAAACTCTGGCAGTCATGCTTACAAAATTCCTATAGAAGCCTAGAGCCTAATTTTGTGGTCAGACTTTTTCTTTAAAATGCATGCTAAAAATCCCAATCCCAAGCAATTCCAGATTTTATCTTATTTGGAAATCTCAGTGGCACTTCTCAATTCAGTGAGCCCCATCCATCAGTTCCCTCTATGAATTCTCATACTTGTTTAATTTGCTTTACTGACCTTTGTTTAACAGAACTGAGGCCATGCTGCAGGGGAAGGGCAGGCTGTGGCGTGCTATCCAGGTGTCTGTCTTGCTGTACAGCCCATATGGACAGGCCCCTAGCTGGAGGAATTTAATATTGAAGCCAGTTAAAATAATACCAAAATAATAACAAGAAAAAAGCAGATAAAGTAAAAACAGCCTTATCAATAATTATATTAAATTTGAGTTGCCTTGAAGGAAAAGCAGATAATTAAAAACAAATAAAGAGCACAGCCTAACGTCTATTAATGACCGTGATGTTACTGCTTCTTCTGTAGTTGTCTGTAATAGTAACAGAATTATATACTTCATCATTTAAGGGTACAAATGCAATATACATTCGACAAACATTTCCTGCCTTTGTGTCAGTTTTCATGTGCATGCTTGATAGCAGCTGTGTGTTTTGATGCCACAGTCACCTTGGCCCAGGTTACAGAGCCCTGCATCTCCATAAGGCCATTGCTACACTGTTGTGAGTTAATCACAGTGGGCAGCTCAGCACCACACAGCTGCTCACTCATTGCTGCCCCAGTGAGACACGGAAGAGACTGAGAAGGGTAAAAGCTAGAAAAATCATGGGTTGAGATGATGAGAGTTCAACAGGTAAAGCAAAAGCTGTGAGCACAAGCAAAGCAAATTCATTCACTGCTTCCTATCAGCAGGCAGATATTCCTGCTATCCCTTCCTATATATTCCTGATACATAGGAATATATATATCCTATATAGATATTCCTGATATTCCTTCCTATCAGCCATTTCCAGGAAAGCAGGACTTAGCACACATAATGGTTACCTGGGAGGGCAAAGGTCATAACACTGGATATCCTTCTCCCCATCTTTCCACCAGCTTTTATTGAGAAACGTGATGGCATAGCATATGGAATATCCCTGTGGTCAGTTGGGGTCATCTGTGCTGGCTGTGTTCCTACCAACTTCTTGTGCACTCTAGTATACTAGCTGGCAGGGCAGCATGAGAAACAAAGAAGGCCTTCACACCATGCAAATACTGTTCAGTAACTAAAACGTTGCTTTGTTATGAACTCTCTTTTGATCAAAAATCCAAAGCATACCACCATAAAAGCCTCTAAGAAGAAAGTGAAGTCCATCCCAGCCAAATCCAGTACAACCAGTAAACCAATACTGTAAGGTCAGAAATTGAATTCATTTGAGAGGGGCCAGACCAGCATCAGCCCACAAGCAAGCTCTAAACTGACGTCCAGATGACCTTAGCTATGTGTTTTGTTAATATCATTCTTATATGTTTTTTATTTAATGGTTGGACTTGATGATCTTAGAGAGCTTTTCCAACCTAAATGATTCTATGACTCTATTGCAAAGCCAAATATTTGCAACTCAGTACTGTCCTATTGATGCCAAGTGAAATTGGAGGAAAGAAACCCATTATCTACAACTGATAGATTAGCCCTTAATCTTTCTTTTTTTTTTTTTTTTTTTTTTTTTTTTTTTTTTTCTAAGCTTGTTTACTAGCTTCGTATTATCAGGGTACCCATCTAAAACAGGAAAAATCATTCAAGTTGTGCTACCTTCACTTAAAATAAATAAATAAATCAAAAGGTTAGGCAACAAAGATAAGATTTGCATTTCTGTAGCAACGTTAATAAACTATGTCAGCTCTTTTAGTCCCTGGTATATTCACAAATTAGAATGTTATTCTTAAAAAGTATATTGTTTGTTTGCTCTTTACTAGTCAGTGTGCACACGCAAGGGAGGCTTACTGGCATTTTACTTGCACTTTTGCACCAACATAACTGAACAAGGTGTCAGATGGGTCCTGAATTAGGTCCTGACTCAAGATTTATGTTCAGGCCTCCACTCTACATCTTTCTGAAATGCACTGCAAAGGTCTCTGTTTGCTCCAAGTGACATTTTGGGATTTCCTCCTGGAGATTTCTGTCTTCACAAATAATTGTTTCTAAACCTGGATAATTCATAGCGAATTACTGATGAATGTGCATCTACTCAATAAGTAATTTGGGGGGGAGGGGGAGGGCAAGCTAAAAGGTACTGTGATCTGCATAGTAATAATCATACCCATTTCCCATCATTTAGGTCTGTAAGAACTCCTGACATTTGAAGCTGTCCTACCACGTTGCCGTGGCAACAAGAAAAAAGAAAACGTCAGATCTGAAGACTGCAGTTTACAGTTACTGTTCTTCACTACTAGGCCTCAGTTGCTCCAGATTCTGTTTAATTTGCAACCTCACAATCTGTCCAACTATACATTGGTGTTTGACAGCCTCTACCCTAACTTCCATTTATTAATGGACTCCTCTTGCAAGATGCAAGGTTTATGTGACTTTTCACTGAATGTTAAAAGACCATGACATCTAAACTTGACCTTCGGGGAGCAGAAAACAGATTGACTCCATTTTTTTTCTAACTGTTGACTTGTTGCTATTCAACTGTTCAGAAAATATTTTGTCTGTGGGTTAGTATTTGTATATGTATGAGTGTATGTATATATATATATATTTATATGGAGAGAAGAGTTATAGGACTGGTTTAGCTTTTATAAAATATTCATCTGGACTGTGCAAGTGACAAAGCAGAATAATACAGCCACAGATGAATTGTAACTATTCTGTATGGCTAAACCTACTGTATTTGCTGTTTATGGTGTAGCCAGAAGGAGAGAGCCTATTGCAAGCATATCACTAAAAGAGCTTCTTTGTTGACACCAAATTAAGCAGGCCCAAGGCTCTGCAGCAGCACTTCTTGTACCTCAGGTTCAGCAAACAGGAAATGCAAGTCCTCCTGGCTCGTTTCTGATCTGGACTTCTTTCCTTATGCCCCATTTGAAATTTAAGATCACCCAGGAACACAGCTCTTAGACTCCCCTTGCAGCGGGAGCAGTGCCAGGAGGTAAGACGAGCTCAGATTTGTGAGACAGTGGGGAGTAGTCAGCTGCGACTGGCTCCGTGTGGGTTGCTATCGACAGCAGTGGGACATGCTGGGCCCGATTTTAAAGGGGGTAAAGTCAGTTTCCTTTATGTTCCTGCAGATAATTATTTGCTGGGGCAATTTACAAAATTTAAGTCTTTTGTCAGTTCTGCAGACACAGTTAAGTCAGTAGATGTCTGCATGAGAAGCTGATCAGAACAGCATAAGCAAGGTATTTCTCAGAAGCACTGGTCTCTCTCTCAGCCTCTGCGCAGCTGTCATCACACATACATGCGCAAGGAGGAAAACAGATACCCTATTATATAAATATATTCACATATATATATAGTTTTGAATATATATATATATATATACATACATACACATGTACACACAGTTTCCAGTTAAGAGTAACAAGAGCATTTCTTTGTGTGCATAAACTTACCACACTTGTTTGCAGACATGGGAAAAAAGGGTGTTCGTTACATAGGAATATGAATCCTTTTATATTCTGTGAGCATGTAAGGCTGAAAAAAAAGAAAAAAGAAAAAAACTAACTGTATCAAGATGATCATCTTGTCGATAAATTGTAAATGATCCATCAAAGCTCACACCAAATTTTTATAAATTTAACACAACAAGTATACTAGTGACAGACTGTGGCTTTTATTAGAGCTTGCCAGTAACTAGGGTAAGGTAAGTGTCTTAGAATATTTTAATAAACTTGCTTATTTAAAGTTTAAACAAGAAAGCTTCCTTATGCAATAGAACTTTGCAGCTGCATTCTTTAGTTAGCATTTTTACAGTACTTATGAGTCATACTGTATGTTGTCTTTACTACAGTGAGATTATGAGCATATCTTCCACATCACATATATGTTTCAATAGTAAAGCTTTTTGGAAACATTAAAAACTCCAAACATACATTTAGTTTTCCATAATGCTACACTAGATATTAAATGTGTGTTGGTGGTTAAAAATTGCTGTACAATAGCTTTTCTCTGACTTCCTGTATTGTACCAAATATGACAACAGATTTTTGTTTTGTTTCTATTCAAAAGGAGTAATAACAATGGCAACAGAGGAAAAATTAGTTTGTGCCGTGAGTTTCCCTATCATTGTAAATTTATTGATAAGATACAAGCTGCCTTCAAACAAGAACCTGTTTTTCTCTTCCAGCTTAACTCCTGCAGTCCTAGCCAAGTGAAATCTCCCACTGACCTTGTTTCTCTTGCAGCACGCTCTCGGTGTTTCGCTTTCCACAGTGGTGCTTTGAGGTTAGTGCGTGTTTCTGTTGAGCAAGGAACTTCAGGAGTGGGCTGTTATGCAGTTGCAGGCATTTAAAAGGGAAGTGCCTGGTCTCAAACATTAACATGGGCATGCTTCTAGTTCTCTTTCTCTGCCCATGCCTTGTAAAAATCATGTGCTGCTGCTTTATCATCAGCAGTCATGTCTTATAAAAAAAAAAAAAAAAAAAAAAAAAAGGCAATGTTTTCAAAAGGAAAAAAAAAATAAATCAACAACTGCCTAACACTACTGGATCTTCAGGATACATATTTAGTGACTTCATCCAAGCGCACCCAAAGACGAACTGCACTCTCCGCTTTTATCTATGAAAACTCTATCTTGAATAAAAGAAACGATAATATCCTCCCCCCAAAATACTCTTTTTCTACTTGCTTTCTTCCTGTTTCTATCAAGCAAAACCCACCTCTGGAAGAGACACCCATTGCCATTTGTGTCATTTTTATCAAGTACCACATAAAGCTACCCTTTTCTAATTTACACCAAGGTTCACACAGCATTTGGTGGATCATCCCAAGGACATCCAAAACCAGAAACAAAGAAAAAATTCTTCTACCTGGAACTGCACTAACAATGGATAGACTCTTTCTACTAATTTGTGCCCAAGGACAATAAATCTTTCTTCTCAGATAATACTGCAACCTTTTGACATGTAGAGAAGTCAGTACAATGGCTGAAATGCTGAGTCAAGATGTGTCGAAGGCTTTAATCACCATTATCACTTTATCACTCCAACCAAATTAAAGTCACCCAGCCTTCACTGTGTATCTCTTTAGGCCTCCGACTGAGCTAATCACTGGACTACCTAAGCACTCAAAGAGAAGATGAAGCTGCCATGTTAATGTTTCTCCACCGTACCTGAGAACCAACACTTTAACAAGTGACTGTGTCACATTCTGTGGCATTATACAAATGAGGAACCGCATGAGAATCTGAATTTTCTTACCTGAAAATAAGCTCAAAAATGCTATTCATTACCTGAAACAAAGGAAAAATAACATTTTTTTTTAGTTTCTCACACTATCATGAAAAAGCAGAGAGGTTGCAAAATTAGTTGGTGTTTTTGTTTTTTCTTTTTAGTTAATTATGTTTAACGTGTTCAGCCAAGCTTGCTGTTTTTATAATACAACGCTGATTTCTCCCTAGCTATTTTGGTCACTACAATGTTTATTTCAGCCTATGTTTGCAGACATACAATGCTGTCTGGTGTCAGAAAGGCAGTGAACTTGATATTTTTGGTTTTGAAACATCATGTCTTGTGCAAAAACCATTTCAATTTAAAAGAGTATCTGCTGTTAAAACACAAAGTGGATATAACAATCAGCAAGAGGAGTTCATTAGCAAGGTAAAGGTGTCATTTGTGGTGTACTTGCTAATTGAACTCTGTCTGTACACCTCATGCTTGTGCTCACGATATGCATATGTGCATTTATTAATGTACATTTTGTTCAGTAACTGCAGGTCTGAAGATTAAAACAAAGGGAAGCCAGCTAAAATTTCCTACTGGTTAGCAAGGAAAATTAGGTAAGAGCGGAACACTGGCTAATACACTTTCTGAGCCCCATTCTCATCTTACTTACACTGGTGTAAATTAAAGAGCAACGCCATTAATAGTCTTGTTTGAGCTTCAGTTAGTTGTATTTAGATGAGATTTTTAATTTAAACCTCTCCACATATTGTTTTTACTGGTCTGCTGTGAACAGTAAAGCACAGATGACTCACTTCCTTCACCAACCACTTTAACATGTCTCTAAGGAACCCAGCATAATTTGGTTTAACCTTTATTTGAAGTGGCTGTGGCCTGTAGTCAAGTAATTTGTCCTGGTCTCTCGTGTAGCCATTTAAGTTAGGTATCACTGTAATACAATCCTCATTTATTAAATTGTGGACTTACAATCAGTTCATAAGAACCTATGTTAAATGTTTTGTCACTAGAAAAGGAAAGATGTTATAGTAACAACTTTCACATCATTGATCTTTCCTTTGCAAGACTTCTTGCTGAAACACTGAGAAAAATGCTGGGTTTTGTCTCAATAGTGCACTTAGCCATTTGAGACACAGCAGAATTTTGTACACAAATAATTTTACACCTTATCTAAAAGCCAAGTTTCTTTCTGAATGGGTTTAATAATTACTCATATAATTAAAGTTAAAAAAGAAAAAAAAAAAAAAAAACAACACGATTAATCATGTTAAACAGAGTCATGTCAGCCTGAGAACAGCAAGTCTAGGACAAAACTCTGATCCTATCTTTCCTTTGTTGCATCTCTAGAGACTTAGTTGTCTGAGAGATATGCTGGCCAATGGTGACAAAATGAGAAATAACTAAAATAAAAATAATTTTCTATTAACTCTGATCTATAATATTTAGAGTTAACAAGCAAAGTATTTCAGTAGTAGTTATAACAGCTATTCTCTTTAAAGCAGATATAGCTGACTATTTAACTGTGTAAACCATATAACCCATTGACTACACTGTTTTCACATCAAGATATGCTAGTTGGTTTATATTTGTCCAAATGAAATGGATACACTCATCCACTCTCCGTGGAAAGTTATTAGTTGCACAATTGCTATGTGTGTGTATATATGTAGATATATAGAGATATACACATACATATATAAATATATATATATATATACTATATGCAGATGGAGACTAATACAACATGGGGACTTGGAATAAGCAGTTTAATCCAATGATTCACAGATGAGTTAAGAGAAAGCTTGTGTTACGTACATGTATGCCAAACCAGAGTGATTACAAAAAAACAACAAACTCCACACACTGAAATCCAGGCTTATTCCAACTCTCATGTTGTATTTATGCTACCTGTAGCTGTCCCCTCTTAATAAAATTTATATCATTTGAAGATATCTGTAATTATTTACCAACTCTCTTTTTTTAATTTTTTTTTTTTCTTTTTTCTTGTCTACATATCAACTGGTCATCAAAAGTGGAAAGGGAAGGGTTTAGAGCCAGAATTCTGCATTTCTCTGCTTTTGACAGGACAAATATTTAGGAAAGTTTCATTAACCCTTTGACCATTACACTCCTTCTCTGCATCAATAAGTGGCTGTATTTGATCATTTGGGGGTAGAAATTAATGTAAAGATAGACTATGTGTATGTACATGCATACACATCACCCGGGACTGTAGAGCAAGAGCAAGTCTGGTGAACTGATTGTGAATTCAGTACAAACAAGCTGTGTTGTTACTGCCATTTCAAACAGACACCGCCTGTAAAAACATATTTGCCCCATAACAATCTCTCTATCTCTCTCTGTTATCAACAAGATGTTTTTATGAGTTCCTTTCCTTCCTTTTTTTTTTCTTTTTTTTTTTTTTTTAAAGCTCAAACAAGGAGAAAATATTTTGTTTGATTAAAAATAATAATAATAATTCAGCTACTTTTCCACTTAATTGTTCCTTTGGGCCCTAGTTGCTGAATTGCTTGCTGTTTCTGAGGTGTAAATAAACGTTTTGATTTCTGACGTGGTTGCAAAGAAACTTGTAATTTATTTGTGAAATGCTCAAATAAAGGATGTATGGGCTTTTAACTTTTGTCTGGGCGTAGACCTTGCTGATGCAGTATAGCAGGAAAGAAGGACTACAAAACGACCATGTGACTGTCAAAGCACTGGAGTAGCCTGAGCTAAATACAAGAAGCTCCTACATTGCTCTAAGCAAAAGAGATGAATTGTGGCCTCCATCATCATCATGCCATGTTTATAGAGTGAAAATCTGGAGGTCACAGATGTAATTGAAGTTTGACCATACAAGAAAGCAGTAGTAGATTATTCAGCATCTATTCAGCTAACAGTAATGCTTTGCGATCTGAAGCCACACTTTCATTACAAAGAGTCACACTGAGTGAAATCCAGGTCAGATGTCCCTAGTCTGAATTGTGTGCAGAAGCTTTAATGGATTTTTGTTGCACCTCCTTTCTGCTTCACCTGTTCACCTTCCCCACCTACTACCATCATTTCAGCTGACGTAGAAGAGATATCCAGAAAAGTGCACATAGTAACACTGAAACATGCTGAACAAATATCAGTTGGCAAGAACCACATTGGCAAGCTACAGAAAGGATGGCATTGCTGTCATTCAGTAGTACTCACTGCTGTTATGGCTGATGACACGATGGCATTTAACAGTGAGTATTGCCATAGTCTGTAGTCATGTCTGATATGCTCCCTCCCCCTGCTTAAGTGCCGTGGCAGTATCATCATGCAGATATGAATGCAGATGTGGTCTACTTGCTGCCCTGACTCATAAAGTCTTAGTCCAACATTTAGTGCCCATATGTCCTTCAAGCCTGTGCTGCTCTAGGACAGGTTGTCCCCAGAAGTTTGCACTGCTCTAATGTTCTGTACCAAGAACTTCAGGCTTTATTGATGAAGTTTATCCCTTTAACATGCATTCCTAATAGCAGGACTCAAGGTTTATAAGATGCTATTTTCTTTTTTGTCCAATCTCTATTTATGAGAGGTAAGGAAGCTGGGTGCTTTGTGTGCTTTTTCCTGTGCTGCCAGCTGCTCCCAGTCATTGCAAAAGTTTCCAGCAGGTGACGTAATAAATAGTAGACCAGAACCAAGGCCAGAATAAAGAACTTAAAGCTAGGCAGAATTAAAATATTGCAGGGAATTTGCATCATAGCACTATGACAGTATTGCCTTTTTGCCAGGAAATTATTTTTCCTGCACATAGCCTGAGATTGTTGGATTTCTGAAAATCATGTGAGTTGATTTTTTTTTTTTTAATGGTTTTCTAGAAAGTTACCTAAAGTGACAGAGAAGCATAAAGATAGAATATCCCTGAAAAAGAGTTTTACTGCATTTGAGAATAGAGGACACAGGGGAGGAAGGGCAGTGCTAGAAGGAAACATTTGAGTACAAGCCACAGCAGTTTCCTTTCCCTGAGATCCACCTCCACGGGCTTCTGCTTTGTATCTTTGCCTATTGCCTAACGTTTATCAGGCTTTGAATCTAAAGGGGGCTTTTTATGTGGTCCGTAATAAGTAGAGGATGAAACAGTGTATATGACACTTGCAGTGTAATTGAGCAAAAGGTCATTACCTGAAAGCCATGGCTAAAGAGTGTCACCTTCTTTGGTGTCAGTTGAGATCATTGTCCTAAACTAATGCTGTGCCTTTTATCTTAAAAGGGTCATTTGAAACACTATAAAGTTAAATCATAAGTAAGGAAATAGTAACAGAGAGAGAAAATGCTGAAGGTTTTTAGTCAGGTAGAAGTTTTCCATTGCCCTTTTGACCTTATGCCTCATCTAACAGCACACCTTCTGGATTGCAGTCTTACTGTTACTTGCTAACTTTGCACAGTTCAATCCAGTTACATTTTTTTGCCTGCAATAGTAAATCAGAACAGCCTCTTCTGGCTTCAGTACAACCTTCTTACCTGCAGAAACAAAGCAAGGGTCATTGTTCCTGCTGTAAAACTACCGGGATGCTCTTCCTCAACTGCCACGCCTCTGGCCAGACTCTACTCAGCCACCTCCTGGTGCTTGATGACCTTCGCTGCTCCTGCAGTTACAACAGCATGTAAGTCACTGTAGTCCAGTACATTTCAACATTATTTTATATTTTATAACTCATGACTCATTTTCTGGTTAGTGTTTTAATTGTGGGATACTCACTATCATCACTGTAGCTGGATGTACTTTTTTATGACTTCCCATCCAAATTTGAAAAGTGAAAGTATTTACAGTACTTGTTTACTGCAGGCATGCTGAAAATTCAGAATGAAAAACTGTATCTGGACTCTTACATTTAACAAATTGTTTGCAAAGTGTTCTTCAGTTACAATACTGGAATAATTGACCTGGGACCAGGATACTCATAAGCAGCTTCTCTTGGGGTACATATGAAAAAACAAACACCTCTCACTGTATTGTCTTTCCAAACTGAAGACATACTTTAACAGAAGGATAACAAACCATAAGTAGACTATGCTTACAGACTGGATTAAATCTTCATGTCACTAACAGGTTTTTAAAATTTTAACTTTTATAGATACAGCCATTGTTGTTTACACTGGTTATCTTGCTTCATGCCAGGAGCCACCAGGGAACAAATTTTATATGGGGCTAATTTTGCCATTCTAGTTATCTTGCCAACTCTACACTTGCTGTAATTGATCTGCTAGGGACAGTGGCAAGATAATAAGTCTAGCCTGCATTTGGAAATGACAGCAAATCAAACAGTGCTTCTTTGTACACAAATAAATAAATAAAACATAACAACAGCTGTGTCTCATTCTTTGTGCTATTTGATCAGCTGCAGTAAACACCTTCCAAGTAGCCATAAAACAGGGATTATAACCTGCCTTGGGGTTACAGCATGTATTATTGACTTGGCTGGTACCAAGGGAGTTAGTTTTTGGTGGGATTTGAACCACCTAGTTCACTGGCAGTGCTAAACAGCTAGAACACTGAGAGCTGAAACTCCCCAACACATAAAATAATTATGTAATTGTAAACTTTTTTCTTTTTTTTTTTTTTTTTTTTTTTTTAAGTTGTCCAAAGCTAATATACACTGAAATGTTCCCTATATCTCCAAGGTAACTTAACTGTCATCATCCTTCATATCGAACAAAACCAGCAAAACCTCTAGAGAGCAGGTGCCCCAATTAACAGATATTCAGCCTGTCATACACTGGATTGCCAAAATCAAAAAGAACAAGATCAAAATACTTATTTCATAATGGGATGATAGTGAATGTGACAGAGTCCAACAATAAAACAAAGTAGAAATGATATATTGCAGTAACTACAATAAACCTTTTTCCTTTAGACAGTAAGTTTAGAGGAAAGATTTAGACTTCCTGGTGCACATGTTCAAGCTGTGGCTATTAGCTCCATCATGTAAGAACTAGACCAGTGCTAGAAAGCTTAGCCATGGTACCTGGCAAGTTTTGCCATTGTTACTAATGGTAAAAAATGCATTAATCCATTTGAAAATGTCTCACTTTTGGATGCTGCACAGAGAAATTTAAACAATAGCAGCTCTAGAGAGCAATCCTTTCTTTGAGCTGACTAAAAAACCCTGCACACTCAGCCCTGCCAAGGGCTCAGTGCAGCTGCTCACCATTGTGCTGGCAGAGGTGACGGTGGCATTTTGACCTGTGTGTACTCATCAAGCTGCATTCTCTTCTGTTTTTACTTCCACAAGACCACCAAGTGCCCTCTTCTCACTCTGTTTTTGGCGGTAGGGACAGAACTGCAATGTAAAGGTAGAAACACAGAAATAGTCAGAGGGCACAGTTCAAAACCATGCTGGTGTCAGAGCCAACTGGAGACTCAGCCTCCTGGCAAGTGCAGCCACCTCAGCACAGTGACCAAAGAGCCAAGATGCAGAGGCACCTTGTGCCAGTACCTCACACGGGCACTGGCTTGAGAGCTGAACCCTGCCTGGGGCAGGGACCACAGCCTCAGCCACTCAGGCACAGGGCTGGAAAGGTCAGGTAGCCCCACGGCCGCGTGGCTGCCAAGCAGTTGTCAGACTCTGCCCAGGACACCTGCCAGACATTAAACCTGTTATTAATCCTGAGGGACATATCGGGCCCAGCATATCACTGCGTTGCCAGTCAGCATTTGTACAAGACAAACAGACCCTCAGCATATGAAACAACAGCGTTACTGGAAGTTTGTTTTTTTGTTTTGTTTTATTCCCCCCCGGCCCCCCCCCCTTCTCACTCTCTGAAGACAGTTCTCTCATCTGGGTCCTGTGCCTCTGACATCCAGTCACCACCCTTGTACTGATGCACTTTCCTGGCACCTTATTAAAGGCCTATCAGGGCTTACTCTTTTATCAGGTCCATGATAAACTTACTTTTAATTGCAGTTGTCTTCATCATTTACACAACTTGTGGGCTGCAGTTCTTTCATGCTCTCTCAATTTCTGTTCCTTGGCACTGTGTACTTTGTTCTTCAGCAAATGAGCACTGAGTACCTGAAGCTAATGAAAATGTGTGTCGTATGCAGCTCTGTCTTCCGGGGTTGAGTGGATATAATCCAAGACATACTTTCTTCATGGAACAATTTTAAATAAGAATTCTCTTGCTGCAGCTTGTCCTCCTCTGTTGCCCTGCTTAGACTGAGGAAGAGAGAGGAAGACAGTAGGTACATTTAAATGCCATTATTTAGCAAAGGTGTAGCTCACTTACAACAAAGATAGATACATAAACGGAATAATTGTAATGTCCAAATGAAGCTGATATAAATGCGTGTCTATATATATACAAATATAAAATTTAAAGTGATGTATTTCATTACTCTCTCCCACAAAAGAATAATCTATTTTTTTAATTTGTTATTAAACAGTGAGTACTCATTAAAAGCTCAGTTCGTTGGGAAAAAAAAAAAAAAAGTACAATGCAATTAAACTGTACTACAGACTAATTAATATGGGAATTGGGTGATTCAAATATCTTTAAAGGGGTGGAAGTGGGGACTGTAGGCAGCATGGGCTTGTACTAGTCATCTTCATTAGCCCAGAAGATGGAATTTCTGCTACATTTAGGTTTTGCTGAGGGCTCTATTGTTTCTTTGTTGTCGTTGTTTTGTTTATAGTTTCAAAGGAAGTCTGGAAAAAAAATCTAATACAGATCTTTACAAAATCTGGAAAAAAATCTTAAAATAATAATTTAAAAAAGGGACTAGATTTAGATATTACTTATCCCCACAATACATTCAGCTGTCACTTCTCCTGAGAAGACCCACTCTTGGCTCTCCACATCTTTTCTTTACACAAATACATTTGAAACTACTTAGGACTAGAAAGTATAATATAAGATTCTCAGCATGTTTAGCACCTCAGTCATGTAGTATCTTTTCCCTATGGGAGATCCCTGTTAGTTTGTTCTTACCAAAGGCTGCTGATTCAAGAACAATTCTTACGAGCTGTCCAATTTCTTGTGAGTCAGAAGACATTTACCAGTTATAGAACAGACTTTTATGAAATGTATCTGGCTGTCTTTCTTGTAATTGAGATGAAAGAAGTATGCTGATTCTCTAAGGAAATGCAATTCAAGGAGCCTGCTAACATTTTATTTATTTATGTTTAAACTCAGTCCAGAAGTTAACCTGTTTAGAAGTAGAATGTCACATGAGTCAAGACTGAAAACTTGCCACTCACTTTTGATTATAATAGCATCATAAAAACAGTTAAAAGCAGAGGGTCCTGCTCCAGAAACGTGCTAAAAATTGTTGTTGTATACCAAAAGCTAGGATGAGCTTTGGATTAAAAGCCAAACAAAAGTTTGATGATGATGATGGTGCCCCCAAGCCATTTGCCTAGAAATCTTTGTCTTGTTATTTATCTTGATGGGAACATCGTAACTCTGACTACTCAGATTCCTGTCTTTTGCAGGTTGGTCAGTCATTATATCACATGACTTTACTGTTTGAAGCAGAAGAAAAGCCTAAGTCTAAGACTTTTTTAAGATCTGATGTTTCAATGACCTGAGATCTTGGAAATCCAATTGGCTGACATACTACTGCTTTATATCCTATATGTCATTTATACAACTGCTGTATTTACACCAAAGCATATGACCATAAATCAGATTGCCTTTGAATCTCTAGTATTTTCCTCCCAGTTTGTAGAGCTGTAAATTACTCTGCAGGATGACAAACACTGATCTGACTGTTAGATCATTGTGTTATATAGCTGTGTTATGAAGCAAAACCCATTCACAAATACTCATTCATTTGAGAGAGATGTCACTGGCCTAACACAATGAGCTTCTTTCAAGCTCTCCCTTCCATTTCATTCTGTTATTTCTCTGTTAATAAATAAATAAAATTCCCATTGGTTTATGGCTATAGGAGATGAAAGAGCTCTTTTTTTTTTTCATGTCAACATTGTGTAGTGCCGATGATGTCTGGCAACAGTCAAACCTGGCTCCAGCTTCTGTTCTGTTTTCCTTATTAGCATTTTGCTTGGCTGTCCCTGCCAGTCTCCTGGACATTTCTGAACTCTGTGAATTGTTGCAAATATTGCAACGTCCAAGTGTGAAATGAACTGCATGGAAACTCCTGGGATCCTGTTAACAGTGTATTAACAATAACCTCAAGTTCACAGGAAACAACAGGCACCTGTTCAAGGGGGAACATGTTCTTAAATTGACATTCAATTATCACTGCACATTTTAGCATTGTTTTTGCACCTTATCTAAGACCTACCATGAGCCTTGAAAGCCTGTTTACTAATTTAATACCAGTCTTCAGAAACCAAGACAAAAATGACAATAATAAGAATTGGAGTATACCAAAAACAGTGTTTAAAAATATTATATGGGAAAAAAAATATATTTATTGCAATTATGGTTTACTTGACTATAAATTCAGGTGACATGCCTTATGTAAACCAGGTATTTAACCTTAATATTTACCTCTAAATTATTTAAATCACATACAAAAGATTTGATTTTTTTATAATGGAAACTGTTACAAAATTACAACAAAAGAAATGGTAAATAGTACTCAAAAGTATTTCTCGTAACAGTGGAGTACCTTAAACATTTAATAATTATAGTCCACATTTTCAGACTGGGAAGCTAAAACTTTATGTCAGGAAGTATTTCAAAAAGTCTTATATGTTTTAAATCAATTCCCACATTATAAAGAAATGTGTATTACCAGTAGCCTACTATAAAATTAAACCACATCTATATTCAGTCAGCGGCACAGGAATGATGTGCAGGCTTTTAAAAAAAAAAAAAAAAAAAAAAAAAAAAAAGACAGCTCTTACTCATCTGTACAATACCGGAGCTCTGAAGGAATACAGTGTCTGGATTGCTTAAATGCAGAACAATTCTTTTTTCCAATTCTGGAGAATTTTCATGAACTCACCAGGAGCTAACAGGAGGTCCGTGACTTAACCACTTTCATGTATGCCTTCACTACATTTGCGTATCCCCTGTAACCATCCTGCAGGGCAGTGTACCTGCCCGTAAGAAGCTCTTTAAGAGGGCATTCTTGAACAGGAGGAAGAATTACAGTGAAATACAGCAGCCTCTGCAGCTTGCTGCCACGTGGGCAGACCAAAGCCCGTCAATGAATGACTCCCAGGAGACCAGTGGTGTACTGAGACAGTGGACCTGTCTGATAGCAAACTGTTCATTAACATCTGAGTAAATCAATCAGCCAGAGACTTGTTCATTCATTATAGTCCACGGGTCTGTCATGGGTACAGGTCTTCCCTGGCTCCAGAGTAGTTTTTTTTCTTCCTGTCCACTTGATAGCTTTGTCATCCAAACTTATCTGGCTTTTTCAGAGCTCATTTATAGTTTGATTTCTTCCAGCCTGATCTAAACTGTCTCTGATTAATGGTTAATGACTAATATCCCATTAACCGTAGTCTTACTCCTGAATATTTAACTACTTTGACAGTAGGATGGTGTATTTTCATTTTATGATTATACTAGACAAGTTTAACTTCTGAATTTAATCTAGAAGCCTCAAGATTTACATGTCTTTCTAGTCACAAACAGCTTTACTTAATCTTGAATCCTATCCTTCACACCCTTCATGACTGGGACACTGAATGATTTCATGTAATAAGCATTGCTAAGGACAAGTAGGTGAGAGAGAATTTGCCAGTACATGAATGAATAATATTGAGTACCTGATAACTGGATTGTCCCTCATATGCTGCATGGAATAACCTGACTCTGAAAATATTTTTACATTGTACAGGTAGCCCTGATAACAATTGGGAAGTACACACATACTTATATATGTATTCACATATGGTGCATGTATGGTTTATCTCAAGCTTCTAAGAAATAAGCCGGAAAGCCAGATAATATATCCTAATTTACCTCATAAACAGGTAATTATTTTATTCAAAAAAAAAATTGTAAATAGCAGCTGAGCTATTTATCAGGATGCATCCTCCTACTCCTGCAAAAACTATAACATTTTTTAATAATGAAAGAAATGCTGAAACAACTCTTAAGTGAAGACCCTCTTCTATCACAGCTTGGAACAATTTTTAGCAGGGAACTGTTACAGCTATAAAACATTAGGATAACCTAGAAGAGTACTGGTCTGCTAATGTTAGGCCATAGGTACAACAATTGCGTATACAGGCATGAGTGTTCATATGAGACACCGGAAAAAAAAAAAAAAAGAAAAAAAACACTTTTCTGACATGATTTTCATCTTGTAAGAGACTCTGTTTGGGAAGGCAATTAATCTCACGACAGACTTTTTCCCTTCAGTAATGACTATCAACACAATTTGGAAACAACAGGCTAAAAATATGCAACTTGATCTCTAGAGTTAAGTACATAAGGAGTTTTTATTCTTCTGGCCACTGGAAAGACCTAGAAATACATATACCAATAGACTGCACATCTTTTCTGATACATTCCTCTTTGATGTTTCTTCTCCTAATCTTCGTGGATTTTTTTTCCCCCTTCACAAGTGATGCTCTAGTAATTATTTCCTGGTTTCTTGTTAGCATTTTAGTGCCATGTTCTCCCCTGAATCTGTATTCAGGCAAGTCACACTGACACCAACACCAAATTTATGAAGGGAAAATGTGTTTGCATTACTGCTAATTACTGTTAGTTGCCATTGTTTCCTGCATTAAATAACTTGTATTATCACCACTGCCTTGCTGCATGCTTGATCTCTTACCCTATTACTCATCCCCGGGTTGACTTCTGCCTCTATCCCATTTCCAGGTTATGTCTTTGTTGGACCAAGTGATTATTTTTCAGTCAATGATCCAATTTAGTCATAAAGTAAAACACCCCCAAACTTATTTACCACTGCCTTCATTTCAAATAGCTTAATCTGTCACTTTTAGATGGTGTTTTCTAACAGTACATCTCATTTTCCCCTTTCCTCTCACTTTTTTGCAGTCACGCCAGTTGTAATCTAACAATGAATGAGATTGATTAAATGGTTGGCTTGTGCATGAAACAGTCCCAAGTGGAAAAACACTTAATGGTGGTTAAATATTACACACTGCTGTATATACTACCTGAAAAATGAGCATGACTAACAGAGCAGTCAGAGCCCTTTGGAAATGCCTTTCTGGGCAGAATTGTGCAGATTTACTGACATATTTTGTCATGCCAGCTCTAATTAAGCTTGTCTAATCACTTCTCAGACAAGGGTTTCAGGCTGAACATATAAATTCTCTAGGACATTATCTGCTGTAGGTGTATAACTGTCCTGTAGAATAGTAAGGAGGAAAGGTCCATAGAGAAAGTTAATACTTTTTCTTAGATTGTATAGGAAAAAGGACAAGCTTTTGGAGACATAACACTTTGCTAAAGATCAGTGAAGAATGATTTTATTGTATGTCCAAAAGCATGTCTGTTTGCAATTCCTCACCTGTCTCATCTGGTCAGAAAAAAGACTTATGAACCTTCCACATCTCATATCCTTCCATCTTTGCAGCAACTGATACATCTAAAGTAAAGAAAAGTAGCTGACAAACACACTTCTCTTTATTTGGGTCTGCTTGTGGCAAACCAAAAGGGATCTAAAGGAAATTAAACAGTTCCTGCTCATATACCATCTCACCCTGAGAAATCTTTAACTCTTTTCTGCAGAATAGAACAGCTCTGACAGGCTGTGTCTCCCCAAATTGCCATAAACTGGTGTGGAGGGCACACTGCTGCTAGAGATTAGATGTTAGGTGCTTATATTCTCCCAAGGAAAGAAATTCTGTGCTTAACTTCTCACTTCGAGGGACCCTTTCCTTCATCTACTGTGTATCTTTTACACTGCTTGATCTGTAGGTAGGCTCTGAGGACACCCACAAGTCAGCTCTTGCACAGCCTTGCCAAGACTGAGGGCAGCTCTAAAGAAAACTGTCAGTGCTTGAGGAATTTTAACCTGGCAAGAGGTGGCAGCTGCAGACCGCAGCAGCTGAGAGGTACCTTTACTGCAAGTTTGAACTCGGGCACATAATTGTCATGAAAATATGACATTGTTTCCTGGGGATCTGCACAAAATTACATAGAATTATCCTCTATGGAACTCTACTTTTAAGTGCAAGTGGTATTGGTTTTGAGGTAATAACTACCAAGAATAAGCTCATTATCTCCCACTTGCTGTTGTTCATACTAACGCTGCCACCACGCTTCACTGTGCATCTCACCAAGTCTATAATTTTGTGGCTATTTGATCAAAGTGGACAAACCAGGGTTAAAAAGTACAGTACTTAATGTGAGAAATACTGGGAGGAGGAACCAGGATCCAAAATAAATTCTCCTTTGCAAATTCACATGCTAATTTAAATTGGTAAAAAGGCCGTAGCCCTATTCTCAAGGGTTCAATAGGGAACAAAATCGTGCTGCAGGTAGAATTTAATTACCACATGGCTTTAAATGGTTATTGCTTGAAAGGTGGGTGCCAGAACTAGTTAGGTTCCTAACTTATACTAAAAGAAAAAAAGAAATTGTAAAAAAAAAAAAAAAAAAAAAAAAAAAAAAAAAGGACTACAGTAATGTCTGTAAAGTGCATACATTCAATAGTAAAAGGTTTTTATTGTACATAGTTACTATAATTTAGTCCGTGTCATTACTTGAATGTAGACATTGTGTGTATTTTGCTTGGCTTTTCTAATTTAAATATCTTTTAAATGTTGGAACTTTAATTTGTCAGGGAAAAACAAAATATTCACAAAATACATACTATTCTGATTGAACAGATAATAAAGACAAAGCATTCCAACCTCTAATCATATTCAGCATTTTTGTGTTCTTTTGTTTTAAATGTAGAAACACTTTGAAATAATTCCATAACAAAGCTTGATGAAAGTAGCAATTAAAAAGGAATCGATCTGATACATCCTGTTCTTCAAATTACTATGCTCTGTAAAATGTAAAACTCCGTCTCCTTCAGTAAAGCTTTAGTTCCCCATCTTGATTAGGCAAATATTGAAAACAATAAACATTTTTCACTAAAGTGAGTCTTTAATATGGACTAAAAAGAGTGTACTGTGTGTTACATTTTCCACAGAAGACCGGCTCTCACATTAGCGTTTGCTATTAGCGTATTTCACGTCACTCCATCATACTGTCTTTCACTCAAATCCTACATTTGTTGGAGCAGATGGAAAGTTAGTTTAAATTAATTGAAAGCATGCTGTGCACAGCTTGTGGTACCAAGAACACGCAAAGAAGAAAGGAAGATACATCAATTTCCTTTGTAAGATACCTATAATTGTGAGAAGAGATCTCTTAAGAAATCATCAAGATATTATGCTCCTATTTTCTTCCATTTTTTTCTTTCTTTTTACCTTTCTTTTTTTCTTCCCCCTAGAGTACGTTATATTGCTTAGAGTGCTTTGATTTTAAAAAGAGAAGAGGTAGTGAAATTGGCTGGACAAACACCATTTGAAAAATAATTTCTGTCTGTGATGGATCAAAATAAAATGGCACACAAAGTTAGTACATACTTACTGTTTTGTTTCTGCAGCCTGTCTGCAGTTCTCACTAACACTGACAAGCTTTAGGAGGTGAGTTACCTTGTCACCTACTTTAGTAAATATTTGTTCCCATTACTGGGTCCTCAGCTTTTATTCTGCCATAACTGAAAATCTAATTGTCTTCTCTGTTTTCTAAACCAACTGCCAATTTGATTAACACCTATATTCTTTGCTTGCCTGGAATTGCAATGGGCAAACTCATTGGCTTCTTTAGCAATCAGTATGTGGTGATTCTTTGGTACTTTTACAGTTAAAATCAGGTTCAGAACTATCAGCATATAAACCATTTAATAAACAGTAGCTTTTTGACCAAAAAGTAGTGGATTTTTTGTTGTTGTTAATTTGGCCTTTTTTTTTTTTTTTTTTTTTTCCTATTTAAAAAAAAAAAAAACAACATTCCAAGTACTTGTTTCATAGTGGTCTAAAACATGAGGGCAGGAGGAAGCATGTACTCAGAAATGAAATGTTTATAAGATGGATGGCATCTGTTTGTTTTTTTTTTTTTTGTATGTTCTGTTCTGCTAAGAAGGTTGCAGTGGGGAGGATGGGAGGAGGCTTTGTGCTTACATCTCCCTGACCCAGGCCAAGGTGAGACCCTCGGGCAAGAACAGGAGTTGTTACTTCTTGTAAAGCAACCAAAAGTGCAAAAATCAATAAGGAAAAGCAGATTCTGGAGTATAAGGTGGGAAAACAGGCAGAAAACAAGAAACCTGCAACACAAGTGTGTTGGTGTTGGTAGGGAACAGATGCAGAGTTAAGCTTTAGAGGTGATGGAAAGAAGTGAGCACCAAGTCCCAGAAGGACTTAAAGTGGAACATGCTGTGAACAGGGAATGCACTGAAATTTGTTGGACTGAGAAAGACCTCGAGGGTCCTGCACAAAGAGAGTGGCAAGGTGAGAGGTTGTCAGTTTAATCTGCATTGCTGAGTTTTCTCTGTTTCAAATGTTGCTGTTATGGTTTGCATTCAGATTTAAAAGCTTGCCTTTTGAATTTTAGATCCTTTGGCTATCCTTGGCATCTCTATCTATTTATTTATCTAGAAGTTCAAAGAAACCAAATAACATACCATGTTTTTGTCAAAACTCAGCAAAGCTATTTCTCATTAATCTTTGGGGAAAATATTACAGGCATTTTCCCCTCCCCCTTCTGACTCACAGTATTCTATCTTTTTGTTGCAGGCCTTATTTCTGCTAGTCGCTGAACACATTTGACCACTTTCACTACCTGCAGATTAAATACAACTCTAGTAACTGCAAATAAAAAAGATGAAATAATGCAAAACTTTCTCAATCCTACCTCTGTGGCTTCATCCTCCTCCTTTCCTTCAGTTATTGCAGCTGAGTCTATCTTCTCTTTTGGCAATCCTCCAGAAATATTTGCTTCTTGTATTAGATATTCCTGAAATTCAATTGTGCTCTTGTAAGACTTCATATATATTTTTAGTCTCATTGACTATTTCGTCCTCAACTATCTCCATATATCCTCATTCTTCCCCAGATTTTTATTAAAATTCTTTATGATCATTATCTGCTTTTAGTTTTGTCCTTTAGATCACAGTATCTATAGAAATTTCTTTACCTTTATTTCTGTATTGTACAGATTCATGACCATCTGATCCAGCATTTTTTCCCATTTTTTTAAAAAACTTTATCCCAAACAGGATCACAAGTCTTTCCTCGTACTATTTAATTCTCAACAAAATGACATTTCTTCCTGTGTGCCAAACTCCTCGATTCATAAGCAAGTATGCATAACCATAATGCAAGGGAAAATTTGGCTCCGAGACCAGAACTTCTCTTGAGCACGACAGATGTCTTAGTTCATATTAACAAGGCTCTTTGGAAATTCAGGGGATTGTATAGGTAATCATTGTTTGATTAATAATTTACAACACCAACAGGACAGAAATGAAAATTGGAGAATGACAATCTCAAAGCAGCTGTATGCCTGTCAAATATGTAAATTTTTTACCCTACTTCCTCTGTTGGGGCACTGCTTAACCCCATGTTGAGTTGCCTTTCTAGAACATAACACCTACAACATTCATGAATAATTAGATAGTGATAAAGAAACAAGGAATGAGTGAGAATTAACTTTGCACCTCCTATAGTCACTTGAAGATTAATTTGCCTAAAAACTAATTAGCTGACATTCCACAAGCAGAAAACCCCAAATAAAATGCAAGAACAAAAAAAAAAAAAAAAAAAGACCCACCCTCAGAATTTTTTGCATCTTCAAATTCACAAATTCATACACAAACAAACCTCCTGCTTCTGAAAAAAAAGAATAATATATTAAATAATTAAAAAGAGTTTTTTGTTTTAAGAAGTAAATGAAACTATGATGCAGCTGAGATGCAATCTCTTAGCCCTTTCATTGACATCTGCAAGAAAAGTAAATGTCATTACATGAAACTTCTTTCTGAAGATAAAAGTATAATCTAGTTTTAAGATTACAGGGATTTAGATAGCTACAGGCATGTGGATCTGTTTCACTGACTCTGCCACTTAATGTCAAAGCCCTAGCTTAACAGCAGCCAAGTCATTAGTTAGTGCTAGTTATTAAGAAGAGTAAGTAAAATAAGTCAGCAATTGTGTCACTGAGCCAATGATGTAATTAGCACCTTAGTTTGGAGGCAATTCTTTTCCCATCAGAGGAAGAAAATTAGGCAAGAGGAAGTTCCCTGCATAGAAGGATTCATTCCTAAGGCTATGAACCAGTGCTGGGCACAAATGCCAAATCTGCTGAAAGTTGAGAGGAAAAGAGGATGAGTAGAATCCAGAATTCTAATTAAGGAGAATAAGTGTTTTAGAAGTTATCAGAGCTTTTAATAGTTATTGTAGCATAAAGCCAAGACAAACATTCTGAAATAGATTCTAGTTAAGGGGTGGAGAATGATTTTGACATTTCTCAAATCTTACCCAGGATACTCCAAGATTAGTAGAAGTTTAAGTTCTCTAACCAGGGCACTTCAAGGAAGCCAATAGAATGCAGACCTTTTTTAAGCAAAAAGATCAATATTTTTCATTTTTTCAGTGAACTCTTCCAAATCATTCTCATAAAATTAGACAAAACATTCTAAAGTAGGCTGACTGAATAAAAATATAATATTGAGCATTAACTGAGAATATTGAGAACACAGTAAAACTATTTTTTTTTTAAACAATCAGAGGAAGAGTGAAATACATTTTGGTGCTAAGGTTTTGAACATGAATACTTTTTGCCAAATCTTTCTATATTTAAACCCCTACAGTATCATGACCGTACTGAATAAAATTACTAGTATTATCACACATACAAAAAAAGGAAATTCAGTCTTTCCTTGAACAGTTCAAAAAGATAGGGAATCCAGAGCTTCCCTATGCAGTGTTCACCTTACAATTAAAAAATATATATATTTTACTTCACAATTCTCTGTGTTTAACTCACGTGTAGTTCCTGTTATCTCCTCTGTTTGTGAAGACACCTGTATGAACCTGCTGTGCTTTTCCCTGACTAAATTATTTCTATGTGGAAAAAAGACTCTTGTCAGTCTTCTTTACATTCTACTTATTACCTTTAGTTCTTTCTATCATTTTAGGGCCTTTTTTTTTTTTTTTTTTTTCATTCTCAATAAACTCGCCATAAACCTTGTGGTTTGGACTATGTAAAACTTGGCCCCTGGCCTCCTCACTGGCAGAGCAGCACAAGAAGCCAAAAAGACTGGACTTATTAGTAGCACTGCTCTGCAACAAGCAAAACATTGGGGTGATTCCAGCATTATTCTCATCCTAAATCCAAAACATAGAACTGTACCAGCTCCAAAGAAAATTAACTCCATCCCAGCTGAAATCAGGACAAACCTAAAGAAACAATACAGACGCCAAGACTAAACTGGATTCTTTGGTATCAACCTCTGCAGTACTGAGTTCCAGAGAGGATCCAGCTCCATACAAGGCAGAATTCCCCACTTTCAGTTTTACAGCAAAACCATGCAGCTATGCGAATATGACTTTATTGTGATTGAGTGCAGACAGGCCTCCAAATTCAACAAAACTTAGAGCATGTGACCACAGCAAAAGAGAGGATGAGAAAGAAAACCAATGAGAGAACAAGCTTGGCATTAGCAGTTTAGATGTTTGATGTTGATTTTATTGTTCTCTGGAGTTATTAGTAGAACATTTAATGTTTTTAGCTGCCTTTTAGTGAAATATTAACAGCTGGAAATACAGGGGGTGAACCACCATCTTGCAGTCAGCTGGCACTTGACAGCTCAGCAGTGGTCCATAGAGTGAAATTTTGGAAGCTCTATTCTGTACAATTGCTGTTATTTATTAGCTCTATAGTCATCTGAGGTCTTTTCAGCAGAGAAGAGGGTATCTGATGCAATTCAACAGCACAACTATAGTAAGGTGAATGAGGAAATTTTATAAATGCTGCTGCTTTATCCAAAGAGATCTGATATTTCAAGTCCTGTCCAATTCCACAGTTGCCAGGGTAACAGGTTTGCATTTCTAATTGCCCCAGAGAGCCCGTGAGATTGTACAATAAGCAATCACCTACCACTGTCTCGCTAAACCATCAAGCTTTGGATATATGCAACTGGTTTCATCTGTGAAATCAGTGGGGCTTCCTGCCAAATATAGTAACGATTCTCATGTCACATGTCCCTGAGTAAAGTTAAGAAGAAATGTTCAATTAAATTGTGCACCAGGTCCTGCTCTTTTGATATCAGCCCTGTGCAAATGATTTGCCTTTCTGTTTATTAAAAAAAAAAAAAAAAAGTCAGAAGCTTTATCATGCAGCCCCTTTATGCATTGAACTCAGATGTTATGAGCTTTGTCTGCATATTATGTTAATTGAATTTATCTCATTTTTATGAAATATACCACAAACATCCCAGGATAGGTGCAATTATCAATTTTAAACCTGCTTTAAAAAAATAGAGGGGGGAGGTGGTGGTGGGAAACAACATAAAGGTGGAAAGACTGCTGTGAAGCTGTCATTACTGAAACAATGTGAAGACTACTAGAATAGGAAGGTGTCATGAAAATATATTTACTTACTTCTTTGAAGGCAGTTACTTTAGTGTTTTTTCCTCAAGAAAAATACAGCTTCTGGCTATCTATGAAGTTGTTACATCTGAACAAGCTTTACAAAATCATGAGCAGAGCTTCTCCCTTTTACAGATGAACTTCTCTCTCTTCCTCTCTCATTATTATTTGTTCCTCAAAGAGGAATTCATAAAATTTAAAACAGTTCCAGAGAACTGAACTCTGGAAAGGGAATGTTACCTTGTAAGTTTAGTGCCACCCAAATCAACCTGCTCCTAAGCATGAAAGAGATCAGGCTGACAGTCCACATCTGTCACTTACCAGGACACCAAAAACTCAGGCAACCACATCATCACTGATGGCAAAATAGCATAATCAAAAGAAAGAAAAAGCAAAGATTTTCCATAAAAATAGGAATGTTAGAGACCTCTCCTACATATCATTAAATGTCTGCAAATGCAGTGCATTCGTGAGGATTTTAACAAGTATTTGCCATAAATGTTTTCTCAGTTTGAGTCTCTCACATTTATCTTCCTGTAAACATGTAGCTGTGTTACAAAAATCATCATAAATGAATTCTAAAAAAAAAAAAAAAAAAAAAAAAAAAACAAAACTGCCCATTTTTTATTTTGTTTCTGCCAGCTTTAAAACAACAACAACAACAAAAAAAAAACAAGTAAAAAGGGAATGGCTATCAGAGCAATCAGTGCTTCAGCTTGTTGGTATAAACTAAATTTCATCTTCAAACTGAAAAGGGTAAAACCTTTAGCCATTTAGGGAGGAAAAATAGCAGCAGGAGATTGAGCATCCAATCAAAATAGCTTGAAACTGGATTGTCAAGATGCCTATTACAGATCCCTCATAAAAGACCTACAAATCAAAACTTACCAGCAATGAATAGTAGCTAATAATTTGAGCATTTAAAGTATCTAACCGGACTAAAGTCTGTCTCTAGATATACTACCTGTAAGTAACTTCTCAATTCAGTATTATTATAGTTTCCCTACTAAATTGTTAATTTTTTTTTTTTCTTTAAAAAGGGCCTCAAATGATTCATGCGTGGAGGGAGGGGGAAAACAAAATTGTTTAAGGCAGTGTTCAGTAGAAATTATTCCAACAGTTTTATACTCAGCCCAGTAGTACCTTTGCTTGAGGCAGAGATAACCTTCACCAAGTCTTTCCAAATTAGCTAGGATATAATACCTTCCCTGATACTGTCGATAGAGTACTGTACGGTACATGCATATGAAAATGGTGCAGGACTACAAAAGGTACAATATAAAAATCCAACATAAGGAAACAAGGCAAGAGCACTTATCTTCCAGGAGCAGACACTAATCTTTGGGGGAATTAGCTCGGGCCATTGCTGTCAGGGTGCTCCGCTGCTGAGTTACATAGGTAACAATAATTCATTTTTTAATGGCTAGAGACCTACACTGTAATTCCACACTAAAATCTACCCTAAAATTTATTAAGGAAGTTTCAGTGTGTTGGAGCTATATATCGAGATGAGATCAAATCTTCATTAACTCTCAGGAGGTATTGCTGCAGGAGGGCATTGACGCTGAGCCCTCAAAGCACTGGATATTCTTGCTTCACACATTCACTTACTTTGCCCAGGGGTCTGATCCTGCTGCACATGTCGGTGTCTAACTTCAGACAATTTAGGAGAGACCTCAAACGTCCCTTCTAGGGACAAGCTCTATCCCACTCTGATCAGAAGAGAGCTCATGGTTAGGAATGAGCCTTCAAAAAACAAAATAAAACCCTTCTTTATAGAGGTGTTCAGAAAAGCCTCATAAACCCTAATTACTTCTAAATGGGAATGTGAAAATTTATTAAAAAGACAGTGTCTGTGTTTGCAGTAGCAGGAGACATTAACGAAGGACTCAGGAAGGCCTTTTTAATTGTTACATTCAAAAACTTGCTATGGGCAAAAACAAAAAATACCTCAGACACAGGCACAAGAATTTATTGCTACTCCAATTAAAATCAAGCTAAAGATATGACTAGCCCAGTTAAAATGTCACCTGCACAACAATGCAAGCTGTTTGACTAAAGGAGAAGGAATTAATAACATAATTAAAGGTGTAACATGTAGAATATGCTATTTAATAACTTTTATCTGAGCTCCTTCCCCCTACTGGGGGGAGGGGGGGGGGAAGGGTGGTGGTGGGGGGAAGGACCCTGGTTTGCTGTGTCCCTGGTGGACAGTTTGGGGGCAAGGTGCCACATCAGCACCCTGTGCTCCTGTCAGGAGGTCAGTACTGATGGTGCTGCTCTGGGGTTGGCTTTTGGTTATTTTGTCAATGTTTTTCTCTCCCCTTGATCAGCAATTTCATATCATATTACTTTTTTTTTTTTTTTTTCCCCCTCTCTATAGGGTGTTTGCTGGAGCTTTGCCACTCACCTATCACTCAGCATTATCAGACAAGCTGTAGATAGGTGTTAGGTTGTACTATTCACTGAAAAAGTCCAAATAAGTCCAAGAAGGAAGGTTAGTGAACAAGACCCATGGCTAAGCTGCAACCCCATGACTATTTGTTTTTGCTATTAGACTTTAACCACCTGTTCTGCATCCAAGGGAAGCAAGAGGAGTCAAGAAAATTCTGGAGGCTGAAATGAAGCCCTGTGCCATGCGGTCTGCTACCACCAATGCCAAACACATATTTAACAGACTACAAGGACATGAAGTGCAATGGTACCAGCCTCTTTGGTTTGTTTTGTGTGTCTAGACCTCACACTAAAATGTCTAGCGCCACCCTCCCTGGCAGTCATGTACTGGACTTGGCCTCAACCACAGCTCTGCAGAAGACTGAAAGTCATGGGTGCTTGTCACTACAGGCTCCGACAAACAAAACCAAACTGCAGATTGTAAACAGCCTAACCCATCCAATTTTCCAACCAGGCTCTGTGATTGCAGGGGTGCTAATGACACAACAGTCTTTCCAATTTTAATAATGCCATTTTGACATTCTTACCTGACTCAGATAGAGGAAGCCTGAGGATAACTTTATCACAAAGCAGCAGATGGCAGTTAATGATGGGGATCAGACTCTGGGTTCAGGGTGAATAAAATGTGATATTTCCTAGCAGTGATTAATGAGGTAAAATGCATCTAATTTGGAGATGCTGCAAAAAAGAATGGCTAAAATTCAAGCTTTACAGAGGGTGAAGACCACTGCAAGTGATCTGGTCTCTATCTCCACAATTTAGAAAGGCCTAGAAATGGACCAAAACCACTGCGTCTGGAGGGATGAAGAGAAATACTTACTTGTTTTTACACTTAGTCACGTAACTCACTATCTATGCATGCTATTATCCCCTGCAGTTACACTGTTTACACGTGTTGATGTATGCATTAGTCTGCTTTGACTTATTGAAGGATGTGTTATTGCAGGCAGAAATGGTATTTTCAGCATTTACCAACCAGCATGTATACACTGAAGCCATAGAACCTCACAACTCACTCAACATGTTAGTGCTGTTTTCCTGTGAACATTGATAATCAAGGGGGAGCTGCCGTTAGAAGCTTTTCTATGCCTCTATTTGCTTCAGAAAAGTATGTGAGAGGGATCCGGGCCAGCTTAACTTTGGTCAACTGAAAACCAAGAATTGAACCTAATTATCCAGCCTTCCTCTGCAGTCAGCGTGAGTCACTTCACCTAATTTATTTTAGGACAGGACAAACTGCCCTTTGGAGGGGCCAGTTCCTTACTGTTGAATATATTATACTAGATGCCCAGCTAACTGATTGCTACAGCCAATTTATTTCCAGAAGAAATACATCCTACCACTGCAAAATGTTAGGTCATTGCTCTCTGCACCCTTTACCATCTGTTGCAACATGGAGAATCGCTGCTGCATTGTCTATGCATTTTGTGGAGAGACTTGGATACACCATCTAACCCTTTTGTGATAATGCTGGCGGCCAACCACTATTCCCTTAATGACACTCATACGAATGCTGTCTGCCCACAGATTCCCACTTGGGAATCACAAGTGAACCAGACCCCACTTCTGTTGCTGTAAATAACAGCTGTCCTGCCACTCAGCCAGTGGGAAGACACAAGGGCAGGAAAATCTGTGTGTTATCACAGCCAAACTTAACATAATTACATACCAAACACCACAATAACCATAGCTAAGCTGCAGTTCAATGGATGCAACAGAACAGTACTGATGCTGGGAAATTAGGTTATTATTTCATCTGAAATATTTGTAGCTTTTGAATCCCAGAAGTCTCATGCCAGTTATCTCAACTCATATCATGTCTGATAACAAGCTCTCCATCATACCTCCTTACTGTTCTGTTTGTCTGCTTCATAATAAATAAATAAATAAATAAATAAATATATATATAAAATAAAAATAAAAATTGCTGCCCTTTTGTCAGAGTAATCTCATGTATTCTTCTTGGGGCAAGATCATCAGACAGATAATGGTTTTCAAAAGGCTTTGCTCTTTCACAATAGTGCTGGGGGTAAGGGAAAGCTCTTTTAGTGAATCCCAAAGGCAGCGAGCAGGTTACTTCAGGCCTCTGCAGGGCTGAGCTGAAAGTTGATCACTGCCCACTGAATAACCCCGTTGGGTCCCACACAAACAACTATTTAGATAACCCAAACTAAGGATTTAAACATGGAAAGTTCTTGCCCCCTCCATACATTTTAATTATATTGCTGTAGACAATTTAAATGGGAAAACATCCTCTACCATCATTATGCATTTATGCATACTTACAGATGTATGGTTTTTAAAAACTAACAGCAATGGCTTTACTGTGTTTACTTCCTAGAAACCTTCAGCACAAAATTCTGTTACTATCTTTCCAGTTTTGAGATGTCAGATGTCCAGGAAAAAAAGGGGGGGTGGAGGGATAGGGACAAAACCAAACACAAAACTCCACTTCAAACCCTTGCTTGCTGCCACTATGCCAATGGCTGCAGCTGGTAATGGCACATAGTTAATATGCTCCCATTTTTTCAGAACTTGCAATTATTTTGCTGTTAGGAGGCTGCAAATCTGAAGAACTGATGTCTTTATTTTATCTATTTTTGTGAGATACATACTGCTTTTGCTCCTCTTAATGTAACATGATGCAACTGTTAAGTACACTTGAAAACCTGGCACTGTTTCTTTGCATCCTCTAGCACAAGCAGCATTATCTGTATGTTTATTCCAATTCCTTTATAGGATACTTGTTATGCATGACTGATTAATAGGCCCCAAGCTATACTCAACCTGCTACCCACAGCAAATTGTTCTTTCTGTTGTCTGTGTCATTTTATTTAAAATATCAAGCTGTTTTATAATTAAAGAGTCCCTTGAAGGTCTTGTTTCAATAAACAATCATTTCTTCCACCATGTGAAGTTCTTCTGCTAATAAACAATTTAACAGCATATATTATTTTTCTCATCTCCAGAACTAACCTTTAATGAAAGACACACTAAGGCAAAAGTTGAAAAGTGATGTTGACTGTGCGTATAGATGTAAAACTTGAATATACACTGTGTAGCGTGGTACCAGATCTCTTCTAATCTGCATATCATGTGAGTTATAGAAGACTAATTGCTCGCAGTAGTGGATAGACATTTTCATGTCACCTGGAAGATGGCTGAAGAGTTACTTATCTCCAGCAGCTTTATCCTTAATTACCTCTCTCTCTGATAATTCCAAATTTGGGATTCAACTCACAGTGAAAATCTCCTGTATTAATTGAGATTGCAACTTTGTTATACAATGTGTTTCCTACGATAAACGGCTTTTTCTTGAAAACTGAATGTTTTGTGAAAGTGGCAATGTCTTTGAGAGCTTTGAAATGCTGCCAAAAACTTTTTCCAGATATTCAAAACTGCAGAATTTATTAAAGTATTTTTTTTAAGTCACTGATAACACTGATTATAATTTTATTTTCCTGGGAAAAAAAATGGGTAATTAAGGGGGAGTGGCATTTTTCAATGAGATTTATTAAAAGTTTTTAGTTAGAGCAATAAAAGATCATGAAAATGTGTAGACAAATCCTAGAGCTGCATCTAGGAAACAGCTTTATAATCACCATTTTAATGAGCTATACTTTAGCAGCAGCCTTAAATTTCTAAATATTTGATCACAATAATTATTTGATTTGGATGTGTTTGAATACCAGGATGTGTTGTTATTTTCTTTTCAGACATCACTTTCAGTACTATTTTAGACAGTTTCTTTAGCTGATATAGGATTTCATGGTTCTTCTGAAACATTGGAGGTGTATCCAATGTAAATTGCTATGAATATGCCCCTAAGAATTTTTTTTCACAGTTAAGAGCTTTGTCTAAGAGAAATACATTAGATGTTACAATCCTCGCAGCAGTATTTTTTCAAATTACTTTGGATACTTAACTGTCTTCACCTATGAATGCCACACTTCTTATTTTCTACCACTAACTATACTCTTTGCTAATGTAATTCTCTGTTATAAACTTTTTGAGTTGCCACATTTCCACTTCTTTCTGCTAAATTAAGTAACCTATCTCTGGTCTACTTCAGTATAAATATATGTGACAAATTGTTGAGTTCCACATGTACGCGTTTTCCAGATACATCAAAGTGATAACGTAGAACTCTGTTGATACTACTCAGTGTTAAGAAATTCCTCAAATACCACACATGAATGCTTCATCGCACCCAAAATTATTTTGTTCATTTCATCCTCCTTTGCCTTCAGAACTCTGATTGAAAAGTGCTGGCTTTTCATTTATCCAGCATCCTTTTGTTTGGTATAGTTAGATGGAAGTTTTTTGTATTGCTGATTCCACTCCAGAGTTGTCCTTTAGTAATCACTGTCGGGCATCATCATTTCTCGTATCGAGATTCACTAGTTTAGAGAATCCAGCTACCCCTGGTTCAAGTTCCTAATAAAATCAAAATGCTCTGAAAAACAGCCTGAAGGCTTTCTACAATGTATTTGAGATGAGAATTAAGAGGGTGATGAGAATTAACTTGCCTGAAGCCCCATGATAATGTTGCCTAGTGACACAGGTACTGTGCAAAGCATAACCATGTAAAAGGGCAAGCCATGTCTCAATGCTGGCAAATCTTCCCCCTGCTCCACATTTCAGTTACTTTACTTCATTCTCCTCTCATTACAAACTCATTATACAGATATGCTGATAAATGTGCACCTAATTTCCTTAAAAGCCTATCCACTCAGTTTTCTAGCTTTCTTTGTTATAGTTTTTTTGTTTATAGAAGCGCAGCCTTTTCATACATTTCCTGGTGTACAACCAGCATTTGAAAGAATATGCAATACTATAATGCACTCATCTGCTCTCTGATCATCTGGTATGTATTTGAGCAGCTGTAGGAGATATTGAATAGAATGTTTTGTTGTTGTTGTTGTGTTGTTTCCCTCCCAGGAGTTACATAATGATATTCCTCCTCTCCTTACCTTCAAGGACACACAGTTTTCACTGTATTTCTGTGTTATGCATGGCTTTCATCTTTTTTTTTTTTTTTTTTTTTTTTTTTGTGTGTGTGCGTGTGTGAACCAGACCACATCATAATTTTTATCCATTTTCTGTCTCTACACAGGAGATATTTTAGCACTTCCCCAAGGGTAAGAGCTGCACAGAAATCTTTGCAACTATCCTATTGTTCAATAATCAGACCTCATTCCTTTAAGGATTATTGTCTTTATGGCCATACTCTCATAACTCATATCCGTGCATGTAGACTGACATTTTGCCAACAATCCTTTATCTTCTCCTTCTCAATCTGCAGGTTGGTTCCCTGCCTTTTTTCTCAGTTACTGGAATTAGGCATGTACAAAACAAGGCACCTCATGGAGAGGCATGGATTGGCTTCTGTACTAGCATGGTTAAATATACTAGGGCTCTTCATCTTAGAATAGAGAACCTCTGACAGGAGTGTGAACAATCACAGATTGTTTGAGAAAGGTGAACAGAAAACAAGTGCTTATCCTAGGACCCTGTCATGCTTTTTTTTTTTATTATTGTTTTTAAAGTGTCAACTTATGGTTTAGAAGAGTGACTCTGTATTCTTGATATACATGAAACAAGTTGGAAAATAGAAAGCAGTTATTTATTACTTCAGCTCATCTAGAAAATGGGTCTTTAAACAAACAAACAAATCAAAACAAAACCCAGCCAAATCTGCAAGTTGATAGTGTAAAAACAGAGCAGACTTTCAGTGGTGAATTCACTAGAATGTATTTGTGTACCAAATATCCCAGCTACAGAATAATTTCCATCCTCTGTAGCAGGGAGAGCCAAATCACTTATCACACAGTGTTATATTACATAAGAGATGAGGGCTTAAAAACCTAGATTTTTCTGGTCTCTGGTCTGATGCCGAGTACATTGGCAGCCATCTTCAACCCAGAATATTAGAGGACATTTGTAACAACATGCTGCCAAAGATGGGTTGTACCAGATGTCCAGTGCTAAGCTGTAATGAATTTTTCTTTCAGGAACTAAACCACAATTCAGGAACACTGGGATCTCACGTTAAGATACTACTATGAGCTACAGCCAGTATCCCAAGTAAAATCTATTTCTACATGGATTGGAGGCTTAGTGCTACACTGGGCAGCTATGATTTTTGGTGTGTATATATAATATATAAATACACACATATTTATAAAACAAATATATAAATAAGTATACAACACGCCTCAATATCCTAGAAAAAGGAAATCACAACATTTGTATTTTGTAGCAACTTTATGTGGTAAAACTTCCTTTTTCTGTTTAAGACAAAAATGGGGGAGAAAGACGAGACCTTAAGCTAAAAATGACCTAAAAACCACGTCAATGATTTAAATCAAGAGATCCAATTCTTATTACTCCTTGACACTCTAAGGTCTTTTCTATTTCTCACCCCTCCCTTTTATTTTTCACCTTTGTTCTCAGTTTCTTTGTTCTCTTCTAATTATAATCCTGCTAAGCCTGGACATCTCTGTCTATTGTGCTCCAATCATGCCTTGAATGCTAACTAGGAAAAAAGAGGAAGCTGTTTCTTCTGTATGCTCTCAAATGCTAATATCATAGAAGTGCTGAATCAAATGTCAGTCATGCCACAGCAGCAACTCAAAGCCAAAATGGAATGATTAACTTGGTTTCCATAAGCAGGCTTGCTTTCAAAGAAGAGAAGAAGCCCCAGAAGACTAAGGGCAAATATCATACATAACTTCACAAGTGGTGAAAAGGATATAGGCAACTGGAGACCATATAGTTTGGCTTCAGTGCCCAGAAAAAAATACAAGAAAAAAATATTAGAGGATTAATTTGTAAGTGCCTGGGGATAAATAACTGACAAGAAATGGCTGACAAGTTCTTTGAAGAATCTATTACATCTAACATGTCTGGTCTCCATCTCTTGCAAGGTAACTGGCCTAATACATAGAGGCAGTAAGATGTCATACATCTGAGATCTAGTACAGCTTCTCATCAATAATTCCTACACAGTGACATAGATTATTGAATCTGTTCTTGAAGAGTTTATGCTGCAGATAACTCCTTGTTCTTTGCCTTGCCATGTCATTGTTTGGCATCTTGATGCCTTCTACACCAGACTAACCCAACCAAGTACCTGCAGGTAGCACTCCTCAAGGAAAAGGGCTTTAGGGGAACACACAGAGGACTGAACATTTCTGGTGGGCCAAAGATAGCCTATGTGCATTTCCCATCCAGTAGTCGGTTACTACAAGGAAGAAGAACAGATTAATAAACCTACTCCAAGAGCCATTATATATTGAGTTGGCCATAGAAGGATTGTCTTTAAGGATGCCTGACAATAAACTGTAAAAACAGATCCAAAGACAGAAAGGTAACTGATGAAGACTTTAGAGAAGGGTTACCAATAAGCTAGTAAAATAGACAAATATTCAAGAAACTATAGTATTATGCCTGTTAAAAAGGCAAATAGCTTCATTTTGGAAAGAAGATTCAAACAGGCAAATGCAATATGAGGAGGAGTTCAACAAGCAGGAACAATTCAGGAAAGGATAATGACAAGGGGGAATGGGGTCACAATTGGAACAATCCGTATTGAGCTGTAATTTTCACTTCTCAGGTAAGTGCTCTGACAGGGTCTGGAGCCATGGTGTTTGTTGTTTGTTTTTTTTTTTTTTTTTTCCCCCCCCTCTATAACCCAGGATTACAACTTTTACTTAGAGAATTTGCTGCCAGGATTCAATCGCAGATGAACAGAAATCTTGAGGATCTGCAGTTCTGGACCTTCTTCCTTGCAGGAGCACTAATGGGAACTTGGCACCTTAATCCCCTGTTCCTTCTATGTAATGACATACTTTGCCTCTAATCCCCATAAAAAGGTTTTTCCCTCCTGCAGTATTTGGAACATCAATTATGGAAGCTTTGGAGAGTGTTGATTCGTAATTAAATTAGTTTAGGTATATCACGTTGCATATTATGCCAAAAGTACCACCTCAGTACTCTATCATAGGGGTTCCTACTATTCTTTCATAGTAGATTATGAGCTATCAGAGGCAGGGTTCATCTCACCAACATCTCTCCACGTCGGTTTATCTGTCACTAGGGAGTCCAGGACTAGCACATTAAACTGCTAGTCCAATGAAGCAGTAAGGTAACTATAATAATTTAACTACCCAAATGCACTGGGGCATTAGAGAGTAGAGTTGATAGAATACAACACTGATGAAACTGAGTTATTTTCATAATCACCTTGCTTCTATAAATCTTAGAGATTAATCTCAGTGTTAACATTTAATTCCCACCACTGAAATGAAAAAAATCCTAAATATTGCTGCCACTGCAACAAAATGAATCACTCAATCAATCCTATTGAAGTTCTCAAACTGCTTCTAAAGTTCAACTGTGTATGGCTGTTGTGCTTAGAGAGAATTTTGACCCACAGCATGGTATGATGCCAGCACATTTATTCATTCATTGCAGAATGTAGCAGGTTTTGTGATTTGTAAGCTTTTTGTTCCCTGTAAAGATGCAACTTAATGTGCCTCTGTAATGTTTTTCACTTAACTTATACTGAGATAGCTTGGAGAACACCTAAAGTGTTACATAATCATTTCCATGTTCGTATTCTATTCCTGACTTATGACATTTAGCAAATAGTAGTTTTGTTCATGTAAGTCACATTCTTCCCAACTATGGAGACTTTTTACAAAAATCAAATTAATCTTAAAAAAAAAAAAAATCAGATTCTTAGTATGAATATGCTCAATTTCATTGAATGTTTTTATCACTTTATGCACATAGGACAAGCCAGTGAAATATAACTGAAATGTCAAATGAAATGTATGGCAAAGCGATTAGGAAGAAACTTTTAGCATTTGTTACAGATTAATATGTTAATTACAGCACATATTGTGGAAAAAGATTAACTATCACCAAAGTAAATTTATTTTTAACCAGCTTTATTCCTTACACTTCATAAATTAACCAGTGGAATGCATAATGGAGAAGAACTCAGACACTGAGATTGCTAGAAATTATGCAAAACTCCAAAGCATACAAGGCTGCAATACAGATAATGTCTTTGCTTTAAAATAAGTACTTCAAAGAGAATTATGTTTCCTCTGAAATACCTATTTTCATAGACCACTTGCAGATATCTCTAAAACATTTTGCTACAATGACAATGTCAACACTGATTGATATTTTGAACTCTATTTTTGCAATGTAACATATTAAGAAAGACTAAATGTTGATTCTAAGCATAACAATGCAACCCTCTCCAAGTGATATTTAAAAATTGCTGAAATAGTTGCACTTGTAAAAATAACAAAAAACTATAATGTAATGCATTATTAAATCTTTAAAAACATCATCATAAGTTATGAAACGTTGATGACTGCATGACCTTCTCATTCATTCTTGAATTTGTGTCTACATGCAGGCTGAAAAAAAAAATCAAAATGAAAGACAAACTGTGGCCATAACAACGACATTGGGAGTTTTGCCACTGATTTCAGAGAAGGTACATTTTGAGCTATTTTGAGAAAGATATATGGATCATTACTCAATGGCCGCTAAGGTCAGCTGAAGCTTTTCTGTTGATTTCAGTGGGTGCGAAGGTAGGCTTGTGCAGAATAGGAACTATTTCCAGCCCAAAGTCTAATTCTTTTCCAAGGCAGAACTTTTGATTATCTCCATAGCTTGTCTATTATCAAAACATAGTTTATCATTATCAAAATAGTTTTCATACTGACACACTCACTGGGATAAACCAGTAGAGATAAGGGAAAAACAACCACTGTGTAATTTATAGAGCAGCTAATGAAATTTACATTAAACCTAATGTTGTATGGTGTTTGGTTAATTCATGTTCTGGGCAACTTTCCAAATATTTGGACACATTGAGTATGACAAATAATTTTCTCCTGGTATGAAACATTATTTTTATAACAAGAAAAAGAAACTGATACGCTAAATTACAGGTTCACCTGTCAAGAATAATTCTATGTCAATAGACACGTATAAGTATTCAGGTTAACAAAATAATAGCAAATTCCAAGCTCATTAATCCCATAATTGGTAATTTTACTATTCTAGTAGAGAACAATGTCTCTCTCATTTTGAGGGTTTAAAAGTCTGTTTCTAACCTTTTTGTGGAAATTCCCTCATAATAAATCATTGACATAGGATCTAATACTTTATTTTGTGGGACATACCAGTATAACATCAGGCAAATATTCTACTACTGTTTGGGAATCTGTTCCCCAGCAAAACAGAGAAATCAAAGTAGGTAATTGAGTTCCACAATATTACTTGGCCACCTCTCTCTCTCATTAATGCTTTCTATATATGGAGGAGGCATGTTGTTGTTAATTTTATTTGCTGTTTTTAGAAGTCCAGGATGAATCACTTTGCTTTGTTTTGTTTTAGCACGTACAACAGCATGACACAAATTTTAACAAAACAGAAGAATTCCCATATTTCTATAAACTCTTTTCCAATTTCCATAAACTCTTCAAGAACAGATTCAATTTAACAAAATAAGGAGAACAAGCTGTTCAAGAGAAATTCCACCTCTTTTTGCATGTTCCTGTGAAAGATGAAGAAAGATCTAGGCATTGGTGTTGTTCGTGTTATTTTCTATTGGTACCACAATCCAAGAAGTGTAACTACAATTTATAAAAGCATTGTTATAGCATCATAACATAGAGATGGCATCTGGTTTAATATTCATTAAATTCACATGGAACTGTCTGCAACTTCAAAAAAACTTTAGTTCAAGCTTATAGTAGTTACAGCAGTTACAGTAGTCCTGCCAATGGCACTCCCTTTGGTGCATGTCCTCCCTATTGCTTTACTTCACTTCAAATAGCCCATTTGTAGAACACTACTCTGCTGAATGATCTATATCTTCATCGGACAACTGCAAGGCTGACAATCAAATCTGCTCTTGGCTGCTTCAGCTGCAGCCTCTGGAGTTCCAAATTGCTGAATAACTCTCCACATATCTTGTAGACCATTGGAGATCAATCCCCTTAGCTTATTGCAAGCATATCAGGAGTTATTCATTCCTAAAGTCTATAAACCTAATGGTTTTCTCAGGCACAGCTAGTCTCTACTGCGCCTGTAGGAATTGAGACGTATGTTGGTCATTGTCTACAGTTGGCCCTTTCATAAAGCATTATGAGAAAATCCAAGTTGCTCTATGTGGAACGTAAGTGAGGGCAGGCAGGTTGCTAAGAAGTAGGATTGCCAAATGCAGTTGGAAGAGAAACTGTTATTTCTTCATTAAAACATTTTCAGCTTTCATTTCAGACTCAGTCATGTGTTTTAGGAGCTTTTAACTGGTTCTCCCTTCCATTGAAAGCAGGAAAAACTAACAAACAACTTTCATAAGGTGCTTATAACTTCATAGATTTTTAATTGAAACACAACTCCCATAGCACCTCATTAGTTCATTCAATGCTGTATTAGTTCAATTTACTGAAGGATTTTTTTTTTGCACCTGCCTTTTGCATTTACCCCATTAAGCATGTACAGATTATCAGATAATTGCTCAATTATATTAAACTATTGTTCAAATGAAATATTTCATTTTATTAACAAGCTAAAAAGCTACTTGGCATGTATTAGCAAACATGGCTTGCTTCACAGGGACATATTTTCAGATTAAGTCAAAACTCAGACTTCAGCCTGCTAAAAATCAATGAAAAAAATCTGATCAACTCCAACAGTCTTGGGATAAACTTTTAAATTAGGTGATGTTTCTTTAAAATTACTTGACTAATGGAAGCTAATTAAAGAATGGATTCACATTATTTGGTGACCTTTGCCTGGTTTCTGCCTGTTTTTTTATACTCTATAGATGCACCCAAACTTCTAAGTAGAATTCAACAAAACTGAAGAGAGTTTTGCTGTTTCATCCCTTGGGTTTTATCTGAAACATAGCACCATTTTGTAGCCTTTAATGAACCTTTTGGTTGCAAGGCTAACGCAGGCTGACTCATACATTACGTGCTTTAGCTGGAATATCTCAGCACACACTAGTCTTGGTAACAAGGGAAGCTCATTTTCCTGCAGAGAAGTGGGAAAGTGGTAGGGAGTGCAACGTAAATTGTGGCAGATTTTTTATTCTGTAATGGTTAAATTCTGTCATCCTCATTCACACTGAACAGTAGCTTAATTTGAACATAACCGAGAGATTCAATTGGGAAACATTTGCAAGTAAAATATTTTTCTATACAATTACTATATTGCAGCGAGGTCAGGAAGCATCATTATAAACAGCTCCCCACTATGCTAATTCTAGTCCCAGGCAGTTTTAAACCAAAGGACAATAACTGTATGCATACAGTCATTGCACAGCACACAACCTAACACTGCTGCTCTTCAATGCCAAAAGTAAGCTCGCCCACCCTGATGACAGCTCAGCTGGACATCGTGTGGTTATCTTACAGCTGAGTCAGAGCAAAAGCAGAGAGTGCTGTTCAGCACGAGGGGTAGCAGTCTCAGCACACCAGATGCTAGCTTGCTGTAGTGGCTGTGAGGAAATCTGTCCCTGCAAGCACCATTACGCCAGTGCTGCTTTGCTCCTGGTTGGGCTACATGACAGGATTGTATTTAATCACCATCTAATAGCACATCCTAGAAGCTGGACCCTCATTATACACTCTCACTTAAGCTGACATGGTTTAATCACCTATCTTGTTTTAAAAGGTAGTTCACTAAATGAGCGCAAAAACACCAATTATGGAACAGGTAAATCTTCTTCACTGATTATTCCATATAACTGATCACTTGCAGGATATGTAAGAGACAAAGAAATATGGTAACCTACCCCATTGTAGCTTTATTTAATTCCTCAACAAAACAAACCTGTACCCCAGCCTTTTCCTTTCTAGATACTCTTATAGCAGAGAGATACTGGCCAATGAGTGCACTCCAAAGGAAAAATTTTTTATATATATATACACATATAAATATATATATATATATATGTAAATAAATATCTTTGTTTTGATTCAGCAAACAACAACAAAAATCACTTTTCCAATTAAATATTTTGCCAAATCTGAAAAGACAAAATACACACCAACTCTTCATCCAACATCATGCACCAGCACTTAGGAAAACCAAGAAGAGTTATCACAGAAGGGACCCTCCTCCAGCTGCACTACCACTGGTGCAGTGCTTGCTCTCCCACTAGTTATTCCTGTTGTCAGGTGGCTAGCTCCACTGGCTACCTTGCAGCAGTTGATTCAACATCCCCTTGATTCTACAGTTTTGCTGGATTACTGAGAATTAGTCACTGGAATTTCCATATATACTCAATATATAGAATCCAAAGTTTGCTAATACAATGAAAGAGAAACTGTAATTTGCTACTGTAGTTAACCACATACAATAAGGCCTGGATAACTGTTGCTGTCTTTCTCTTGTTGAAAAAAATAAAATAAAAAAACTTTCCAGATCAGTATCAGTAGAAGTTGTCCCATTCAAGATAAGGAGACTATCAGCATGGACAAAATTAGAAGGATTTGTCTCTCAAATGACAGACTGATTAAAAAGCTTTTCCTTGAGGGACAAGCAGTATAAAAGCCTTATCTACCTCTCAGACCTACGAACAGGCACAACTGGTTAGCAGACTGATATAGTTGAACATGGCAATGTTCTGCTTAGTAAAAAAGCCTTTCTTCTGCACTAACAGAACAAAACCTACAGAGCATTTCGTTCAAGCATCGCAACTAGAGCCTCCCCTTGAATACATTCTTATGCAGGCACATATCTGTCCTTGTCCAGAGGAGATCTGCAACAGTCTGAGTGTCTTTGAGGTTACAGATGTATGTGGCAGCTTGGAGAGCTGTCCCCAAGGTAACTGTTTCAGTAAACCTGTGTGGCTGAATACATTTGTTTAATGTACTGCCAGTCCAAAATTATTGCACAATCATTACAGATTTTCCTTAGCCTCTGATGATCCATGAGACTACCTGAAGGCAGGTAATTAAGAATCTAAATTAGAAATTTTATTTCTGGTAGTTAATTTCAGTTCAAGTTGATAGAGGATTTGTTGCAGAGCTAAAATTAAAAAATATATAGTCCTTGAGAGTGAGCAAGCAGAGAAGCCCTAACTGAATTTTTGAGGATGGTGTTATAACATCTAGAGAAATGCATTAGAATTTCTTAAAGAAAATAAATAATAATAATCAGATTTAACATCAGCACCTCTCACAATGCGGTTATTACTCATAAGCATGTCTGTTCATGTTACCATCCTTCACCTTTGCCTTCTTTATTAGTCTACCTGCTTATCACTTTTACACAGCAAAGTCTCTAAACCACTCATCATATATTTGTTCAGAACATAAAGTGAAGTCTGAGTCTGTCATCTTCTAGTAATGTAATGTGCACAGTGGAAGTAATAAAGAGGAGAATTCCATCACAAAAGACTGTAGTGCACAGTTAGATATAGGCAACATGTCCCTTTCAACAAGAGTTACTTAAAGCAACACAGATAACATGGAAACTACCAGTGAATGTTACCTCTAGACATATTTTCTGTAAATAAAGACGAGAAGCCCTGAATTTTTCCCTTTGCCATGTGAACAATGTTTTAACCCTGATAATTTTAAGAATTCAGCAAAAGCTCTGAAGCAAGGATATCACATTTTTGTTAAAAGTTGCTTTTAAAACATATATTATTGCTGATTAGTATTCCCATAACCAAAATACAGTTAAATACTGATAAAAAAAACAACAACAAAAATTAATGTAGAAACCACCTTATTTATTTATTTATTTTTAGATCTAGAAGTGGCAGTTTGTCTTTGAACCCTGACTACTCCCATTGACCTAATTGCTTGGTCCTGTGGGAAACAAGGTGTGAAGCTAAGGCCAAAGGCCCTTCAGATTTAGAAGGGATAACAGTAGAAGAAATAGAATTTCTCATTTTAAAGCTAAAGATACTTGACTTTCAGAAAAGAAACTGAAAAAAATATATACAAATTGATCAAAACCAAGGAGAACTTGCAAACTTATATTCACTGCCAGTTCTGCTGGCATCAGCAGAACAACATAGGTGGAACTGGATCCCAGCTTCTGGAGCCCAAAGAAAGAAGAGCCATAACTTCACCAAAGAAAAACCTACACACAAATAAGCAGTTGCTTTCTGGCATATGACTCAATACAACAGAAACATGAAAGTAGTTTTCCTGCATGGCTGTTGACAAAAAACTAGGAGCTTACTCACTGAGTGCTTTCTTCAGAATTTCCTCACATGACTCCTGTATTGCCTTCATGGTCTGACGTTGATAATGTTTCAGGGATCTGATGTCATAATGCATTTTTCAGCTTACAGCACAAAGCCTGACTCTAAGATCATGTCCCTGACAAGCAAGTCCAGGAAAACTCCCAACTGTAAAGCCATTTCAGTTTCATACTTGCAAACAATTGATTTCTTTCTCAGATCTATGGTTCTCAGATCTAGTCTTTTTTTTTTTTTTTTTTTTTTTTTTTAAATAGAGTTCTCTCACATGCAATATGATCCATTAACTGCCTATTAGGGTTTTTTTAATCAAATATTTATACTTGAGCATCACAATTTTAGTGCTAACAGATCCCAGCAATTTTTTTTTTTTTTTTTCAAACTATTTAGGAAAGCAAGCAAGCTGTTCTAAATGTATTAGATATTTACACATCATGTCAGCAACCTAAACTTCCAATTTACATGCATTTGTTTTAAAGGAACATAGTCACCACATGTGCATCTGCAAGCTTGTTGACCTATCCAAAGCAATGAACGGAAGTCTGTTACTATTCAGAGTGGGTCAAACCTTTCACTTGCAGAGTGTAACACCAAAATTCCCAGTGGAGTTTGGTTAACAGCTTCAGAAAGTGCAACATAAGGTCCTTGGGTAGGTGTTACATAGGAGTTGTATGGCACAAAGGCAGCACTTACTGCAGTAGCCTTACAGCTGTGAAGCATCACCACGCATGATGTGCTACATACTGGATCAAGATAATCTGGTGATCAAAATCGTTTCATAAAGCAGAGATGTAGGATGGAAGACAACAGGCACAGCTCACTGTTTTCCTTTTTTTCTTAAGTGTCAAACTTCACTTAGCTGACAAATCTCATAAACTTAACTAATGAAAGGGCTACTTTAAAATGTAGTGAACAGCCTTAAAAGATAAATGCTACTTTCAAACATTTATAATTTCTTTGGAGAATACTTTCTTCTTCCCACTGTCTTGCGAATATGCACATGCCCAACTCCCACAGACAAATACAGCACGACACACAGAATCTTCATGATGAGATAATGATATTTGTGTTCTTTCCTAAAAGGCTGTTCCTTTCTAACACTTAGTTTTCTACTACCTTATCAATTTCTCTGAATGCTAGCAGTGAAAAGAAAATTGTATCAGAGGAAGAAAGTGGTGACAAATAACAAAAAGGCAGGATCAACACAAAAAAAAAGTCAATGGTTTGACCAGAGTCAAGTGAAGAAACAGAAATTAAATTAACGCCATCCAATAATATTACAGTATTTTGTAAGAACACTAGCCAGGATCTGGATTTTATTTCACCAGGTGGAATAAAGGTGGCAGAAGGAGATCACACAACTAGCTCAGGAAAATTAAGTCTTGCAACCAGAACAAAGAGCAGACTTTTTTTTTTTTTTTTTTTTTTTTTTTTTAATTGCTGTTACTAAGATCTAAAAGGCAACGGCTGTTCATCCTTTCTACATATTTTTCTATCATCTCTTCCCAGCTGGAATCAGAAACAGAAGGGCCAAATTCCTTGGAGATGAGACGCTTCTGTCCATTTTAGTTCTTTGTAGCATGCCACTCATCTTCACTACTGAGACCCTTCCAGAGGCACATCTGGACTAAAGCAGGTAGTAGCAAAAATCCCAGAAGAAAGCAGGGAGCTTCTCATAAGTTTTCCAGCACAGTCTAGCAGATCCAAGAGTTTTTGATAATCATCAAAACATTTGGATGCTCTCTGAAGCTTATCTGAGCCAACCAGAACCTCAGGCCATTCTGGGGTTTGTACTGCATCAGCTTGAATAAACTTCAGACGGTCATTGTATTGTATTTTGAAAGTGATTGACTTTGTTGTGCTCAGAGCAGTAGGCAATGGTGTTAAGACTGCACTTCTGTGCCATATCACCCATGCTCACGTGTTTGCTTTTTCAGACTCTGCTGTTTGATCCTCCACAATGGATTCTATGCAGATACAAAAATTAGATGGAACCCTGGGGAACACATTCAAATAAAACAGAGGCTACTAGAAAAATTATTAGAAGAGTACCAGGGATGGGATTTCTCTGCTAAAGGCTAAATAATGTTAATTTCCTAGAAACTGATCCAACCTTTATACTCAGTGGCTCGGCACTGCAGGCAGCACATCTGTTTGCTGTGTGAAGGTCCTGGGTTTGGGAAGGACTTGGCATTCCTCCTTGTGTGGTCAGCAGGGTGTCTAGAAACTGATGCTTCGCTTGATGTGGCAAACTACAGGGTTCCAAGAATAATGATGTCTGAAACATTTTCCAGAGAATAAACAAATTTATCCTTTCTTCTTCCTTGTGACAATGCCTAACTTGCTAAATTTAGGATGGCTCTTCTCAGATTTATGGATTTTAGCCTAGTATCTGATCAGGTAGTAAGATATATGACAACATACACATCTTTGTCTTCCACCAAACAGCCTTTAAACCTGTCCATTATGTTTCAATCAATTTTGATGGAGGATAGATCTCAGGGAACAGAGAGGTTATACAGGTTATGCCCTGAGAAAAAGATTGCACTGCTATCCAGATCTTTATCAGATACTACTAGCTCATCAACTCTTAAGGTTTCCCTCATCTTCAGTGAGAGGCAAATCCAGACAACACCATTTGAAGCACTCCCAACAATTTGCTCTGCTTGCATGGACTCTCATGTCTGATCAGGGTGCGGCCATGATGCAGCATTAAAAAGTTATTATTCCAGATCAACTAGAGTCCCAAATGCTTTACAAAGTAGGGTTCATTAGTTCCTCTTCCCATAGGGCTACTTATTTTTAAGTAATTTGGACCAAACTTCTGCAATCACCAATTTGAACAACACTGGCTCTCAGCCTCTGTCCATACATCACTTTCCAGAGTTTCTCTGTCCCTCTTGTCTATATACTGAAAACTGCATTGAAGTGACTGCTCCAATGAATTGAGAAGTGGATGAGTTCCCATTTGTAGAATGCCACCAGACAGAACTTTCTCATAAAGGGGTGCTAACTTGGATAAAGCTTTGATTACATGCAACTTCATTAGACACATACAAGCCATCAATCCCTCATAAGCAATCTTAGACACTTAGATACTACCCAGTGATGTTCTGATTGACCTTTCATGACATCTGTTCTGTTCTAGATCTACACTTTTGCTCCAATTCAAAGTATAACTACAGGGAAAAAAATATATATACAAAAGCATCCGCTCAACACAGAAAGGTTGTTTCACTACAAAAGCTAGCAGTATACAGCAGATAGCATCCATCTGTAATCAGTAGCAGATAGCACAACTAGTGGTTTTGCCTACTCACAGTCCTGGACTTTCAGTGTTCCAGCTGTATGCTGTAGCTTACACCACAGGAGTAGGTAAGACTGGTAGGATTCAGCTTAATTGGTCATTGTACTCCCTCCCCTCTTCTCCCTGTATTTCTGTTTAAGCCTGCCTTGTACAAAGCAGCCTCTTAGCCATACTAAGAAGTATTGGGTAGTTCTGATGGCAAGACATTCTGTGCCACCTAGCCAGAAAGCAGCAGAGCAACATCATAACTGTTGATTTTAGCTAATAAGCTAAATAAATAAATAAAGTAGTGCCTACCCTCATTCTTAAATCTGCCCTTCTGAAGGAGTAATTGGAACGTGGCCTCAGAGCCTGAGAGGCAGAACATGTACCCATTGAAAAGCTGGCAGGCTAGATTCAAATCCCCCCGAGCAGGGCAGACCAGCTGCCTTTAGCACAGAAACCTCAATCAGCTAGGTTTCTCTTGGAAATGAGCCAAGCAATAACATAGCCATACAGCAGCCTCTCCTCCATTTTTTATCAATGCCAAAATAAATGAGAAAAGGAAGTTAAATTATGATGAATTAAAATAGAAACTTTTTTCCCCTTCCATCTATTACTCCATTACTGTGGGAGACTGGAGCCCATGCTCACAAGGCGAAGACACAACTCCCTGTGCCTCTGTAGTGAATACAGTTGGATGACTAAATATAGCAGGACAAATGTATTCCCAGGGTGGAACAGGGGCAGGTACGACTCTCCCTGGGCAGGGGTATGCCTGGTAAAGCTTGGATGGGAGTCCTGATCAGCTACAGCAAGCCAACCATTGCAATTGCTTACCCCTGCTCACTTAAGAGATGGCACAAAATCCAGCTCTCACTCCCTACAAGGTCTGTCCTTGTCCCATTGAAGGGTGGCATAATCAGCATAAAATACAATGTGTGGGCACCTTGAAAGATGGTGAGTTTCTGTTACTGCAAGAGCTCAGAAGGCTGAGAAGAGGCAGTCTAGGCAAGAGTCAGGCAGCATCCAACCAGCTTCCCTATCTACCACTATCCACTCATTACAAAGTGAATTTGAATTCCACAGAAGAACTAAAGTCTGAAATCTGTAAATGGGGGTACAGTTAGAGAGAAAATGACTAGAAGCCTCCTTGAGAAGTCTGACTGTGTATGTATAGTATAATAAAAATGCACTGGCATCTTCTGTGGATGAGAGGATATAAAGACAGGGATCATATCTTAAAGGTACAGAATTTAACAACAGTCATTGTAGTAGATGCTACTACTTCTCCTCATACCAGCTATCAATTAGCCAGCAAGCAACTTATTCATTGTGGTCACTACTTACATGAGAAATGTATCAGAGGCCAGGGTGTAACACGCTTTTCAGTTCATTATCCATTTCAAAAGCCCAGCCAATAAAGATGATTTTACTTCTATGCTACCCTGACATCCAAGTTCTCTGGCATGGCATATGCCATTACTCTGGCAAGAAGCTGATAGGAAATTTGTACACCGGTGCATGAAATGAAAATGAAACAAGGCTGAAATTCATCCAGCAAAATAGCAGTCAATTCAAGGGCTCGTTGGATACATGTAAAGACTGATTCAGTGCCTTCCAGAAAAACACAAATTATGTGTAATTAAAACCTGCACAACTGAGTTTATGACTTTCCTCCCTAAAGTATCACCATCATCAGATTCTCAACATCTTTGAGGATAACAAAAGCTACACTTTGACCGTGACCTTGCCTGTTGTACTGAAAACCGAAGCAACACTAACTGCATGGGACTATCCGATTCTAGCTGCTATGAAGCACATCACTGGTTTAATATACCCAAACTCAATACATCTAAAAGCATTATAATACAGCCATGCTCACTGTCTATTTTGGGGATAATTGGTATTATCACTGAGAACACTGGGATTAGTAATCATGAGTAGGTGAAAGGAAAATGAAGTCTTGGTAAAAGGTTTTGAAACCCTGCAAGGACTTTCCAGATAACTGCTGCTGGCTGTATGAGGCCAAGAACTGTTCTTCAGGACCAAAATGGTCCCTTCAGCTGAGAAGTACTAGAGAAAATCTCAAGTAGCACTGCTTATAGGAACTAACAGTAGGCACTATACAAACAAATCAAGCTTGCAGAATAGTTTGTTGATCCCTGCATGAAAGAAAACTTCATTTCAGACTGACAATCAATTATATCACTTGTTATGCTTTCTAAACTCCATCACTATTTTTTTGTTACGTGCTAAGTGTGTTTTGACTTTTCTCCTACTTAATTTGTTCTGTTTCCATGGATCTGAACAGCTAGGGTTATCAAGAGTGGTTTTAGGAGAGGTCATGTTCAGAAATAAAATTTAAAAAGTAGTTTTGGAGAATGATAGGCTTTGCAACCTCTGTGCCATTAGCCTATGGCAGTTTATCCATCTTCCTGTCTTATCCTAGCTCCTGAAATACATGAAGCACAGCCCAGAATTGCATTTTAGCAGCAGGTTGGAGTAATAGATGCTACACGGAATAGTGACATTCCTGATGTGCGATGTGCTGTGCACCACAGGGAGTTGAAATCTCACTTTGTATGCCTTATGGCAAGCCATAAATTCCTGATTTTATGTGCTGATGTAAAAACCTGTTTAACAAATTCATTGGAGCAGACTGCCTGGATCAATGTTATGACAGGCACATAGAATCCCAATGGTATTCCTATTGGGAAATATCTGAATGTTTTGCTTCAATGATATATATTAATATGTTCATGAGAACATGTGTTCTCATGAATGAAGGAATTCCTGCCTCCATCTGAAGAGACTCGGTCTTTGTTGTAGCCATACAAAAGCTCCGATGCAGCTGGTAGAAGCACATACGCTGCTTCCATCACAGCTGCCCTAAGCAATATATAGTTAGTGAGTGTGCACATGTGGCCATACAACAGCATCATTTTTAACAGAAGGAAGTTCATCCTTGGATACCAAGAGAGTCAAGGAGGAAACAGAGGAAATATACTGATAGTTTAGGAAGAGGAATAAGCAGGAGTCATCCCGCATCATAAATATGTACTGCACTAGAATTTTCTTAAACATATAAAGAAAAAGAAATACTAGGAAAACATTTCACTTCACTATCATAACTTTAAACGCATGCATCACTGTATGCACCAAAAGGGGCTGTGATTTAAAAGCCCTTAGAAAAGTAAGGAAAACATAAGGAACAGACACACCATGACAGCCACGCATACTGAATATGCATATTATCTTAGCACTTGGAAGTTATTAAAATGTAGTTAGCTTCAGCCCAAATATTCAGGCCTCAATCCATAAATTTTACAATTGCTTTGCATGCACAAGCTTGAACTGGAAGTTGCTAATCTGAAGTACTCAAGGATATTGCAAAAATCATCAACTGTGAGATATTCAGAGGAAACATACAAGGTATTAATAATTAATCAGTCAACAGCCAGCCAACGGAACATGTAGAACCAGAACTACCCAGATTAGCTCAGATTTACAGTGGTTGCAGAAAAATTATGGGAATCATAGGAAAGTCCTAAACATACTTAATTTATGGACACTCTGCATACATATTCCTTTCTGCAGCTACTGCAATGAAGGAAAAAAAAAAAAAGAAAAAAAAAGATCGATCTTTATCCAAGTGCTCAACATTTCTCAGTTTAGAAAAATCTTGAAAGCCCTGGATTTATGGTGGATTTAGCTCTCAGGAAAGAGGCTCTGAGAGAACTTTCATCTTTGTTGCAAATCCTACAAAGACATGACCTTGCCATTTATAAAGCCACAGAGCACATTAGAAGGAGAAGTACCATTCCTGTAGAAGAGGCTATGAAAGTGTAATGGAACGAGCTTTACAAAGGTTAGAGTGCATGAGGTAAGAGTATTTCCTCAGAATAAATCATCTTGACCAAAAGCAATGCAAAGTTAAAAGGCATGACTTTTCTCAGCCATGTGAAAGTCAGGTAGGTTTTTCCTTCTTGAGGGAGCACATATTATTCAAACAACTTTGAAAGGTATTGCATTTACAGCCTGGAGATCACCTATCTAACAAAACAGTTCCTTGTTTCAGATGTCATTCAGTTCAGCACATAAGACATTAAGCGACACCAAGACTCAACACAGAAATTAATGTACAGTCTAGGAATAATTGTGTGCTGATGGCTTGCAATGAAATCTGTTGTTAACAGAGAATATCAGCATTGTCAATGAAACAAAATGCTCTCCCCAACACCAGCTGAGCTTGTCCTTTGCCCGACAAGAACTGAAGTCTTAAATTAATTGTCAAAACATTAATCCGATTCTGCCCAATTACGCTGTTGCTTGAATCATTAGAGTTGTGATGAACTGTAAAGCTGTACTGTGAAAGCCAAAGTTTCCCAATTTCAAGTTCTCAAACACTCCAACGGGAGATGGAAAAAAAGAAATAAAACAATTGTGTACAGCACTAATACAGTACAATTGGGAAAATTTTAGCCATCAGATGCATTTCAGGAGCAAGGGCAGATAACTGCAGTACACCAATTTCTCTTTGTTGTCTTCAAGTAAAGATTAATCTACACGTGCAACTTGTTTAAGCACACAACGGCCAGCTTCCATTGTTTTTATTTTTTGCTAATGCATTCTTGTTTCCTTTGCTACACGATTTATTCAGCATGAACAATTTGCCAAAATATACAGTACGTGTTCTGTGTTACAGAAGCCTTTTCATATGTAATTAATATTTTATTGATTTTTAAACATTAAATTACTTTTTTATGAAATAAAAGATTATATTTTCCAGTTCATGGATGCAAATCTACATATAAATAATGTAAGCAATGTTAACATATAAACAGATATCAGTTTACTAGAAGATAAATTACTTACAACCCTAGAGAATGTTTAATCTCAATTACTGCTCATGAAAAGCACACACCAAGAATGAGCAAGCCAAGAACAATCTCCTTTCCAAACAAACTATTACAAACTTACTTTGATAATCAAAACACGCTATATACTCAATAACTTTTCTCCAATCATGTTCTCCTACAAATAGAGATTTCTCTGAACTTTTCAGCTGCTTTCTGCATTGCCAAGGCAGGAGACAGGTACCTTAGTAAGCATCCATGTGAACAGTAGAGATCTTGTATTTATCATGACTGCCAGAGCTTGCAACTATAAGTTCATTTGGCACCTGGCTTCTCAAGCACAACATTTCATAGGTGCCTATGATGTGCTTAGAAATTCAAATATGGGCAGAACAAGGTCATGCTAAACTGACAGCTCTGCTATCATTCATTTCTGCACATACATGGTATGGTAGAAGAAGCAAATAATTTTGGACAATTATTTAACAGGTAAATCATCCATCAACTCTCAAGAAAGGGAAGAAAGGTTCTAGGCTTTCCTTACCCAAAAAGGGATTGACTCTGTCAGACCCAAATCCCAGAAGTATTCTGTAACTATTTGATCAATAGCTGCTTTCATCTTTTTGGGATATGCTAGAAAACAAGGAAGTGATGTGAAATCTGATTGGTGGAGCATCTCTCACGCTCCAAGCTAAGAAAATGCTTTATGGCACTGCATTATGTCCAGCTGGCTAGCCAAATCTGAGGTCAACACCAGCAGAACACAGCCTAAGGCTTCTGGTACAATAGGTGTTGTCATCAGTTTTGCCAATGCTCTGCAGCTCTTGAAAGACTTATCTTGTCAGAATCTCTGAGAAATACATTTAGCCAGGCAGAATCTGACAGCATAAGTTGCTTTTTACTACAGATCTGTTCAATGGGATAGAAAAAAGGAGCACTGCCTGTCACCATGGGAGAAAAATCAGTACCAACTCAGAACAGGCGCCAGGTCTATAATGACTGTACACAGATGTTACTAGAGTAAACTTGAGAAAAACATGATAAAAAGGCTGAACAATCAGCCATCCCCCATTGGGTGAAAACATTCAGAGAAGCTTGTTGAGTGGGAACATGTGCAAAATGAATGAATCATGCATGGACCCCAGATGCATGGGAACATCTGTGATGATGATGCTGGCATTGAGAACTACTTGCATATTCATACCATCATTATCATGACTGTTTCTGTACAGCTCCTTATTGTGCAGAAGAGCTACAACACTCATATGTCTACAGTCAGCAGCTCCAAGATCATTGGGATCATTGGGATATCCAGTTAAAAGCAACACCCTCAGTTCTGCTCAGAGCAAAACAAATTACAGTGAAAGCGGGCAACGTGCAAGTAGGCAACATGCTCAGCAATACCAGCACTGAATATACACAAGCCTATTGATAGGCACTTTGACCACCATTTGCAATAATTCATTCACCCTACAGTAGACAATATTGACCTTTAGAGGCTTCACAAGCAATCACTAGCTCAATTTCTCCAAGGGTAAAAGAGGTTGCGTAGTAACCTAATATGTTGTATAATGTCATTTTTACTATCTTCAAGACTTCTCTATGCTTCTAGAGTAGTGTTAAAAGTGTCTGTACACAAACAATGCAAATTCTTTATCCCTGCAGTCATATCATGGATCTGAAGTAGACTGAAGGCAAGCATCTACAAGAGACTGAACGTGCACTATTCTACACAAGGTCAGACCCCTCAACTATGAGCTTGAAAGTATGGGTATCTTGTCCTAATATCTATTTGTCCAGGATACTTGATGGTTTTTTGCCTTCCACTGCTTATTAGTACAGTGCAAGCTGTTTGGATACACACATATATGGTAAAAAATAGAATGAAGAGCATTCTTACTGATCATGGCTCTGCTATCGTTTGCATTTTCTAACATAAGCTAAAACATTGCAGTGAAAGTGGGGAGGGCTTCTGCCCCCACCAGGTCAAACAAAAACCAAACTTCTGTATGATACAAATATCCCACAGGTATGCTGCAGCCATTGCTATCTCCGACCAACACCAATGTTAACTACTTCATCTTTCACACACTCTTCTCTTATATACTGAAAATTATATTAGGAACTTCTGACAAGCAAGCACAGTGCTCCAATGGTAACTACATCACCTAAATAACCCTTTATTTCCTCTGGCCATAAGATTTTGACATATGTAACACAGGAGCAGCCAATGGGACATGCTAATAAATAGGAGTGGAAGTGAAGACCTAAATATTGCCTTCTAATAAGTAATCTATATAAAGCACAACTGTGAGTTGATTAATGACATCTGTGATGGAGGAGGGAAGGCAGATTGACTAATTTTTATTAAACAACTCTTGCCCCCAAAACTCAAGAAATAAAAGCAAGTGTTGTGCAGTTGCTCCATTTTCCTTAAAAGGAATCTTTGAGGATACACGTGCACACTTTTCTATATACATGGACCATAAATTTAGATGTGTTACACTGGGTTCTAAATTGGAGTATAAAGACACCCATATAATGTAGTTAATATAGACATTAATGCAACTTTAATCTGATTTACATGTTTCAGACTTTGTCTGATATCACCCTTGAAAACCAGACCAACCATGGTCAAAAGAAGAGCATGCATTACAATCCTTTCCTAGTGCTTCCCTCCTGTAATGCCTCAGAGGGTTTCAGAGTAGCTGAACAGCACATAGCGACACCACCATCCATCAGGCTAACCAACACCAATGCCTTGCCTCCTTTTCTCCACTGCCTGCCTACATCAATCTGTTTTTCTTCTCCTATATTCAGGCTAAAAGCTTTTAAGGCCAGAGATCTTTGCATTGCATATGTGTACACACTACACAAGCACTCTATGAGATAGGCTCACAATACAGATCTGTAATAGTGCTAATAGCACTAATTTTAAAGGCTTCATTTAAACGAGGGATTCCTGCAATATAATCTAGATCTTGTTAAATTACATCTTTAAATATTTCCTTCAGTGTTTTATATCTATTACTAACGTTGTGAATTGCTAAAGACTCGTGCTTTTGCTGCCTATAAAAGCAGGACTGCATAAGCTTTGTTAACATTTGGGGTTCCTACAGGAAGTTCTCTCTTCTGGTAGAAAGGCCATTCTTTTATTATTTGCCACTAGGAATTTAGTTAATAAAAATGCTACAAGCCTAAACACACAAGGCATCCAACCTCAAAATGGTAAAACTGCAGTGCACAAGGAACATCATCAAGGAGCTCCATCCTACACCAACTGTCAGCTTTATCAGTACCCGTGCTGTATAGCTGATTTTTGCCAGGCACTGTATCATAATTCACAGGATCTACTGCTATCAGGAAAAAAAAAAATCACATTATGTCAGCTGCGGGCAGACTTGACAAATTGGAGGCCCCAAAGGTTTTTTTTCCCCACTTTTTAATCCCCTTGCTTTTGCTGCTTGATACAGAGAGAGCTCCAAGCTGCCCTTCTTGGCACACGGGAATAACACTGTTCAGGGGCCGTGCCACCGGCTGGCACAATCTGCACTGAGCCTTGGCCAGACACTATTCTCTTAAGGCACTTTTTCATGTCAGTCAGCAGGTTATCGACTGGGAAACAGTGTAGCTTTGTAAACATTGCAATGGGTTGAGATTCACAATAAGCAGACTATAGGTAATGCTGCAGCCTCCTCTTCCAAGAGGCTTTGGGCATGTCCCTTGGTTTCCTTCATTTCCTCTTAAGTAATAAAGGTGGGGGCAAATCTACTTCACTGAGATCTGCTGATGGAAAAATACTAAGAATTAGGTGATTTAGGACCAAATTCTAGCATCTGTTTTCTGTCAGGTTTAGCTAACGTGTGTGGACTACACAGGAGGAGAAAAGGAGAAAAAAAAAGTAGCAAGGTGGCAACATTTAGTGCCTGATCAAGCCAAAGTGTTAATTTGTTTTAATACATCTCTAACACTACAGCTTGTCAGAGTTACCTGAATAATCCTGCTATAATTCCAATCCATATTTCTACCTAAAAAATTGAAAATCTTTAGTATGCAATTAATATAACTGGCAATGACACAGCACATCCATCTGCCCTCTTACACCAGATGAAGTTTAATAACCAATATGCCCGATGGGCTCAAATAATTTAGAGCCCATATTTGTTCTCAGGAGTGGCTCTTGCTGGCTAAAGGTTTCACCACTTCCCTATAAATTAAAGGGAAGAATATGCAGGGGAGGGAGGGGTGCACAAAGGAAGAGGTTTGTGGGAGAAATTGTGTATGTAGGTGGCAGTTTTTAAAAGATCGCTTCCCATAAGAAGTTGCTTTTGTGCAGTCATTTTGAAGTATTAAATTTTGATAACTCCTTAATCACTGCAGTTTAATGAGGTAGAGGCAGCAGGTGAAAGGGGAATCCATCATGTCAGTCCAAGTACCTGGCTATCTTCCTGCTGAGAACATTTAACATGACACAAATGTCTAAAGCCCTTCTTTTGCATCTGTAGCTCAGCAAAGGAATTCTACAGTCCTCCAAGAATGTTTGATTTCCCTGAAGAAACCTCTTTATGCAATCAAAAGCCATCCCTTACTTCCAGAGAAAAAAAATAAAAAGAAAATAAAAGTGCCATTTGAAAAAGCATAATGTACTCGGATTTAAACAAGCTTTTTTTTTTTTATTTTTAAAATTGGTCAAGAAATATTTTATCCTGTAGAAGTGTTTGTGTCTAGTGTCACTACAGACCTTTGATGCAGTGCTTAGTTTTTAAGTCACACTTAATAAACATTGTCTAATAAAATCCAGTGATATTTACAGCCTCTCAAGTATTATTATTTTTATTAAGTTATTATATTTCATCCCAATGCATCTTCAAATATTGTAAATAAACAAACTGCTTCCTCCAGTGCTGATAAGCTCAAAGTGACACAGATTTGTAGCCAGCATTTGTAGATCGCATGATCCACTCTTAAATCACAGGTATGCTGTTATTCAGTTAAATAAAGCATATTGCCCAAAAGTTTGGCATATCAGGGCTCAAAATGAAAGAGAGAGAGAGAATAAAAATTATTGTACAATAGCTTGCAGAAATTATTTGGGCTGCTTTTCATAAGCAAGAAGTGCTAGAGCATTTCACAGAATGGTTTGGGTTGGAAGGGACCTTCAAGATCATCTATTTTCAACCACCCAAGCTGCTTCTTAACTTTACAGAAGGATATTGCTTGATTGTTTCTGCCCACATTGAAACTCAGCAAGCTTATTCCACGTGGAATAAAGCACAGATTCCAATACATTTTTGGCAGTAGCAGAATGGTCGTAGCTTGGTACCTTTCTCCCATATTAATTAACTTCTCAAGGAGCATGGTTCTGGAGGCTGTCTTTGACATTAGGAAAATGTGTTCTTTGAGATCGTATTCACACAGTTGAAAATTTTCAGCTGGTTCTTACCCCCTGCCCTCTTCTGTCAGTACTTCAATCCTTCATTTATTAATTTGATATTGGATTGTCCCAAGAATCATTTGCTGTGATCCAAGCTACTGAAAAGCTATCATAAATTTTTTAAAACTGAGTAATTGCCTTTTCCTCTGTCCTGTCAGATTGGATGTTAGCAGTCTGTCAAACATAAATCACAACATGACCAGATCTTCCTGCCACTTAAGGAAATGTGAAATTTAGGGTTTCACATTTTCCACATTCTAATGGTACTTAACCTGTTCTCTTACTAATAACCTTTGAAAAACTGGCATATATTTACAAGAACAGAGAGACAAGTATATGAACCATGTTTTTAGGAGCACAACTATTGAAGTATCTCCTTTTAGCAACAAGCTCATGAAGTCAGATTACTTTCATCTAGAAACCCTCAGCTCTACAGCTAGTAGATAGGCCCTACATCGTAACAACCATGGTTTTCAAGATCAGAGCCTAAGCTAATTGTTTTTGAAAATGACAATGTTAGTGTAAAGATTCCTCCTTCTTTGAGAGCAGATTTGCTGCCAATGTATCCCTCATTTTACTGCCTTGTTATTCCTTCCTAAGACACATTACAAAATTTAAGTTTAAAAAAAGTCTTTCAGAATGAGGCTCTGCAAAACAAAAACTGGAAAAGTAGTATACTAATTTAATTATTGAAAAATACAAGAATCTGAGAGCATGTTTTTACTTCCTTCCCCAGCATGCTCTTCTACCTTCTTCTTCTAACTATAAACCCCCAGTATCATGCTTGACTGCCACTGCTTGAGTGGATATAATTCAGCTTAAGAAGCCATTAGAAGTGTAATTTTACCCACCTGACCATCAGACTTCACTTGCTTGGAACAAACATTTTGATTTCTCAGAGGCAAAACATTTTTGTTTTATCTCAACCATTCAAAAGAGAACATTCCTTCATTTCAAATCAAATTTCCAAAGCCATACTGAGTGTAGAAGTGATCACCCTTTTCCACTTTTCCTGGTTTTTATCTGCATCTTTTTTTTTTCTTTTTGATATAACTAGGAAGAAAAAAAAAAAAAAAGCTTCCCTTTTCATGCAAAACTTCACAAACATCTCTAAAACCAATTAGAAAACAGGCTTGTCATTTGCAATCCACTAACTGAAAAGGAAAGAAAGAAAGCAACACCACAGAGTAATGATGCCTATTTGAACACTGATGACTTCTTTTTGGAGAGAGGTTGAAGTGCCATTTAGAATACATATGCTTGCTTGCCTTTATTTTGTACAGAATTAGTTTTAAAATGGATAAAGCCTCTTGGGCCCTCAGAGAAGAATTATCCTTTTCCTTCCCACCCCCTTCTCACAAATAGCTGTCACTTCACAAAACAAACAAATAAACAAAAAAAACACTAAATCCTACTTAGTAAAAACAGTTCTTTCAATCTTGCTTGCTCTTAAGGCCACCCTTCTCTTCCTTTTATGTATTTCTCAAAATTAGTGATTCCACAGTACATATCTACCCCTTTTTACCCCTTCACAGACAGATTCCAGGCTTTCTAAAATCTCTCCAGATTCCTCTTTAAAGATTCAGATCAAAATGTACTAAGACAAGACATATCTTTATTCAACTTACTACCACTGTGAATTATGGCAGAAATATAAACACATCTATTTCCCTCCCCCTCTACATAAACTCAAGTCTTCAGCAGTGCTTGAATTCAGAACTGTATTTCTGAACTCCCTGATTTGGTCATCCGTCTCCATCTTCACTCAAAAGATTTTGAAGAGAACCAGTAAGGAAGCACTATTTTCAAAACAAACTATAATGATCCCTATGAGCTGGCCATCTCCCAGGCATGGTTATGGTCAAAAGCTCTCCCCAGCAAGAAGTGTGAAGGGTCAGACCCTTCATCCTCTAGCATGCTGAGTGCTAAACTTCACCAAAGACCATAGTCTCTTGATATCAGTGCTGCATAGACCCCCAAACAGAACATACTAGGAGCAATACAAGTAGGTTGTGAATACTGAAGTGTCTTATATTGTTTAAACGATCTGTGTGAGGTGATGACGTTTCTCTCCAACTTTTTCTACTTGCCCTTATTTGGTTTGCTTGGAGATACCAGGATTTAAAAGTTCTCTGCTTCTGGTTCTTATCAGAAGTATACATTTGCCATTGATAGCTTTTACTAAAAGTTATTATTAGGAAACTTTTCACTTTTATCTCTTATCTCTTTCCACTCCAGAAAACCTTATCACTCTTTTCACTAAGCGTATGATAATTGGAGCTTTGCAATTACAGGTACAACACACACACAGATTTAATGGACCAATTTGACAAGCTAAAAGAATTCTAGTTTGCTTATCTATTTAGTGTTTTAATAGTGCTTCTTCCTAATTAGTCTGTAGTTACAGTTACCAAGGTAATTGTCAATGACTATAACTATGAATAAAGCAGATCTGTCAGAGCCAGCCTGATCCTACAGTGGAGCAGGACCTTCCCCAAGGAATGAACAAATACGCTAAAAGGTTTCTATCAGAGCCAAATGTCTCATGAGGTTTGAGAATAAGAATTGGATTAATAAATAAACCCAGGAAAGACCACTGAGAAAAACAGACCTACTTTTAGTGCCTTCCAAGTAGTAACTAGAACACAAAGGCCATGTTTTAAACCTCTGTATGAGCTTTGATGTAAGCCTAGGAAATGCCATTTTGTTTTGTGATAGAGGTAGCTGTTTGTTCTGGCTTCATAAGATGATTACCAAAGATTAGAAAGGTAACATAATAAACTATGAAACACATTAAAGTTATTTATCCTTCTCTTTGATGTTTGACCTAATGATTAAAAAAAAAAAAAAAAAAGGAGATTTTTAAAAAAGTTGTTCTTTGTTCTTCTGTCCTTAAGTATCTAATACTGAAATTAGTTAAAGAGCTACAGGAAATTTTTGTCCCTTCATTGTTTATTTCTGTTCTCCAAAGTGATGAGTAATCAGAATTAAGCTGTAAAATATTAGTGAAAACTGCAAACTCAGGACAGGTCAACAAATCAGTAGTTCTGTCTATAGGTGTAGATGGCTTTTTTTTTTTTGTTATTGCTTTTTTATGCCTATGAAAACAGATTTCAAGAAAGGAAAAACAACGCAATGTGTAAAAGTTAACAGCAAAGAAAAAAAAAAGAAGAGAAATGTAGCAGTATATATACACATCTGCTAATCAGTCTCAGAAAGCATGATTTAACAAACCAGGAACTGACGAGCAGTGGCTTTGCTTCTGTGGGGCAGAACAACAACTAGCTCTAATTGGTTCAAGCTCCAGTTTGCAGCCTTCTGGAAAAAAAGACCAGTTGCTGGTTCAATACTAACTAAACTAGCACATCTCCTTGGAGCAGAGAATAATTCAGGTAAGGCAAATGAAGGAGTAGCTGACAAACTTGCCCGTATTAGTGTTCTTTGCAAGCTCCAACTGCTGGTACAAAAGCAGAAGCATGCTTTGCTAGCAATGCAGAACCCAGATGCCAGAGCTATAGATTTGTGTGGCCAACATTAGTTACTCCAGGGCATCCAGATACATACACTTAACCTGAACAAATACTCTTCTTTCCTTGCCCCATCCTTAAGTTCACTTCTCTGAAGTGAGTGCTGTAAGACAATTTTGCACCTCTCGGGTAAACCTTTATCCTTCCTGTTATTCATCCTTTGCAAGTTAACCAATTCTAATCACAATCCTACTGCATACATTCAATTATATACAGTTCTTTGAATATTAAGTGAATAATTTCCAAATTATTTCGATTGCAAATGCTACAGGATATGCAACTTGCTGCATGGCACAGAGTGCCAGACCTCTACAAACTCTGGTATCATTTGCTACTACTTCTGCTCTACTGTCAAATGCAGTATCCAAGTCAGATACCAGAAATGGAAGCATGCTATTCAAACCCAGCACTTTATCTTGTGCCCCAAATGAGCACGCTGTCATCCTATACACATTCCACTGAGAGCAAAGATCTGAAAATTCAGCTGCAAAATGTTGTCTCTCTCATATTTGGAACACTTTCCTATTTGTATAGGGATTATAAAAAATATTTCTCTCCATCACTGCGGAAAGTAGAGAGTGGATTTTTATCATTTTTTCTCTCAGTATTTTCAGGAAGTAAGGCCAAATCCTGGGGAGGAGGGGGAGGAATAGAAGCTATGCTAAAATACAGAAGAAGCATTTATTTTTAGTATTATAGCTTTGAAGAGATCCTTTCCAAATGCTTTTCCCCAGCATTATGTAAGAATGCAAAGGAAAGCTTTTCAACAAGCTTCACGCAGATATTCATAGCAGGGAACTTGGGCACTGGGCTTGCAGTCCCCATGAGGCGGAATCCTTAGCAGAGTTTGCTGCTACTTCATGACTCCTGTACGAAGACCAGCAAGAACTTTCCAACATACAACATACTCCTCTGGCTCTGCAACTGGATTTAGCTTCCTCATCTGATTGTGTTGCCTTTATGCCCATACAGAAGACAGCCAGCAAGATTCTGCATGCACTTTACTGCTGCCTATTTTAGGAATTTCCTGGCAAAACTGAGAAGTCACATACTTCATTTTTTTATGTATTTATTTATTTTAAAGACAAGAAACCAAGTGATCACAGAAATAACCAAATATTAATTCTACCTTGTTGCTCTAAAAAGCACAATTTTGTCCTTATTTACCTTACAAAAATTGGGCAGATCTGGGCATTAGAAGGAGAGTTTATAAGGTTAACTATCAGATACACACCTAAAACACATAGAATTAAACAAGAAAATCAATGCATGCCAATGGGCTAAATTTGTAATTCTCAGGGAAGAAAAAAGATCTCTCCAACTTTAATAAAAATTTGCTTGCAGAAAGCATGTGGGATCATGCATAGAAGAGTATAATTAAGGCCTACTGAGAATCTATACAGTGATTGAATTCCTAACTAAATATTCAATCACCTATTTGTCCCTCTGCTGCAGAAACTCTTCCTCTCCACAAAATCCTTTTCCATCTAGGATTGCAGGACTTTTATGTCTTCACACCCTCTTTTTCTACTCTGAAGTCTTACGCAAGCTCAGAAGATGAAGAATGACCCATATATATAGGTCATCTATACCTAATCATCAATGAGCCTCAAAGATGTGTGTCATCTTTCCTCAGAGGACAAAGGCAGCTGCTGAAGACATAAAAACAGAAAGGGAAATAGTTTTAAAATAAAAGCAAGGAAGAGAAGTATGGTAACCATATCCACAAAAATCATCACAAATAGCGATGGATTTAAAGTAGGGAGGAAAAAGAAAAAAAGAGTCACATTAGGTAGTAGGAAAGACTTCATCAGATTAAGAAAGGTACTGTAACAGTGTGCCTGCCTCTGGAGCTGCAGAGTGACAGATCTCGGAAGTGTACTTGACCCTGATAGGGAAAGATGGACAGGACAGTCTTTTGGGATCTGTTCTAGGTCTGCAGTTATGTACAGGCAACTACATTTCCCTTTTCTTTGAGTAGTCTCCGGTCTGATACATGCTGCTTTTATATCAGATTCATCCCATTCTCCAGAATTGTTCCCTACAAAGACCAAACAGCCTTTTCATATGCCTTCCTCAGCCTCCAAACTCCCACCATTCAGTTCTAAATTCACACAATTCAACTTGAATTTATTTCATTTTCCAGTAGTTAAACTTGCATTAAAAGATGTATTCCAAGAGCTGTCACTCAACAGAATAGAATTTTAAAGTGTCAAAATAAACCTTTTCTCAATTTTTTAGAATTGTTTTCAGCATCTTTCCTATCAAGACTAAGACAGCTTTACAGGCACGATATTAAATTATGATTTGTTTTGAAGGACCTACATAAACAGCCAAAATCTTAAAAAAAAAAAAAAAAAAAAAAAAAAAAAAAAAAAAAAAAACACTCTCACAAAAGCTACAGCCCCCGTTCAAATATTCTCCCCTTTCACCTTCTCAAGCTACCAGAAGCATAGGTGCTAGTTTGTTAAAATGGCAACCTATTTGGGAATAACAAAGTCCTGCTACTTCAACTTTGTTATTGTTTTAAATCAAAACAGTGTATTAAATGCATTCTTAGGCCACGAACTCACACATACATTAACTCTGGAAATACGGCTCATTCTCAAGTAGCCTTGCTCTGTTAAGGGGACTAAGTGACAACCAATGTTAAGATGGGCATTTCCAGCTAGTTTTCATTCTGGGAATACTGCAGGAGATGATATACTACCTAGTTCATAACCCTGCTATTTTTGTTCATTGTATCTCTGCTGTTTTAACATTCCTACTTGCGCCTGCAACCCCACGATAGCTGTAATCCAAGGGCTGGCTGCTGCCGAGAGATAGCCTCTGCCTTCTGGCTGGTGCTCTGCTTCCACACCATCCCTGTGCCTGCGCATCGCACGACCTCCTAGCAAACCAGAGCAGGAAGCTTATGTGGCCATTGCTCATTTTAATTGTAATATTATTTTTTTTCAGCCCCTCCTGGGTCAGTGTTGAGCCAGATCATTTCCATTTTTTGTGTACAACTACATGCCTGGTGTTGGCACAGAGACAGAGGTGGCTTCTCTCACCCTGAACTTATCTAGCAGTTTCTGCCTGCCTCTATACATCCAGAAAACAAGCAAACCCAGAAAAGCTATTCAACTTTAACTTCACAGCACAGCATAGATGAATTATTCTACACTTAAGGTTCCAAATAGAGCCAAAAGCAATTAAGTACTTGAAACACAGTGAAATTCAGCATATCAGTATAGGGAACATGAGAAAATTCACATTGCAAAGAACATCGTTACCTTCTAACATTATAGGTATTTAAGGGACATCAGCTTACAGATAGCATGAAGAGGATAAACATTTCTGTCAGTATTACACACATTATTTGCATTTCTGTATAGCTTATGTCAAGTTTCAGGCTACAGAGACAGAAAAGAAAGAGATGGCCCATGCCAAGGATCTACCACATGAGAAAAGAGATGGATTTCAACAGATAAGGGAAAATAATTAAACACCAAGCTGGTACTAAATCCACATCATACACCAATGGTTTGTCTCAGCAAAAGCTAAACACTCTCAGAAGTTTCCAAGGTACTGTAACAAAGTAGAGTTTTAGAAGAAAAGCTTCTTTTAAGAGAGGAATTTGAAAGAGAATCATGACATGGCTTTGCTGTATGTATTCTTTTCCCAAGGGTGAGGGAGAGGCACATAGATGTTTGCTCATAATATTTGGCAGCTGGGATATAGGGACTGGCATCTGAGGCTGATCAGATGTGGGAGCTGACTTTTGATACCAGCCTTAAGATAAGGAGTAGGGCACAGACAGGCTGTGAAGGGCCCTAACAGTGAACTTGGGTGATTTAATGTGATAAAGAAAGAGGCAAAGAAGGAACAGCAAGAGAGCAGTGGCAAGGAAAAAGATCTTTGCAAAAAAAGGGGATACAAGAAAACACAGCACGAATGAATTAGTCAAGGGCAACAAAAGGAACATTGCTACAGCTGAAATATGAGCCTCACTGAGAGCATTTGCTGCAAGGAGTGTTAGGAAAGACTGTATATTCGGAGACATTACAGAGAAAGACTGTGAGAGTTCAAGCTAGGTATCGATGTGAGAATTTTGGAAAAAATATGAAAACTACAAAATACTTGTTTTTGTAACTCATAGTATAAATGTCTCCTCAGCAGCCTACAGTCTCTTTCTCCCCCTTTTCTATTAAGTCATGGTTAACTTTGAACTTGCAACTGTTGCCTTAGGACAGAGTATTGTGTTCTCACGAAGAAAGCTTCTCAAATAAAGATGCTTTTCCATTACAGTTGGAAGAAGAGTTATGTATACAGCACAAGTGAACCATAAACTCTAGGGAAAGCACAACAAGAGTGAATAAAAATAACCTCTGCTGTCCGATGACTATTTCTTTATTGCAAACATCAAGGAAGAAAGAAGGTGGTAGCTACGTTTTTAGTCATATCCAAAGCAAATTCCCATTTGAAAATTTCTTATTCCTGTTAGAGAGGCAGTAAGCAAGGTTCCACCACACCAAACAGTAGAACAGGCACGCCAGGGAGACAGGAGATTTTATCAAGGCAATTGAGCCAACGCAGCCAAGTCACCTGCTGGGCAGCTGGCTGCCACCGCATGCTCCTGGGGCTCCCTGACAGAGTTGCAAGAGCAGCAACAACAACAAAACACATCAAGGATTATTCCGACATCGAACTGGTGCATCACCCTTTGGCAGAATAAAGCAAGGACAAGAAAACAGCAATTTACAGATAGTGCTGCATGTAGCACTTCAGGTGCTACCATGTTCCCCTGCAATCACTAATTATTTCCCTGGTGAGAATGCAAACTTCCTTTAGATTTTTTTTTTCTTTCAGTGGAAGCATTAAAGTTGGTAATATCATTTATCCATATGCAGCTGTGTATAGCAAATTCTCATGCTAAGAATAAAGAAATAATTCCTCCAGTGACCACCTCTCTGGGGACACAATTTCCATAGCCTTAACCCAAATCATCTTTGTCATGCAAGAAGTAGTTTTTGTAAAACAAGCACCAACAGAGACAAAGTACTCCAGGGACTCTGCTGCAGTTGGCACTTCAATGAAACCAAAACCTAAGCAGTCATAAATAAATAAATAAAAAGGTGGAATGCTGCTCAGAAAAGGAATAGATGTATTTTTGTAATATTTCAAGTCATGTCCTCCCCCACCCCCCATATTCTCCATATCACGTGCCAAAACACTGGTCATGGAAATCCATACCTATTGGAACACTAACTCACTTTTTACTGTTGTTTTCAGACATGATAGGGTTCAAAAGAATTTCTAAAATCCTAATAAAGACTGAAACTTCCCCATTTCAAAAGTTTCCTTTTGAAAACGGATTTGCACCGCCTGCCCCCTCCCAATCTAAAGGCATTCTAAATTTAATCTAATGTCTTAAAAAACTTCAAAGACTGTTTCTTGAAAAGTAAAAAATAACTAGGAAATATATTTGAGATGAAAAAATTGTTTTAAAAGCAAAGTTATTGTAAGTCCTGTAAACTATATATATTTATTGCAGTTGCTAATTTATATTTCTAAATGAGATATTTGAAATCAATGAACATGCACAAAAGCTTCTAAAACCAGCTATTGGCTCCATGAAAGTTAAATTTTTAGGATGTTCACTGACTTTGAAGTTATCAGCACTATTGTGAAAACAAAATTTTCCTTAAAAACAAACAAAAACCCACTCAGCTACAGTTTATGCAACCCCCCCCCCCCAAAAAAAAAAAAAAAAAAAAAAAAGATTTTTTAGAAATCCCCAATCTTTTCACAGATGCTCAGTGTCCAAATGTCCTTGCTGCACTGATATGTTCTGAAAATCAGGCCATTTTGGTTCTCAAGTAAGAGACAGTCTTTTGAAAACACAGCCTGAAGGAGACGTCTGCTGTAGCATCTCTAGGGTAGAAAGACACATGAAAGACAAATTTGGCCCTGTTATGTATAAGAAACATTGCCATCAGCTTAAAACAAACAAAGCCATCACAATGGTGACGTGTCAGATCTCCTTAAAGAAGTTTTGTCTTCACTTTGAAAGCTATGGCCAAGTGAAATACAAATTTAATAGGAGTTCTCCAGGAATATACCTGCATATTGCTGTATACCAGCAATCTGTCAGAGTGACATCTAGCATAACCATAAACTGCATTTAAAAATAAATTACAAAAGGTGTTGAACAGCATATCTTTAGACCAAGGTCTCAGCTTTGTTTGCACTATTCCAGTAGAAAAAATAAATAAACCCATCTGAAAGGTTAATCACAATAACAAGATACAGATACAGCAGTTTATACAACTCAGTGTTGACCTCACTGAGTATTCCTCTCCAGAAGTGAGAGTGACAGAAGCAGAACTGAAAGCCAAGAGCAAATACTCATGCACACAGCACATCCACTGCTGAGGACAAGATGTGGCAGCTGTCTGCAACAGATTCTGCAGCAGCTCATATGCACCAGAAGAAAACAGAGGAAATCAAGGCCAGAACAAAGATGCTTTTCTGCTTTCTCTTCAGTTCTACACAAAGAGAATACCAGGATGAAACAAGATTATAATATCAGACCAGAGGAAGGGCTGCTATGGTCCTTGCTGCAACTTATCAAGCAGTTCCATGTGTGTCATTTAAAAGCACCAGTTTTCCATTGAACACACTCCATATTGAAAGTCTATTCCTCTCATTGTCAAAATTAGAACTCCCATCTTCCCTCCAGTCTTTTAAATGTGCACTAAAAAAAAGTACGCTAAAAAAAATAAACGGTCAGACAGGCATGCAAAAACAGCACTGCGGAAAGCAACTGTAGGTGAGTCATTTAATCACATATTGCTTAAGTGGGCAACATGAGGAGAAACAATTTGGGGAGATGTCTCTTGCCTTTTACTGCACTATTTTCACTCCAGAGCTGCACAAATCCCAAATAGCTTCATCAGAATGATTTGGCATAAACATGACATTATGACTAAGTGCATCAAAGCATTTAGTAGATACCAGGCCAGAACATTATCTGCAGGCTGTATGAAAAGCAGCATTTGCCCAGCATCTGGTGATCAGGCACAATGTTTTCTTGATTCACAGTGCAAGTTATTTTCTCCACCCTTCTGTTCCTGGTAACATCCCTCCAGCAGCCCCTTTTTGTGTTTCTTGTGTTGATGAGGATGATGGTGGTGCTAACCTTTTACAAGTAAAGAAGTTGTCTTGCTCAGAAATGGCATAGCTGTTTTCATCTCCTTCTGCCCTTTCTCTGTGATTTATGATTTAAGGCATGGTTCATGCTGTGAGGGCTGAAGAGCCTGGGCATGTACTATTCTTTTCAGCTATACCATTCTACTTGCTTAAATCTTCCTCTAATATGGAGTGAAATTTGAAGAGTATATTCAAGCAAACTTGCAGTATGCCTGACAAGACCTAACAACTTTGAAAAGACTTGTAAAATGCTATAGTTATTTCTGGAAGAGACTAATTTTTTCCTTCATATTCATCTATTATTTTCATAAAGCCAAGGGCTCACAGGAAGCCTAAACACATTTTTCAGTACTACCAAAATTCAAAGAAGAGGAAAAAAAAAAATCTCAAATGCTTGTTACCTTGAAATAAAGCAGGAAATGTAATTAAAGACTTCAATTAGAATTGGCATTTCTGATTCCGTTGCTGTAGGAGGCCACCTTGCCAGAACTGGCAAAGCAAGACTCCCCAGAGAGAGGCTCTGAACTGCATTTCAGACCACTTTATTAATCATTTCATCATCATCATCAAAAGCTCTATTTAAACTCAGTATTTAGTGATTAAATGTTACATGTTAAGAGCTGAATATTCAAAGAGATCTGGTTCAGACTATTTGTACACATGCAACTTTTTACATGCACATTTACTTCCAGTTTTATTGCACTGAGTGCATGGAACAGCTTGGATGCATTCACATTTGAATTTTAAGGCTGAGATGAATCACTGCAGAAGACAAGATTTCAGCCCCCTTTCTGCACATTGAAAAGCCCATAGGTGCTTTATTTACAAAATTACAAAACAGTTCATGTAATGCAGAACCTGACACACAAGTTTTGTGCACAAAAAAAGTCATAATATTCATCTTCAGAGAATTAGCTTTCAAACTTCATTTCAGGCTCTTACTAGCCAATTTTTATGTTATTACTGAAGAAAGACTATTTACATTTTCTTCCTTTAGTGGTGTGACACTGACAAAGAGTGACTCCTTCAGAGAGCACTAAAGACAGAATGGATAAAAGACTAAGGAAACTGCTGTGCTGTCCAACAGACTTTATAGAGAATGAAGCTTAGATGTTACTGATACCAAGAACAAGTATGTATGTTGTGAGGTTTTGTGCCTATGTGCATCCATCTAGCACTCTCAGGTACTTACACACTACCACAACAGAAGCTGGGTAAGTACTTCACAACCTTTCCTGTATTTAACTTCACATATGTCAACTAACTCTCTATTATCCAGCCCAGTGAGGGAGGGAAGGGTTAGGACAGAGGGTAAGACAAAGGGAAAATACCAACAATACAAAAATTTGAGTAGAAAAACATGTAGAGAGGACATAAGGAAGGGAGAAGATAAAGATCAGCACCAATGCCAAGTCTGGACAACTGCAATTCCCTCGTCACCACTGACCCAAGTGTTTAAGATTATATGGCAAATAATGCACATGCACATACGAGGCTGTGTCACTTTCCAAGCGTGCCAAGAGATGATAACACTCAGTTTACAGGGAAAGGGCTGAAGTGCAGCTCAATGAACAATCTGCCTGAAATTGCACAGAGAACCTGCGGTGCAATAGGAACCAAGCCCAGAAGACCTAAGCCTTGGGCTGCTCCAATGCACAGGTATTGCTCCTAAACGTTACACTGATTTATTCCAAGCTTTCTTCCACTGATCTTAAGACTGTAGAAGGAACTTTCAGCCCACTACTGAGGCACAGCTCAAGAACATTCAGGCATCATCTTTATCTTGCCCTTCACTTCTGCTGGAGCTTTAACATACCCTTTGGAAAGTCATCCACTGGGAAGTGTCTGATTTTATCTTTCAGCTCCAGTCACTGGATTTCACCATAACTTTTCTATTAAGATCAGATATGTCTACTCTATTTAACAGTGTACCAGTTATTGATGGGAGCAAGATTCATTTTTTTTTTTTTTTTTTTTTTTCTGCAAAGCTTTTCAGCAAAATTGGGTGCAGAGTTCTCACGTGGTCAGAACGTGTTTATATGCTGGTGCCAATTAGTATTTAATGAATGTTGCCTGCACAATGTTTACACTGTTTACAGTGCTGACTACTTCTACTAATCGCATCCTGTGCCCTCACAGATCAGGGCACTTTTTAGTAAAGATACAATGCTAATGGGTGCTCAAGACATTCCTACTGCACACTAACAAAAACACAGGTGGATAGCACTAGTTCAAGACATTATGTCAGGACTCAAATATCAGAAAGCCACAAAACAGGCATCTTTGCATAACAAGGCCTTATTTGTACTGCTTTTTGGCTTTTAGTAATTCAACATTTATTATGAAAAACTTCCTGTAAGTTGTTTGTTGTTTTTTTTTTTTTTTTTTTTCCCTTCTTGGTGGAAACATAGTAATTTGAGTTACTTTCATTTTGGCTTTGTATTGACTTTTGCAAGTTATAAAAAAAAAAAAGAAAAAAAGAAAAAAAAACTTATTCCATTTTTTTTCTGTCTATAGTTCTCCTAAATAAGCATCTACTGCTGTTAACAAATGAATCAGATGAAAAATGCAAAGCACTTGGAGCCCCCCTGAGAACTTGTGACAAGTAAACAGCATCACAAAAGGCTGTTGACAACAAATGAAACAGTACCATGGTTTGACACAGTAGAATTTATCAAAAAATGTTATACAAAATTTTATAAAGGAGGTAGATCATTTAAGGCCTAAAACCCCAATTCCTACTGAATTCAATGGGAGTTGTTAGCAGTCATTTTTATGTGAGTACTCATGTGATGACAAAAAGTTTATGACCACATAAAATAAGCCAGTAAGAGATCAGTGAAAAGACATCAGTCCTCAATTCATCTCGGCTCCCTTCTGTTTCCTCCCCTTTCTTCTACTTATACCAGCTACTCCTCCATAAGAGGCACAGACATTTTCATCCCAAAGAAATACACTTTGTTGCACTTCAGCCCACCACATTGCTTTCCCAAGTAATATATTTTATTAACCCTGGGATTTGGAAGCTGACCACAAATATTATTATTTGTTGAACATTATTAACTGGACACAAGCCTCCAGGAACTTCAAACACATAAACATGATTTCACATTTATCAAACTCCTGGACTACATCTGAAGTTCATCAGGATCACAGACTGACTTCCTGAACTGTGGGTTCTACAGTTCACAGTAAGGACAATAGCTGTGACCATCTTATCCCTAAACTAACACGTGCACACACACACACAAGTTCCAGCTAAATCCCCTTAAGTTCAAACAGATCCTCAAAGGATGCATGAGACAGCTTTACCCAGCTGCAATGGAAAAATCAGCTAAATAGAGGGTCAGTGAGCAATACAGACAAAAAGACTTCTCTTATAATTTATCTAAAAAGTAAATTAACATTCAGGTAGAAAATAAATCCTGAAGCATTCATTATATCAGTTCCAAACAAAGGTTAAACTAAACCATCTCAAAAGTACCTTTCAGTTTAGACATCTAAGAAAACAGTAGCTCCTTGGGCCTTAACTGACATCTGGTGGCAAACTTGACATTTTACGATAAATAAGACTGAAAATATAAGTTGAGAAGATTCAAAAATGAAACGTGGGTAGATACATATTTTGTGTGCGTATATATAAAAAATAAAATCCATGTTTATATATATATCCTGGTACATCCACATGTTCAGACATAATTACAGTTATGAAGGCTTACTGATACTGCTAAGTGTGCATGAGATATCATACATCAAAATATACAGAGGAACAATTTAATTTATAGGAATAAAATTTTTAATGTAAGCTAACCAATTAAGCTTTCCTCATCCTTTTCTTCCTCCAAATCAGTAATTCATATGTTTTATATGACATAAAGTGATAGCTATACATCCGTAGCTGACAGATTGGCCACTTTTTTTTTTTTTTTTCTGATGATGGCAGCAGTATTACAGGCATGCAAATAATTTGAAGCAACTTTTTCAAGGCTAGCACAGTGTTTAAATATGCTTCAGTGTGTCAGCCACCTGCCAAAACTTTAGCTGAATCAAGCAGTTCCAGATCATTGGAACTCTAATTATTATAAGCACAAGTGGCTCTTGGAACAGCAGCGAGCTCTACACGACAGTGTTGGCAAGCACTCTACAGGCAAATGAATTAAACTCCACTTGCTGATTCTGATTACTAGATCATTCACTATTTTCTGATCGTTTGGTTTCACAGGAAATTAGCGTCAGTGCTGAATGCTTCCAACATGATAGAATGTGCGTTAAAATATATATTCAAAACATGGAAAGGCAAAAAGCTTTCCTCCATTTATGCTCATATGATAACAAACTAAGTTGATGCATTTTAAGAAGATATATTTAATCAAGATGTAATAAGTTTTTACTGCTTATTCCTTTCCTATTACCAATGCAACACTAGGACACATTAGCTGAAAACACCTTTGGTAGTTACAGTCCCCTGTCTATTAACACCATTCACACTGTGACAGGAAAGTAACTCTAACACAAACAGTTCATTTTTCGCCTCCTGACTGTGATAAAATCTTCACTCTAACACCAGGTGTTTTCAGGCCATGACGGTAAGTTGGGTTATGACTTATCTTGCCTGCTAAACAACAGACAATTCCCAATGCATCAGCAAGATGGAAGACAATTTTCAAAGGATCCTAGGATGAAGATGATTTAGAATTATTATTCTTGACAGACGCTTTCAACAATTCTTTAAAATTCCTTTAGAAATAGCATAAGAAATTACTTATATAACACAATCTATCCAAAGATATATATATATATTATTTTTTTTTTTTACCTTAACAACATCAAGTTGAAAAGATGAGTTCAGATTTTTTTTTTAAGTTAAATTTCAGAGGCAGCAATCTCATTTGACAAGGATCACCACAAAACAAGTTTGTGTACGATGTAAAAGAATAGCAGTTTGAGGATTATGGATGATGAAGTCCACAGCAAAACAAGATCTACTTCCAGATCCATCATCCAGCTAACACCAATTAACACTGAAATTTAAACCCCATTTTTTCTTTTAGCAAGTAAAGAACACAACTCTCAGAAGCTACTAGCAGTGCTCTGTATTGACAACATTCACACAACTGCAATGGAAATAGAAAATTTTGTTGTTTTGTTTCACCCCTGAATCAAAATGCTGCACACCAAGTATGGTACTGCTCTGGTTTTATTATTCACAAAACTAGTAAACTGTTTTTCCTCTACCCTTGAATCCTGCGGCTATCACAAAACTTCCAGTTCTTCGACTGTTATATATAGTGAAGGTCATTAAGTAGATGAAATCAAGTCTACTCTTAAAGTAGCTCTGTACTGCAAATTAAGTGCCAAAAAATAATACTTTTCATTGCTCAAACATTCCAGAACAAAAGAAGAACTGCAAAGCAAGGTTTTAAGTAGTTTCTTATTCTGAACTCCCAATTTCAGAGCATGAAGATGTTTTAGGACAGATCGTACAATTACATGTATTTTTCTTTATATCACAGTATGATTAAATAATCAGACTAAGGACTCGGCATTGCCCAGGAGACTTAAACCCTATGTGCTGCATAGAAAGAAGTGATGCAATTTAATATTCAGGCTTACAAAAAAAATAATAAAAAAAATGATTGCAGTATTTTATAATCCATGTACAAAACAAACTGAAAAAGCAAATAAACATCAGAATTTATATGCTATCAACTTGTTCTTCTAGCTGATGTAAGGAACTGGCATCCAAACTAACTTGCAGTGTATTTGTAGCTTACTGAATGTATGCCAATCCCTGAATTTATTTGTTACCTTTTCAGCTTCCTTTCCTTTGTCTCTCCTACATGTTATATGTTTCTTAGTATATCAGCTAACAATTCAAATTCTGTGCTAAGGATCCAAATATAGACAAACTACATTGCTGAAAATGCACCAACCCCCTCTAGTTTACAGCACCAGTGTCCAAGGGGTTTTTCATTTCATAAGAAAGTTCCAGTTACTTCACGTGCATTTGAAAATACTTGTTTTTATTTGTAAGCCAAAAAGGTCAGTACACGCTGACGGCTACTACATTTGTGGAAAAATGCCAAGGTATGTCTACATAGCAGAAGTAAGAGAGCTGCTTGGATACTAATATGGTTTCAGATGATCCAAAACCCTTTTCTCAGGGTGACTTGGGTGCACCTGCCGATATCTCAGTGTGTCAGCAAATCCCCAGGGATGCCAACAGAAACTGGCCAGAGAAGCAGCAAATGTCTTCCAAGATATCTTTAACTTTGCTTGCTCAGTGGAAAGCAACACAGGCACGGTGACCCAGACTTCTGATTGAGGATGCTACCTGTCCAAAAGCCATGCTGCTGTGAAACACTGCTTTTGTTGCTCAGCAAGATAGATGACAGATAGATGTGCCTCCTATGCAGTCACTCCTCTGACTCCAATATAGACACTGCCTCAGTCATTCCCAAGTGTTCCTCAAACAGTTCTGAAGCAGGACAGCAGCAAGAAAAATCTCTATCCGGTTTTGAAGCAGAGAGGATGGCACAAACTACATTTCATCTGCACAAACATGCTTTATTCACACTTCTTTCGTTCCTTGCTCTGGGTCTCCTGCAACAAAATAGTCTGACGTTCATCTGGTGGAAGATAGCTGGATACAGTTGCACTCCACTATAATAAAGTTCCCTGTGCTAATCCCCCAGGAATGCAGCAATTATCTCCTACCAGACAGGTTTTAAATGCTGCCTTCCAAAGAGATTATCCCATCCTCTCTTGCTCCCTTCTACACTAGCTGTACAAAGGATGACAGTAAATAGAATATGCCACTACCCCAAAGGGGTAACAAAGAGTCATTAGCTCCTCATCTCATGATGGATTCTGAGTAAAGCAAGAATGAGCCAGCTTCATGCTAGTGCAGTCCTTTACTTAAAGCAAGAAGAAAAAGAGTATGGTTTGCCATGGAAAGCTTTTAAAGTTTCATTTTTAGATTTGGTGTATTTTCTTTGCCCTTTATTTAAACTCCTATGTATCAAAATGGAAAAGGGGAGAAGAGGATGAAATGAAAAAACCCCTACACCCAGAAGAAAAAAAAAGTTGCAGGCAAATAAGTTTCCATTTTTTAAGAGATGGATCTTCCCCATCAAACTAGGCAATTGAAAAGCTTGTGTAACCTCCCATTCAGAAAGCTATCAAATTTATCCAGCTCATGCTCAGAGCATTCTTGTCAATGCCACCTGCAATGGGAGGGAGCTTTGAAATATTCTTCCCTGCCCTCCCCTTCCCACAGTTGACCTTAAGCAAAAGGACTCTGCCGTAGAGTCCTGAAAACAACCAAGCAGAAACTGAGCTCTAACAGTACTTGCTCTGTACCATGAGGTGCTAGGGCACAGCTCTATAATACCAGTTAGCATTGCAATTCTGAATTTTAGAAGGCTTCCCTTACAGGTTCATCTGCCACATCATTTTTTAGGGCCAGACTATACCTTCATTAGTCTGCTTTACTGTTTTTACACAGGAAACCACAGGAAAACCTGTTTAATGCAAGAGTGACATCATGACAGTTATAGAAGTTGTATGAAGGAAAGATCAATAGCAAAATCAAATAAGAAAACAACCTTGATATGACCCAAAGCTAACACTGCTTTAAGATAGCCAGATGTCTTATTAGCCAACAGTCTCGTCATCCCCATCCTCCCCCTCTCCCCCCAAGAGGAAAAAGTTGTAAGAGGATAATAATAACAAAGAAACATTCATATTAACACCATGTGCTATTAACTCATTATTCAACAATACATTTGTATCTTTCAACACCCAGTTTCTTAAGGCAGATATGAAAGAATTGCCTATCCAGCTCTCATTATAAAGTTTCCAACATCCTAATTGAAAGGTCCTGAGCTCTTCTCCTCTCCAGCAGTGATTTTAATCAGATCCTAATGCTTTCGGCCATCTCCCTAGCTCCTTTTCCCATAGTCCAAACTTCCCATCAAGAAAGAACTCCTAAAAACTTCACTGAAGAATTTACTTTGAAATACCTTCGCTCCATTGTAGATACCAATGTCATAAAAGGAACAAGTGAAGGTGAAAAAAGTCAAAATTAATCTTAATTTAGGAGATTAATAGACATTCTCTGCTTTAGCTCATGTTTGCCACACAGAGCTGAAAAGTCTGAGAGAGATATTCAGCCTCCAGAGAGCAGGAGAATGTCCTACCAGTATGACTCTATTAATCCCAGTCTCTTGTGGCCAAGTCTCTTAACAGAGTAGCTGTTATTCAATCCCTAGCATTCAAGAGTGATAAAGGAAAGGATTAAGGTAGGAATATGGAATCTGAGCATGTGTTAGAAAAATAATCCTTAATGTTAAAAAAAGGCTCCATAAGAAAGAAGGTATCAAAATGAATATCAGAGTGCCAACATGCAGCCACTTTTATTAGAGAAAAAAAAAAGTCAGTGTCAGGGCAACAATATGGTTCCAATAAACACACATTTTTAATATTTTGACCACATTATATTGACTTTGCCTGCTCCGTACAGCAGCCTAAACTAGGCCGTAAAAAGGCTGATGCTGCCAATTTGCTGTTATCACAGGCACAATAACATATTGCTACCAAACTCAGACTGCTGCTTTAATGCTCAGGAGGCCTGCAGCAATCCAGTGGAAGCGTGTGTGGAAATATATATATACACACACGGAGTATAGGGAGAAGAGAGGTGGTACAAGTAGACCAAATCAGGTACATGCAGCGCTAACAGCTCATTTGCTGGACTCCCAATACACCCACATTCCAATCAATTAGCATCCCTCCAAGAAGTCCATCACAGCATGCAAGACCTCTCCCCAGAACATCTGGGGGAGCCAGCTTCAAGTCCTGCTGCACAGCCCTGACACTCGCACCTGTCACAGGGCACTACGCCCAGTTACAACGATCCCAGGATCACAGAATTTCTAGGTTGGAAGAGACCTCAAGATGATCGAGTCCAACCTCTGACCTAACACTAACAGTCCTCCACTAAACCATATCCCTAAGTGATGCTCTTTTCTCTTTGCCCTGCCCTCTCCCCCACACAGCAAGATTGTTTTCACCATTAAAATACTGTCACACACATGTGCTTGAGTCAAAAGAAGTTGCAATCATCATAATTTTACTATCAAAAGTAGCCTACAGGCTGGTTATGGAAAGAAAACCCCATTGGCTTTGATCATAGCTGTGCTAAACTTTTCCATACTTTCAGCATGATTATGTTAGGAATGGCTGATAATGGACTACTTTGAGGAAAACCAGATGGAATGCAGGGAGGGAAGGGAAGAGAAGAACAGTCACCACTGACAGCATTCTTGAGGTTTGAACTGTTCTATGGCACTTCTCTGGCTTAGCATTACCGCAATCTCTGCTGCTGCTTTCTTAGCAGAGCTGAATTCCTTTGAAAGTAATCTTTGTCTCAACACAACAGAAAGAGATGCTCATCTGAGACTAGAATTTGCCAAGTATCGTATTAAAAAAAAAATAGTAACAAAGTCTTTAGATTAGTCATTTCAGTGTACAAATCTTGGGTGAATTAGCATTATAAAATATTTGATTAGGATTCATTTTCTTTATTTATTTATTTATTTTTTTTAACCAACTGCCATTCCTTCTGTCCTGACCATGACAAACGTATGTCACACAGGATTTGAAAACTTTCAAATCATAACTAGAAATCAAAGGAAAACTGGATACATTTTGCATCCTGATTTATAGGATTTAATGACTCACTAATCAAACATTAAACCTAATGAGGTAAGCAGCTCAGAATAGAGCTTGATAAAGCACATGCTGCAGTATGAAAGTGCTCAGGAAATGCAGACAAAAGGACAGAGGAGACACTTCAGCAAAAGCAGGGATATTCAAATATATTAACTTTCATAACAGACTCTTGCTTTCAGCCTTCTCATTTCTAGAATTTGAAATGAGGCTGGTCACAGAAGCTCAGTTGCATTTCCATCCAAGATCATGGAGTTGCAGTCATCTTGTGCAAGGAGTTGCACTTGCTAGCCCAGGATCGCTGGTCAAGCAGGGAAAGTTTAGAGGAGCATCTTCCAGGCAATGCAGTAGTCCCAGCCTGCACTTCTCAGAGTCAGATCCAAACCCAAGGTAAATAAGAAGTTTTACAGATTTCTAAATGAATAAATGCAGCTTCCTGCTCTCAAGGATTTGCCTTCTAAAAGCCTTGGTCCAAAGTAGACATAGCTAGCAAATCCTTCAGAAACTGTGGTGTGCACTTTGCAAGTACAAACTCCTGTGTAGGACCACAGAGAAACTATAAAAATAAGGCATTAAGTTTAAGCAATGACTTATTCAATGATGAGTTAAAGGAACATGATGATTTGTGTGTGCCATATGCACAGTATATTAAGAGGGATTTTTCAGCACAGGTATTCCTATCAAAGACTTCAAATATGCATGACAAGCACGTTTCAAAAATCCTATGCTGCAGATGAAATCCTGGCCTTAGAAAAAGGAAAGCTTTGCATTTGTCCTCTGCTGATCAAGGATTGCACAACAGCTGCTTATGACAGAGAAATCCTTCCGATAAGTCACTTTAAATTTCTTTGTCAGACCAGGAGTTTTTAACAACCTGTATTAGAATATCTTTGAAACACAGTTGAAGAATTAATTTTATTGCAACTGACTTTGCCGTGCAAATTGAATTAAGATCACCCCTACAGTTTTGTGATCTCTGTATCTGCAACAAGAATCAACCATATAATTCAAAGAACTTTGAATTTTCCAAGAACTTTGTAGGAACCTACAGCCATTCAGAACAACCATAGGCCAGCTAGGATGCTGGTATTTGACAGATGCAACTGAAACTGCAAGGTCCAATATTTGAACTAGAGAGAAACAACTATGTTACTACCTATTGAATAAGAAATGTTAAATACAGTATTAAATCCTGCCAAGAACAAATACATATATATAAATATATACATCTATTTATAAATGTGTATAGGTACTGTGCCTCTCAAGCAATTATTTAATACTAGTACAGTTAACAGGAAACAAAGGTAGTAAAGAAGTCTGAAACAGAATAAGGGGGAAAAAAAAAGGTCTTCGTATATCCCTAGATGTCATTTTAACAACAGCTGATATATTACAATTGTATGCACTTTTTAACTGCAAGTAAAATAGCCATTACACTTGTAACATTTTATGTGCAATGTTATTGGAAAGAAAATGTCTTTGACAATATATATTTGAAAAATTGTTGCTCTTATTGACAATTCATGTAAGCAGCCTTCCTGCAATATATCAAATCTATAGCCAGGCTTCCATCACATTACCTTTTAGGCAATGGTTAAACTGATATTCCATGGTTTATAGAACAGAAAACAACCCAAAAAATTAAAGAAAAAGAAAAAAATATTATTTTGTCTGGTGGTAAAAACACAGACCTAATTAGGATTTTCTAGCTGTTTTTCTTGAAGTCCTGAGACCTAGGGATATTGCAATTAGCCTGAACACAGTCGTTGTCACCAGTAAAGCATGAAATCCAGTGAACTGGGATGCATTAACTGCAGTGAATGAAAAATATAAGTTTGCCTAATTTCCATTTTGTTCAGCTGTTATTACTCTGACCAGACCAAAAACAAAACAAAACCACACCAAATTCACTGCTATTTAGTAGAAGACAAACTTATGTCCAGGACAACCTGGAAATAAAACACCCACAGTTGCATTGCCATAGTGCAAATCTATAATTTAAAACAAGAGGCTTTCTGAAAATAAATAAATGAGCTAAATATAAATGTAATATTAATACATATTTATTATATAATGAATATAATAAAAATAGAGATAAATAAATTAAGTAAATGCAAAACAGAGGTACTAATAAATAATGTTAGGTTCATTCAATTTATTTGGTAGCTGCGACTCCCGCTCCTGAGCAAATAGGCTCCTCCAATTTTATGGAGGACAGCAACCAAGCTTTATCCATCAAAAGAAGTTATAGCAAATAATTCTAAATATCTGATCTTTCTGTATACAGTGCATACTTTAATTTTCATGTTACAGTGGCAAACCATCCAAGAAGGCAGCTGAGCTCACAGACAGAATGATAGGGTTTGCTGTGTGTGACAGCTATTAGAGATGGGCTCTAAAGTACTCTTCCCATAAAACAGGAAAGATTTCCCCAAAAAGCAAATGGACAGATGATGCCAGCTTGATCCCTACTTGCATACTTTGGCATCAGTAACACTTGTGTGAAAGCTGAGCTAAGTAGTAAGACAGACAAACACCCTTTAAAGTATTTTCCTGTTTGTATTCAAAGTGTCATTTTGTATGTGACTGTACAACTATATATCATGGCTTCTATACAAAAAATAAATAAATAAATAAATATCTGTTTTTCCCAATGCCTATACATAGTTAACCAGGCATTCTCATGCTAGATTTCAAAGACAAGAATGTATTAGCTCACCCCTGTGCTCATTAGAGTGGTTACATTATTGTTCTGTGTAGAGAGGGGTGGGCGTAAAACCACAATGAAGATCTGGAAGTAGCACGTCCCATTTTTGTGATCAAATAACATATACTTCCTCATTAAATGCAACATCAAGCATAACCTGCAAGGGTCAACACACCAGGGACAGAGCAGGAGCATTTGAATACAAATGGTGACACAAACCCCAGGAGAAAAAAAAAAAAAAAAAAGCAATATTCAGATCTGTGACTGCAGTTTAAATGCACCTCTGTACCATCAATTGTAGTTGCCCATAGAAAGTCTATTGGAATTTTCCAGGTGTATACAAACGCATAATTCCCATGCACACCAAAGACTTTATTCCATTCTGGTGGCCATGTCGTAGGTGTTCATGACAACGGCATTGACTGAGTAGGTGGAAAGAAATTATAAAGTTAACTGAAATTCAGACTGGCAGATTTACATATATACTGGTACCTCTAACAACACACAAGGAAAGGTGCACACATTCCTAAATGCACCCTGTTATCACTAGCAGCTGTCCCAATTTCAAAAGAAAACAAAATAAATTCTGGTTAGCCTAAATCAAAGTAGGTAGCAGCAGTAGCTCTAAAAACAACAGGAAAAAAAAAAAGTTTCAAAATATGTGTTTCATAAATAAAATATACAAGGGGAAGCTGCAAGTGCAGTATTGATCCCAGTTGTAAGTTGAGATATAGAGAACTGCAGAGTTGGCACTCATAGTCTTCTGAATTGACAATAAATCCCTGGTTTGCCAGTATCCAAATTACTATTCTGCACATCTCTAGTTGGAAGGAAGCCATTAATTAGGTTGGTTTCCTTACTCAGGAGGTAAAGGTAGAATTATCACGCAATGCTCTGTGGCCTGCTCTTTATTTACAACTTGCATGGGACCTTCTGCAAAGTAGCAGGTAAAAATCATCTCAGTGAGTGCAACGTGGCCACTTAAAACAGAGCCAAAGAAAGAGAAAAGTAAGATGCTCTGAGAAATTTGCGATATGTCTGATTACTGATGCTGAAAAATGAAAGCTGCAAAGCTAAGCAGTGAGGGTGTGTGAGATGTACAATAAACTGAAGATTGTTTTCCCACTGTAGTCAAGAAGAGTAATTCAGATGTTGCACCACGGGAATAGAGTTACAGGTATTTTTCTGTGTATTTTCTAGTATGCTCTCCCAAAGACGGATTGCAGGGAAGACTGTTTGCTTCATGAATTCAGCAGGGTAGGGCAGATCTAACATTAGATACTTCAGATATTCTTGAAAACAATGGTTTGGCTGGTGGTATGTGTTGCGTGACACATACCTCACACACACCAAAAGCATTTTTCTTAATTTCTACGCTGAATATTTATTTGTTGTCACAGAAGAACTGTCACTGTGTTACAGTCTAAGAAGCATTTTATGTAGCTCTGTCATGCACATCTAGTTTGCCATCTCTCCCTGAAATTATTCTTAGATACAGAAGGTGCTGACTCACAGGATGTATTTTGCAGTTCTATAATTTTTGAAAATAAAAAATGAACATTTAGAAAAAGACTTTATAATACATATCATAAAACAAAGTTCTGCAGCTTTACACGGCACAATTTTTTTTAATGCAGTTTTATTTTTTTGACATGTTCCTGATCACCTCAGCAAAACACCTATAAGTAAGTAGTCAAATGAAGAACCTAAACTGGCAAAAACAAGACCTGCAGAACACTTCACCCAGCAGACTGCTAGATTTGCACAGTAAAGTCTGGCAGTTGACACTTCTCACAGTAATGTTTATTTCCATTCTGTCAAAATTTCTGCTAGGCCTCACTAGAACATTACCTACTTCTCACGATGGAGAGGTAACTCCTAAAGGTAGCCACCACCAAAGCAAATTAGGTATCCTTCTAATCAGAGCTTAGACAACTGGTAGGTCTATGTCACGAGTAGATGCGAGCCCTTTTCTGATACAATACAGTGCTGTAGAGAAGGAAGCATTTACTTTCTGGAGGCCAATTGGATCTGATCTGAAGCTAAACTTTACCAGAAATCCGACAGACCCCAGAAAACGTTAGTTTGCCTTAATCTTGCTCTGATGTTCTTGCATAGAAAGCAAATTTAAAATTTCTTTAGCCCAAACCCTGGTAAAAGAATGAATTATTCATCAGACTGACTCCTCTTCATATTCTATGGGATTACAGAGATTAAATTAAGGCACAGAAATTTTGTGAGCACCACTGCTAACATTAGAGAACTATGGTCGCTTTTGCACACTCAGCCTACGTTCAACATCAAAAGGTGGTTCTGAATGTTTTAATAAGATTGTTTCACATTACAGTCACTTACTTGTTAACTAGCCCAAAGCAGCTACACTAAAGGTCAAAGCATCTTGGAATACTCCTAAGAAGTTCAATATCAACATCTCTGATTTTAACTTAGATGAGCTTTAATGGTCTCACAGAAAGGCAGCCAGAGTCACAGCAATTCTTTTCTCAAACCAATAACCCTTCCCACTCCTTCAGAAGAGACACTAAACAATTAAAGACAAATAGGGATGAGCACATTTTTCTTCACATCTGTTACATATTCACCTTTTCCTTCACTTTCTGTAATACTTCTTGTTTCCCTTAATTAAAACCAAAGTTATACTTTAAAAACATTTCTCCAAGGCTGCAAAGCATTTTTAGACAGAAACACGAGCAGACAAAAATGGAATGAAGAAAAGCAACAACTCAACTGGTCATGTGCCAAAAAGGGGGAGAAGTAGGACTACCAGTAGATTAAATAAATAATAATTATTAAAAAAAAAAAAAAAAAAAAAAAAAAAAACAACTATAAATCTCACTTTACAGAAGTTGGAAAGAAAGCCAACAAAATATTGTACTACATCATAAATTTAGTAAGTGTTTGAAGAGGTTATTCCATCACCATATAATAGGTTATACGGCTGGGCTACAAATATTCTATGATCTGTTTTATGAACCTAACTGAAGGCTTTAAAAACACTATCAAACAATACCAAGGGGCTAATACAACATCAACTGAAATCACCATGGATATCTTGTCAGATCCTGTGGCTTCACACCAGGACTCATATGATAAACATGCAGTAGAAATAAGGTGTGTACTTTCCCAAAGCATGTCTGAAGCCTCACAACTAAGACAAAAATAGACGTATCACAGTTCAGCAGGGCCAAAATAAACTACCTGGTTAGCTTGTAGCAAGTACAGCATGAAACATGGGAAAAGGAAAGAAAGGTAATCTGAGAAACATGGTAAAGAAATTGAAGAGTTGAAAGAGTTAAAAAAAAAAAAAAAAAAAAAAAAAAAAAAAAAGTCCTACATCATACTCACTTCTACAACAGTACCACTGAATCCTGATCAATCATGAAATTATTTTTATAAAAGACTAAGAATAAGTCATATATGAACAATTTACTGAAGCAGCCCACATCTGCAAGTCTGAGTTCTTGCAGAAAGTCAATAATTTGTTTTGCAGGTAAACTAAAACTCATTTTGACCACACATACTCATTTTTCTCAAAGATCAAGCTCCATCAAACCCAGTACAAACAGGGATGGGACATCATCAGGCTTGGCTTGAGCTTTTGCAAGTTGAGATGAAATTCTGCTCAACAGCTAAAACTTTTTAATGCACAGCACTACCTCTCCTCCACTTTGGGCAAAACCTGTAACAAGCCATAGCAAGGCCCTCAACCTGTTGCAATACTTGTAAATACAAAACAGGAAGAGAGAGATTTCTAGTAGTGCAGCCCCTAACCACACAGGACTTTTTATGACAAAAGCAGCAGTTTCAGTTTAATCCTGACTTTTAATCCCTTTTCTGTGCTTGCTTAAGTGTAAATCACTGCACAAGATTTACTTTGTATTAAGTAAAAAGTTTTATCATTATGGAAAAAAACAAAACAAAACTGCTAAACAGTAAAAGTGAAAAGAACATCAAAGAAATAGGAGCTACATGCTGGGAAACCATTTATCAAATACCATATTTCATTGTTATTTTATAGTCTTGGAAAACCCACCAGCCCCTCTATTTTCTAAAGTAGCAAGTTACTTTGCTTTAGTGATAACAGAGCAGATGAGGTCATTGCCTGGCTCAGGTTCTCTTTCACAACTGTCTTTTAGCATGAATTGTATTGCCAAATTGAAGCGGTCATACTTTTATATTCAAACACCTCCATCTCCTTATGCAAGATGTCTTAGCACAAATGTTTCTTAATAGATATTATTTCAGAACTTCAAAAATATTTTCAAGTGGATAACATCAACTTCAATCCCCATGGTTTTCCCATAACCTCTTTGATTATCAGGTCTTGCACTGAGTCAGGAAAGTGCTTGCTCAGATCATGAGGGAATTTACACTGTCATGAAGCCAGGATTCTAGAGTGCTCTTCAGCAAGAAGTACTGAAGAAAACTAAGAAAATACACTGTTTTTTTTTTCTGCCTCTTTAATTTGAGGTTAGGGACTTTATTCCACCTTGTCCTAATAGAAATACTCTACAGACATAACTAATGAAGATAACATCAGCTGATTCCAAGGACTTGCAGGATATTGATAGCTTCACTAAAGCTGTAGAGCCAGCTCTTTAAACAGTATAAACCATCACAGCTCCAGCAATTAGCAAAAGTGTATCCATTCACGTCACTAGAGAAAACCCATCCTGGGCAGAGCTGCCCTGTTATCTAACAGCACCTGTTTCCACCAACCTCTCAATCAGTGACTGGAAAATTAAAATAGTAAAACTTAGAGGAATTGAAAGAAAGTATGAACTAGAACTAAATATTTAAATATGCATACTGAGAAGTTTTTTGTAAGAAACTTCCATTCTTCCGTGTTTCCTAGGAAAAGCGAAGCTTAACTTTCTAATACTCATGGAAACATGCCAATATGCATAAGCAGCAATAGAAAATAGATACATGTAATCCCACTGCAGACCATTAATGGAATAATGAGATATCATTAACAAGTAAAAACAAAAGTTAAGATGCTCACGTAGTTTTAGGATGACTGACATGTGGAAGAAAAATATCTATTTGTTATTTGTTCAGTTCATTAAATTGTTTACTAAAATCTTAAATCTTTAATCCAAATATTCAGTCTCCAGCTCACGAGAGTTACCCATAAGTAACTTCATATTTTGTAGATGCCTCCTTCCCCCAAGGAAAAAAACAACAACTTCAGAAAGCTGAGAGAAATCAAGAAAAAAAAAATGCAGACAGTTAGAAAGCTATTTTGCCCTTCACTCCGTGCCCCTCTGTTTTCTCATTTTGATGATCAACAACAGACCTGACAAGGTGCAAAGGTTAGGAGTTAGGATCTCACTTACCTCTAATGGGGAGCTAGGTAAGAAATCATGAAAACACCTGGTCTTTCAACCAGAAAATCCAGTAACAAAAGACAGAAGTACTGAGTCCTAAAATAGTACTGACACTTCATTGAAAAAATGTCTGCATTAGAAGAATTGCCAGCTAAACATTACAGTCCCAGTTTGTAGCCCTTCATATGACCTCTACTCCTTTGTGCAGCCTATGATCTACACCAGCAGCACTACCCCCCAGAAAACATCAATAGACTTCAGGTGACTGATCCATGTGTTTTCTCTTTTTTGTTAGGGGAGAATACTTCTTAAGTGGCCTTGATTAATGTCTGAGAAACACTAACACATATGGACTGTATTGGATTCCCTTATGAAAGTATTGAAACCATGAGTCAGCTGAGCTGTTGCATATGGGTAGTTATTCATGTGGAAAAATAATATTTTAGATAAAATAATGCTCGTTTTTCTCAGGAGAGTTCTAAATTTGTTTTCTGTATACATATGAAACAGCTAAATGCAAAACATTTACAAATAAAAAGTATCCTGATGGATTTATAATAAGAATGAGCTTGAGAAAGCAGTTAGAATGTAACTAACATCAATAGAAAAAAAATGGAGAAAACTAGCTATATGAGACACATGCACTCATTAAATTAGCATTCCCTTTTTTCATAAATGCAAAATTTGGCAGTTTTGCATCATTAAGTTACACTTCCCTGAGCATGCCCACGAGTTTCAATGTGTTGACTCAACACACCAGAGACCCTGCCTGAAGATCTCTCTGTGCTTTAGGGACTGTAGCTGAGATGCAGTATAGAACAGCTCCCTGCACTTACAGCATGATATGATCCTAGTGTGGGTTTCTAGGCTATCTCCAGGGAAAAGTGAGCATTGTTTTTTATTTTTATTTTTTTTTTCCTATCCCAGATACTGTTTAAATTACAGAAACCATTTCTAAGCACCTCACTACATTCCCAGCTGGTGCAAGTCCATACAGCTGCTTTCATTTCAGTGTAATGACTACAGTTTACCTCCACCTGAGCTCTTGCTTAGGGTCTGCAGCTGATGGACCTATTTAAGCTGGTTGGGGGAGGATGTAATTTCAGGAAAGAAAAGGCCTGAAAAGAATTTTAAAAGTCTTTGTATCTGCAAAAACTCTTTTAAAAGTCTGTTCTATTACTAAACCTACTGGGATCTGAAAGGACTGAACTGATAAGGAGACTTGCAAGACAGTCAGCTACATTCAGTATTTATTCCTAGAAACTTCCTTTGTACCTGCCTTTACTACAGATCTTGTCCATTAATATAAAAATGCAACCACCATTTGTTTGGTTTTAGCTCAAAGTCCTTTGGGTTCTGTGTAGCGTAACCAAAGGGCACAGCTGAATCGCAGCCTAAGCACTGGGGTGAAATTATCTTCTCTAAGGGGTCCTAGAGCGCAGTCAGTGGGTGCACTTGCACACAGTGAGCTAACCTTCGTCGGTGCTGCCCCCAACAGCAGTGTTCCCACCTCTGCTGCAGGTTGGGGGTTCTTGCCTTCCACTGGCATTAGCACTCATAAGTCACTGTTGTCACATTGGATAGATGAGGTCATCACATAAATGCACAAGATTTAAGGGGCAGAAGAAGTGCACCAGGAACTCTTTCTTTCTCATTTCTGCTTGTATTAGAATCAGGCAGGGCTGGACTGAAAGCCCCGGAAGGGCAGGCATGGTGGAATGACAGAGAATTAGGAAGCTTCAAGTTTCAATCCTAAAATGAAAACCCTTTTCCTAGACAAGTATTTTTCCCACTTATGCCAACCAAGAGACCCTGGATCACGGCTGGGGTGTTTTAAAAAGAAAAGGGTGTGTGTCTGCTCCAGTTCTCTCAAAGAATTGTTCTAGAGACTCCCTGTTGTATCTGTATTAGGCCAGGGTAAGCCAGGAATCACAAATCTCGCCCCCTTTTCAGCCATCCCAACATCTGTGGCTTTCGATCTTGGTCAGAAGCACTGAGCTTTCTTTCTCTGTAAGGATTTGAGGTGACCTAAGGGGGTCATGGTGACGTACAACCTGGACATCTGTCCTCAGCTGAACTGTGTACAGTCCTGGCCCATCTCACTGGTATCTAAGTTATGACATGTCAGTTTGAATCACCTCCTGCAGAGAAATCCTACTACAGACAGCCTTTTAATTTGCACAGTTATACAGTAAATCAGTGACACATTTAACATACACAGCTTCGTATCCAGAATCCCAGCCTGACATCCTGGACTCACTGACTTACAGGAACTATAATGTATCGGTGCAGCATAACCGTGTCGTTACTACAGTGAAATCAATATTTTAACAGCCGATTTCTTCTAATAGCTTTCAGGGAGAGGCTGTGGTTTGGAGAGCAATGTTTCCAAGGGAGAAACTGCAGAGGTGATGTATCACACAAGAAGCAACCTAAGCCCTTCTAGCCTCTTTTCAACAGCATCAGCCGCCTGTGCTCAGTGCAAGGTGGGTACAGAACGAGGCTGCATCACTTGGACCGGAGTAAATGGCTGCAGAAGACTCAGGGTAACAGAGTAGTCAGGCTCAAGACATTCTGTGGTTTCCCCATCAATGTAGTTACCAGATGGTTTTTCCTCCCCCAGGAAACACCCTTGTGCTTCAGTGAAGCATATTCTCGGGAGGACCTCACCGTGTTTTCAAGACAGATTTCTTTTCCATTTTTATTATTCTTCTATCTCTGCAGAAGGATGGTATAAGAAGCATTTAAGTAAATAACTAAACCATGATAGGGGGTGGAACAAGTGACATTTCTGCCTTCTCTTTGCAGTCATCTGTCAAGACTCAGGTTGCAGAGATTTAGAAAGCTTGAAGTAATAGTAGTTCAGTGCCCCTGTAAGACAGAACTTCTCATTGTGACTGGCTCACTGTCAATTTACAACCTGGAGCACGAAGCCTTTTAAATCCTCTGTAATTTTTCAACTGCAAGAGATTTGGGCATCTTATCGGTGAAGAAATAATATTGTTAAGGTGTTTTCCTTGCGAGTATTTCAAGCTTCATGTTAAATCCATGAACTCCTTGTGTTCACTAGATTTGTCTAGTATTTTAACATTTCAAAAGCTGTGGAAGAGAAGTTGTAAAGTTTGTGTGCTGCCAGCACTAGGTACCTCTGAATCACCTGGGTTACAGCTGGCTATGCAGATAATAACGCATAAGCATTCCTACCATGGGACATCGATCAGCATACTTTATTAAAGGGCACAATAACACTGCTTAGCCAGGATATCTAATAAAGGAAACTGTCTGATGTGCAATAGAATATTCCAAAGTGATGGCCTTGCTGCCCTGCCTTTCTGATAAGGACCTGTCACGTCTAATATTCTGGCTTCATAAATGGCCTCTGATTCATGACTCAGGGTGGAAAGTCTCTTCACCTTGGCTCTGCATTAAGACAGCATTTGTTCACCTCTGTTATCCACTGTACTTACAGGTTCCCTGCTTGAACTATGATACGTGAACCATTATCATTTTTGCTGTAACGACACCATCATAAAATAACCCAATCTTTTGTTTAAAACCACCCATTGTGATTCTTGTGCTAGTGAGCTCCCTTAACCAGCTACATAGTGCCTGTAACGCACATACAGAACACAAGCTTCCCTCTCTTGGTTGCCTTGGTATAAAGTCATAATACCACTAAGCATTTCCACTAGAAAAAAATAAAGCCAAGATGAGCTGTAGTGCTGATACAAGTCATACAACTTAGATGAGTTGCTGTGAAATAATACATACTATATTTGAGGGGCTCTTTAATGGTTCCAGGCTAACTGCATTGACAAAAAGGATTACTGCACAGTAACTTATAGTCATGTTTACCACATCACCACCTGACCACGTGAATAATAGCTTGTGTTGCTGCTATAACCATCCTAGTAATGCTGGAAATACATTTTCCTCTAGCTCATCAACTAAAATAACATCCACATCTCTGTGGCTTGAGGAATGCAGCATTCAAAACCTAACTTTCAGAAATCAGACTAGTAGCCCCCAAACGGAAATGAATAAAATGCAAAGCACATCATCTCAGCCAGGAAAAAGGTTATTATTAAATGTTTTCCTATATATATATTTAATCTGGGAATGGATTCAAAGTATTAATCAAAGCTATATTCTGGCTAGTCTTCTAGCATCACTCACTGCAGCAATTTTATTCTCTATACATGTGCAGAGACAACACAAAAGGTCTTGGCATTTGAAAGTCTGATACAATTTAATTTATAAGTTTGTCTGATAAACACTTCAAACATATCAAAATCTAAGAAAAAATATTAAACTTGACAAACAATATGGTTAAGGCAGAGTAAATCAAACTCCCCCATGCAAATCTAGCCTGCCTACTCACCAGAGATGGAGTATTCCAGAAAATTCAGGTCTGACCCAGAGCACACAATGTCACTGGAAGACTCCAATTCCTTTTAATAGGCTGGGGAAGCCAATCTTCAGGCAGAAAACTAAGGAGCTGTTGAAATTATCCTCACATCCTCGATTCCTTATGTTGGTTTTGTTTTTGTTTTAATGGTTACCACTTTATTCAAAGGAGGAAGGGAGAATAAAAGAGATGTAACTGTCTTTTAAAGAGCAGTTTCAAACAAGTGAGTAGTGAGTGTTGCTGCTGTGTTGGTGTTAAATGCTGTTATAAATTGGGGGTGATTTGATTTGATTTGACTTTGATGGTATCTAAGGGAAATGAAAATAAAGTCAGCAAAAAATGTGTCAATTCTTCATACAACTCGAAACAGTGATTGTTTCAGTTACAGTGATATGGTTTGCCATAAACATTTCTATTGGGAAAGCACTACTACGCTGTAATCACTGCAGCAAATAGCATCAGAAAAATCCACATATAGCAGTAGAAATTAATTTTACAAACAACGCTGTTAAGAATATAGAAGTGATACCTGGGAGGAGGGGTAGAATTTGTCTGTGTGCAAACACAGTGCATGAAGCTGTGTACAGACAGAGTTGGAGGGGATCAATGAACAGACATATCTATGGAATCAGAAGAGAAACTGAAGAACAGTGAGAAAAAATGAGTTATTAACAAAATGTAAACTTTAAGGTGTTCCTTCTTCATCTGTTTTTACAGAATAAATAGATCTAACATTTCTCTTCACTGGTGATTTAGGCTTACAGTCATTTTCCCTGGTTTGTTCTGAATATAGTGTGAAACCTATTGAAATATATTAAAAAGAGAGAGAATAAACAAAACTGTTCAGGCCCTATAGTTAAGACACATTTCTGTCAGCCTTCAGATTTTGCAGGAGCAAAAGCCAGCAAATACTTTTATATTGTATATTACACAGTGATATGCAGCTACATAAACACAGCACATTAGCAAAGCCTTCTGGTCTGTAAATTATTTTTTGATTATTTCCAAAATATGCAGGTGTTTTATAAAGAAAATCAATTATTTCCTACTGGATTATGAAAAAAGCCACCCTGCACAGACAAGCCACCAGTTTTCTGAATGGAAAAATGGATAAGCTCCATGTGACCTGATGCTCACAAGAGCCAGAAGTCTGATGAGTCATTTCTACTGTCTGGAATATCCATAAAACAGGGGACAGGATGGGAAGGTTGCTGTATGAGTGACTAAAATCTGACCTTGGAAAAGACCATTTGAGCTTTCTTCATGAACCCTCGCTGATGAAAAAAAAAAAGTGGTCTTTGACAGGAAATAGTGTCAAGTGAAGAACAAGCACATGAGCAGTAGTTAGAAGGATGGGGTCTCCTGGAGCTTTAAAAGAAGCCATAGCCAATACAGCTGAGAAAGCAAAAATGCAGATTAAATTGTAGGGAAACTATACAAGACAAGGCTCCCAAGCCTGTTGAACATGCTTTCAGTATGCTGATCTATTGATTTGGGGGGGGCGGGGGCAAATCCTAATAACTAATTTGTCCCATTGCCTTCCAGCAAGCAGAGAGTTCTTATAGATATACAAGCTTTGCAGAATGACTATACTGTGATGTGGAGGATGCCTTTACATTTCATGGAAAACTTAGTGTCACCCTACATCTACTGGGTCAGTCAGGCTGTGAGGGACTCCTTCCAGACTGGGTATGGAATTTTAAAAGTTCCTCTGAAAAATTCAGATGTTTTCCAGTAAAGCTGATGAGCAGATAAACTCTTGGAGTTCTGTCCTCAGCTTTACTGAAAAGCAGTGGTTTTGTTATTTATGTTTCTCTTTTGGCATCAATGCCTCAGCCAACTAAACAGCTGTCCTAAAATGTACTAAGTTCTTTCTACAAAAAATAAATAAATAAAATAAAATAAAATAATCAGTATTGGAACAAAACTTTTTTTTTTTTTTTTTTTTTTTTTATCTCAAACATTTCAGCTGAGCCATCTAAACAAAACATCTCTGGATGTGATAAAGCTGAGCGTGACTCCAAAATATTCCCATTTATAGGACATATCCAGTACATCACAACTTAGAACAACCTAAAAATGAATAGGTCTTAAGTAACCAGGAGTGCCTCAGTAACACAGTGTCATAAAGCTCGGTGTACTGGGTAACTCAGCACCCTCTGAATCACTCCTCCATTTCTTTAAGCTGGAATTTAATCTCTGTGTTTGGATGATAAGTCATGGTAACACAGATTCACTTCATGGTATTTATTAATAGTCAATGTTTTTTACATGACAAACAGCTCTCAGATGGATTTCTGAAGAGGCAGATACCTGGCTTACCAGAAAAAGTTGTTCAAAGAGTAAAAAAAAAAATGCATGTCTGCATGAATTCTACACGTTTCTAGTATGTCTTATTCCTCCCTCCACATACATATTTTTTGTTTTTCTAAGTTAAATTTTTGGATGCGTCATGTTCTTTTCTCTTTCCTGTGGCACATAACTGTCATTCATCTCAGCCTGCAGATTTTGTAATTAGCTCCGTGGTATGGTACATGCATTTTCTAATGTAGAATACAACCAGCAGCTCAGGAGTATTGCGATAGCTGGATCTGACATGCTTGGAATGTGTTCATTGGTGTTTAAATTAAAAATAAGAGGCTTGCTGCATCTCTAGGTGAGATATTCTGTTCAGGAAAACCTTAAATAAAAGTCCCTTTCCCTTCTAGTGTGCCTAACTCCCAAAAGCTTGCCTTAAAGTACAATGTTATAATAGGATGGTGAGGAAAAACAGGACGGTTTTATGATGTACTCTAACTAATGAAACTAATTAAAATAATACATACTACTTAAAAAAAAATACAAAAAAAAAAAAAAGCAGTAAGTTAAGCATCAAAAAACAAAACAAAAACAATAGTTAGCAGCCTGATCACTTTTTTGTTCCTTTGTTCCTCTGATGTAATATAAGGCACGGGAAATGTCTTCATGAAAACTGTTTGTGTGTTAGAAGTGTTTTAGAACTACAGCTTTTTATTATTCAGTCAGGACTGAAAGCATTGCAAAACACAAATGTAATATTCTTTCTTGTTTCTTAACAAATACTTAAGTTCATTCAGCCTTTTTTGTACCAATCTGGTAAACTTCACAGTGTGGACAGATGTGGTTTATTGTCTAATTGCTGTATTTATCCTATGACTGGAATGGGTGATACTTATCGGATTAGATTCTTTACTTTCACAGTTTGTCCACAACAGGTTCTTATGCTAAAGGAAGCATCAAGAAATTTTTAAATGTTACTTAGTCATCATCCAATTCTCATCACATCTATTGGCTAGTTTAGTCACGGAGAAGAGTATGATTCCAAATAGAAAGATGCCTTGGATATTTTTACTACTTCAAGAATGTTGTGCGTGCTCCAGTGAGCAAAAAATCCTCAGTCCTATTTTAGAGTAGGATTCAACCATGCTGAAACTCATGACTATCCTTGCCGTTCTCTTTATAAAACTCTCATTATGGGTTGTCGAGAACTGACCAGCTCATGATGTACTTGCTCTGCCCCTGCAATTCCTCAGCTTTCTCAGCTTACTCACAAATCCATAGCTGGTGCAGATGTTCGTAGCTTCACAGATTCAACTAAATCCATGACATCTTCAGCCAGCTAAGATTTTTCATTTCTGCATTTTAGTGCTGCCTAGCTGGTACCTTTTACAGCTACAAGATTCACTAAAGCATTATGAACATTGCATGTAAAGGAGGAGAAGATGAAAAGACTAAATAACTCTGTATTACCACAGAGCATCAGGAGTGGCTCAAACAGTAACTCACCTCATACACCTCACAGGACCATGGCTTAGGGATATGTGTAACTTCCCTTGCATTAAACCAAAGCAACAAAACCAAGCCAGCATTGTACACCAGAGGCTGCTCTACCAAAATCTAAATGAGTAAACTTTGCATTTCCTCTCTAAAGTGAGAGCAGGGGAATCAGAGGTTTCTAAAGATGCTGAAATAGTCAGCTAAAACACATTACTAAGGCTTCCTGGGCTTCACAACCTTTTGCTGCCAAATTACTGGCTGTATAGCTATGTCTAAATGCAGGTATTTCTTCTATCTCCAAAGTTTACCATTTTAATCATATCACATAATAATACCATTCATCTCTCCCCCCATATTCACTTCCATGGCCATCTCATCCATTTGCTTTTTAAAGCAATCTGCATTACAGCATTTCAGGCTGAAAAGAAGCCACTTTTTCTTCTCTGAGACAAAAAAAAGCCATTATAAGCCTGAGAAAGAAAATTCATCCAGAAGAAGAAACAAACAAAAATGTGTCTGTTGCCTCCTTTTAACTTCAAAACAATCAATTCCATTGTATCTATATTTCTTTAAAAATAAAAAGCTTTCCCAAATTATGACCTTCTGCTGCCTCACTCTTAGCTATTTCATGGCTGACTTACAGCCTTGAGAAAAAAAAAAAGAAGCTCATTACAGAAAAATCAGTATAGCCTCAATTCCAGCAGCACAATCGGTTACTTCAGCTATTATTGTGACTAATAATCACTTTATTATGAATGAATAGGGGCAAAAGACGGATGGTGAGAAATACAAAGAAAACTGTGTACATAAATATCCATTACTATCAATGGATGACAAAAATAATTTTTAAAAAGCTATCTAATGGGAGGCAGATTTCTATTTTAAAGGCCACTATTAATTCCTTTTTAGTTCAGATGGACAAATATTGATTAACACTTACTGCTAACACAGTTACATAGGAACTTCAACTGCAGTTGCTCTCATGAAACCCAGGGGTGAGGAAGCCATTAGTGCCATCTTAGGTTGGTCATCTGAGAATTTCCTTTACTTCAGTTCCTTTGAAATGTGATAGAAAAGAGTGTACAGCTGGGAAGGATTCTCAGTGACAAATGTTACATTTAGAGCTGTCATAAGCATATACTTTCAAATATCACTCTCCAGTGTGTGCGAAATCTCCTGACGGCCTCCTTTGTATGCATTAGGTATGGGGGAAAGTTGACCTAGGATGAAAATACTCTGCCTCAAATCTTTTCACACTTCTAGACAACAAGATATACAGCCAGACTGGGTCAAAGAGTTGAGGCTATAAAGAAAAACCCTGAGCTTTTTATCATCTTATAGTGCCTAGGAAATGAATGTACCCACAAATAGGAGAATGTTTAAAAGCTGCCTACTAACTTGCTATAAAATTTAAAATTCTGTCTACTGGATGCCACACATAGATGTTCACTACTTTCAAACAATTCCTGTATTCACAATGCATATATACTCAAGGAGTTCATGTATTTTTACACATTTCCTTCCCATCCCTACAACCTCAGCAGACAAGCAGCAAACTCCATCAACTCCTTCCAGAAAACAAGCCATATATCAGCAAAAGGAGATTAGACAGTCCTTCTTCTCAAAGCAGTTTTTCCAGGATGCTGACTTTCCATTGCCTGATCATCAGTAGCTTCAGCTGAAGTTCTGAAAACTCAGCTTCTCTGAGAATAGGACAAACTGAAGGAGTATCCCCTTCATCTCGAAAGGCTTGTTATGAACACAAGATGGATTGGTCCTACTTAGGGTCCTTGTAAGGATACCAAGATATGGTGTTGCTGTTTGCTGTAAAGATGCCCTGCCTACTTGATAAAGACCTTAAGGGAAGTGAGGCAGTTAAATTCTTTAATGGACTGAATTTCTGGTGTGAGTGAAATCACATTCCCTGAATCTGTAGTGGCACTAGGTTTTGGAGTCTCAAGGTTTATCCATATGTCAGTTTTTAAAACAGATCCCATTCCATATCCCTTTACTACCAAGAGAAATTCTGCAACTGGTAAAAAAAAAAAAAAAAATGGCAAATGGGCAAAAAGATATCCAGCAAACATTATTTGTTGTTAATTTTTCTTAAATAAGCCTGAACCATTCCACTCTCAAAAACCATACATTCCAAGCTTCTACATGTACCAGACAACACAGCTTATTTTTCCATTCAAAATAATTTTTCAATTGGAAATGTGAGTTAGTCATTTAAAAAAGGTTATAGTTACTTAAAGGAATTCCAATTCATACCAGGTAAAATACAATGGCTTCAAATTATATTTTTTTTCACTTTGTCAGGGAAACATCACATATTCTTTTATGGGAAGACCCTGCCCTTTACAATAGAGATAAAATCATTTTTTCTACTTTAACAATATTGAACTGTGAATTTAGAAATTCATTATTTGCATTTTTGAATTTGATTCAAATTTTTATTTCTGAAAGAATAGCAGAAGGTCTGGGAATAAATATAGTTTTATTCATATTTTAAAAAAATACGGTACATATTTTACATATATATATATATATACGGTAAATAATAAGTGTGTTTGAAAAAGAAAAGCATGATTTTTGTATGTACTGGAGTTTAAGTAACCTGCTTAAGCAAATGGCTGATTTAAATGGATTTATATAGATTTAAGGGGCTGCGAAACTTGTTCTTTGTTACAACTTCATTCTCCTTATGTCCTACATTGGTAAAATTAATAGATTTTTGAATAGCTTCTTATTTCCTTTCAAATGCTAACTAACCTTGAATCAATGTTGTGGAAATATCAGTGTCTTTGGTGCAGAAGCTGTGGTACTTCAGGATTTGGAAAAAAAAAATAAATTGCATGGACATGTTTCTATCCTGTCCCTGTTCTCTTGCCCTCACTCTTTGTGAGATATTTCCGTGACTTCATTCTGGTTTTGATAACTGAAAAAGCCTGACTAAATAAAGGGAAAAACACAAATCCTGAAAAGAAAACATTTGTGGTCTTTATCTGTAAGCAATAACCATGACTAGAGAGGTGGGGAAACATTTCTCTTCAGTACAATCCCAAAAAATGCAGCTCTGCTTGGTTTTCTGAGAACATGTTATCACAGGATAATCTCATTCCATATTCTCCATTTCTTCCATGATTTTCTTTTCCCTTACAGACCTCTACTTCACTAGCATTTCATTGTGTCACATTCAGAAATATCACTCATAAGGACACAACCCCTGGCTTTTGCTTAGCCTTATCTTAGTGGGGAAAATAAATACATAAATAAATAAATAAATTAATTAATTAATTAATTAATTAATTAAAAAAGTTGTGACCCTCTGTTTCTGACCCACTGATAACAGTGTTGGAAGTAAAACATACGTGGAGCTCCAGAGGACTTTTTGTACTGCACACAGCAGCCAAGCCACAGCCCATCTGTATGTGTCTCTTTTTCTCAACATGAAGTTTTCCAACAAATAATCCAGTTCAGCTAATACCTGACTAAATCTTGTATCTTCTTTCCATTGAAATACCACTCATATCTCTGCTCTTCCAAAATAATTGTCAGCGTCAGTCCCTACATATAGTCAGGATGAAAATTATGCTACCAAATCAATAATAACAGGATTCATGTTGGGTCACAAATTAAAAGCTTCTGACCTCAGAAAAAATCCAGGACCTGCTCTCTCATGCTCCTTCTTTCAACTCAGCCAAAGGGAATAATTCAAGGCCCAGGTGTGCAATGCTACAGAAGGGAAAGGGAATGTGCTTGCTATATGAAACAGGTGTTGAATATTGTTGTAACTGCAGCCAAGTTAATAACATTCTAATGAGCAGTAATAAAGAGTCAAAAGCAATAAAAAGGGAGAAAATAATCTCTAGAGAATCATGCTGTACTTAATATACTCCGAGAGCAAAAGGTATTATTCAATGGAAGGGGAGGGAGGGCAAAGGAGAAAGGGGGAGGGGAGAGTACTGGATCTTAGCACAATTTTTTGACCAGAAAATAGGGAAGAGTGACAGATGTAGGGAGACTATAAACTCAAAATTTTGATAGAATGGTGAATTTCTTAATACCAATGTACAACATACTTGGGATCACAAAAGCCTTTAGTGTTAGCTGGCATAAACAGATATAATTCAATATCCCCTGTTTGTCTCCTTTGATGTTTTGTTCATAAACAATTCACAGAACCTGTGCCCAAAGAAGTATTAGCACACATCTTAATGACTTTGCATTTGAAATATCTTCAGATAATAAATGGTGAAGACAAACACAGTATGAATGCAGAGGTTTCATATTGGTAGGATCTGTGAATAATTTGAAGTAGGGATTGTTTGGGTAAAGCATCTTTTACATTAATTAACTTTTATTTGCAGCAAAAGAAAAGTCATACCTGTCTGTATGCAGGTTTTAAAAATGAAAATTAATAAAATAGGAAAGGAAGCATTACTTGCCTAAGTTTTCCACGTGCTACTCTGAAGCATACACACATCATACATGAGCTGTCACAGTTGTGTGCTTAGAAACTAGGTTGCAGATAATGGTCTCTGGACTTTGAATCTGACATTGCTAGAGTCCACAAGGTAAACTCTATGGCTTGCCTCTCATTCATGCACTTAATGAAGAGAAATTCTGTTTGTCTTCAGAGGAAATGCAAATGTAACCTGTCCTCACAAGATACAGTCCTGTACGTGGTCAGAGAACTCTCTCGTGTGGAGTAGGCAGTCATTTCAAACAAAAGCCTCATCCACAGGCTATGGAGATCAGCGGTGGTATTTCATTGCTTTGAGCTGTTTTTGGATCATAACCTATATGAAAATGTCTATTCTTTAACTGGAAGGGAGGGAGGAGCAGAGAGGCTGTCGTGTGTCTTTGTTCATTTTGTAACTCTCACATTCTTACTGCCATGAACAAATATTCTGACATCTCAAGATGGCAGTGAAAAAGAATCATTTTCCCTAGAAATAAAAATTGGTCCTTCTTTCTTGCTGCAGGAAATTAATTTGATTTTTACATTGTCTGCATAATTTGAACATGGTTTAAAAAAAAAAAAAAAAAAAAAAAAACAGAGCAGACTGCTTCACTGAACGTGGCATCCATATACCACATTATAAAAGTTACATACTTTTGCTCTAATTAACGTACTTAATATTTAGCATGTATGTATTTCAAACCTTGCTTTCAGCTCTGATTTCTCCAGGAGTTCATCTTTTTATTCTCAGTGTATTGCTGGTGATAACAACAAAGAAACTGCTGCCCTGATTTAGTGCTCAGACTCCTGCCTACCATATAATATAATAAAACAGTTTTCTTTCTTATTTTAGGCTTTTCCACATCGACTGTCTGCAAAAATCTCTAAGCTTTCTCCAATCAGAATTTTGAGGTCTTGAATATATGTTTTCTTAGACACTTCTGGCGGAGGTCAAGGTACCCAGAACTTCTGGAAATCAAGGTATTGTATTTATCTTTGACATTTCAGTCTAATTCAGCAGGTAAAGTACTGGAACCAGACTCTGCACCTAACTGCATCCCTAATCCTGCGCAAAGCCAGCAGTGCAATAAGAATCTGTTCTGTGTGCTCCTTAACCTGTCAGTACACCAACTCTAAAGTCCTGCTTACATGTTTAATCCTTATTTCCCCATGGAAATGCACAAATCCCTTATGCTACACAAGTTAGAAGGGAGAAGTTCAGGTTCGTTTTCCAGCTCTTACTGCCTTAATACTAGATTTTAGCTGGAAGAATCTGAAAAGAAACCTAAATAAGGATTCTGAGTTCAGTCAACAATTATTTGGACAGAGACACGAAATTGCACGTACATTTTTTTTAATGCTTAGGTCTTTGCCTCTACCCTGCTAAGAGAGCTTCACTCTTACAATTCCAAGTATAATTATATTGCCATTATCACTAAAGCTGAATACTTTTCTGTAACTGAAAAATGATATAGGAACTAAATAGCTTGACATAGTGTCATATGTTATCCTAACACCTTCTAAAGATTCAAATGTACTCCATATACTCATTTTCCAAGGAGCTAGACATAAAGTAACAGCAAAAATATTTAAAGAGAAATGAACACACTGGAAAAAACCATTAAAATACATTGAAGGTAAATGTAATTGTTTTTAAACCCAATGTTTTTGTAAGATAAATTCAACATTGGACAGGCTCTTTAAAAATCAATTTGCACTTGCTTCCTCTATAAAGATTTATCCCTGAGAAAAAAAAAATCCATTAGTATTAAAGTGCTTAAAAACTTGGCAGACTATCTCCAAAGGCATCAATTTCTAGTGCTAATTACCACTAATTATTCACTCAGCAGTTGTAAGTTGCATTCAGTCCCTGAGGGTGGAAGGGAGATTTGTCTCTCTCCAGCGTAGTATGTTTCGTATATTTGTTTTAAGAGATTTTTACATTCAGACTTCAAAATAGCGTAAAGATCTGCAGAACTTTCCTGTCTGATGCCAGGAAAGGATTAAGATTTCCTTACGCACAGTAAAGAGTCCATATGGTTGCTCAGCACCCTGCACCTGGCAGGAAGGGTTTTCTCTCTCACGCTTCTCTGCTGTGTGGAAGAGATTGGTCCCCACACGTTGTTTCAGTGTCTAAGTGGATTTAATTTAGCAGGTTTCTGATTACTCAGGCTTGAAGGTCTAGTGTCCAACCTGGCTGTTAAACAGCTATGCATAACTGACTCGGAGCTTATTGTTCATGACCACAGTTACTAGAGAGGCCATCACATTCTGGATCTTCAGTGCTTAGATTTGGACTCAGACCAGACCCCCCACACCCCTTGAAACTTACTCCTTCAAGCACTATGAGCAGCTAATAGACTTGGATGCTGGTACTGCTCTACAGCAGCTAGAGATGTTTCAACTGTTTTTCCCCAAGGTGAGTCAAGATGAAAGCTGGAAAAGCAAATTTTTTCAGGGAAACAAACACCTATTGGAATGTTTATTTAGAAATAGCAAGTGCCTTCTTTCTGGTAATTTCAACCCAGATCAATTAAATTCATGTTCACTAATTTAAAGGTTTGTCTTTCTGATGCAAAATTCAACTGAAATGGACCTTTTTCTCTTCCCTTAAAAAGACAGTGATAGTAAATGAATCCTTCTGTTCTGGGAAAAATACTTCTTTTTTTAAATGTCACAATTTCCTTGCTTGCCCTTTTAAATAGCTTTCACATCCCTGTATTTTGTTATGTAGCTAAGTATTGGGGGGGGGGGGGGGGGGGGGGGGGGGGGGGGGGAAAGAGAGAGATTCGGGTTTTCTGATGCAAAAAGGAAAGAAAATGGGTCTGACTAGAAAAGCTGTTGAGATTACTAATGCAGCATGACACCCCCTCTGCCTAAGAAAAAAAGATAGATGTGTATGAGAGAGAGAAGCAATAAAGGGTCAGTAATAAAAGAAATACATCACTTGTAGAATTGACTAGACTTTACTTGAGATTTATAATCCATTCTAACTGTAGTAATTTGTGACTCCTGGAGACAGACTGCCTATTAGACATGATATTTTTGTAGAGCACTATCTAGGAATAAAATGCACACAGTGAGTGAACAAACTTGCTCTTTCCTTGTGTTATTTTAAATAATACATTTTGTACCAATTTTTTTTTATTTAATAACATTTACTCCTAGTCAATACATGATAAAAACAGATAGAAGAAGTCAAATGGCTTATCCCAAAATTATGTCTGTGTAAGCAAAAGAATTTGCCTGATTCCTTAAGACTCCTAATTTCTCAGCTCAGCATAGCATATCACTTCTCCTAGTGTCTCTATAGCTTTTGTGAATCTACAGAACTTTGATCTTGTCTATCAAAAGCCATTCTACTCCTAGTTCCTGAGGCGCTCAGGAAAATTAGGTGCTTTGAAAAACCTTGACATCGGGTTTCAACAACTGATTCAGCACAGCCCATCTCAGTAAGGCAAGATCACAGCACAAGGTGATATTGTCCTAAAAACTCTTCAGAGGCCAATGGCATGAGTTTCATTAGCCGTGGGATGAACACAACCATGCTTAGAGATCTCCAGCAATACAGCTGCTTTGCAGAAACTCTTACACAGCTCTCTGTTGTCGAGGTTGTGATTTCCTGACATAATGAGCCAAAGCCTCAGCTGATAGATATTGCTAGAGTACCAGGGACTGCTCTGAAGTTGTGCTGATTTACAACAGCAGAAATTAGATTCACTGACTATAGTGAAAGTATTAGCAGAGTAAGGAACCTTTTGACATGACTAAAGGCATATTTAATACCTGAACACTTGGCAGGTTTATTAGCCTGGATGAAGTGCTATGTTAATACAGTAACAGCTTCTGGTAAGCTTGGACTAAGGGAGAGCAAACTCGCATCTTAGAGCTTCTGGAGGTCACATCCTTAACTCTACAATATACTAGGTAAATGTTCTCTAAGTATGTCAGAATGTCCTTACAAACCTCAAATTCATTGCTTCTTCCTAGGTATAACTAGTCATGCAGTCTGACTTTAATAAGAAAATGAACAAATAAAGTGAGAATGAAAGAACCGGGAAATTTCACAATTTCCAGTAAATGCTATAGTTTTATTCCTCAATCCAATTCATATCCTCCTGCAGAAGCACAAGTGATATGAAATCATTGCCTTCGTGTGCAATTTGTGGAGGAGGAATTTAAAGTATCTGATACCTGAATTTAATGCAATTTGGGGGTCTTTTTTTTTTTTTTTTTTTTAATCTTCCTCTCTGTACCTCTCAGTTGTTTGACGACATTTTTCAGAATAATCCTTATGTTTTGGTTTGCCCCTTGGCTCAGAGGGAAGTATTTCTTGCCTTGTTAAAGAATAATTAGGATGTTCTATTAATCACTTCATTAGTAGAAAAGGACCATAAGTGACTCTTGAGGGTTTTGAAAGTCCTTATTGAAAGAAGGAAAGGTGGAATGAGAATCCCTTATGGATATCACTTTTTTTTGTACGTTCTGTGGGACTTTTATTTAATTAATAGAACTCTGTACTTTTGGTTCTGGTCAATGTGAATAAATTAAGGTGATTAAATTGATTAAATCCAAATCACTAGTTGAACTGACAGCTCCACTCCTGCAACCTGAAAATAGAAATCTGCTAAAAATAGAAATCAGGCATAGGAAGTTGTTCTTCTAGCATGTTCATAGATTCCCTTAGTAACATTTTATTTTTCTATATGACCTTAGTTTGTTTTCTTTGAAAGCTAGACTTCCACATGTTTTGCCTGTCTAACAAATACAGCTTGCAGGGGGTTAATTGTCTTAAAAGAGTGATTTTTTTAAATAGCTGTTTCTTGCACAATCTTTTCTCCTGCTCATTGAGAAGTCCAAAGGATTTCATAAAGGACCAAACTTATAAAAGTAGTGAAATTGCATAAAGACCCCAAGGACTTGGACGACAATGATACGATCTAACTTGCAGTTTAGGGCTATGGGGCCTTCTTGCAAAGAAAATAGAACTATAGAACATCATCTGAAAGCACAATAATAAATGTAATTTAGACGATGCTTACAAGACATGTAATAATATAAAACTTCTCAAGGACCCAATTAAAATTGCCAAAAAGCCAAATTTCTTAAATGAGTTGTGGGAGATCACATATTTGGGATCTATAGATTCCTGGCTATTTCTGTACTAGACAACTAGGAATGGGCCCCTGAAAGGACTTAAGCACAGCAAATTGTGCCCTGCAGCAATCTGTCTTGGTTGCAGCCTATTAGTCTGGTTGCAGCTGGGTCATGAAGTGCCTGCACTGTGCTCATCAATGTGTTGCATGCAAACAGTACGGATGTCAGATCAGTCTGGAATTGAGAACCAGTTCAGAACTGGCCTCTTTGAAATGATTATATAATGTTGATACACACAGATGGATGTAATGATGATTTTTAGGGCAGCTGAGAATACTACCATGTGTATTTTACTTGCATGTTATTTTTTGCAAGAAAAAAAAAACTACTGCAGCAAATCCCTAAATTCGCCCCACATATGGATTTTGGTGATTATCATGAAACTTCCTCTAGACAGTCAAATATTTAGTGAAGTATGCAAGGGTGCTTCAACAAATAGATGAGAAATTCAAGGAAATGAATTCATGCCTTTGCATGAAATCCAGGATAATTTTATAGAACGAATTTGATTCATCTAGGTCCACGTAAGAGAGATCAATTCATCCAAATGGAAATGGGTCACATTCTAAGAGCTTACTGAAATAAATAGAAAGACATCAACTTTACCAAGCTTTGGAATTTGTTCTAAATATACAAATAACCCACAGTTACAAAGCAGTTACATGGCAAATTCAAGAACAGAACCTCAAAACCTGCTTCAAGCTCCATTGTGCTAATCACAAATTAAGTTAATTTCAGATCTGACTTTTGGGAGCATTTCTGTGGAAATTTGCATAAAGAGATTGGCTTACACCTTCAGTGAACACAATTCAGATTGTATACCTAGGAATAGTCATCAGAGTCACCAGAAATACCTTCTCAAGACATAATTAAAAGAAGAAATGTCAACCTTAAAACACAATAGGAATCTGTTTATGGCTCACACAGTCTTGTTCTCCTGGAAGTTTGTGATTGTTGATGAAAGACTTTTAATTTTCATCACTCTTATGGATGAAAATGAAACTTTATGTAATTCCTTCAGAACATCTGCATTTATATTAAATCTTCAAAGACCTGTCAAAACAACAGCTATCATAGCATTATATTACATTAAACTCCACTGTGAGCCTCACAAAATTTAACACTGGCCTGAGCCTGAAAAAAAAAAGAAAGAAAGAAAGAAAGAAAGAAAGAAGTCCAGCTTCAGCACAAAAAGACTAAACCATGAAAGAGGCATTCATTTCATGAGACATCTTAAATGCCAGTATGAGCAGCTCTTCCTCTGGGATCAATGATGAACTCTAATGTGTGAGAAAAGGTGTTAGTAAGGGCCAGCAAAAGGAAAAAAAATTATCTTTAAAACACTTTTTAGTAAAGCTCACTCTAAGCCATTCTCCTCCCCTTTCCTCCTGCAATTTTATTATGTTTTATAAAGAAATAGCAACAAATTATTTGATTTAGCTCTTTGACAAGTGGTAGAATTTAACCATTTTCTTCCTTGGGTGTAAATTATTTCTAGGTTGTGTGTATGGAATGGAAAACAGTATATCCCCAGGGAGAAAAGCATTTTCATAAATATTACAGTAAAGAAGACATCACACATGAGTCCAAGGTAAACATGTCTTTATCCATTATAGGGTCTTGCTCACACCATCAGCCTGAAAAAGGATGCTGTTTGCCATTGCCAATCTCCTGTGTTCATTAGAAATCAAGCAGCTGCTGGTGCTGGCAGCAAACATATGAGAATTGGCTATTTGGCTTATCTGAGCTCATCCATATTAATGCCTTGTTTCCACAGAGCAAAATTTAGGTGCTTCTTGAAAATGCCCTTGGTGTCATCACCTCCTAAACCTTGCCAGGTAGATTGCTCCAAACATTTATTACTTTCAGACAGAGAAGATCCTCCCCTGTGTCTTTATTTCAATTTAAATTCCATTTGTGCTCTTTTGTCAAATTTTCTGCATTGAGTTATGAATAATGCTGACATTAGTTCTACCATTATAGAGCTTGAGCTCTTTAATTAGATACCCTTATTCAACTTTTTTTTTCTGAGGTTAAGGTTTTAAACTAGTCCTCGTAACTCCTTCCTTTAAAGCTGAAGGCAACAGTGTCAATCCTTTACTCTCCTGTTCTTCTTTTTTCAAGTCCCATAATATTCTTTCCAATGCAATGACTGGAATTCGTTGCTTTGATTGAGGGCTGACACGCACTGTGCAATGACAGTCACGCACACTACAGAATTTCCCCCATGATTCAACCAAGTATTTCATTTGCTCTTTTATTTGTCTCACTTTGGATATGCATACTAAGATATAGCCTCATTTCTGCATGCCTAACAGCCAGCTCTGATTTCAGGATATCCTTTCCTTTTGCTTCCCAATTCACAGTGATTTTATATCAAGTGGAATTTGAACTTTTGGATTTGTTTTGTTCCTTTTGCTTTCCCAATCACTTCTCTTTCCTTAAATTCTCACCTACTTTGCAAGGGGAGAGAAATACCTGGGAACTACCACAGTGTCTCTGGATCTTTTAAATTAGAACCAGCTGCAGTTTGAGAAGTACCAATAAAGATGCCCTGTATGTATATATCATCAAAAACTCTTATGGAGTCTTATGAAGCACCTAGTTACAAGTTCACCTTTAAAATGAGCAAGTATGATTGCCACCATCTGGCAGAGAAATCGAGGCTAGGCCCTGACGTACCTTGGGCTAAGAAAGAAAGCCTAACATCTGAAAGGGTAACTCTCAATTTCTGAGTTCTCAGCTCTATCTACTTGACAATAATCTGGTTGTCTGTGAAAATGCAAGTCTCGTTTGCTGTATGTGCTGTTTCAATTCCAAGTATATATTCACTGTTGCCATTGCTTCTCTTTTTTCCTGGATGTGGGTTTTTGAAGCCCATAGAACAAATCCTTTCTTTCATAGGAAACTTTCTCAAGAACACCTTAAAATGGAGACAGCAAGATACATTCATGTCTCAGTGTGCTGGGAGTAATGCATGAAAATCTTTTTATGGAGAATATAACTGAGTCATTTAACTAGTCCGTCCATAAGCTCTGGCAGGCAAGGCATTCTTTTACGCTATTAACCCCCTAGTGGTTTATATCTTGGTAAGTGATACTAAGACAAGATAATGTCCAGCCTGTAAAAGATTCAATGATAAAGATTCTGAATGGTGGGTATGAAGTACCAACTCCTTAGGTTATTTTCTAAGTTTTAGAAAGATGGGAAGGGGGGGGGGATTTATAAACTATACCATCCATCCATTGTTTTTTGCAGTATCTGTATCACTGAAGAGATATGGATTCAGGATGTAGGAAAGATGCTATACCAGAAATCAAATTGCAGTATATTGTCTATTTCACAGCAACTTCTGAAGCAGAAATTAATTTTCCATTTCTATTAAGAAAGAGGATCCCTGACAGTTTGAGAGAAGGGCAAAAGCGCTGTGTGAAATGATATGCTAAATCCTCCCAAACAGGCATTAACAATAATGATAAGGGACAAGCCACATTTCCCTGGCAGAACGAAGGCAGCTGAAAGTGTGGCATCACCCCTTCTATGACTGCTGCCTCAGAATTGATGTTCAAAGGAGGTTCAAAGCCATGACACAAACCAGAACAGGCAAGTGCAGACCGTTTGGCAGCTTGAAAAGGCAGGTGGAAATGCAACATCTATCTGTGTCCAGCAGCCTCAATATGTAAATCCATTTGTACTCATTATAACCTAATCCTGCTTCTTACCTGCCAGGACACATGGCAGGAAAGGAAATAGGTCTATCAAGGAGGAAAAAAAGACGGTGTGATTTCTCTCTAAGAAAAGAGATGATGGGCTGAATTTCCTTTTTGTGATGGTAAATGGAGCTGCAGCAAGATCGCTAACTTTGTACCTTCTTACAAAACAGCAGAATTTGGCCCTTCGTATATAAATAGAGAACCAAATAATCAAGTGATATCTGTCTAAAATGAAAGCCTCTAACACAAGCCACAGTATATATTTATTTGGAAGAACATTCAGAGGAACAATTATGAAAAGTCTAAATGGAAAGAGTCTGAGCCGTAACAGTGATGTTAAAAAGGCAATTGACTGTGGAGGGGCTGCGTGTTTAGCTCCCCTCAGCATCCAAGAAACTCTGTCCCTCTTTGCTCATTAGTTTGTATGTAAGTGCCTGGGTTTGCTCCTTCCAATGCATCCTAGAATACATGTAAAAGGAGAGAACACTTCAAATGAGCATGTGTATTCTAATTTCACATACATTCCAAGCCTGAGAGAGATAAACCCTGTGATATTTTAGCCAGGATTTATATAACTTTTTAAGGACAAAAGATGAAGTAGGCCAGGCTGTGAAACTGCACCCACAAGACAAGAAATGTATGAGATGATTGCATAACAGAGAAATGGAAAGCATGTGCCCTTCACCACTGATGAAGGCAAGAGAAAGAAGACCTCAGAGCAGGTGAAAGGGAAAAACCATCCCCAGACAGGACCTCTTTCCAGGTACTCCCAAGCAAGGCCACTTCTTAAGCTGTGCTTTACTGTGTGAACCTTGCTCTGGAGCTTTACTAGAAAAACACGTCCTGTCTTCCTTCTGTTCCTGGTAGAGTGCATCTCACAATACTGGTGACTGCTCAGCTGAATTTCAACTGCTGTGCTGGAAGTCCTCTAGACCCCATCACTTCCTTTTGCTTGTGTAACATGTACGGTGTTGATTTGACATTGAACGTTGTTTGCAATAGACTGTAATAATTTAATGCATATGCTCACAGGAACTGCTTGTACTCTGTGTTACTTTCTTTTAAAGAGGTTGTGATTGGGCTGCAGCAAAGCAGGTCTTCTGTTTTTCTTTCTGATGGCTACTGTGTGCAGTGTGGGGCGATCATTGCACCTTCTTTGAGAGTAAACTATGAAGCCCAGGGAAATAATGTAAAGCAATGCAGGATGGTGTGGGAAGGGATGAAGAGATACAGCCAGCATGGACTGTGCAGTGTGTGCAAAAGGATGTGGCAGAGAAAAGGGGAGAGGAGATTCTAAACAAGCTCTAGTTGCGTGGAAAGAAAAAGAATTCTTAATGTATGAGACAAAAGCATATTGAGATCGTGGCAGCCCAGGAAACTCCTTGATGGGCTGAGAACAAACCTGAAAAGGAGGGCAGCTGCTGCACAGACATGGGATGTTTATGTAGGGAGATGTTGCTACTCTGCCCCACTTAGAAATTTTCTCCATTTTTAAAAATTCATGGTTCTAGCCTGTTTTCTAAGACGTGGTTCTAGAATTTGCAAAACCCTTTTAGTGTTCTTGGTACTCTGACAAGAAGGAAAAGAGATGCAAGGTAGACCCCATCCTCTTATGTCAAGTCATTAAATAAATAAATTAGACTCAAGATGTACAACTGTGTTTCTACCAACACAGACTTCCCTCCTGTCACAAGCACCTTAGCCTGAACTAACAAAAAGACATGAGAGCCTGTCAGAGACGACTGGCCCCAGGAGGCACACAGCTCAGTCCTGGGCAGGGTTGTGCCATGAGATCCCCAGCCTGGGCCATGCTGGAGCCTTCTGTCTGTTTCAAATTAGCTCAGCACAGGTAGCTTGTTCACAGCTTCTCTAATCAATCAGTTATGCACACAGTGCTTGTGTATCCAGGCACATCATATTTGAAAGTATAATTGCCACAGCAAGACAACACAAACTAGCAACATTAACAAATCTTATTTTCTCACATCCCCCTTCCAATCGAGAATCTGAATAATTTAGAACGGGTTGGCAGTTCTTGATTACATTTTGCACCTTTTAAAATTGTCTAAATGAAATTTCAAGTAATTTAAGCAGCAAGCAAAAATGGCACATCTTTGTTTTTTTGCTTGCGTTGGTAAGAGTACTGAAAGTGTCAGTTTTTAGCAGCCTCAAGTCAGATTCTCCAGCATTCTTCTGCTAGGACAGTGAAATGTCTGACACTAGGCCTGTGTACAAGGAGGAAAACTACTGAAGTGAGTAGGATATCTGGGTTCAGTCAACACAAAAGGTGAGTGATAATAATGAAAAAAATTCATGACAAGTTGGCTGTGTGCCAGTTTACTTGGTATCTGGGTATAACAATAACACACATGATGAATTTTGTGGAAAGAGAGGACTCACTTTGCAGGGGCATATATGTATCTTATGGGTTATATACACCTGGATTTATCCAGGGGGTTGAGGAAAGCATAATTCCTGTAACTGGCAGAACCTTAACAAGGTGCATGCAAAATGTCATGCAATCTGAGAAACTGCTGCTACTTATCAACAAGCTGCATCCAGCCTTGCTAGTTGCTCCTTTGGGCAGTAAGTCTATTAGGACCTTGTCTTCTATCTCTGCAAAGTGATATGCAAGTCTATAATATTATATAAATGAAATCTGTATAATCATTGTTTATAAGACTGCATACAAAGTAGGCAGACATTTTGGGAATACTCTGCTTGGCTGGAAAGCTGAGAAAATGAGTTCCAAACTGTAGCTTTCTATCTTAATACCAGCAGATTTCCTGGTGGCATTTCTAATTTTAGACTACACATCACTAAAAAAAAAAAAAAAAATTCAATCTGATGCTTTTTTTGTTTGTTTGTTTGTTTTTCTTTTACCTGTAGAGGAGACACATTAAATAGAGATGCAAAAAGTACATGCTTTTTGAATTTCACCTTCCAGGCTTCAAAACCCAGGCAAGACAGAGAAGGTTGCAAATGTTAAGCAGCTCCCAAAAATAGGTTCATTGCCCTTCACAGAAAGAGGAAATAGAGGATTGTAAGGGAGTGAACACTTGCAAGACCTATAAGTGATTTTAAGCCTGTTCTTACAGATTCTCACATTCCAGGGAGAGTTCATATTTTATCTTCTTCACCAGGTCACATGTCCATAGTATACAGTCTTGGGGATTTCTGTAATCTAAGTTGTTCTACTTAAAAGGGGGATGCATAATTGATTGTTTGTTTTTTTTACGCTGATAGAAATGAAACTGTCCATTTGCATGTGGCAAGCCCAGAGTAAATTAGAGAAACATTCTCTTGTATCCTTATGTCTAAAATGTACATTTTTAAAAACAAAGAAAATGGAGGGAAAACTCATTAAGAGTCCTAAGGGAGCTTGAGGAATATCTAGGGTGCTTTGTCCTTGCCATCACCTATTGATTAACAATGGAAGAATTTTGAGAGTTAGAAAATAATAATAATAAAAAAAAAGTATGTAAATTACATAGAATTAATGCCTCCTACACCTACAACATCAAACTGAATTGTGGATAGAAGAGATACTGGATTATTTCTGATTGTAAAGGCAGTGCACTCAATGGCACGCATAATCACAGAATCACAGAATCACAGAATTTCTAGGTTGGAAGAGACCTCAAGGTCATCGAGTCCAACCTCCAACCTAACGCTAACAGCCCTCCACTAAACCATATCCCTAAGCTCTACATCTAAACGTCTTTTGAAGACTTCCAGGGATGGTGACTCCACCACTTCCCTGGGCAGCCTGTTCCAATGTCTAACAACCCTTTCAGTGAAGAAGTTCTTCCTAACATCTAACCTAAAACTCCCCTGGCTCAACTTAAGCCCATTCCCCCTCGTCCTGTCACCAGGCACATGGGAGAACAGGCCAACCCCCACCTCGCTACAGCCTCCCTTGAGGTACCTAAAAAGAGCGATAAGGTCACCCCTGAGCCTCCTCTTCTCCAGGCTGAACAAACCCAGCTCCCTCAGCCGCTCCTCGTAGGACTTGTTCTCCAGGCCCCTCACCAGCTTCGTCGCCCTTCTCTGCACCCGCTCAAGCACCTCGATGTCCTTCTTGTAGCGAGGGGCCCAAAACTGAACACAGTACTCGAGGTGCGGCCTCACCAGAGCTGAGTACAGGGGGATGATCACCTCCCTCGCCCTGCTGGTCACGCTGTTCCTGATACAAGCCAGGATGCCGTTGGCCTTCTTGGCCACCTGAGCACACTGCTGGCTCATATTCAGCTGACTATCCACCATCACTCCCAGGTCCTTCTCTGCCTGGCAGCTCTCCAACCATTCCTCTCCCAGTCTGTAGCTCTGCTTGGGGTTATTGCGCCCCAGGTGCAGGACCCGGCACTTGGCCTTGTTGAACTTCATGCAGTTGACCTCAGCCCATCGGTGCAGCCTATCCAGATCCTCCTGCAGAGCTTTCCTACCCTCGAGCAGATCGACACACGCACCTAACTTGGTGTCATCTGCGAACTTACTGAGGGTGCACTCGATGCCCTCGTCCAGATCATCGATGAAGATATTAAAGAGGACCGGCCCCAGCACCGAGCCCTGGGGGACGCCACTAGTGACTGGCCTCCAACTGGACTTGGCTCCATTCACCACGACTCTTTGGGCCCGGCTATCCAGCCAGTTTCTAACCCAGCGAAGCGTGCGCCAGTCCAAGCCAAGAGCAGCCAGTTTCTTGAGGAGAATGCTGTGGGAGACGGTGTCAAAAGCCTTGCTGAAGTCAAGGTAGACCACATCCACAGCCTTTCCCTCATCCACCCAGCGCGTCACTCTGTCATAGAAGGAGATCAGGTTCGTCAGGCATGACCTGCCTTTCATAAAGCCATGCTGACTGGGCCTGATCGCCTGCTTCCCCTGCAATTGCTGCATGATGACTCTCAGGAGGATCCGCTCCATGAGCTTTCCTGGCACTGAGGTCAAACTGACAGGCCTGTAGTTTCCCGGGTCTGCCCTCCGGCCCTTCTTGTAGATGGGCGTCACGTTTGCTAGCCGCCAGTCGATTGGAACCTCCCCTGATAGCCAGGACTGTTGATAAATGATGGAAAGTGGCTTGGCCAGCTCCTCTGCCAGTTCTCTCAGTACCCTTGGGTGGATCCCATCCGGCCCCATCGACTTGTGCACATCTAAGTGCCGTAGCAGGTCACCAACCAGTTCTTCATGGATAATGAGGGCCACATCCTGCTCCCCATCGCCTTCCACCAGCACAGGGTACTGAGTATCCAGAGAACATCCGGTATTGCCGCTAAAGACTGAGGCAAAGAAGGCATTGAGCACCTCCGCCTTTTCCTCATCTCTTGTAACTAAGTTTCCCCCCGCATCCAGTAAAGGATGGAGATTCTCCTTAGTCCTCCTTTTTGTGTTGATGTATTTATAGAAACGTTTTTTGTTATCTTTAACGGCAGTAGCCAGATTGAGCTCCAGATGAGCTTTGGCCTTCCTAATTTTGTCCCTGCACAGCCTCGCTACTTCTTTAAAGTCCTCCTTAGTGGCCTGCCCACTTTTCCAAAGCTTATAAACCCTCTTTTTCCTCCTAAGATCAAGCCACAATTCTCTGTTGAGCCAGGCCGGTCTTCTTCCCCGCCAGCTCGTCTTTGGGCACGTGGGGACAGACCGTTCCTGCGCCATTAAGACTTCCCTCTTGAAGAGCGCCCAGCCTTCCTGGACCCCTCTGCCCTTCAGAACCACCTCCCAAGGGACTCCACCAACCAGTGTCCTGAGCAGCTCAAAGTCAGCCCTTCGAAAGTCCAATACAGCGGTTTTACTGGTCCCCTTCCTGGCCTCGCCAAGAATAGTGAACTCCACCATTGCGTGGTCACTCTGCCCAAGACAGCTCCCGACGATCACGTCCTCCACCAGTCCTTCTCTGTTTGTGAAGAGAAGGTCTAGCGGGGCACCACCCCTGGTAGGTTCACTAACCAGCTGCGTCAGGAAGCTATCTTCCACGCTCTCCAGAAACCTCCTAGACTGCTTTCTCAGGGCTGTGTTGTGCTTCCAGGATATGTCAGGGAAGTTGAAGTCCCCCACGAGTACAAGAGCTGATGATTTAGCAACCTCTGTCAGCTGCCTGTAGAATTCCTCATCCGTCTCCTCATCCTGGTTCGGCGGTCTATAGCAGACCCCGACCAGGACACTAGCCTTGTTGTCCCTGCCGATCCTAACCCAAAGGGACTCGACCTTGTCATTCCCAACCTCGAGTTCTACAACCTCGAAAGACTCTCTAATATAGAGAGCCACACCACCACCCCTTCTATGCTGCCTGTCCCTTCTATAGAGCTTATAGCCAGGCATTGCAGCACTCCAGTCATGAGACTGGTCCCACCACGTCTCCGTGATGGCAACCAAGTCGTAGCCTGCCTGCCGCACGATGGCTTCCAGCTCCTCCTGTTTGTTACCCATGCTGCGTGCATTGGTGTAGATGCACTTCAGCTGGGCCATAGCCTTATCCTCCAGCCTTGCCATTGTTCCCCCTGGCACAGCCCCAACAATCCTAGCCTCAGCCCCATCCCCCTTCCTACCTAGTTTAAAGCCCTCTCAATGAGCCCTGCCAGTTCCTGGCCCAGGATCCTTTTTCCCCTAAAAGATAGGGACCCGAAGACATAAGACACAAGACACATAAGACATAAGACATAAGACACAAGACACAATTGAAAGATAAATGCTGGAATCTGGACATAACTAGAAAAAGTACAAAGTAATTTATAAGGATTGGCTTTCATCTAATTTTACAGAGGTCTCAACTCTTCACGTTGAATGAATACTTGGTGTAAATATGGCCTTGCAAATTGCAGCTTCTTCATAATTTGCCCTCTTAAAACACCTTTCATTGAATACCTTCAAGGACCATTACTGAACTGAGACTGCATAGTTATGCCTATGCTGTAAGAAGGCAGATGAGAATTTAAAAAAAAAAAAAAAAAAAAGTTGATGAACTGACTTTTTCTTCTTTTTCATTCTTTTAACTATTTTTTAGACTCCTTTTTAAAAAGGGGGTGGGAGGGTTATTAACAGAAAAGTGAAAGTACTCAACAAAATTATCACATTTTGCTAACAAAAAAAAAAAAGTTATTGCCAAAGAAATCCAACAACAACAAAAGGAAACAAAAAGTTATGAGAGAAACTTTTCAAATAGTTCAGTTATTCCCATTTAGCACTACGTAAGGTCCTTCAAAACATAAATTACACACAAGATGTTATCCCTGGAAATCTAATTTAGTTATTACCTTTTTCTTATATAGAACAAATGAAAAGTAACACAGAGAAGCACAGAAGAAATGAATCCATCAGAAACTAAAGCATGTCAGCATGAAGCACTGGCATTTCAACTCAATTTCACAAACTAAAAGCATGTTTAGAGGAGGAAAGAATTTAGGAGTAAGTGATGAAGGAAAAGAGGCATTCATTACAAACGCCATCACGCAATGTCAGATCTGGTTAAGTACAGTATGTCACTCTCTATAGTTAGGTGTTATTCAGTTTAAATTGAGCTGACTTATGACAGCCATAAGTGGAAATTTTTATAAAGTGCCACAGAAATATAATCAGCCTCCAGAAAACTCTCGCTCATCTACCTACAAAGCAGCACAGCAGACTAATTCATGTGGAAGCTGGGCAAAGCCATGATGATCTGAAGATCTGAAGAACTACACTTCATTGTTCCTGCTAGGACACCTCATCAAACTCTAACAGAATTTGGAGTACAAAGTTGTTCACTAATTCCGTATTTCAAAATGAACTGTTTCTTTTTTTTTTTTTCCTTTTTTTTTTTTTTTTTTTTTCTCAAAGCGTACTCATTTCAGCCTCATGAACTGTAGTGAGAGTTCCTGCATCGATGCATTTTTTAATTCCTCAACTCCAAACACACTGAAGTGGAAGCTCTGATGCAAGTACCTTGGTGCCCTGAGAAACCCACACAATGCATTCTCGTCTTTCTCCCATTCCTCCTGTAACATCTATTCCAGGCTGTAGCTCTTAAAACCAAACCCCAAGACTTGGCTCTGAAAGCACTGACATGTCAGAAAAATGGGACAAAGATCACATCAGACTGCTGAGTGTGTAATTATAATGACTGTGTTCCTCTTCTCCCAAATGCACAAGCTGAAGAGTTGTTGCATGCAAAATATTGTTACAAACTAGAGAGGAAAATTGAACCTGCATGGATGATGCTCACTCACTGCAAGAAAAAAAGGGCAATGGCTGGTAAAAGTAATGATCCTGAGTGTTTTGCTTGACTTTGGCATTGTTCCTTTATGCATTGCCTCTTGCCTGCAGTCCACTTTCAGAGACATATTGCAGAATGACATTGTTATGAATATAGGTATTATTGCTGCTGAATTTCAGGTGATTCATTCCCTCAAAATAGTGAGCATCATTAAACCAACTTTCAAAGTATTCCACAACTCCTCAAAGAGACCAGCACATCATATAGACCTTCTTCAAAGGACTCCCCTAGGCACTACTCAGGATTCTCCCCCGTGACAGATATTGCTGCAAACAGCAGCTGCTTTGCCTCTCCCTGTATTATCTTACAGTGAGAACAAGTGAAAGCTATGAATCAGCCCGCTATCAGGATTCCAGGAATAATGAAACAAGGAATAATTAAGGTGCCAGAAGTACCATTTGGCATATATAAATTATAAGTAATTTTTGAACACTAGTTTTCCCAGCTCCATAAAACTTCTATTCCTCCCCAGTGAAATTAGGCCAGTACTGCAGCATCGAAACTGTGGAACAAGTTCTCATAACAATTATATTCTACCCATGTTTCTGTTTTGACTTGGGAACAGCAAGGTTTCTGGTGGAAGAATGAAGTTGCTTATATGTGTTTACAGACGGCTGTCTATTTGAGTGACAGACATATGTGCTGGAGCAGTGTTAAGTGCTGTCACTTTAGTTTATGGAGCAGTTGCTTTGGAAAGATTTCATTTTAATGCTAAATAAATGAGATCAAACTAAAAATAAATAGGGCAATTAGAAAGCAAACATTGTTTTCATTTCAATTCTAGACCAATATTAGAGCTTGAAAAAATTGTCATGTAGACTGAGGTGTAAAGAAGAATTTAATAAAAAGATCATATTCAATTTTAGGAAGAAACACAGCCTGTTATCAGGGAAACTATGAGTATTCGCTTATCATTTTGTTCAAATGAAATTGTTCAATTACACCTGGCAAGTCCTTCTACCACATCTCACCTGAAGGGTGACCTTCCAATATGGGGTATTTTTTGACCCAGTGGTTCAAGTCCTACTGATGGTGGAGAACATATGATGTACGAAATAAGTGTATGTCCAGAAAAATGAAAAAATATTGTGCCAGGAAATAGATAATAAAATATAAATATTTTTATTTGCCTAGGGGGGCTGCAATCCTTTGTCTTTTTGCCAGTAAAAGGTGATTTGCAACTGTCCTCAAATCCTGAAGAAGTTCTGCAATTTTAGAGGATTTGCAAAGGGAATATGCAGGAACAAAAGCAATTAGATGACACTGTAAGAATCTTTTTCCTATTATTAAGTGTATGCAGGGAAAGCCAAGAAAAAACTCTTTGCTTCTCAAAGGAGATTTTTTCCTCTTCCCAAACTATGTTGTTCCTGTGGCTTCTCTCTTAAATTCCCAGTGCCATGCTAACTTCAGCTCAAATGGTACATAGGAAAATACTCAAATATTAGCATACCCCAAAATTCTTTTTATACTAAGCATTGTGGAATTCTGAAAGCAGGAGAAAGCCTGAGTGAGAGAGAAGGGATCTTTCAATAGAACAAATGCTTGTATTTGCATTTTAGTTGGTCAGGAAAAACAAAGCAAACAAAACCCACAAACGAAAGGAAGGTTCAGCAGCAGGTGATTGGCTTTCTACCTAAATTTTATTTTTATGGTTTTTATCCCATAGCAAAAGAAAGAAGTACTTTCTAGTCATAAGGATTATGAAGTACTTTCCAAGAACATGTCTAATAAAGCCTATCAGAAAATCAAAGATCAGACAGAAAGAAAGGCTGTTTCTCAAGAGCTTGAGATCAAGTTTAGGAGATATCTAGGCTGCTTGAGTAAAATACCAAGAAAAACCCTGGACAAAAAATGCAAATTTTGAGCCAGTATTCGGGAAGACCAAATGAAATGGTTCAGCAAAGCCTTGTTAGCCTGTTGTCAAATATCTGACAAGGAACTCATCTGATAAAGGATTAAAAGGGAGTGTGAGTCACCGTGGTTCTATGGAAGAAAGGTTTTGTCAGACTACCTAATTGCATTTACCACCATGGTAAAATTACAAGTGGGGTTTAGGGAGGTAACACACTTAAACTCCTATAAATGTAATGTTAGAATATTGTAATACACAATATTCTGTTTAAGTTTAGCATTGTACCTTTTTAAGGTAAACATTAAGTGGGTTAATAACCAGCCATATGGCACATTTTACAAACCTATTTTCAGGGAAAGTTGTCATGGAAAAATGGAATTTTAGTACATCACTGCCTACCAGAATTCAACCTTTTCATCAGTGATCCAGAATTAACTATAAAATCACTGTTGAGAAAATTGGTGGTGGCTGTAGCTACTGCTTGAGAGAAAAATTGTTTAGAACACTGAACAGAGCTGCTTGGTAAATTGGGGGAATTCAAGCAAGGGACACATACAGCCAAAAGCAACTGGACATAGCTAAACACAAAAAAGACAGGCCGTGCCTATCACACAAAGGATTTATAGCCTGGAAAGAAATTGCTCTGGAAAGATTTGCTGCTCAGAGTGGATATGCAGCTGAATGGATGAGAATCCAGGATGATGCTGTACCAAAAAGAACTAACAAAAATCTTCATATAAACAGAGATAATCTGAGTAGAAATATGATTTTTATCATTTTACCCAACACTCATGATTCTGAAACAGAAATTCTTGCAGGTCTAGTACAAACAGTAGAAAAAGAAGCATAAAAATAGGATTCAAATAGATGCCTTACAATACAGTACTTAAAAAGCTCACTCTATTTAGCTCATCATAAAGAAAGAAAAACGTGTCTTGAGGACCAAGGGGAAGATAAAAATGCCATGTCCCATAGTCTTTTAATCTGGTAGAATAAAAGACAGGAAGATATGAGAATAGAATAGAGGCCCAAAAATTTAAAATAATTTTTTTTCAGTTCCAGACTGGATGTGTTTTTACAGAAGATTTAGTAAAAAACTCCCCAAATAAAGCAGTATGAGAGAAGTCCCTCATCTTACATAGTAGAGGCTGAAATTTTTGATAAGTATAGACCAGTTGCAGTTTTGGGTCAGATTTCACTTCACCTTCATGATATTTCCACCCAGCTTACTTTTAGGTAGTGGACACTGCTTTAACAGCCAAAAGTTCTTGGGTTATGCCTGAGTATTTTGGATGCGTCTCCTGCTTCCCTAGCTTAGTTAAGGAAAGGAAGAAAGTCACCCTACACTGGGAATGGCACCCATAGTCCTGATAGTACACTGTATCTTCTGCAAATGCTCCGAAAATGAGTCAAAAATGTATCCTGTAGGCAATTTTCCTTTCCTCTTGACTTGTTGTGGTACTGTTTAAGGCTCTATTACCTTCTGTTTACTTTTAAAATGTCTGCCATGTCTGTACTTGGAGAATGTACTGATGTGATGCGTTACTGCCACCATGACATACTGTTCCAAGAGCAAAGGTTTCAACCAAAGAAAACACCTGCTTTGACATCAACGTCAAATGCTCTATCTTTTTCTTTTACTTCAGACCCTATGCAGGCTCTTCTGCAACCTTCTTCTCTCAGACAAATCTCGTTTCCTTATTACAGACTTTCTTGGCTGCTATAGTAAGCTAGCTTCCATACCTTCCGATGTGTTAAATATTAACTGCTCTCAGATGTTCTCTTTTTTTTTGACTGAATGTCAGGGTAAAAGTTTGGGGAGATAACATTCCTTTTCCCCGCAAAGGCTATTAAAATCTTGCTCTTAGACACTTGAGTCCAAGAGGAGACTGTCATAGGTCTCATTCATTTCTTTCTTTCAGCTTGTTTCCTTCAAAAGGGAGACAACACAATAGCATTTCTCTACTCACAGTTGAGCTGATTTTCTATTTGTGCTAAGGAAGCAGAACATCCAAAAATTAGATCAGGGCTGAATGACATCTGTCTTTACCCTTTCAGGAAAAATGAAGTATTTAAAAATGATTTACACTTACTTTTTAAAGGAATTTAAGAAAACATGTAGGTTTGCCTGTACCTTGACTTGACTAATCCACTCATCTGTAGTTGATCTGCAGTTGACCTTGTCTTGATGCTTAGAATAAAGCTGCTAGATTCCATGTTGCATTTGACACCAGATTAATTTCTGGCCTTTATTGACACAGTTATTCTTTTAAAAGACCTGTGTATTTAAGGGGAATAGCATCTACTGACAAGGAGATGGGCCTTTTTAAATTAGGGCCATTGGATGAACAGATGTGAATAGACTGATCATAGCTACTGCTGCCCAGAAAAAAGAAAGTAAAGGTGTTCAACAATTCTACTGGAAAGGAATGCTCACTGTAAGAAGTACAGTCTATTTCTATAAGGCTGAAAATTTAATTCTAGAGTGCTGACATCCAAATAATGAGGTCAGGGAAAAGGATGTAGGGGCATGAAGACTACAGAATATAGGACTAAATTGTACTACAGACAGTACAACGGAGTATGTTGGAAGACTGTTTTCTTTTTGAATGCCATTACAGGAAGGAAATGCATTTGATATCTGCAGCATTTTATCCCATCTTAGAAATGATTTTTTCCTATTTATGTAACTATTGTATTAGCTTATTCCCAAAAATGAGTGTTGCGGTGTATTATGATTAGATCCACTGTGCTGTCCCACAGAGCTGATGAATAGGAGGTAAATGTTGTTAGGTCTTGTCTGGTTGCTGCCAACCAAGAATGAATATATGAGGAGGGCATTTACTTTAAGAATTGCTTTAGGAGCAGAGGATGATCAGTTTAGATCAAAATGTCCCTTACTGGAAAGCAACTTATGAAGAAACACAATCCTCAGCTCTTGCTTAGGGAAATGCAACACAGTTCAGGAGGTGCTCAGTAAAGATGGTTTTGAATTTTGTTTGAAATTCACTGAACTTTGGCTAGCTTTAGGTCCGTCAGCACCATGCGGGCTGCAAGCTACCTAGCATGTATGTGGGCAACTAGCCTAAAGGAGAGATTTGAACATAGTCTTATTCCACAGAACCAAAACTGGTATTGAAAGTAAAGTAAAGCAGCAAACATTCACTGTAGAATATCGTTGGAGGAATCCTTTTCTGAGTTGGATTTCCCCCTCCCATCATAACATAATTCATCTGTAGAGGAGGAGGTCAAAAATGAGCTGTTTTACTCCAGAAATACAACCCAAATTGGTGGCAGCATAGGCAATCATATCTAAGGAGACAGCTTGGTTACTTATCAGTTATATATCTCAACATATTATCACACATATTCACCACCTTGGTGTTAAGAAAATCTCCAGAAAGGATTCACCCTTTTGCCGATAATGAAGACAGACAGAATGAATGAAAGAAAATGAGTGAGAGAGTGAAAAAGAGAGAGAGAATGTCTTGGTATAATGGTATAGTAAATTCAATGTACAGTTGTAAGTTATTTCACCTCTTTCTTTCTGGTAAATTGTATATGAACAGCTCAGAAGTTCCTTCTGAGAACTTCTATGTTCCTTCCTTATTCCAGTGCCAATAAACTTACTCAAGTAACTATTGGTGGATGCTCATTTACAAATACTATATATTAAAACATAAATTGCTTCAGCTGCATACACAGAATTTGTTGTATATTTGTCTTTTCCAAAATCTAATGTTTCTGGAATGAACCTTGACAGTTACAAATGTGTCTTCTGCTAAAATTACTGTTAGGTTGTCTACCTTGATTAAAATTGTTTGGTAGAACATTCACAAGAAATTAAGTCTGAAATAGGACTGTACTCAATTTTGATGAAAGGTGTTTTTTTATTGTTGTTGTTGTTTTGTTTTGTTTTTCCTGAAGTGAAATAAGTATTCAAGAAGGATGTTAGGACTGGAAAATGAAAAATATTCTACCAGCCTTCAGTCCAGTAGGCAGAATAGTTAGGCATTAAAACCTCACATTCTTCCTCAGTGTTCTTGCTTCAAACCCCAGAACATGCACTGAGAGGAAATATATTTTTCAGTGTAGCTGCATATCTTGACTAATGAATTCTAATTAACATCCTGTAATACATTTACTGGTAACAGACAGTCATTCTGTGCTCATCACATTTCATACATGGATAAAATTATTGGTATGAGTGTATCACTCTGGGAAGGCACACTGACTTGGAATCTATGGATAATTGTTTACTTTTTTTCTATTTTTTTTTTTTTAACTTGAGCATTGGAAAAACAAGATCCTCACTTGTACTTACAGGGAGAACCACTACAGGCTGTTCATCACAACTCCAAGCTCTTTCTGCTATTCCTCTTTTTGCATCAAGTCCTTTTAATGCTTTAAAGTCCCCTAGAGGGTTATGTTCAGAAAAGGCATGCTTAATTACCCAGTCATTCAACAGATGATTCATCTGGGATTCACTTTAGCATCTCTAAATCCCGATTGTCCTTATTCCAGTGGCTACCTATTAAAAAGCTGATGACACTATGGTTACTACAAAGGTTTACCTACAGCTAAAGCTGGTGCTTGACCCATGAGGAATTTCATTAGAATAACATAGGCTATTTGTGTGCTGAAAGTTGTGTGAATATCTCATTTCCTTCCTGAATCAAAGCTTAAGAATGTCACAGTTCTTCCCCCTGCATCAAATATTAAATCATTATATTTCATAATCCATCATAAACATAAGATACCAGCCAAGATCACTTCTCATTCCAATTACTGTCTCTCTCCTAAAGCTAAGAGTAAATCTATGTATCTATTGATGCAGTAATCAGTTCATTCTGTTTGATTTCTTCCCAAGTAGAAAAACTATGGAAATATCTTTTCCAATTTTAATCTTCACTCTCGTTCAGTAAATAGAAATAACAAACGTAACAGAAAAGTAAGAACATCCTAAGAAGCACTGCAATCCATTTCATATATATATTTTTCTCTCTTGGTTTATACATGATAGGTGATGAAGAAAAAGGAGAATTAATAGAAAATGTATAATTTATTTGCATATGGCTAGTGTATGCATGAACTTACATTGCAAATTTCATCTAAATCCATAATGTAAAGTCCATATGAAATATATATAAAAGACCGAACATATGTCTTTAGTGAAAGTACAGTGAAGATATCATATGGATTATAAACAGACTAGAACTAGAAAATAAGCTCCTGCTGAGGTTGATTGCTCAAGTCATTCTGATTATGCAGGGAGCTTGTCATCTCTCCAAAAAATCAAAGCAGAATATTTCTGGCTTCTAATAACCTTCTCATTACAGTCCCACAGGAGAGCATTCTCTCTCTCTCAAAAAAAAAAAAAAAAAAAAAGTGAAAGATGTCACTGAGAACCATAACTATGGTTATCTAGAGGGTACTCCTGAAAAGTGAGTAATACATCTTTGTTTTACCCTTTTGGGGCATACCTGTTGGCTCTTCTGGCAGCCAGACCTACAGGAAGTAAAGGGAGGTGCATATTCCCACAACATATCTGCCATTGGTAGGCCCACAAAATTAGATGAGCTGGCATTTAAATGACATGCAAAATCCTGTGCATGGGGTTGGTTTTGACAGCAAATTTACAGCCAGATTGAGATCCCAGTGATCATGTCACCGTCTCAACCATCCCTAGGATTCCAAGCAGCTTAACCTGATAACATTTCTTCAGGCAAAACTTGAAACAGCAGTGCAAGATTCATTATTAAAACTATTAGGCAAAAGCACAAGAGCTTAGTTGATACTTTAAAACAGTGTTTGCTTCATGTAAATGGAGATGCCATCCATGGCCAGAAGCTATTCTGGGAGTTCCAAGGAGTCTATTGCTTGAAATGTTGACCTAGTATAACCATTTTGCATATGAACTTAATTAGAACTCTCCCAATTAGACAGCTTGTTTGTAAAGTAAACATGCATAGATTACCATATGAGGTCTAGGGAAAAATTAAAATCAAGTTTGTTTTTTAAATGGAATAAACAAAAAAAGAAAAAAAAAAAAAAAAAAAAAAGAAAAAGAGCAAGGGAGATAGCAACTTGACATGTGTATGATGTGTCAATATTTGCTCTGCACAATTTTTTCTCCGAAGATTAGGAGGGCTGAATCTATAGGCATGAAAGATGATTTGATTCGAGATACACTCCAGAACATATCTTATTTTTTTGCTAGGAGGAGATGCTGTATTGGACTTTGATCAGCCATTCAATTAGTAGCTGCTACATGATCTCTGATTACTCAACCAATATTCAGGGAGTGCATTTTCAATGCAAACTTTTAGAGCAAGTGTGATTAAGACTGTCCAATAGTTTAAGCTTCTATAAGTCACTTCAGTTAGTTTGAGGTAAGATTGGAGTGATTCTGCAAAGCAGATTTCTACAATTACCCCTCAATTTAATTCCTTTTCTTTCCCCCAAGGCAACTCCATTTCTCTATTCCTTCTGCACTCTTATCTACTTCTCACAAAAAGATCTTCTAGCAAATTGAAGATTCCAGTGTATTTCCCTTTAGCTTGGAAAAATATTAAGCTGTTACCAAGGGGTACTTCACGTACAGTGCAATAATATTTGCATATGCTCATAAATACTTATTTCGGTACTAGACATTTTCTGTACATATAGTGTTGCCCTGCTATACCCCAAGACTCTCTTTAGTTGATTATTTCATTCTAACCATTTTTGTTCCACCTGATGTAAGCAACATTAAAACTCTTTTTGAAGGGATGGGTTTAAAGCACCATTGGACTCTAATGATGCAGAAGCACATGCTTAACTGCTTTGCTGAATTGGGGCCAAGAAAATGAAGTAACTTGCCTGCGTGTCTCCATAAGCCAATTGAGTTTTGGTCTTTTATCATCTTAGGTTAACAATGAGTTGCGAATAGCTCAAGGCATCCTCAGTGGGAAGGCTCTGCTGAGGGAACTGCCTGCTTGAAGGCGGTGAACAGTCACTGAAAATCCTTTTCTGAGTCATTTTGTCAATGACTATTCAATTCTCTCCTCTCTTAAGGTCTGATATTTAGATCTGCAGGTAAGACGTAAGACCCACATTTTCTGTTATTAAATATTGGGTATTACTTTAACTGGGCATTTTGTAAATTGGCATAATAAGGAAGAGATATTTCCAGCAACAGACTTGCAGCTATAGTGCTTTATCTGCCAGATTTAGTATCAATATACTGAGAAGTTGTACTAGCAAAACAATCTTGGGTGTGCCTGCATTACAGCCTGCAGTGCAGTGTACAGCTAGCTGTAAACAAGCCATGAGATACTAGAAGGAATCTAGCAATGGCAATAGAGTGCTCACAGCAGGTAAGTTTACTCTTTTCCTCAGATGCACAAACCAATGAGTTCTGTGACTCACAGCTATCTCATTAAAAGAGAATTCAAGATAAAAGTAAGTGGTGATACTTCTGTACTAAGTCAAATTTGTAGGGCTTCTGTACTTACAACCACAATAAAAATACAATTAATTTTTATATATCCTCAATTGATATGCAAATCAATGCTGAAATTCATGGAAATTTTATGTAATATAAAACCAATCCATTTGATTTAATGTAATTTTGAGTGGAAGGAATAAGAAGGAGGAGAGAAATCACCAAGATGTGTATTTGGTGATCACTATTGCAATAACATACTGAGATCAGTTCAAGGTAAATTTTAGGGAGTCACAGACACTGAAAAATATTCTTATATTTCCTAATAAATAATCACAGAGCTTTACCAGTTAGAAAACTCTAGTGAAACACAGACAAGAGTCTTTTTATGACCAAGCTGCTTCCAAATTGTTTCATGCAAATAAGCCTGGTAAAAGTAGATTCATTCAGTGTATGCAAATCAAAACTGCTAGTTCCAGAACTAGATTCACCTTGTGTAAAATTAGGTCATTTTCTCCAATAGATGGAGGAATCTACAATAATGAACACTTTTTAGAACAAATGACATCCTTTTCAAATTGGCTTCATTAGCCTCTTTAATCTATCCTGCATCCAAATAAAATGAAATTTAGTTTTTTTAAGGGACTCCTCTCAACTGTAAAATTCGTAGAGCTTGGCTTACAAAACAATATTTTCTTCTGAGTTTTGATTACAATTTATAAACTTAATAATCCATAAGGCTACGAACAACCTTTGTGTTCAGTACAGAAAGTTTTCAGTTAGTTGGTGTGAGCACTTGGGTCTAGACACTTCCAGTCCATTAAGTTAATTGGATGAGAGAGAGTTCATTCTTCTGGAATAACCAGTTGCTCCAGGAAGTGATGCTGACAATTAAGTAAGTGACACTCTTTCTCCTGAAGCACAACCAGCAAGTGTCCCAGCAAGGAAGCTTTGCTCAGCTAGACATACTAGAACAAATCATTAAATAGAGGCGAAGGCAACTGCACAGAAATACAGTGTTTGTTGTAATTCTTTAGCCATTTCACAAATGCAAGTGCCCTGAGAACTTCTCTCTGACCAAAGATGGGTGTAAGCCTGCATATTTCAACATTATTGGAAAAGGATGATGGATGGACTGCCTCCCCTCTCCCTACACAGCAGTGGCTGATGCTGTTTTATCTGTGAGTGTTTGTCATTTGAAGAAAGGTAGCTGAGGATATTTAAACTAGGGGGTATGAGAAAGCTAAAGTGATTTAGCTAGATGAGCTTGAATTTAACAGGATTAGTTCTTATTTTTATTAGAAAGCTATAATGTGATTCTGCTTTTTTCCCTAGAAAGGTCATCATGGTAACAACAATATTATCTCCATTCCATAGAATTCCTGAAGTAATATTATAGCACATACTCACAGCAGCATGGCATATTTAACTGGTTTCAACATCCATCATATGCAACATCATCTACTGCATACCTGAACCCCTGGAAGATTTCAAGGAAGTGAACTCTGTTTTTCAGCTCCTTGCAAATTAAGAGCACACAGAGTTCAAGCAAATCCTAAAACCAACTACCACACACAAAAGCTTAGATGAAGAAGAAATATCTGAGACAAGAGTGATTAAAATATAAGAGAAATAAAACAGCCACCATTTCTACTTATTCCACCTGCACAGAAAGAATCTGGGTTTTGAAGTACAGTATTACAATTATCATTAGTAGAAATGAATTTCTGAGCATTACTTCCTAACGAGAGATTATCAGTCAAGGGTATCTACCCTGTGTAGAAAAATTACGCAGGAGCACAAATCCTAGATGACAGACAAATGGTCAGTCACAAATCATGATATACTAAAGGACCCTCAGTCGATGGTGGAGAAGGAAAATCATGCAGTACATGGTAACTAGCAGAACCTGATAGGGTCAATGACCCAAAACAAAAATTAACCACTACCTTTCTGAGTAATAAAAGGAAAAAATGCTTTATTGTATACAAGGCATGAAAATATAATAAGAGGCTTTATATTAAACAGAATCATATTTCTGAATATCAGCGCACCTTTTCACATAGCACTTGTGAGATGGATTGATCAGTTTGCACTTATTCTTTGGGTAACAGCCACAAATTTAATTTTGCAGGTTGTTCATGGATCACTTTAATGGCAAGGGCTGCACAACAACAGAGGTTGGTAATGCAGCCTGCTTAGTGGCAGACAGCCTTTTTGAATGCCCCTTTTGCATCCTGCCCTTTGAACTAGGTTTTCTGAATATTGTTCCACATTTTTAGTGTCACACACTGTTAACTGCTGTTCTCAGTTGGACCATGGTTATAGAACCAAACAGAAAAAGATAAAAATCCTGGCTTTCTAGAAACTCAATGACTTAGTCTTTTAGGGAGTTATGTTGAGCTCAAACTTTGGAATACTTTGGGAGCCTGCTGGATAGAGCGTGCTGAACAGATATCACTCTATGTTAGACTAGATTCCTTCAAATACCCACAATAAATCAAAGTTAGCAACACAGATTTCAATTCTGGTTCTGGGCAACCAAACAAGACATATTTGAAAAGCATGATTTTCCCAAAAGAAAGCTCAGACCTTTGTCATCTCCTTCAAGCCATGTGAAAAGCAGCTACGCTAGCTCTTTTACAACTTGATTGGTGCAGCAGTGACTTAATTTGGCTGATTCTATAATTAAGAAGATACTTAGACTTGTCAGCAACAACACAGCCAGTTTGTTCTAAGTTTAAGCTGCATGACAAGGAAGATACCAATCTTCAGGCTTCTGAGCATAACACATTAATATAATTGTTAATGCCCTGGTGTCTTTTTTTCCTCAATTTTCTTTTCCCCCCTCCTCCTTTCCTCCCATTTCTTTTTTTCACTATCAAGACAAAACTGCATTAGAAATGGCTCTTATCATTTTATTAGTCTTTAAATTAGGCTGACACAGCCTTAAATAAAGAGATATTTTGTGGAAGAAAAAAAAAAAAAGAGAGAAACTGTTTGTAAAACATAACTCTTGTGCCCAAAGGGACATATCATTTTCATATTTTAAATCTGAATGCATTTTAGTTATTTTGTGTTTTTGCAGCAATCAGTTCACATTATGAGAATAGGGTAGTATAATTATGGAAATTAAGTACAGATTTCAGTTGAATGAACTCATCAGATGGAATTACAGCCTTTCTAGATTGGTCGTCTGGCTTTATGTCAGATGATTTGCATAAAACATTTAGCTTAATGAGAAGGAAACAACAAGACTGCGGAATGTATTAACCCAAGGGGGTCTGAGCTGACATGTAAGAAATATTAAGGTAGTAGCTTCCTTTTTTATTATTATTTTAAAGACAAAAAGGAAGCCTTGAGAGCAGATTAGGGATAGAAAGGTAATTCTTGCTGGTATCATAATTCTTCATGAGTGGTATTTTTCAACACCTACAGTCATACACTGTAAAATAATTTTTCAGGTTTATTTAATTTCATTTGCCTGTAAGCAAAATCTGATATAATCTAGTTACTCTGTCAGATAGTGTTCATGGCTGCAAACATGTCTTTGTGTTCAGTAGTTGAATTTTCTTCTGGTCAGTGGTCTGGAACTTGCTCAAATTATGGTCTGGGATATCTAGCCATTTATCTGTAATCTCTGGAGGGTCCAATTTTCATTGGGAAGTACAACACCATACTTTTGCATCTTTAATCATTAAGCTCAGAAATGCTACCAACCTAAGAGCATATTGATAGTAAATCTACTCAATGCACAGAATATTAAAGGGCTCTTTCTTTCTGTTCCCATGGCAGCACCTACTTCTGGGAGGGGATTCTCCAGGAGGCCTAAGATGCTTTGAAATGACTATTTTTCCTCTTCAGATTTCCAGGCTCTACCTGTGGGTTGCCTTCTAGCCTGATACAGCTGAGCATCTCCTATTTTTTCTGGATATGCTTTTTCTGATTGTAGATTGCATTTTGACATGCCCCCTTCTTATGTTAGAATTTGAATGTGGCCACCTGCAATAAACCATTGTTGCTCTTGTGCTAAGGGAGAGCCTTTTTCTTTGTCTACAGTACTGTGAAGCCAAAAACTGTAGAAGGGAGCAGAATTCCCTGATATTTAAGAGACTTGAGACTTAATTAAGCGTTCAACACTGTACCTCCAACAAGAGTAAGAATGTACACAGATGATCACAAGAGACCAAGTTAGGGTGTCTTAAGACATAACGACTCATTAGTTGAAAATTACCACCCTTGGCAGGTGGGCAGCCCTGCTTCTGAATTGGATTCCTTGTGATCATCTGGCCATACCTGTGGAGCCTTCTTCAAACTCCAGTCCCTCCAATTGCAAATCCAGCACTTGATTACTTGAAAGAAATGTCCCCAGTTAAGAACGTACTGTTCACCAGCCTCAAACAGGGAGAGGAAAAAAAAAAAAAAAAAGTGTCTGAAGTGTCTGCAAGGACAACTTCAGCCCCGTTGTGCAAATTCGCATTTAACCTACACACGTGAACATGTCAGGAAGTCCAGATTAGCCAGTAAAGTAGCAGCTAGAAATTCTGTGGCAGGTATTTTGATTAATGCCATTCTGACTTAGAGGCATGAAATAAACTTCAGAGTTTAGACAGGATCCTGGAAGTGTAAATTTTACTGATTTTTTTTTTCCTCCAAAGAAAATCACCATATGAGACTGTGTGAACAGAAGAATATGAATAATTTTTCATCTAGGGCTTCTGTTACCCTAGCCTAGAAAGGAACAGTATTAGGAGAGATTGCCTTTCCCTAGTTCATGATTGCTGGTGACAACATACAGAGAAGCAAGTTACCAATTCATTGAGTTGAAGAACAGCATGCTACATGTTGTGCTTAGATTTCAAAATAAAAAATCACATGGCAGTAGGAAATGGAAAAAGCCACTCTGCCTTTGCTGCCACAAGTGTTCTTTCTACTGCTGAGCTCTCCTTAATGAAAAATTGGCCCAGGCTCAAAGAAGCAGAGAAAGAGATGAGAAAGAAATGGTGGTGCGGAAAACTACTGACCCTTGTATCTAGTTGAATACAGAAGCAGCACAGGTAGGGGGTTCCTTAAAAGAGTATGTCTGAATCTATGAGCTTATGACTGGCTGCACTTAGGGATAAAAAGTGAAATGAGAAAACTTTGGTGTGCTGGATGAATGTGAAGATCTGACTAGAAAAGATGAGCTGTAGCAAATTAAAGGCTGCTGGTTCAGTGACCACACAGCCAGCATGAGGAGAACATGACTGCTGGTCATTTCAGAAACACATTAAATAAAGAGCCTTTGGGACCTGTCTTATAGAAATTCAAATCATGGGAATTTTGCTTGCTGTATAGCTGATTTAGTCCTCCATTTTGAATTCAGACCATGTGCCGTCACCATGAACATCCTGGAGATTCTTTCATCCTTCTTGCTGGTCTAGTGAATACCACCCAAAAAATATTCTCAGTAACTCCCTTGTAGTTCATCTTTCTAAAATTGGCCCAGATTGACCTTCAGGTAACTCAGATTCAGGGCATTCCCACCTGCCTCAGACTCCCCAGAATGGTCCTGCTCACAGTGAGCAATTGCTGCCTTCTGTCCCACCAGGAATTTTCTCACAGGGACGTGATTCCTCTACACAGTCTTGATACGGAAACCACTATGGGATCCCTGATCCCTGGGGTGAAGAATACTACAGGAGAGTCTGGGACTGCTATATTTTAAAAATATGAAGAAAAAAGTTTCTTTTCCTGTTACTGGAGATAATGAGGGGCAATTCATATAGCTAGCATAAAACAGCTGTGAACAGGCCTCTTTGTATTTGTAATTCATCTGAATGATAGTTTCTTTGTCTTTGCTTTGTTTTATGCTCTGCTATAAAGCTGTACATGGCCCTCAAGTTAAACATCAACTAAATAAATTGATACTTCATGCTTAATAAACACACTCTACCCATTGGCCACAAAATGCTTTCCAAAGGTAAATGAGCATTGAAAACATGGAGAAAACCTAGATCCAATTATTTTAGATTATAAAATAAGATTGAGTCAGAATATAGGTACCTAAGTACAAAGTATACTCATGCTCCCATCATTTAGGACCATCCATCCCAGAGGTAATACAGTTTCTACTCAAAATTTCCTTGAGTATCTAAAAATTTTATTTCACAGCATATGGTGCAGAATCATCTTTTTTTTAAAAAATAAATAAATAAATAAATAAAAAAGGAATGTATTTCTTGCTCCTAGTTCAGGCTGAGCAACTTACACGTGTGATTGTAAACAGCATTTGGCAAAATTGTGAACTCAGTGAAACCTGGCAACAAGACAGCTTCTGCCTTGCAGAGAGAGTGATGATGATACTGCTCATCGGTTGATTGGCAGTAGCTTATCCCTTTGAGATACATTATGTTCCAGCTCTCGCAAAGTTTCTAGCACTATCCTTACCTCTGATTTGAGAAGAATAAAAAAAATAATAATAAAATACAGTCTTGCATGTTACCATGAAAGATTTCAAGACACTGCCCTAGGACCAGCTCCCACTTGGAACTTTGCATGATTGCATGTTCAGAAACTAGATGTCTACCAATGATTCCTGTGATTGAATTGGTATGGTCTCCCTAGCCATTTCTGTCAGAGATTGAGTTCAATGAGTTTTTCCAGAACACCTATATTCTGGGGATTGGGAAAGGATCTGGAAGAGGAGTTTTCAGAGGAGGAAACACTGTCAGAAAAGAAATACCCACCAACTGTTCCCTTAGATCTGGCCCCTGTGCTGAGAAGAATTAAAGATTCATTAACACAGAAATGGAGCACTAGAAAACATAGTCTGGTGATTATAGAATTCAGCTAGAATAGTTTGGGAATGTAATTTAAAGATTATGAACAATGTTCAAACTGTTTACTGCATGTGGCCCCAAGTCACTTGTCCCATAAATCAGTGTCAGAGCTCCTGATGCCTCTACTAATGCTTTATCCATCTGTGTTCCATAAATCCCTCTTTTATTACCTACCACTTTTACCAATCCCGCAGCAAACAAACACGTAGGCAGGGAGGAAAATGCCCTGCCCTTTTTGGAGCCAAGAAAGCAATGAGGAAATAACAAACTTTCAGAACTATGGGAAGGAAAACTGAATCAAAACCTGAATCCCATCAAATCATTCCCTCTTGGCCTGTTCAGAGTCACCAGGACTTCCTACATCTACACCTTCTCCTTACAATAATGGATCTGAGACTCCTCCATGAGGTATCTGCTCATGCTGCTGATAGACAGTGCTATGCTGCTCCATTCTTAAAGGAGGAAAACAGAATGGCATTACAGAGAACATGGTTGCTTTATATTTGGAACATTAAGTGATAACTAATTTGATACTGTGAAAGACGTTTTCACGCCATGTCTTCTGTTTGAAGTATGTATTGTCAATTAATGTAACGCTTTGAGCTTATTCACAAAAATATTTGCTGTTCATTCCACAACTTCCCCCACATTTTAGATTATGCCTCTTGTGACATGAACTACTATACCGATCACAAAAAAGGAACATTTCTTGTAATCATGATTCCTTGTTTGATGCTGTCCAAGGGTGTAGAAAGGAAACTGCAGGTGGAACTGCAAGTTAGTTGTGTTTCAAAAGCTGTTAAAATCTATGAAAATAATATTTAGCTTTGAATAGAGTTTGCCACTCCCATACATCAGGCAAATGTGGCATTTCTAAATGACACCCAAGAAAAAGAAGGAAACCTACTTTTGCACGTATCGTCTTCATCAACAGATTCGTTGCTTGGCCCTCTAACTACTGAAGAGCCCAGCTGCAGGGACTGCTCTGACACCTCTGCATCACTGAGTAACTATGTCACCTCTCCTAGCACCCTCTATGCTGCAGTTTATACATCACAATGGGAAGTGAGGGTGTCTGACAAGTTAGGCCCAGTCTGTTTTAAAAGGTGACATTGTTGTCTCTTTCCTATAATTGAAAACATGCTGAAGTTTGAATTCTCTCCTTATATAAATACTGCCTGCCCACACACTTCTATTTCTCTATTTATTTATTTATTTAGGGGTGGGGGTGCTGAGCTTTAAAAGCACACACATTTGAGCAGAGCGTGAGCTGTGGGCGTACTTCTCAATTAACTCCTCTTTGAGGTCTCTTAACAGTTCGGTGAGGTTTGTAAAGATGTTGAAAAAGACCTGGTGATTGCATCTGTTTGTAATTACTAGTTGTGGAATGTGAATATGCAGTATGTATTTATTGAATTATGCTCTGAATTTGAATAGTATACTGCTGCTTCTTAATTCACTACTCCAATAGGTGTCTGACAATGGGGCTTTTCATCTCATCCCACTTCTTTAGGATAAAATAAATACACTTTCATTTTATTTTGTTGTTGTTGTTGTTGTTTAAAAGTATGCTGACATTTTGTCATCTAGAGCACATACTTTTAGGAAATATCACTTCAATACCAGTATTGCTTAGTAAAGTTTAAAAGGGGTGCAGGAAGAATCAGCAACAACAGAGATAAAATGACTCAAAAGCAGGTTTTAAGAATAATTTTAGTGCTTCATGAAGTGCCCATGGAGGTCACTACAATTTTCTGTAAACTTAAATGAATTTTGCATTGGGTTCTTATGTGTTCTGCTGTGTTTTATTTTCCACAAAATAAGGCCAATCTTTTTCTGCAAATTTTAAGTGATGAAGCTCACTGAAGTCTTTGAAAATGCACCAGCTTCTACCAGAAGCACATGTTGTGTATAATATTTCTACAGAACAACTAGACTCAGGGCAAACATGTCTATGTGAAGTTTCTTCACCCACGCTACAAAATAAATTTTATAGTGATCATACTCACTTATGTATCTATGCACACGAACACTGCTCAGAAGTCCTAAAGTAGAAAAATTCTTCTTTGTCTTATGGCATACCCTTGGTTCTATTCTGTAATAAATATCCTAAGTATTGATAAAGACATATTATCATCTCAGCAGTTATTCACACTAGTTTAAAATGAGCTTCAACAAAGGGCACCTTAGGACACTGTTTAGAGATATTGACAATTTTCCTGATTTAATGCATTACCAAGTCCCATATGTGACAGTAAAAGTATTATATTTTTGACAATAAAGGAGACATGCAGCCTAATTAAGTTCAATTTAGAAGGGCTGTAGAACAAGCTGGATACACTAGAAATTCTCTATTTTAGAGTAGTATTGTAACAATTTTTTTTTAGCAGTAGTTGAAACTCATTTCTACAGTTCTGACTTAACAAAAGAAAACACAACCAGGGCTCCCAAGTATAATTAAATTGGTATTCATCATTCAGCAATAAAACATACTATACCACTGTGATGCAAAATCTCTTGCAGGGGGTCTCTGCCCTTCTGTTTCAACTTCCTGAAGGCCAGGACAGTTGAAAGAAAATAAGCAAACATCCCTCCAGAAATAGGAAATAAGAATGTATTTCTGCTAAAGAGTGGAAAAACAGAGGCACAGCAATGAAAATACTGAAGTGGTTACAAATACTTCAGAGCAATGCTCTGAATTTGGGGACATGGGTAAACTCCTTTGCTTTTGAGGAACTAATCTAAATCATGCTGAAAGTCATCCAAAGAACTGTAGTTCCGGGTAGATGGAGTGTAAGTCCCATATGAGCTATTCCTACCTTCATCACCCAAACTAGAGGACCACGAGCTCACAGTAATCATTACAATATTTCTGCATCATCTATGGGAAAGTTCAATCTACAGATGTCTCTGCGAGCCAGAAGCACAATGCTCCTTAGCTTCTAGCATCGCTTCCCTTACACCTTTAAATCACTGAAATGAACGCAGAATTCTTCCTTGTTGCAGAAAACTAAAGCCTAGCAGTCTTAAGAAACTTTTTTCTTAAAGCACAGAAACAGACACAGCTGAAAAGGGGGTTGATTTGTTTTCAAAATCACACTAATTCCCAAAAGGGAAAAAAAAAAATACTGCATTTCTTTGAGCAGAACTCTGTCATTCCAGGCAACGGTTCTTACTTAATGGCTCGGTATTGCTGCAGTTCCTTCAGCCCTAACACTGAACTTTTGCAATGCTGGTGACTGTGCTAATAAATGCCATGTGAGCAGCATTGTTATCTGCACTGTACCAAGTCTGCATGCATTAGCAAAGCAGAAGTTTTAATCATTTACGTAAATGTATGATATAGCACTTTATGGTATATTAGTGAAGTATTGATTGCTGTTTGAAACTTGTGTTTATGCATTTTGTGCTAATGAAATTTGTACCAAAGACCAAATTGGACAGTGATGTCAATATACATATGTATAAACAAGGGTTATTTTGCAATGGTTCAGTCTCCACAATTATTTTAAGTAGTTTTATGGGAATAAAAGCAGTAAGCTAGTTAAACTATCCTCTAATGACCAATGAAAACAATCCTGATTTTCTGTTTTAAATGCTTGCTTCACAACATAAGTATCAGCCAAGCAGCCTTTCCCAAATCTTTTGCATTGTCAAAGTATTTTGGCTCAATATGAATACACAAAGAGTGGCTCCTGAGACACTGGCAAAGGCATCTGTTATGCAGCATGTTGCATCCAAAAGCCACCTGTGTGTTCATAGATAATGTGAGGCGTTCACATGTCAGAATGGATCCTTTGTGGGATTTTCTAAAGTTATATCTAAATAATTTTTTCCTGCCAAGTACATTTGATGGGTTTTCCAACCAAAAGATAACATGATTTTTCTGAGTCCCTATTAACTTGACTGCCTCAATGTCTGTTTTTCACCTGCCTTTCTGCTTTGATTTGCATTGCTGTTATTTTTTCCCTCTGGCTTCATTCAGGCTTTTGTATTTTCCTGACTCTCTTGCTGTTGCACAGCCCTTACTTTCCGGCTCTCTCAGGCTCACCTCTGCACTGGACCAGAATTCAGGTGAAGGGGGTTCTCTGCTGTTGCTGCTTTCACAGTCTATATTGGATTTTTTGGCACTGTTCAGGGGCCAAAAATAAGACTAAAATAGGCAATTTTCAGACATGGCAGCTGAAATTATGGTCACCTTAAACCAGATTTATTAACAGTATTAGAAGAGTTATAAGAATAAAGCCTCCCAAAATCTTGCCGTCAGAACAGAATTCAGTACCTATCCTTAGGGTCCCAAACAAGATAATAATAATACTACTAAAAATATCCAAGAGATGGGTAGAGTAGGGAGAAAGAATTATCACAGAATCACAGAATTTCTAGGTTGGAAGAGACCTCAAGATCATCGAGTCCAACCTCTGACCTAATGCTAACAGTCCCCACTAAACCATATCCCTAAGCTCTACATCTAAACATCTTTTAAAGACCTCCAGGGATGGTGACTCCACCACTTCCCTGGGCAGCCTGTTCCAATGTCTAACAACCCTTTCAGTGAAGAAGTTCTTCCTAACATCCAACCTAAAACTCCCCTGGCGCAACTTAAACCCATTCCCCCTCGTCCTGTCACCAGGCACGAGGGAGAATAGACCAACCCCCACCTTGCATTATAAAGTAGTGCTGAGGGCAATGCAGTTTTCCTTGCCCTATGAAAATCTTTCAAATTTTGAAAGTGTTTAGATTCTTGGACACAACAAAAGGGAGGCAAGACAGGGTGCTTTGGTATGTGAATATGCTGAAAAATTAAGCACACACAAATAAGGCTTTGTGTTCTGTGAACACAGTAACCTCTTGTTCTCGCAATGAGAGGAATCCTGGCTGATTAAGTTGGCAAAGAAGTGCCCTGACAGCTGCCTTGTTTCCTTCTGTAGTAGGGTTAATAAACTAATGAAATTCTACCTGAGGTCTGAGACTTCCTTCCTGTCAAGACTAGTAAATATATCCCCACAAAAAGTTTTTGGTTCATGAGCAGTACATTTCTTCCACTACAAAATTCCTAACAGGTTGTCCTGCTGAAGCAAACATGGATAACAATGCTATCAGAGAGAAGGTGAGTGAGGATAGAGAAATTCTGGTCTACCTTGCAAATGTAAGCTCCGCATCCTTCCTAACAAGGACTTCAGGGCTTTCTGTAAAGGTTTTTGCATTCAATAAAAATACCACAGTGATTTAATGAACTTTGAGTCATATTCTGGGTGCAGATGTTGGACTACCACCATTAAAGACTGAAATCCTGTTTCCTTGCTAATGAGGTGCAGCTTTGTGTCAAAGCTCATCCATACTGCCAGCCAGCATGCCCCAGTTCAGTGTAAAGGGCAATTTCCAACCAGAGCCATTTGGTTTCTGTGTTGACACCATTAAAAATGATGCCAATGGCAATAACACTTTTCATACAGTGGACACCTGTATGCTTGGAATAGGATAGAGAACATCAGCTCATTTCATTTTGGCTTGCAAACGGCTGCAGGTGGCAAAGCTATTTGCTTGCTTACAGCAAAGAACAGACTTCAAGCAAGAAGCAAAAGGCACTATTACCTCACAGCTCTCTTCTGTCCTTTCCTTACATGCTCATTTAGAATTTAGTAAGACCCATGCGTAAAATGAAATATGTTCCTCAGGAAAAAAAAAGAATCCAGAGTGACTTTATACAACTCTGTGAAAGTTCAAGCCACAGAAGTCAGGGATCACTGCATCATGTAGTGTGACTACCACTTGTCACAGAACACATATCAAAGACACTCCCCTAGGTTTCACAGAGCAAGCTTTACGTAAGTAGGAATGCTCCACAGTGAAAAAAAAAAGAAAAAAAAAAAAAAAAGAAAAAGAAAAAAATAAAAAGAAAACAAATTGAAAACAAATGCTAAAAGCATGGATGGAATCTGAGTTCTGGTTTAGACTCAGATGTGAGTACACAAAAATCACTTAAAACCCATTCTGTCATGGATTTGTTTGGTTATCAGGTTGCATAATATATTTATTATTATTTTGAAATAAACTCAGAGGAACCTTTTGTATGGCAGGTGAGAAGGAATGGATGTTGCTGGATTCAGACAGGCAGCTAAGCATGCTTTGGGGGTTTCAATGTTGGTAGGCAGATTGGCATTGCAGCTTGGAACCTGCGGCTCATGCTACGAATACAAAGAGCAGACAATCAGACCCCAGACAGGGAAGGAACACATTTCTGGAGCTATGGGGAGCTGGGTTTGCAACAACTCAGAAACTCGTTGAATGAATTAAAACCAAACTTGGAGGCAGGAACCAACCTGTTTGTACACCATGGACAAAGAAGGCTTCATATTTTCCCTCCATTTTTTAAAAGGAGGCAAACTACATTTAACTACATATGAGTTTGAGAAAGCAGTAATTTGTGAAGCACTTTCAGAAGAGAAAAACTATTTCCAAGGGAGGAACAAAAAACAGCAAATGAAATTGAGTGGTAGGAACAAAAACATTACAAAATATCACTGTTCAGTTATTTTCTACAAATGGGCTAATACAATATTCAAAACATGGTTTGTGGAAATCAGAATGCTTTTCTCAGCCGAGGTCATTTCACCTCAGCCAACATTTTTGCAGCCACAGCCAGATAGGCCTTTTAGTTTATGACGTACAGAGCAGAACAAGACAAGCAGGCAGAATGCAATAGAAGCTCATTTTTTTCAATAAAGGAAGCAACTATGAACTGCAGCAAGACTTCCAGTAGGACAAACACAGCTTTATTTACCAACACTGACCTAGCCCTGCCAGTGAATTCCCAATGGTCAAAGAATATTTGCTCTCCGCTATACTTGCAGGCAGCTGCACATGAAGGAGAAAGGTTTGGGAGAGGTCTCTGCAATAAGACCTGGGAAAGCAAAAGAAAGCAAAAAAGAGACAGAGCAAAATCAGCATGCTTCATCTTCACCCTGGTGGGCAAAGTTGTAGATATAAAGGAAGAGTCAAGGATGTAAAAGGACAGTGGCAGATGTAGAAGTGAAGCATATGGTGAAGGAGTCACCGTTGTACTGTCGCTCAGAAATGACATAGGCATCTGCCTCTACCACAGCACTAAAACAGGATGCAAAGCCACCTACCAGCTAAACCAACAACTCTTTTTTTTTTTTTTTAAAAAAAAACAGGAGGCACTTTTAGTTTCATTTCTGTCACATAATGAAGCTATATTTTCCTAGAAATATGCCGGTAATCAATAGAAAAATAAATAATTCTACAGAAGCAGACATGAAATATGAAAAAAAAACATTTTTATTCCTATTATTATGTAATCTTATTTAATTATGTCTTAAGAATGACTCTTCTCCTGCCTCATACAATGCAGAACTCTACTGTTTATCTTGTTATATCTAAATTAGCAGCATCCCCAAGCAGGTGTTACATTTGGAAGACAACATACAGTAAGCAATTAGAGAATTGTATGTAAATACATAATTTGTCTGAGGAAAAGAAAGCTCTTTGGTATGATTAAGCATCATTTAAAAATTTCATGTTAAAAAAGGTAAACAACTACCAAATGGGATGATGCAGAGTTTGAAAATGCGCTTCCCTGAAGGATCAGCCCAAGGAGCACACTGTGTCTCTGTGCATAGCCAGTGAGAGTTCTGGTCTGACTATGCTGTAGCATTTTCCAATTTTCATACCCAAGAGACTCTGATTTTTGAGAAATTGATGAACTAGAACAAGATTGCTTGTCCACTTGCTCCTTATTAAGCATGCTCACATGTGGTGCATGTATACACTCTTGGGGTACTCCAGCTAGCTCAGGATGAAAAGGAGGCTGTGACAGGAGGTGTGAGCAAGCAGGAGAAGCACAAGCAAAGGCAGAAGGACACGATGTAAGCTTTGGCTGAAAAGCCACAGATGTTAAAACTGAGACCAAATATAGAAATATTTTTTCCACATAAATGTTACCTACAGTAGGATTAAAAACAAAACAAAAAAACCCTTCAGAATAATGCCAGAGAGGGCAGAGAAGAGAACCATAGCCTTTCAGGCAGCTGCATACATCTAATTCCCAGCCACAGATTTTTATCTTAGCTCATAGATTCACTGTAAAACTTGGCAGGAAATTTGAGAAGGACTTTGGAAAACTCCTGCACTCCATAGTACACCTGCGAGAGTATAAACAGAATTATCCTTATTCTACTACTGGATAAACTACTGGAAAAGATCATTCTTTCTGCCTAACTTCAGGTATCCTGTGTTTTCCAGATGAAGGAAGACATCCACCCCGATGGATCTCTCCTGTCAAACGAACACTTTTTGACATGAAGCACAATGAAAAATGAATGATTTTTATTATTCGTAATGCTGCCACTAGGTATTGTAACTTCACAAGCTGTGTGGAGACTTGCCACCTAAATTAGACCCTTGAGGCCCCAAATGTTTCTAATGACTTACCAATAATCCTACACCAAAGAAGTAGTAAAAGCAGTTTTATTTTTTCCATCCCAATGCTTATTGATATTATCTATTAAGCACACTGGTGTACTTGTACAAATCATCTTAATAGCAGAACCAGAGACTTCCACCAGGGAAGAGGTTTCCTTCTCAAGTCAGAAACCTGTTATCCTAGTGATTGTTACAGCTAGCAATCATGACCACAGCATAACCGTAATAAAATATGACTACAGTGTGACCATAACCAACAGTGCGATCATAGCACCAGAATGTAGATTTGCATTAAAAGACTGCCCCTCAGCCAAAACAACCTGCTCAATCTAGGAGAAGATTCTCCAAGTCAGCTTTATTTATTTTCAGGGCACATGAAATACTGATTTTTTTCTCTGTTTACTTGCCTAAGATATGCTTGCCTCTCTGAAATGACAGAGAATTGCTCAAGTCCAAGAAATTAAGTTTTCCTAGTAGAAAAGCATGAGATATGGTGTCAGATTAATTTAAAATATGTCATTTCAGGATTTAAAGCTAAATATTTGTTTGTTTCCTTACAGTCTATCACGCACAGGGAATTAGTTGGGGTGGTTGTATACTACTGCAGCTGAAGTGCCTTTGGTATCTGACCTCGTTCATTTGACCTTACCTTGGGTGTCTTTACCATACTGCACTTTGCAATGCAAATATATCCTGACTTGATTACATAGAAGCTGTTCCGCAAAGATATTCACTGACCCCACTAACAACGGGAACTGCATTTCTTTGCTGAGGGCAAAAATAAACTCATGAGTATTTCTTTAGACACCTCACAAGGAAATAAAAGCAATTCTTGAGTGATTTAGGAGCAAATCAGCATACTTCTAAGAGTCTTGGAGATTCATACCTTCTCTCATACATCCATCACATCAAACTGGTTTCTACTAGTAAGCTACAGCAGTGCTTTGAAGAGTATGTAGTGATGTCATGTCATCTGATATTGTTAATCCAGTACTTAAACTTGCTGTGCAAATGGGCACTGGAAACTATGTCATATTCATGTTTGTCAGGAAGCGTGGGAGATGCAAGACTAAAGAACTGGCAACTCTGAACCTTGGCTGAAAAAACTACTTTCTCCTTTTACTTTGGATCCCTGATTTTGCCTCTCCTTCAGAGATTACAGTGTTGCACATGATGAATAGCATACAGCAAATTAATATTTAAGAATTCAGCACGAAGAGGTAATTACTCAGCTAGCACAGGCTCATATTATTGATGCTTGGCTCCTTAAGAGATTTTTTTTTTTGGAGTGCCTATAAAGTAAATTAATACATTTAAAACATTATAGTATTACACATCATTACATTTCCTGATCTGCATATTTTAGCAATTGTTTATGTTATGTAGCATGAAGAGCTGTTTCTTGCAAGTTATTTCTGAGAAAGGCTTGAACTCGATTATCTATCTGTAAATTCTGAAAAGGGAGAAAATATCCTCCATGTTGGGGCAAAAGGTTGTAGGCAAATGTAAAAAGTACCTCCTCAGTGGCCTCTAAAAATGTATTTTATACACCAAACTACAGGACAGTGTGGTGATTCAGGACTTTCCTGAATCAGGGCACAACTGATTCAGTCAAAGATTGATCTGTCAGATTGCACCATCTGAGGGGGTCCAGTGTTAATCTTGCTAGAATCCAAATGGAAGCAACTATTACTTTCCAGGAAACTTCAGGTGCTCCAGAAAACTGTACTCTGCAGCTCAGAAATACAGTCTAGCATAAGACACCAGGCTCATTTTCTACTTTATTTTTAGACACATCAAAGTATAGGTAAGGGCTTGAGGACTTGAGAAAGCAAGAATGGAGTCTTGCTAGACGGGAGGTAGCTACAACTTATTCAATAGGTTGTGTTCAGCATAAATAATAAGGGCTATGGTTAAATATTGCTGCTTCTCTGGCAGTAAGAAAAATTTTCTAACAGGGAAACCCATCGCTGTAGAAAAATGAGCTTTCATAAGAGCCATACCTAGATTTTGGCTCCTCTCCTCCTCCCTCCCAAAGATCTAAAGAGCATCACAAATTTCAGGCCCTTCCAATCCAAGGAGATTTATCCTGGCTTTCTTCACCCAAAACTTCTAGGACTGTTCTAGAATACTTCTTATGAGGTGAAGTGAAAAGAAAAAAATAAAGAAAAAAGAAAGAAAGAAAAAAAGAAAGAAAAAAAAAAAAAAAAAAAAACAACCCAGAAGAGATGTTGGGAAGAAATTCTATGGAAAGAACCTCAAGAGTTCATTTAATCCAAGCTCCCACTCCAAGCAGGGTTGGCTCTGGAGCTGTATAAGGTTGCAAATGGCCTTGTCCAAGACAGAAATGTCCACAGACTCTTTTGGCCCCTGTTCCAGTGTTTAAACAAGTGGTTCACACGTGAAGAGTTTTTTCCTCATAACTCATTGGAACTTTTCATGTTAAAATTTGTAACTCTTATGTCTTGCCTTTTTGTTGTACCCTTCTGAGAAGAATCTGACTCTTGACTTATTTCTAATCCTCTTTTATGTATTGGAAGGCTGTAATTAGAGCTCCCTCAGTCTTGTCTTTTCAAGGCAAAACAAATCCTGTTCTTCTGCCCTCTGCTTATGTGTCATATGCTCCAGCTCCCTTCTGAATTATGTGCTACTCAAAATGGATTTGGTGCCCCAGTTAATAAAGGTTTTTTGGAAACATACTTTACTTGCATGCATGGCTGCTTGTATGTAATGCAATAAATGTATCAGGAGTTTAAACAGAAGGACGTAATGGCTCTGAAAATATCAGGGGCTAAAGTGAAGAAATGGGAAAATTGTGTCAGGTACATAGGAGATGTCTATGAAAAACTGGCAGCATACAAGAGATCAATACAAATTTTTGCAGAAGGCCACTGACAACTAGAACAGTGTTTGGATTTCCCTGCACAGATCATCATATGTTGAACCGAAACCACAGACACTGGTCATAGTTGAATGAGAGAATCAGGATCCTGAGGGCTTTATGTGGAATGGTCTTGGGTTAAAGCCAGGTAGAGTCGGAATCACATTTGGATTGATGCCACAGGGCAAGAGGACTGTACAAAAATAATTACACCAACAATATTTTGCACTGTTAAGCAACAAAGGCACGATTTTGAGTGTATAATGTCTATTCACTTGTAATCTATCCAAATGATATCTCATTCTTCACAGAAAGGGCTTGGAGAAGGGCCTGACAAATTGTCATCTTTGTGCTGTACCTACATATGTTCCACAGCATACAGGGGTATAATCTTAAATTAATGCATTTTATAACTAGAGCAAAACTCATCTCATTCTGTGGTGTAGAACTGAATGGCTGCACTTGGCAGGCATTTGTGGGCATTTAAGACCTCTTTATAGGCAAAATAACAAGACTCATCAATCCCATATTGTGCTCTTTGCAAAAAAACAAAACAAAAAAATCTGAAATTGGAAATAACATTTGTGAAGTAATCTTGCATTAAACAAAAAGCTTTAATTGATCTTGTTAAATTTTATCTGAATAAACGTGCAACCAATAATTCAGTAGAACTCTCTATATCAGCTATCAGTCCTCACTCAGACTATCAGCTTGCCAAGTGCTGGTTTATTCTGTGTGAAAGTTTCTGTGTCATGATAGTTTCGTAATTACACATTATGACCAGGGGAAAAACTAGTAATAATAAAAGACACCTACACTTGACACTGGTGCCCAAATGAAAAGGCAAAAATGTGTACATCCATTTTGTGTTAAAGGTTTGCTTGAGACAAAACACAAGTTTGCTGGGGAGAGGTGGAGGAGCTGCAGGACAGTCTGGTATATAATAATGGAGCCATCTACTGGAAAGCTGCTGCTGTGAGCACCTCATCTCTGCCTCACTCACCTGCTGTCAGCCTCCTCAAAATTAATCCTCCAACATTTACATTTGGCTCTTATTTGCTGTCCTTCCTTGTTCTACAAGGTGCAGAGGAATACTAAATATCTGTCGTGGATTACCACCTATGTAGTGCAGAAAACAGTAAGGGATCCCTGTGTTCAAGCTGGGTTTACACAGAAATAGTGTTGCATGCCTTTTGTGATCTGGTAGTTTACTTTTGTATATGTCCTGCTGTTGGCCACGCTCCAGCTATGGTTGAGAAAAGGAAGTCAAAGCAGGAGAAATTTGTTTTGTTTCAAGATTGTTGCTTGTTTCTACAGGGGAATGGAAAAGTTTATCTTGCTTTTACAATGCACTAAAACTTCTTTTATGATGGTTTGATTCAACATTGTTGAGAATCATTCTTCCTGCTTTGTTGTAAGAAATATTGAGTAATATCAGCTCCTACTGAGGTGGGTTTTTCTTCTTTCTTCTTTTTTTTTTTTTTTACTGCCTTTTTTTTTTTTTTTTTCCTGTGTTTTTTCTCTTTTTGTTTTTGAAAGCAACCTGTTTCTCTAACCAGACAAACCACTTGTTTGGATAGACATGTTACTTTTGCCCCAGCAACAATTACATTTCCTGAAGCAGTTTTAAACTGTCTTACAAGTTGTGATCAACCACCTTTTCAAAGATAACCAGACTTGTATTTGCATCTATCATAATTAAGGTGCTTGCAAAGTGAAACAGCACTCCTAAAATGAAGCTGATTGCCTTTCATGTCATGTGAAATGGTTTGGATAGACAATAACTGAACAAATACTCTCTAATCTGTTTTGATAATATTCTAAAGTTCATATTTAAGTTCAAGCTTACTGTTACATTGGTGCTTCCGTGCCTTCGTCTGGTGGAGAGGAATAGCTGAAGAGGCCAGGCGGTGCCGCAGCAAATCAGAGTAAACAGGCAATATGTAGTGTTGCAGAAGGACTCTTCTTCAGGTAACTGAGGAAACAGCAAAGCTGTAATTTAGACACAAATTCAGTTCCACATAGATCATCAAATTTATATATATATTAAATACATATTATAATGTTAACTACTATATTTAATATTAAATGTTAGTATTTTAAAATAATTTTATGGTACACAATGAGCCTTTTTCCTGCTCAAGCTAAGCTCTTGTAGACTATAAGGGCAGCTGAGCCAGAATAAGGGCAATGAACTGAAGGGTTTGGATCAATACAAACAGAAAAATTATGGACGTTTCTATAGCTGCAATGTAAATAATTATGTTCTCTAAGAAGCTGCTTGTTGAACCCCTACCAATCACACTGCCACTTTACCAGTCAAGGTCTCCTGCTTCACAAATCCAAAAGCCAACCTGCAAACTGGCAAATTATATTTATGAGAATTTTCCATACAGATTGCCTGGCAGCTACTGATTGCCCACTGCAGGCAGTTGTCAATTAGCTCTGTTTAATTTGCTTGTTCACCCTTGAATTTGACCCTTCAGAGCTGGCAGATAAGCAGTCTCTGTCGTACAAAACCTATATATGTGATCTGCCTGAAGAGAGTAGGCACTCATTTAGTCCACCTGCTAAATGTGGTCATATGTCCACATATCACATTTAAAGAAATAATAACAATATAGGTTGTTGTCTTTCCACTGACAGTAGAAAGACACTGAAGCAACACCTACCCACTTTCTTCTTTCCTTCCTAAGCTTGCTCCACCCCACAGATACAAAAATAGAGTGCATTCTCCGGAGTTTTAAAGCAAAAGAGTCTTGGGGTTCTTATTTTGAATTTCATAAATATACACCTAAGATGACAAAGTTAGAGGAAAACTGTCAAAAATGTCTTTCTAAAAGAAAAACTGTATCCTTTCACCAAACCATTTCATCTTCAGAAAAGCATCCTTACTTTCACTTCATGGAAGATTTGTCTTAGAACCATTTAACAACCATTAAAAAAAAAAAAAAAGGAGGAAAAAAAAAGACAAAAATGCCTTAGATCCTGAAATCGTGATGAGCTTGTAATTAACCACAGTTTGTAGGGGATTTGTGAAACTATTATGCTGTACTATAAGGACACACACTTTATCAAGGCTTGAGCATGGTCTAATTAATAGAGATCGCATGCAGCCCATTAAGTAACTCAACATGGTAATCAAACATCCAGAAATACTGCTTAACTAACCCCTGGTGTACTCAAGGGCAATGCATTCACTGAAGATGTTATATGTCACGTTGCTGTATGGAACACGTGTTACCTTTGAGGGTGGGGAACTCAGGGGTTAATGTGACAGAAACTATACAATAGCAAAGAATGTATTTTTCATGTGAATTTAAGTGCCCAGGAAAACTACTGAATTAGCCTTAATGGAAAGTTAAGGATCACCACCCTCATTAAATCACAGCTACAGATCTTATTCCCTAACCTATGTTGCCCATATCTCTTGTACTGCTGTAGACAGATTACATCAAACGCTAACAAGTTTTCCAAATACAAATCCTCTTATTCATTTGGCTTATTTATAGGTCTTGTGATCAGTGTGAGCACCTAGGTATGGTTCTCCCCCAGCTTTAGCTGCTCAAGGCTACAAATGCACTAAGATTTCCTGGGCAGCAGCCCCCACCTACTCATCGTCTTGCTCTACTTATTCCCCACCATCTCTCCTTGCCCTCTATCATGCCCTTCCAGCAGGGAATAGGACAGTTCCCCAGTGATTTGTGACACAGCTCTACAAACTACTGTGCTGATGCTACTAAATGGGCATCATGGAAGTTGATATCATAGGCAGAGACAAGGTTGCTCAAGTCAGCAAGTATTTTTTTCTGTTGGAATCTGAAAGTTAGGCACCTGTTTAAGATGACTCTAATGATACATAGCAATACAGATATCTCCAGAAGTTGTTTTGGCCCACCTATCTCAAAAACCTATCTTATGATGGGATGATCATCTTTGGAGAGGCTTATTCTTTCCAGTGGACTGTAGAGAATTTGTATTCCTAAGTTAGATTAGATCTACCTTATACATGGGCAAATTAAATGGTATAAATTTCTTCCTGCTATCTGAGTACAGAAACCTGTCTTACCAGTGATTACTGAGTAATCAACATTAGCTGTTAGCATCTTTACAGAAATTACAGAAAGAGTTCATTCCAAAACTAATCAGTTTGTTGTAAAGTCCATTGAATTTCCTCCATCCCTCTGGAAGATTGCTGTTTCACTAGTTCTACATTTCAGTGAGTCATAATTTAAAGAAACATTTCACATCTCTATTATACAGAAACTCTTATGCTCAAATGAAGGTCACTAGAAAGAACTAAGGAAAAATAACTGAGCTAAGTAAAAAAATAAAATAATTCTAAAACAACTTCCTCTGCTCTGATTCAATATACTTATATTACTAAGTAAATCAAACAGTAATAAAGCATTGTCCTCTGACATGAAATCACCCTGCTATAATTCTGCCTCTAATCATCTGTGGTGCTAGGAGACAGCAAATGCTATCATAGCAGGCTGTGATCTCATTCAGCCTCATGGAATTTTTATACCAGAAGGGAATACTACGTTTATCTATTTGACTTCCAGTATAATCCAGGTCAAAACATGTCACTTGGTAACTCTGCATCATCATCCTATTTTGTGGTAGGAGTTAATAGATTTCTCAAAAAATATTAAAACAAACAAACAAAAAAAAGGAATAATGAAAACTCTTCTATAGCTCTCAGCAAATCATCCCAATGTTTAGTTATTTCTTCTGAGACATGTTAGCACCTGAAGTCTGACCTGTATTTCTGCTGGCTCCAGTTGTCTGCCACCGGGTCTCAGCCTGCTTTCAGTTGCTAAGTTACTGTATTTTGGCTCAAAGTCAACACAGGACAGTTATTTTTCCACTGACCTGTAGGGCCATATCTTCAATTAGAATAAGTCACTATAGTTTAAGCAAAGTTAAGGGGGATCTTATCCTGACTTTGCTTGTTATGTTAAGGAGTTACCTGCTGTGCCTCATGCAGTCTGTTCCCTCATACAGGCTATGACCAAAACACATCAAAACCTTCTCTTCAGACAGATTAACAGGTTGATGACCTTGAATTTACCAATTCAGATCTTTATATGTGCGTTATGAACCCTTTACAAAGGGAAATAGTGATGGGTTAGCCTTGGGCTGCATCCAGGTGCCCACCCAGCTGCTCTCTCTCTCCCCTGCCTCAGCAAGGCAGGAGGAAAAAACAGGATGAAAAAACTCATGGGTCAACAGAAAGACAGGGGATCTCTTATCAATTACTCTCACAGGAAAAACAGGCTCAACCTTGGGAAAATTAATTTATTCCCAATTAAAATAGATTTGGATAGTGAGAAGCAAAGACAAAATTAAATCCTCACTTTCCCCACCCCTTTTTCCTGAGGCTCAGCCCACTCCTTCATTCCCAGCTCCTCCCCTCCCCTCAGCAGGAGAAAGGAATGGGAACGGAGCTGTAGTCTGTACCTAACAGCTCCTCTCTACCAACTGTTTCTTCCTCACACTTTTCCCGTGCTCCACAAGCTGCAGTTTGCTCAGGAATATCCACCTGTTCCCATGTTACGTCCTCCACAGGCTGCGGGGGCATACCTGCTCAGAGCACCTCCTTCTCCTTCTCTGCCCTTGAGGTTTACATTGCTGTTTCTCACACTTTTTCCCCTCATCCCTCACTGCCAGGCAGGATTTTTTGCTGTTTCATAAATACGCTGCCCCTGAGGCGCCGTTGTTGCTGAGTGCCTCAGGTGTGCTGAGGTGGAGCTGCCACAGAACAATCTGGAACCAGCTGTGGCCTGCGTGAGGCAGCGCAGGCTTCCCCTCACAGAGGCCCCCACTGCTGGCTCCCAGGCAGGGGCACCACTCACAGAAGAAAAAATTTAAAAGGGGAAAAAAAAAAAGTAAAAAAAGAAAAAGTGCAGATTTCAAAAGCTGACACGGTGTCTCTCTGTCAAACAGAGGCTGCTATTACAGAAGTGGTTCACCATGCCTCACCCTCCTTGTTCATGCGGCCACACATCAGCCTCCTCAGTTACCACACTGTTCTGAGGGGTCACATTCAGCTATGTTCACGTGATGTCCTCCAGCATTTTCAGATTAATTCACTTCTATTGTACAGCACTTACTGGAGAAGTATAGCCTAAATTATGAGCCTGGGTTTTGTTACATTGAAAGCAGACACTGGATGATTTCCGTCCACTGCATGACCTGACTTACTATTGAAATCAGCCTTTTGTGTCTTTTATAACAGCCGTTCTTTGCTGGATCTTCTGCTCTGTCTCACCAAACCTACACTTAGACCCCAGAGGAATTGGAAACCTCCCCTGAGTGATGATTCCTGATTTACAGCTCCCTTCCACAAGCTATCGTTGAGACAGTTTGGGAGCCGTTTAATATGTACAACGCCGATTTTGTATAGCGATAATTGTTTTTAATCAGAATGTTGTGCAGTACTAAGTCAAACACATTACAGAAGTCTAAATATATTATGTCAACACAGCTACTTTAAATTAAGCAGAGCTAGGCCCAACTCAAGAGCTCCACAGAAAAAAAACTGCTATTCATTAGGAAGTAATGTTGATTTAGGAGGTAACTATCTTGCCCCAGAAGAACCATTATCCTAATAATGTTTCTTGGGATGGATCTACTGGGATGGAAAGAGGAAAGGTTAAGGGACTGTGACCCCTCTATTCACTATGTGATATGAGGTACACACCATAGAGGATACAGCAGCATTTCATATACATCATAGCAGACCTGGTTATACTATCACTGTTGTCTTTTCAATAGCATAGATACTGCAGACATCCTGGTTGTCTGCAGTAATTAAATATCAAGATGTGTTTTCTAACTGTGACCATGTTATTATGGAAGGGAGAGAGCCTTGAAAGCTGTCCAGGGGTTAATTTTGTAGATATATTGCTTTTTAAAAAATGGTTCATAAGGACATTTTGTATAATAATGGACTCATTTTTCAAAGGTGCTGATCCATGGAGTTAGCATACATGCAGCAGAGTATACAAGCTTAAAAGAAAGGGTGACCAAGATACTTTCTCTGCTGTTCCCTGATGTGAAACAGACATCTCTGCTTATGCATTCCTCTGATGCTTATTTGAAATCAATTTAAATTGGGCATTAAAAGTTGTAGATAGTGTTCAGCATGCAGAAAACAGACACGGGATAATGAAAAAGGGACGTGGCATGAGTAAACGGGCTCCTGTCTCCTGCCCTTCCCTCTTCACAATGCCTTTTGTGGTCTCATCAGGTAAAAAGGGAGGAAAGGAAAAGAAAACCATTTGCTTCAGCTGATGGGAATATCAGAAACAAATTGTCTTGAGCACTACTCTAAGTGAATTAAAGTAACTAACCAACCTTAATGATCATTCTGGAAGAGGATCAATCCTTCAGTATTTAATTTTCCTTTGATTCTAAATGGAAGAACAAACAACATCTGTTTTTCCTCAGTTTTGGCCTGTTTACTCTTTAGACCACAACTTTAACAAGGCTATATTTTTGCCCCCACCCCCATGCCTCCATGAGAGTGAAGGATACATAACCTATCACAATCTGTTCATATTAAAGGTACCATTACAATTAAGCATTTTAAGGGCTTTGAATTTTTCAGTTTACAAAACCGCCCCCCTCACCCCCTTAAAAAAAATATAGCATCTTCTTCTAACAAGAGCAATGAAATAGAATAAATATGGACATTTCCAGACCATATACGTAATAGAAATGAACAAACAAGGAAACTTGGAAAAATGGCATTTTAAAAGCAATCTCCAGATTATTATTATTTTATGCATTCATAAAATAGAACTTTTCTCAGGTTGTGATGCCTGAGACTAATGGTACAGGTGTCTCTGAAAGAAATAGGACTACTAGAATGTAAAATCGTGTAGCTTGACTCTAGATGAAAATTTTCAGTTGTCATTATCACAAGCCTACTAGAGTCAGCATTCTCATGGGGCAAGAATTCTTCCTAGCATTCCTCACCATTCCTACTCAGAACCCTATGTTCCAAAAACCTTAATACAGCTGTAAAGTCCATGGTGTACTTCACATAATGCTCTCTATTTCACATGCCACGTGCCCATGTTATTTTCCCTAGCATGGCAGAATGGGCAGTGAAGGACGAGCTCACTAGCAAAACTTGCATGCACCAAGAGATAATCAGTGATGGCTACATAGAACGAACTGTGTTAAATAAATTAACTTCCTTTATGCCCAATAGCATATATCCTTGCCTAGTAATTTCCTGAAAAAAAAAAAAAAAAAAAAAAACATTCAACAACATGAAGGTTGTAGTACATTTTCATTGAACTATCACAGAATCACAGAATTTTCTAGGTTGGAAGAGACCTCAAGACCATCGAGTCCAACCTCTGACCCAACGCTAACAGTCCCCACTAAACCATTTCCCTAAGCTCTACATCTAAACGTCTTTTGAAGACTTCCAGGGATGGTGACTCCACCACTTCCCTGGGCAGCCTGTTCCAGTGCCTCACAACCCTTTCAGTGAAGAAGTTCTTCCTGACATCTAACCTAAAACTCCCCTGGCTCAACTACTTGTATTTTTTCAGGAAAAAGACAGAGACTCAAAACAGGATGGAACAGTCTCTTATTGTCAGTCACTGTTATCATGTGCAGAGAGGATTTGCATGAATGGAAGACAATAGAGAGTGTGTATCCACCAGTACTGATGTCCCAAACCACACCGGTGTAGTGATAATTTCAGTGTTAGCCCCTACCTGCTGTACCACAGTTCCTGTGAAGAGAACACTATGGTTTAGCAGACAGTGCCTGCCATTGCACTGTGAGCTCAGCCTTTTCTGTGGCCCCATACACAGAGATGTGAAATCCTGCACATGAACCATGTTTTCCTCTGTGCCAGGCCTTCCAGATCAGTAAGTGGAAGGGGACAACAGATTCACCTGTTGTGTGACCACTGCTCAATGTGCAGAGTGCAGGCTTCAATTGGAGCTGTTAAAGGCAACTGCCTATCACATTCTCCCCATCTTCTGTGATCTTTTACAGTCTCTTTCTCTCACAGGCTCATGGTTTTGGACACAACCCAAGGTTCACCATGTGTGTTGAGGCTTGTGCTATTTCGAACAGTGAAGTAGAACCACCCACCACCCTGGCTAAAATTCAGATTAATTAGGACCCCCTCAGTCCATCCTTTCTGATGATTAAAGACTAGAGATAGCCTGTAGAGATGACACCTGTCAGCATGAGTTATCGAAATACATTAACCAGATATTTAGCGGTGGGTTGGTTTGTTTTTTAACTAAAGGTGCCATTCTGTTTAATTCAAACAGTTTTAACTACCACCAGAGCTTCAGCATAAGAAGTTATTACAAAGCTATAACCCATTTTGAAATGGGAAGACAGCAAGGCCAAATTAAACTGGCAGGTCTGGAAATTTAAATTCAGTAGCAGTTCAGGTTATACACTACACTTAGGTAAAAAAACCCTAATTCTATTTTAAAGGCTCATTTTCCACAAATGGCTGAGCTGTTTAAGTTAAAGTGAATAAATACCTAATGAGTCATTAAAGTCTATAAGACTGTATGGCCTCCAGGCACTGGTACCTGGATTCAGCCAATTATAGTTCCGTAAGATAAGATGAAGACATCAGGTTGTTATTGGAATATATAAAGGTTGAAGACACTGTTAATAAGTCACTACAGAATGTGATAAAATTGTTTAAACTGTTTAAAAACTCTCAATGTGTTTTGCTAGACACATTTTTACTGCTAGGTTTTTCCCCATAAAGTCTAATCCTTTCTTTGCACAGCCTTGAGAACTACACTCTGCAATATTGCATTAATACCAAAATGTGATTTGTTTCTACATTTCCACGTTTTTAGCACGTACTCTGGAGGTTATGAAATATTAATGGTAGCAATTCCTCAACCATGGCATAAAGAGAATAGGAAGGAAAAGAAAGAAATTAAGGAAATACCAAAAACTGTTTTTAAAAACCAAAGCAACTGTCCAAGAAAAGAGTCATAAATAGTGAAAGCTATATTTGCTTTTTTTTTTCCAACTTGATGGAAATTATTTGCACATAGCTCCTATATATCTATCCCTACATCTTTTCAAGCTGAAAAATTGTGCCTTTTCATAATTAGAATTTTATTGTGCTGAGTCTGTTTATTAATTTTCAATTATTTTACCCCACAGAGCTAGGTCTATAGCTCTGACTATACCACTCAAATACATTATGAGAAACCTGTGAAAAATCACCCTGAACACATAGCTACTGGTCTTGCAGATTTGTACGTGTGCATAGTTTTCATCCCACTGGTTTAAGTTGTTCAAGGGGAACTATAATTTGTCCTCTCACTGCCTCACCCCCAAGGCATGCATTCTTTAAGTACCTCTGAAACAATTTTTTTGTCCTTTTTTAAACCCTTCAGTGCCATCAAACCTACCAAGAGTCAGGCCTTTCTAAACCAGCCCCTTTCAGACAGACCACAAAATGTTGGTGCTTTCCCTACTTCTCTCAGAGCTTGCTTCTCTTGTACCCACTTCTTTTCTCTTGACTCCACCTGGAAGATTTTTGGAGCATTTTTATTGTGCGTCTGTACAGTACTTAGTGCAGTAGCATCCTGATGTCTCTCCAGGGTTACTTGCTCTTGCTGTTACCCATCTTAACTAACTAATATAAAAGCAGGGCATCGGGGGCAGTTAATGGGACAATTCACAAAGCCCAAGGTTAAGCACATGAATAAATACAGAATAAGAAGCTGCCTGATAGGGGCTGAAACATTTCATTTGTTAAATTCACCAAGATTTTAACATCAGAAAATTCTCGGTACAATTTTCTTTATGACTTGTTCTCCTATGACTAAGTAGCAGTTATTTTAAAAATTGTGATTCTGTCTTAAGAACTACCATATAAAAGCCATAGACCATACTATATTTTTACAAGCACATTATAAACCTCCCAGACTGATCAAGATTTCTGACAGGCACATTTATACATTTTCATTCCCCCTGCTTTCTCACATAAATGTACTGAAGGTTAAAAGCACACAACATTGCTAGCATAGCTTTATTTCCCAGCAGCATAACTTGCAGAAAGACTTATGTTCATGCCCTGAACTAAGGAGCATCTTGCCTTATCCCCTTTTGTGCCCAGAGCAGAGCTTTGGGCCAGAGCACTGCTGAATTATCATCTATGACTAATTCAGTTTCCCACTGTTGCAGTTCTGTTCTGTTTTGGCTCAAAGTCACCAAAGGGGAATAATCTTTCTACTAACTTATAGGACCAGAACCTCAGCTTGAGTAAGCCATCGTAATTCAAATGACATCAACAGAAATAAGGCATTGTGTCAGTTTAGGGGCCAGCCTGTGGATCCTAAAGACAAACTAGCACATTTGTTGCACCAAATCATGGATCCTTGCCTCAGTATTGCAACATGAAATATTATCCTGTAAATAAATGAAATATTATTCTGAAAGTTGGGGTGTTCAACTACTTCCAAATTACTTTTGCATGAGCCCTGCTTTTTTTGTGTGTGTTTTAAATATTGTTCATAGCTGCAAATTAAACATTTCAGGTATTATAGATAATGGAGAGCCAACATCCTAATGGCACTTGGAGTCATGCCTATGCAATTCAATCTCATTTTTAATAAGGGAGATTATTTTCTTGTTTCTTGGTTATATTTCCCAGTTATTTATTTGCATTTTATTTACTATTATATTTTATTAGGATACTGTTAGCTACAGGCCAAGAACCTAATTTGAAACTTGCTTTGAACAGCTGTGTCTAAGCTGTTAGTCTAAAACATATTGTTTTATAAGTCCTGAAGTGTATTAAATATGTATAGGTGACAAGAAAAAAGTGCAGCTTGGGTTCAGAATTGAATACTGCTGAGATGTGTAAATTTTTTTAAGATTATTACAAATATTTTTTGTAATTTAAAGGATAGATTACCCATGGGTTGAATGGAAGGGTAAGTTTTTATCATTGTTATTTTTAAAAGGGTCCATTCTTTGCATAGAACAAGTGGAATAAAGTAAGTGGCATTTAATAACAAAACAGTAACATGCATGTTTAATTTTCTCCAAGAAAAGAAAGACAGTCTTTATTTTGGTTTGCAGCTATGAGAAGAAATTTAGAAATGAAAAGATTATAAAGTATAATAGCAATTTCATATAGAGTAAATTATAATTGCACTGCAATTTACATCCGTCAAAAGAATGTAATGTGAGAACTACCTGAAAAGACAAACTGAGCTGGCTAGGGAAAACTTTCCCATCTGGAATGGGAGCTGAAGAAAAAGAAATAAATGACTATCTTTAGTAAGCATTGTGCTGCAGATGAAGACCTCAAATTCCCCTCCTTATACTGTTGCCCTGCTTTGTTGGGCATCTGCTTGGATGAGGCACTAGATTATTTTCTGTTTAAGGACAATCTACTAAGGCAATGACAAGTCATCTAGGTCCCAAATACCAGAGTAAGAATTCTTTACATTTTTTAAGCATCCTGCATAAGTAACTGAATCCATACTTGATGCTGCTGCACTTTTAGCTTGACAATGTTTTGAAGTTATAAGGCAGCTTTCATTCCAGGATCTCAGTGTACCATTAAACAGCGTTTATGTGGGCAAGAACAAAATGCTACCCGTTTTGCAAAGGAGCCAACAGAGATTAAATTTTTTCTGAAAAATCATTCAGCAAATATTAGCCAGAAAGAAAGGAGGAAACAAGCACCCCCTGCCAGCCTTGGTCCATAAGCCAAAGAATTAAGCAGTTCTCAGTCATGCTTACGCTCCTGCAACTACATTCCTTTGCTTACTACATCCATGAAATGGAAGGTCCGCTATGCTGGATGAAGTGCTCAAGCAGTGACTCTGTATTTATGGTGATGCTGTACAACTGAACCTGCACGGATATCACAGGAAGAAGGGAAAGTCTTCAGTTATTTGCAGCATAATCCAGAACAATGCCTGTACTGAAGTACATACAAAATAAACAGCAAGCAGCTGTTTATTTTCAATAACCCTATGGAGCAGAAAAGAAAATGCCACAGAATGACTGCAGATATAGTCTCCCCAGATCTAAAGAGATAGTGAAAAAATAAATAAATAAATAAAAACCCAACATTTTAATGTGCGTTATTAACCTGTTTGTTTTCTTTTTTGTTTTCTTTTTTTTTTTTTTCTTTTTTCTTTTCCCTAAGAGCTCTGAAGGAGAATTTATCTTCCCGCAAACCCTGTTTTCTTTAACATATGTAAAAAATTTCCTCTCTGTTTTGATGTTTATCTGACTGGGCAACAGGTAAGCCTAGGCCTCAGCAGCATGCAGGAATGGTGTGGGTACACAGCAAAACAGAAAGGCCAGTGAGGTGTTTCCTCTGCTACTGACACAAAGCACAAAGAATCAATTGCACACCTGAGTGCCACTTTAGCCTTGAATGAGGATGAATTGTGTTCTGTGACTGCATTGCTCAGCTGCAGGACTGCCAGAGCACTCAGCAGGCCTGCATGGTTTGCTTTGTTGCTCACTGTCCCTCCAACCTTCTGTCCAGGTGGACAGAGACTATCTGCACAGACCGGGTCCCAGCAATTCTGGTCCAGATGGTTCTGACCTAGATTCTTCAGTCTCTATTTTTCTACCCTTACTTAGTGGGAATCCTCACTAGTCAAACCAAGTTGAACCTGTAGTCCAGGAAGTGAACAGTAAGTTATTACAGATTCCATTTATAATACAAATGTCTCCTCTAACTCTGAACAAATGAAGAAAACAAAACAAGGTCACAAAGACATAAATAAGGAAATATTTTTGTCCTTGGATTCATTAAATTTGCTTAGATATAACAAGAGAATCTTCCCATCCAGGCATTTTTTTCCAAAACTATTTTAATCAGAAGAATTGCTGACAGAAAATGTCATTTAACTTAGCACCCATCAGCTGCAATCCACTCAGAGCTGTGAATGTTTCACAAGCCTTAAATAGACTGAATGCTCCTTCCTTATAAATTAGATATTACAACCATTAAAAAAAAAAAAAAAAAAAAAAAAAAGAGAGAGAGAGACATACAGGAATTAAGACTAACAAGGCTGATTTCTGTGGCTCAGCTGATCTGCTTTTCAGTGACACCAATAAAATATCTGTCTTCCTGTGTCAGTTTAAGTTGTAGACTGATTGATTTTGGTTTACAATCAATTTATTAAGCTAGATACCTACAACTTTTTATTGATGATTGCTCAAGAAAAATGGGAACTGTGGAAGTTAATCCAGAAAGGAAGTGGGAGAGACTTGAGACCTGAATCTTAATTTCCTCATCTAACTACAAAACTGATCTGCTCCTAAAATATTATTATAAAAAGGGTTGGAAAGCCCTCTGAACTTACAAAGAAAATAGATAAGGCAAGAAGAAAAATTAATACACTTAAATTAAATATGGCAAAAACAAATAAAACAACAGACTATTTGTTACATACTATGGACTCCATAGGAAAGCATTATACCCATTATTTCTTATTATTGCTCCAGGAAAGAAATGCACAGGGAAGGCGAAAAAATGAAGTTAGCAATGATTTTTCACTATGAACCTTTCTCCAGGGATGAGTTATAAAGGAAAAAATGTAGCTTGGAAGAAGAGAGTTAGAAAGCAAGGATTATCTACGTTTATATATTTAGTGAGACACTCGCACCCATACTTACATTGTTATAGGGAAACCATTCCATTAAACAGCACTTTTACACTTCTTTTTATTTTGTCTTAATACATGGAAGAACTGCTTACTCAAGAAGTAGTAAAATGATGTAAGCATTATGGCTAAAACTGCAGTAGGTAAGAAGACAGTATCCAGTATGAGATGAACTCTTTCGAGTTAGGCTAAACTTCTGGTGTAGGAGCCAGGTATTCGTGTCTGGGTTAATTACCGGAGTGATTACATGCGTGACTGTCTCTTCACAGGACTACTATACACAGTTTAATTACAATAATGCTATAAATCTGCTTCAGTATTGCTTAAATTTTATCTGGGGAAAGCTGAACACCAAGGCTCTCTAAGTATCTGCTGCTTTACAGAGGACCAACAACACCAACACACACTACGTGTATAAAAATGTGTATGGAATAGACCGAGGTCTCATAGGAAAGTGAGCAGATGGGATGACAGACAGCAATGAGGAGGTGTGGCATGACAAGAATATGAGAAGTTTTCAAACACAGAGTGGTAGGAGAGGGAAATCAATTAGAGAAGGTTGTGAAGTGTTGATTTTAAAAGTGGTTCAGAAACATCATAGAGTGAGAAGTCGAGAATGATGACAGCATTTGGGTCGATAGTAGGCATTAGATCAAAGGTAATACTACACAAAGTGATGCATGTAATATCATACAGAACAGTAGGTACTGAAAGTAACCTTTCTTAAAGTAAGTAAATAGAGAAAAGACTAGTGGAAATACAGAAAATAAAGAATGTGTGGAATAAGCACACCATGCAGAGGATGGAATAGCTAAAAATCCAACAGAAGCCAGTGCAAAATGAGGTTGCCTTTTAATAAGTTTGCACCAGCTGTTCAGTAGAGGATGGAGGGATTATATTCATTATTTTATAAGCTCAATTGCCAAATCAAACCTTAGAATCATTGGTTATGTTTGACTACTGCAAACAAGGATTATAGTAAATCTTTTGCAAAGGCATTGAAATGAAGCAAAAATGTATTTTCTGCCCCTCAAAATGTTTTTAAAAGGGATGGAGAAGAAGCCTTAGTACCTACCAGTCTAGAACCCTCCCAGTTCAACATCAGCATAATGCTGTACTAGGATGACTACTGTCAGCATATCTCCAGGTTCTGCAAGTGATGTGACACACAAACACGAGCTCTTGGCCCAGTTGTGCTGGCAGAGGAGACCTCGCCGAGCCCTGGGTAAGCCACTCATCCACACACATTGACTCTAGCTTCATTGCTTGTCCCCTCTGATCCCCCCTTGGAAGAGGGAAGAGGATGGCAAACATGGATTGCTTGTGTTATTACTGGTAGGATGTAAGCCTGCTTCGATCTGAAGCCATTTAAATACATGGGTCCAGAGTCATGCCCAAGCTAGCTCATTAACAAAGCTTATGAGCTCCAACCAATTGTTTCATTAATATGCATGTACAGTTTCCAAAATGGAGCTAGCCCACGTCTGCCCAGCTTTGAGCACAGACAATGAAGGCTGGATTTGTCTGATATTATTTGATACAATGTTGGTACAACTTGTAGACCTAATTCATCAGGGTACATCAGTAATTAAGTCAAAGAAATGGGACCACTCACAGGCTTTAGACTTGGCACATGCTTACAGAGCTTTTTGCGCTGGAGCTGCTAGAATGAACACTCGGAAAGATCCCTTGACAATGTGCTTGGTCTCACCTAGACCTCTTTCAGGGGTTTGTTTGGGAAGTATCTCATGTTGAATTATTGATCATATGTATAAACAGATGGAAAGAACTGACCTACTGCCAAAGTGAAAACAAAGAACAAGGGGAGAGAAGGAAATTGTAAAGTACAGAAAAGGTGGGGTATGGAGTATAGACATTACCTATATTAAAGGATATTCAGTGTTATTCTATAATCAAATAACAACATTATCCCTTCTGGCTCACATTAATACTTTGGCTAAATCCTTTAAGTAGATTAGAAAGAATTATGGGACCCTACTGGAGGAAAAAAAAAAAAAAAAAAACATGAACAGGTAGTGTGCGTGTTTTACCATAGATGGCTACCAACAAAGTACAGCCTTGGAACAGAAAGAAGAGGGTAAGCAGACTTACTTGGATTAATGAGTGGGTACTTAGTGAGAAAAATGAAGGTTTGAATTTATTGTATTTTTTTTGGTTTACATTTCCTCTTCTCATAGCTTCTATGCTCAGCTGCTCCCTGTCACTCTGGACAAATTTCAAGACAAATTCCTTCACTCATAAAATGGTAACCCCAAGCCACTTAAGGAAGGATTGCAAAAACAATCTTCATGCTGCTTAACTTCATATTGTCATGTGGCTTAATGTATTTTTTACACTTACTGGGTTATATTCTAGCCAGGGCAAGCTGGTAAAGTCCCACTGAATCAATGAGGTAGTGCTAAATCCTCCAAAGGTTCCTCTGATTTTCACCCTCTAGTGGATATTCTGACAAACTAAACATATTACTTCCATACTTCTCTATTCATAAGAAAAGCTTCAAACTATAACCCAGATCACTCCATAATAACCTGCAATAAATGTACAACACCTGAACATACACTCGTCCTCAATTTTTTGTTGTTAACATTCAAAGGATAGGCTTTGTCCAGGACTTCTGATTTTTTTCATTTTCCTCTTCAAGCAGTATTTATCAGACCTCACGCTTGTCTACTTGAAGTGCTCACCCACTCTAAATGCACAGCAAAACCCTAGTCAGAGAACAATACATCCAGAAAACACAGCACCTTGTTTAAAAATATATAAGTACATTTTTTGTTTGAGCACACACACCCACAACAACATTTCAAATGCATCAAGGAAAACTTCAAGGACACCAGAGCATCCAGGGTAGACTGACACTGACCTAGTAGAAGTAAGACCTGTGATAACTTTCCCTTTAATCCAGTTTTCTTCTACAGCCACCTTCTGCTTACTCATCTTCATTGATGCCCTTGTTCTTATTTTGAAATGTTCCCCAGACCTCTTTGCTACATCCTGAAGCTTCTTTACTCTCCAAGAAGCAAAATACCTCAAGCCCACGGCACCAAAAAAAAAACAAAACTGAAAGCATACAGACAATGATCTCATTATTCAGAGGTGTACACATATATCCCATAAAACTGGTTAAATATACTGACTAATTTTTCAGAAGAATTTTTCATTACCATTGCACCTAAAAGATTTACTATCTGAAGTACTGTATAAAACAATTACTAAAGCTAGGCAAAAGAGTAGCAATGCAATATTTTACTGCGCACAGCAAAAGAAAAAAAAAAAAAAAAGTGCACATATTAGAGAATTATAAAGGCTACTGCAGAGACTGCAAATGCTTTAACAATCTATAGATGCCTCTTGGGGATTTCAGCTAAGGCAGCTTCTTCGAGCTGTGGGATAGAACTGCAATGGAAAGGCAAAGACTGGTACAATTGCTGGTAAAAAAAAATAAATGTTCAGAACCTGCATGTGGTCATCAATCTAAGACATGAGGAGCTCTTGACAGCTGGTATCCCCACGTCCTCACGGCTGCTCCAGGACAAAGAGCTGGAAACAAACACGGCAGCAGCTGGCCGCTGGCCGGCCCGCCACAGACCTGCCCACGGCACGACACTGGCTCTGCTGCTCATGACCATGAGGCTGTGGGAGGGCAAGCAAGCAAAACCTGGTTCATCTCCATTGCTACTTCAAATACAGTAAAATTAAAAATATATTAAAAATAAGGAAATATATATTTTTTAATCATTATTCACCACCTCCTCTATTCTAGCATGGATATTGGCTACACCGCTGGTACAATTTTGCAACAGCATTTTCTCCAGAAATTATGAAAGATCTGGGTTAGGACTTTAATCCTACTCTTGATTATCACTATTTTCTGATTTATTTGGATTAGAGTTATTCTGCAAATTTTCCCCTCCAAATGTGTTGTGCCTCTTATTGCTAGAACATGTGTGACCACCCTAGGATCTCCTGCCACTCACAGAACAAGCTTATGAAATGTGCTTGCTGTGTACAGACATACCCTGGTGAAAGAAGGCAAATATAATTTTTCCTCTCTTTTTTTGCTCTTTAAAAAGGGCAATTCCCTGGAAGCTTGCAGTAACCTGCCATAGTTTCATGTGAAGAGCACAGCCGAGACTGTAATATAAGTGTCAGTCACTTGATTGGCAGCATGTAAGGAAGTGTTATTTTTCTCTTCCTCACCCCAATGAAATTCTGATGACAAAATTTGTGCTTATGAAGCTAGACACAGTGGTAGTTAGTGCTCAATAACAAAACACTTTGAGGACATCTGCTGACACCTCCTATAAAGAAAACCAACACAATCTAAACTGGATGTGCATCCCCGTAATGCCCAGTAAATTTATAGGCCTTTTTTTTCATGCAATGATTAGCATGGAGCTGCTATTAAGAGCATTAGTCAGCAGTTAAAAAAAGCACAGATATTTTGTTTATATTTTCTGTGAGAAATGCAGTATCACTTTAAAAATAAAATGTTCTTCTTAAAAAAAAAAAAATTCTTGTTAGAATTCTACATTTTGGAGAACTGGGTTCAGCAAAAGACCTTTTAGAAGCATATATCTGCCCCAAAAGCATGCCTATGTTATGATGAATATTTCGGAAAAAAAGACCCTAAGACCCTTTGGTAGTGGCTTCAGAGGACCTTTGGACCATATTTATTCAAGATCCTGTGAGTAAATATGCCTGTGAGATGAGTACCAAGGCCAGAATGAAAGATAATACCGGGATCTAGAAAAGAAGATTGACTTTTTGCATCTGTTCGGATGTTCTCAAAAGTGAAGCTGCCTGAACACATGTGAATGCGTAAGCCACATGTTGGTAATTCCTTGCTGTGTGAGGAGCTGGATGAACATAGACTTCAGAAATCCAGTCTGTAAATTGTAAGAGAGTAGCAAAGACCTGGGACAAAACAACAATAGAAGGCAAGGAAAAGTTGAATTTGATACCGCCGATGTGAAACTCAACTTAACTTCAAAAGGGTCCTTGAAGACACAGACCATCTCCTCTGCCCTGTGTGAAGCCAGGATTTGATCCATGGGGTCTTGCTGGTACCCTTCTGACATACCATCTTGGCTACTCTGGGAAATGCTTCCCTCACAATGAGCTGGTTTGGCTTGAAAAGTTTAAATTCCAGGGACATCTTTGGAGCACTGAAATATTAGTGAACACTCCTTGCAGCCATCAATCTGGAAGGTCTTAGGTAGAGAGGTAACTGCCTGAAGTGCTGGGGAGTAGCGTGGGTGGGAAGCAGCTCAAGGAAAGGGTGGGCAGGCAAGGTTTTAGGGAATGTGCCATCCTACTCCCATGAAACTTCATTAAGGTTTAAGGTAACATCTTTACGACCAGTCGAAAATGTCATTCTAACACGACACTCCAGTGTTTCCATTTTTAGTTTTAGTGCTCATCTATATGATCCCAAGAGCATGTGGGAAGCAACATACAAATGGGAATAATAGAAATTAATTACTCCATTAAAATAAGTGGATAAAATCCAGGCCCTATTGAAATTAATATCAAAGCACTTTCACCAAGGGCAGGACTTCACTTACTGGATGTACTCTGGCATGTAGCCAGTGTCAGTAGATCAGTGTCAGGGTAGCTACAAATGACTGCACTGGCAGTGATGGAGTACAGGCACTTTCTATTTTTTCTTTTGTTTCCTTATTCCTATTAACACATGCAAATGATGTGCATTTCTGTGTCTTTTTTTTGCTTTAGCAGCCTCAGTTAATTTGCTGTTAACATAGATTTTGAGCCAGCCTTTGCAGACATTTATTTCACCTTTTGAGGGGGAGGGAAGAGAGAGCAACAAGCGGGGATGGAGAGAGATTAAGAATAGAAGAGGAACAAAGCACAGGAACATATACTGAAGCTACCTTATTGTTACATTAACAACCTGAGCAGAAGTAATGAGCTAAAATGTATGGTGTGGAAACATTCAAACAGCAGAAGCATTTGTAAACTCTTCACTAAGTTTGCCAGCTAATTCTGTGTTGCACTTGTAGCTGTATCTTTGGACCTGCTACAGAACAACGGCCTTTGCATATCCAAGACTATATTTTGAACATATTTATCAGACATATGCCATTCAGTGGTGGTGGTTAAATGCTCTATCCGTAAACCATTATACTCTTCTAGATTGTGGTTTCACTGCAACAGGCAGCTGTTTGACAGAGAATAAGCTCCTGGGGACAGCAGCAAATCAAATTAAATATATCTCCACAGAGCTATCATAGAGGGTTGCATGGTTTGATAGGCTGCATCAAGAGCAATAAGCACACAAAGGAAGAGCAAACCTGAGATAAATCAAGATAGACCAGATGATCAAGCAGACAGACAAATCACTATTGGCTCCCTGAAAGTCATTAGGAGTTCTAGTGTTGATTTCAACAGAACCAGTATTTCAGCAAAAGTTTTTAATCCTATAAGAGTCAGAGAGATTATCTAATTATTGTTCTCTTCTCCTTTTATAAGCTTGGCCATGGGAAATAATACTCACTGATACGCTAATAAATAAGCTTACTGAGAAAAAATACATGTGCAACATGATAATAATCAAGATTTGGTTCACTCTTTTCTATTATTTGTTTTCCTTGTATAAACCCATAACCACCCTAGAGTTTAGTATGGGCTAAAGAAACAAAATGGCTTGATTGCTTCAGGGAACAGACACAGACATGTATTCATCTCAAATATTAGGTTACTCTCATTAGGAACTTTTCTACAAACAAGATAATATGAGCACTTCCTTTCCTCCTACTTTTCTATCAGGTATGCATCAAAGCATACATACTTGTATGTGTGTATATATGGTATACATGCATCAAATACTTACTGGTATATGCGCTGTACATTAGGGAAGGAGCAGAAAGAGCAGAAGTGCCAACACAGTGAATAAATCCCTCTTGATAAATCCTATTACATTAACAATGAACTACACATAGAAGTGTGCACTTCAGGGAGGCACAAAGTGTTCACATGATAACTTACTTCAATATATTTTCTATCAAAAGCCTGTTCTCTCAGTACTCCCTTTCTCAGCCACTTGTTTCAGCCCGGACATATTCAAATCCTCCATATCATTTCCTTCTGAAAAAGAAATGATACATCTATGTAGAAGTTTCAACAACCTTGTTCTGTTTTAAAAGCATTCACTCCTACATCATTCATTCCATGGTTATTGCTCTCTCACCTGACATTTCACAGGATCCTGATTGAACTGTGTAACTGTGGCCTACTACAATAGCCTTTCTTGTTTTCACTGGTTTTCTGAGTGACCTTATCTTAATCAGATTCATAACGAAAAACATAGAGAAATGCAGCTATGCTGCTCTGACTCACAGAGTAATTTCTTATGCTCAAATATAACCTTTGTTTTTCACTATGGCTCGGTCAAGCATCCCCCTACAGGCTGCCTGGGAAAAAAAAAAAATTAAAGGAAACAGTGGACAACTATTTAATGGTAAAAAATTGTGAGCAAGAAAAGTGCCAGATATTTCTTTCAGAACATAGGGAGAACAGGTATCAGTTTGCTCAAGTGCATATTACCAGTATTTCACAGAGATGCTTTAGGCTCTCCCTCCTTGCTAAACCTCCAAAATCTTTGCTTGCCCAGGCTCAGGGGAAAATAATCAGCTAAGTCCATGAAGCAGTTCAGCTGTACTGCTGAGTTCATGCTCCTTGTCAGGTCTGCAGGGTCTGAGCAAGGATTAGCCCTACAGCAGGGTCCCTGGCACCCAGGGCAGTGTGCAGCACGGGCCAAGTCAATGGGATGCAAGCAAAATGTCACCTGCAGCATCAATTCTGCTGTGGGTCACCAAAACAAAAAGGGGAAGGAGTGTGACCAAAGCAGAGCAGGAAGGAGAGTGGTGCTGGAAGGAGACAACAGGCACCATGGGAACCTGAGTTCTGATGCCCTCCTTCAGACCTGAATGCTATCCAGGCTTGTTCTCATATTTTCCCTGGGATTCTGAAGAGCTGTCCCCAGAGCAGACATTCACAGGCACAGCAGGAGATTTTTCCATTGTTTTTAAGTGTCAAGCAAGAGACAGCTGAGCCCCAGTTCATAAAGTTGTCAAGCAGTGTAGACTAACAGTCAAAACACAGACGCTCCACTTTGCACGAATAATGTGCTACGAGAGTACTAGCTCAAATCAAGTTGCAGACATCTCACGTTGGGCTCCCAAAATTAGTGGGACACTTCTGTCACACATGGTTCTGCAGCAGTTATCCTGCCTCTTCCCCAGCGGAGCTAACAGCCCTGTCAAGTAGCACAGTGACATGCACCCCATGACCAAGTCTGCAACTGCCACATTACAGAAAGGCTTGAGAGTGTGCCATAAGGAAAGCAGGGAGCTTCAGAATTTCAGTACAGGATCAAAGATCTATAGTACAGTACATATTTTGAATACAGAACTATTTGAAATTTGGTTAGAATTCAAAAGACTTTTATTCAGAAATCAAATTAAAACCTTATACTTTCACTATCACCGTTCTCTTAACTTTAAAAGTCTTTATGAGAGCTGTACTTCCAGTAAGTACATGAACTTTCAACAAGGCCATCTCTTCTGGAGAATATTCTTTGGGGAGAAAACACACACACACACACACACACACACACAAACAAAAAACGCTTTAAAAGATTAAGCAAACATCTTAAATATTTAAATTGCATTTTAAACACTGTCCTGGGACATAAAGACCATCTAAGTATTTTCTTAGATACAGATCATACCAACTTAATGATTTTTTTTTTCACTATTTAAAGTTTTAGCATCATTTCAATTTATTTTTTTTTTTTTTGTAATTAAGCAGAAACAACCTAGGTCATTTTAATTCTAATTTTTTTCCCTTTATCTGTCCTGCATCCCCAACACTCCCAAATTCCAGCTGCAGTTAAGATTCAGTGCATGATTCCAGCCTAATCCCCAGTAATTGGGTTCATGAGTTGCCTGGTTTATGAATCACATTGGGGTGGGAACTTTGCATATCTGTTTCAGCAAAATAGTTACCTTAATTTTCCTCTGTTTTCCTGTTCTTTCATTAAAATAAATAAATAAATAAAAATAAAAATTAGAAGGCTCTAATAGTTTGAACAACTGTAGTATACATATATATACATATAAAGCTTTGGTTGCCATTTCTAAGAAAAGGAACCAGAATACCTTTTATTTCCTCATGATCCTACCAATCCAGCCTAGTTTATCTGTTTCAGCAACTAGTTGCATATGATGTCTTTCAGAGATTGTCCTTGTTAGTTCTATCCATAATAAAGAGATAATAAAAAAGGGAAGAGATGGGTATTCATAAATATTATACAGAATAGAAAAAGGCAATACCTTTTCCTGTTTTTCAATGTGATGTGAGCTATTGCAGTGAGATAGTGCATCCTGCAGTTACTGCAGCTCCAGTCACATGAAAAATTAATGCAACTCCTTTAAAAAATTGCATTTGCAGCATTTATTACAGCCTTGAAAGCATGTAGTTCGTGTTTGCATTTGGAAGGATTTCACTGCGAGAAAACAATCAATACATCCAAATTCAACACTTTCCAAGAGAACAAACCTCCCACTGACTTCAGCAGTGGCAGTGCTTAAATAAGATCAGCAGATTCCAGTGCTTAGCAAGCCAAATTAAAGGGAACTTCTGAGCCTTACCTTAAGAAATCTGCATAGACAGCAAGCATCTGGTGCTGATACCAGGCTTTAACTGGGGTTGATAACCAGAGAAAGCTGGCTAAGATGCCAGCTGTTCTTCCAGCCCTGCACCTCTGAGGGAATTAGGAGAGCCGTAGGAAACTAGCCAAGTTCTGGAGTAGTAGCTAATGGGTGGGCTGGTATCAAGTTCGAAGAAGGCAATGAACAGTGACAACTTCAGCAAGGTTTGACATGTGTTGTGTGAACTACTGTCTGCTGCAAGACTCATCAGGCAGGTAATGGCTTCTGGGCACTGTCGTAACAAACCTGAGCTGAAAACAGAGCCTGGAACCCGATCCCACGTTAAGCTCTCTTTTGGCTCTCAGCTACAATCTGAGTATACAAGGTTTAATAACTTAAGTTAATAACTACCAAGGCAGATTACATATTGCTGTATCCACAGCATTCTCCAATTACTAACTAATGCTGGTACAAATTTATTTTAATATTAATAAGTATATGTTCATTTTATCATATATTAGATATTATGTGGCAAGAAGCTTTTTTTTTTTTTTTTTTTTTCTGAAGAATTTCAGACATTCTTAAAAAAAAAAAAAAAGTCTAGTGACTAGTCTGACTGCAAAGTATTTTCAATCTGACCTGCTTGCAATTGCTCGAATACCTAAATGTAGGCACCTAGCTTGGATGCAACACTATCAGATCGTTCAGCTTGCCTTATTACCCTGCATACCATGTATGTAGATGCCTTAATGCAAGTTCCATGGCAGCCGGATATGGAAAAATATCCACCAACAGACAGGCACCTGAATAAGTGCAGAGACATGTCTGAACAAGCTTATGACACAGGATTTCCCTTTAGGTCTATTCATTCAAAGAGGAGTACTAAATCATGAGAAACATCCATACAACAGCCTAGTGGTTGGCTCGCCTGCTTGAGAAACCACCTCTGAGTAGCATTAATAACGTGTTTTTTTTCTTCCACCATATTTTTTCTGTGTTTGGAAATGAGTATCTTGGAGACATAACATTTCTGTTCTATTTAATTTGTTGAAAAATTCAAACACTTTTTTTTTTTTTTTTCTAATCTTTCGGTAAATGTAATTGTTCCTCATTCCTTATTTTTCTAAAGAAAACAATGCTAAAAATGTGTAAATGCTTCATGGGTTTCTTTATTAAAGCACTGAAGAATCGGACCACCATTATCTTAGTTATTATCTTAGTTCATCAGGTCTACTAAACCTTTGTACTCATTTGCACACAGACCACAGGCAACATGTTTTGTAGGCCGTGAAAGTCTGAACTAAACTAAAAGAGTATAAACTAAAAGAATATAGCGAAATACATAGGTTTATCTGCTTCAAGAAACATTTACTGCTTTCTTTAACAGGACTTTGTGATAGCTCAGCATCTGCAACTAATCTGAATATCTTCCCTTCAAGCAAGATTTTGGCCTCTCATTGCCCTTCCAGGGCACATGCTAGAGCACAGTTCCTGCTAAACTCCACACAACTTGTACCGATAGAGGCCGTACTCCTGTGAGAAGAAAAATGGTGTAAGTTGGTCATAAAACAAGCGTAAGTGACAAAGTAACATCATTTCTATTGATTTGCTTTCAAGAGCAGGATGCAGCTGCGAAACCATGATGCACCTAACAGCACAGCAGTTCTCATTGCTTATTGAGGAAGCGAGCCACCAAAACCAGCCTCCGCTTTTTCCTTCTAGACAAATGGTACCCCAAGGTGGGACAGAAGTGTCCTGAGAAGGTCACAGATCCAGGCTGAAGGGCCAGGGTGGTTGGTGAAAGCTACTGGCAAAATGGGCCCTCCTGAGGAGGCGATCACAGGACGTTGTGAGGGCCTGAGCAGGTAAGGCCATGAGGTGGTTTCTGTGAGGAACAACCACCACCACACCTTACAGCTTTGGCCTTTTCTTCCCCCTATGGACTGCCCCAAGTGGGACAGCCCAAACACTGTTTAGAACGTTACATCATGGCCTAAAGTCACAGTTATTTCAGCAGTGCTGCTTAAAAACCTGCACTCAATAGCACTGCCTCCTACCAGAGCAGAAACTTGCGTGTCACCCTGGTGGGACAGGTGAATAGCATTAGTTCTGGGAGGGCTGCTGGCACGGTCACACACAGCACTGGTACAGAACTGTAACTTTACCAAACCATTCTCAGCTTTTAGTATGTCTCATTTTAGAACTTATAAGCGACAGATTTGAAGCTACTGCTCTTTTATTTTTGCCAGTTGTCACCCCATAAGAGACCCGTGGGTGTTACCTGACAGCTATCAATGCCCCTGCTGCTAACGGCTGCTTTTCAAAACCGGAGTAACAATTTTTACATGTTGAGAGGAAGGAGGGGTAGAAACTGGCCTCCTCTTGTCTTTTTGAGCTGTGAAGACACCCTTTGATACAATAAAATCCCTCTCTAATGACATGCTTATTATCTTAAGACGTAGTACAGATGGTGAATATTTATTTTTTCTCTTCAGCATCATTCATGCTAAAATCGGTCTTTAGAAATTGGAAAATCCAAGCACTGCTAGATGCTTAGGAGTCAATGACCAATGAAAGAAAACTAATAGCAATTAACAGCTGGTGGCTTTTATGAGCAGGGAATGTCCCACCTTCATCCTCATCTGATTTTTTTGCATTTAAAATTGTACTGTGAATCTGGTATAGAACTCGCGGTAGGAAATTGAGCCTCCCATTGCTAGCTTATCAATAAAACAGATGAAGTGACCTCAGAAAGCAAAACACAATCAATAACCAAGACCATAACAATGGCTGAAGAGGAAATAACTCTGCAGGTGCTAGGGCTCTGATGGAGAACAGATGTTGGGTAACAAACGTACCCATTCATAATGCCTCCTGGAAGATGCTGCAGATCCTTGCCTTTAATCTGCTGCTCAGCCCCACATCTCAAGCACCTCAGCACAACTCCTAAGAATTTAACTAAACTGAGTTTATTGCTAATGCAGGAAGCAACTGGTAAGTCAATTCATGAGAAATGTGGCATACACATAAGGCACGGCAGAAGAGGCAGACTTGTTCACAACATGTCAGCTAAATTACATTGGTAGGCAACTATGCAGGCAGTCTGGGAACCGTGGGGTACAGGAGTTTATCGGAATTTTAGAGAAACTTCTGTGGCTGCTTTGACATGCCAAAATGACAGTATCTGTCTTCCCACTTTCAGGAGTGATAGAAAGAAAGAGACATGCAAGCTTCCCTCAAGCCAAGGGCAGATATTAGCACTGCACGATAATGTACTTTCTGCACTGGGTGTAAGCCAGAGATCTGGGGACGTAATTTAAGTGGTAACAAAATGCTAGCAAGGTTTGTTTTCCTCATAAGATATTATCAAGTTATTGAACTAAGTCTCATACATTTGTTTGGGGCTTCAAGTGCAAAAATTCATTATCCTGTAAGTGTAGCCATTACAACTATTGCATTTTCTTTTATTTCCAACTGCAATAAGCTTGGAAACCCAGCAACAGGATGAAGCCATCTTCTGACCATCACTCAGAACAAAAGTGTTGACAGAACATCGGAACATGCTGCCCAAGGGGCTTGTGCAGTCTCCTTCCCTGGAGACTTTCAAAACCTGCCTCGATGCATTCCTGTGTGCATGACTTAACCCCTACAGTTCTATGATTCTGTGATTTAGGTGTTCCTGCTCCGGCAGGAGAATTGGACTGGATGATCTTTCAAGGTCCCTTCCAATCTCTAATGTTCTGTGATATTCTGTGATTGTGTTATTCTGTGAAAAGTAGCACATCCTGTAATAGTTCAGCGAAGATTGCTGTACTAATATACTTATGTGCACATGTTCACCCTAAGGCACCAGGTAAAGACCTGATTAGCAAAATGCCCATTCCACTTGAAAAAGAAAGTGTGCATGTAGTTTGTTCGGTCACCTGCTCTGATGCTCTAAGTTGTAGACAGCTGCCTTTGATGAAGTGTTTGAAAAATGAATATATTTTATATATATATATGTAACACAGTGTTCTCCCGTATGTTCAAGTCCCAGGTCTAAAACTTTCACATCAAACTTCAGATGGAACTTGAAGCCATATACTCTAAAGACTACACACACATGCAGTTGTGCAGACTACTTACCATAACTATTGACCCAAAAGCAAAATTAGACCATCACTCTGACATTACTTCCTCACATTGGCCAGGATGGAGGTGTTTTTTTCAAAGTCTCTTACTAAAAATTTCCCATTCTTCAACTGTTTTAAACCTTAGGCCTTAGTTCCCCAGCTCTCAAAAACACAATGAAGGCAACCTGGAATGTAATTGTCACTTCTGATGACCAGCTGCTGTGTAAAAATGTCTTCCCCCCCCCCCCGCCAAGAGAGTAACAGGCAGGGGGATATACCCTTTCCTTTAATCAGTACTGTGAAATCTACCATGAACACAAGCTAGTTAGCCTGACTTTTCCCTGGTTAGAAAATATTTATAAATAAGGTCCATGTAACGGTTACCAGTCCAAAGAATGGGATTTTTCTCTAATAATGAATATTTAAAAAAAATTGCAAAACCGATTATATAATGTTATTTTAGGAGAAAGGCCAATTTCTCTTAGTGAAGAAACTTACAGCTTTCTTCACTCCTGTTTCCATACAAGAGCAGGGACTCTACCACTTTCAATTCCCCTGTATAATTCTTCTCCCAAAAACAGGAACAAGATTTGACCATAAACGGAAGAAATTGGGAATTATATGACAGCATCAAACTGTGCTAAGATGGTCTTACTTCTCTGGTGATACTATTATCGACAAAAGGTGTTAAGTAAATCAAGGTACACAATGAAATACAAAACACATGATTTAGTGAGAAATCTTATTTTATTGGTTTACACATCACGCCTACCTCTTCATTAAAAAAGCTCTTTATCAAGTCTTTTATTTGAACACTTCCTTCTTGCTCATTATATTTTAGCAGACTAAAGTGCAATTATAATATTACGTACCTGCTTCCCTGAGAAGACCTGATTTTCAAGAACATTAATACAAGGCTTTTCTATGCTCCCAACAAAGCAGAATCAGTGAGATTTTTAGTGAGTTTGAAAAAAGTAGTAAGATGTTTTATGTAAGGGTTCGATGTAGAAAAAAGCAATGGTATTATTGAAATAAAATTGTAGACTACTGTTCTGCTAATATGTTTCACCCAAAAATTACTTTCATACAGTGCTACTTTCCAGGTGCTTTGGTACTGATTTATTTATGGTAGTGGTGTAACAGAGAAACACAGCTCTTTTTGAAGCTGTGGTTTAGTGTTGTGATTTAACCTGGCAGGCAGTTGGGCACCACGCAGGTGGTCACTCACTCTCCCCAGAGTTTTTTTTTTTTAACCTTTCTTACCCAGAAAGGTAAAAGTGCAAGGACTCATGGATTGAAATAAAGACAGTTTACCAGGTAAAGCAAAAGCCACAAGCAAAGCAAACCAAGGAATTCATTCATTGCTTCTCATCAGCAGGCAGCTGTTCAGCCATGTCCAGGAAAGCAGGGCTCATTGCATGTAAAGGTTTCTTGGGAAGATGAACGCCATTGCTCTGAACATCGCCTCCTCTTCCTCCTTTACCCCAGCTTTTACTGCCGAGCATGCCGCCATATGGCACTGAATAGCCCTCTGGACATGCTGGGTCTCCTGTCCTGGCTGTGTCCCCTCCCAGCTCCTTGTGCACCCCCAGCCTCCTCACTGGCTTTACAGCACAGGGAGCAGAAGAGCCTTGACTCTGGGTAGGCACTGCTCTGCAACAACTAAAACCATTGGTGTGTTATCACCACTATTTTCATCAAAAATCCAAGGCACCAGATCATACGAGCCTCTGTGAAGAAAATTAACTCTATCCCCACCAAAAGCATGACATTTATACAGCTTTATCATCAACAGAATAATGGTATTGCTGTAATATTTCCCATACAAGTTACCGTTGTCTTGAAACTGACTGAGAATTTAGTCACCCTTTAATACACACCTCCAATTCATTTATACATAACAGATGTCTAAAACTCAGTGACTAAACCACAACAAACCAGACTTTGAATATATGACAATGTAAATAAAACAACTGATAATTTAAATAATTTTGCATCCTGCTGTGCTGACTAAATTTGTTTTATAAAGGATATTCTCATGTAAATACGGACACTGTATACTTTAAAGCTCTTCATAGGTGAGGATACCTGTTCTTAGTTCTTTTAGTACTTAGAGCTTGCTATTTTGCTGGAACTGAGACACCAAGGAAAGAACCTGTTCTGAGGCTTTAATGTGTTTTGTCCCTAGATACGCCGCACTATTGCTGGCTGTATCCTCTAAGAAATATCGGTAGTTTACCATCATGCCACAAGAAGCTGTAATGCCCCGAGGACTCGTGTCTCCCATCCAGTTTATCCGCCACAACTCAGCGCCATTCTGAAGATGAAAGTTAGCTACCGGATTAAGAGCATAGCCACGATGTTTCTCTCCATACAAATACCAGGCACACAATCTCATAAGTGGCGAATGCAGTGCTTTGACTAATGTTTCTGATTTCACCCATTCACTGTTAGATAAGAGCTTTTTTAGAGTTTCAGTAGTAGAGTCCTCCGTGATCTCAGAGATTTCTTGGCGTTCTGATTCTGTAAAAAGTTCATTTCTTCCCAGTTCTTTTGTTTGTGAGGAGAGGAGACCAAGAAGCCATTTCGTGAATCCAGGGATAGGCGACAGAGAAGAAAAAGCTTTTATCTGAGGAAGGTCTTTCTACAGACAAAAGGAGAAAAAAAAAACTCATGAGTTTTGTACTGACTCACAATTAGAAGTTTGAGTAAAGATGAAGGATTCTGAGAATTAACTGATACACATAGACCAAAGGGGGGAAAGAAAAAAAATCTATCACACTGACAGTAACAGGTAAGTGACTAAAAAGCATTTGGAGCGCTAAGAAAATTTAACACTGACTGAATTACAGTCCGCACATGCCATCTATTTAAAAGTACTTACATAGCACTTACCAAACCTTTGTTCTGGCGTATAATTTTATAGGCAGAAATAAACAAATGCAATCATCCATAAAGATGTTACTCAGAGGAAAAAGATTTAAAAACAAGTAAATCAACATGGAAGTTGTCAAAACCTTTTCAATAATTTACTTTTTATGTTTAACTAATGAAAGACGGTTCATGATTTCAGACCATGAGGAAACCAGTAGAGGTATGATGTTTGTTTTTTTGTTGTTGTTTTGGTGGGTTTGTGTTTTTTGTTGTGTTTTTTATGAAATAACTCTTTCCTGAAGTTTTGGAAGAGGTTCTTTATACATGCCAGCTACCTTTCATGTTATTCATTCTATGTTTGTTTTGAGGCACAATAGCAAAGAATAGAGCAGGTTGTTAAACTCACTCTTACTTGGTTTTAACAAAATTGACATCAAAACTCAAACCTGTTCAAGGAGCAGGGGGACAAGGAACGGAGGTAAGCCGCTGATGAGGTGGAACAACCACTGTGTTTTAATTACTGTTCATAAAGGAGGCAGTGGTAAGAACAGAGACATTTATCAGCATTATAGAAGCATCTTAATGTCAATGGAAAATTGTCTTTAAATGACTACAAACTACATTTTGTTCTACTTTAAGCATTTCCCAGATAACCATTAAAAAGTCATCATCACTTAGATGCTATCTTACGCTAGCAAATGTTAATGGCATGCATGCTGCTACAGCGCCTGAATTGCACCTGCACTGCTGCAGCCTCAGGTACCGCTGTGCTCCGCAAACTGCTGCTGTCTGTGGTCTGTTTCGTGAGGATACAGGAGCCAGGGAAAGCAGACATGCCATATTCCCATTACAAGTTGCAGCACTAAGCCATGCAACGTTTAATAGCTTCAATAATTGAAATAATACTCAGCTGGTTATTTACATCTTTTTTTCCTTTCGACATGGAGCTTCCCAAATAGCATACTGCTATTCTGCTGGCTTCCAGCGCCATGATACATCCAGTCATCTCAGACCTACTACCATCTCCTCACTTTTGTGATACACAACTGCATAAACTGACTAACCTTACCACCTCCCCTCATCAGAAGTTCATTAAATAGCACACAAATACATAAGGCAAAGAATTATTTGGGGACCAGACAGGAACAAGATCAGGAGATAGAAGTTACAAAGAAACATCCCATTTCATCTCCTTGGAGAACTGGATAAAGCGAAAAGCAAATTATTTAATAAAACACTCATTTCTGTATCATATTGAACAAAACAAGCATTTCTGTAATCAGAGAGCCCAGGAGATCCTGGCTGGGTCATATTCCCAACAACTACAGTCAGAGTGCAATATTACTGAGGCGTTGATCTCTGACTTTTTCAAGTCTCCACTCAAGGACACTATAATATTTTATTTTAAGAGTCATTCTGAAGCATGTGTTTGTAGCAAGATTCATGCAGTACAACTACAAGGTTTCACTGCATTTGGATTTCATAGAAGAAAAAGCATTCTTTGGAAACTGATGGAAAGATGTCTGTGGAAGGTAATTTCTAGTGATATCTTAGCACCTCTTTCCACAATTTTTAAAAATATAGCATTTATAAAAAAAACATTTTATTAGGGTTGTGTAATTTCTTACAGCAAACCACGGCCACTTAAGACATAAATACAGTGAATATGTTTTAATTAAAAAAATGTCCCTTGGAGTAGACAGTTCAACATTTTCAGGAAAGTTTCCCCCCTTTTTTTTTTTCCCTGATTATATTATTTCATCCTACAAAAACTGCCTTTGAGAACACATGGCTTAGATTTTTCATGCATTCTTCACAGTTGTTTGGGGTTAAAACCTGAGAGAGGAAGATGGAAAGTACCGTTGAAATTGAGGAAGCTGAAATTATTCTTTCAGGTTAAAAGGAAAAAAACTGACTGGACCGGAAGAAAATGCTGCTTACCAGAAAGTGGAATCTGAAAGTCTTCTGCACCACCACTATGAAAGCACAGTATTTGAAAATACTGTTTTGGTAGTGAACTAAAACTAATGGCTCTTCACACAACATCCCCCGTGCTTACATAGGCTAAAAATTCTGAGCTCCTCTCTTAGTTTGCAGAGGTAAGACGGTAACACACCATCCACTATGACAAAACAAGTGGATAGTTTCTTCCCATATCTGTGTCTTAATACTAACCGCTGCAACGTTCCTAATTAAGGAAGGAAAATGACAGGACTTGTGATGTTGACTGCTCTTTATTTATCATTCACTTCCAGGAGTGACCTGCTCACCAAGCCCAACCCAAAAATATTTATCAGAAAGTTGGTAGCTCCTGTTCTATTAATAAATACAAAATGGATTTATTTATTTAACTTCTTAGGACAGATAAGACATAGGAAAGTGACCCCATTTTGAAGCTATAGTACAGACTATTACACATCTGATAAATTCTTGAGTGTAGGAGCTTATCTTAGCCGGCCACTTCTTGTAAAAATAAATAGATGCAGTGAAGTGTGCACATTTATGTTGTTACTAAATTGATGTGCTAGTTTTTAAGACTATTGGTGGAGATCCATTAATGTTTATTTTCTTGTCAGAAACCCACACACCATTAAGAAGCAGCTGCTCATTTTGTTTTGGAGTGGATTTTTCGTTTTGACCGTCTTTTAGTTTTGGGGCTTTTTTTTTTTTTTTTTTTAATTGCAGAAGCATGCAGATTTCTCCTATTATCTAAAACTCATCTGAAACTGTCTTGCACTCTGAAAGCTGTAGTCCAAGGTCACATTTTTCATCAATGAAAGCAAAGTCTGTTTTGGAAATCATAATCTCCCCAGGTCACCTAGATCAAATTAAGGTAGCAATTATCAACAGTCCAACCAGAAAGCTAAAATCTGCCACCAATTGTTAAGCATTCTATTGAGTCACATAGTAGCTATCAGTTTTCTCCCCCAAATGCCACAGGCTATAAAATTCTAAGCAGTTTTCTCAAAGGCTCCACCAGTTATCAGTGTCTGTCATCTGCGGACTGAATTGCTATGATGTACCTTCTGCAGAGCCGCAGACCACTTAGATTGGCTATAAACACATTCTAAATTAAATGTCTGTTAATGAGAAATCTATCTGTCTGCTCTTTTGCCAGCACCTATCAGCTTGCTAGAAAGGCATATTCCTGCTTGTTTTCCAGCATCAGCACCCACTTTTTTTTTCTTTAAACTAGTTTTCTGAAATTGTTTCAGAATTCATTTCCAGGAGCAACACAAGCTTAAATATAAGAAATGGAAGAGATTATTTATGTTGTCTGCTCCCTGCTCTATATACATCGGTATAACCAGCAATGAACATGTAGCCTACTCTCAGATCTGTATAGGGAGAACTGGGACTAAAGTAGCATCAGCAGATGAATGAATTCATCCCACTGCTTGCCCCAAAATAATCCAAAAAAGCACATACTTGGACAACAACAGAAATGTGTTTACAAAACCCTTCTAAATTACTTGTGTAACAAACTTTCATCAAGCAACTAACAAAAAAAACCCACCAAACACCATATTTAGAGCAGCACGCTATCGCCCAGGATTTCCTTTGTTCATGACACAAGCTCCTTCACTGAGGCCCTGTTATATCCCTCCCTTTTACCCAATTACATTACGATACCTGTGGCAGGCATCGTAATGTACCAATACCTGTACCAAATTGTAATGGCTATGCAGAGATTAAGGATTCAACCTACTGACTGTGCGCATATAAAGAGATGAAACTGAGGACCCATTTCTGTGACTCAACTTCACACATCCTCCAGCTGCTTAAGTTACTGCAAGACTCCAAGGGAGGCTGTTGGCTTCTATGCAGAACCGCAGACTGAGTTTAACACCAAGGGTTGTAATCCTCACCAGAGCCTCTACTGCTGCACTTTCCCTAACAGTCCTAATAAAAAATCATTTGCAAGAAATATTTTCATGAGGCAAGCTGTGATAGACAGTCTTTGAAGGTAAGCAGTGCTACCCAATATAAGTTAGCAGTCTATGTAACTGGTTCATGAGAATTAGCAAGAAGATTTCTAAAAATTAAGGTCTAAATTGCCTGCTAATGAGATTTTCTTTTAAGGAATCTGGACATGTTATTTTATTTCTAGACATAACTTTATAGTGCAGATACCATCTAGTTCAATGTCTCAGTACAGTTTTCAAGAGTCTTCCCAAATGAAGGTTTCACTGGAGAGGGGGAAAGAATGGCTATTAGCATGTTTCTAACTTAGCTTATGTCTTTTTCTGATCTAGTGATACACATTCATGACATGCCTGATTCAGAGTTTTCCTTATGAGGAATGACAGCTGAGAATTCAGTTTTGAGGTTACAAAGACATTTACAAGTGGAAGTGTCAGAGCAGGTTAAGCTAAGGCAAAGTCAGATAAAGGATTTTTACTATAGGGTAAGAAAAAGTTTTAAAAGTTTGTAGTGTTTTGGGAAAGTTTGAATCAAGTAACATTCTGAAAATCAAAGGTCCACAAAAGTTAATTCAAACAAATAGAAAATTACATAAGTGTATTAAGCATCAACTACTCCTGTACAATGAACAACAAAATCCTCAAGTCTTTCAAATGCTCTCTGCAAAGTATTTTTTAATCAGTTAATTTAAAGACAGTCTCAACATATGTAACCTGCAACACCTGAACGTTTAGCAGTGCTCTACGGAGAGATTTGTTTATTGCAAAGCAATGCAAAGGTAATAGAAAAAAAATATTTTCCTACCAGAGACTTTTTTTTTTTTTTTTTTTTTTTTTACAAAGGCAGCTGCAAGCTTAATGAGATGTAATTTCTGATACTAACAAATTTTTTTTTTTTTGCTGAGAGTACATTGTTTCAGCTGCTGTCAACAAGTCAACTCAGCACTACTGTGGTATCATTTGTGCCTTCTCAAGTAAATGACTATTATGCTGCTGCAAAGAATTATGTTCAATCTGAACATACACAACCTTGGGAAGTCCTTTACTTAGACCTGACCAGAGAGAAAGAGTGCACATGCATGCAATTTAATGCACTGAAGTGGGACTTCCAGAGAAGGGTAAAACAGGCTGCCAAGAGCAGTACCGATCGCGTGCCCTGCCTTTGCCTTGAACCTAACTGCAGTGTAAGTATTTCACAATATAAGTATTTTGAAGCTGAAATGCACACAGCTTCTCTCCTCTGAAAGGAGGAGTCTGCCAAGGCAAGAGTCACCACATCTACAATGAAAGCTGAATGAGTAAACATCACAGAAGTACATTAAATAATTTCTCACCCCAAACACTGATAACAACAGCATGAGAACTTAGAGTCACTTCACAGATGGGAAATAGGTAATTGGAAATGGTTCTCACAGATTTCAAGACAACAAATTCAGGAACTATGCTCTGGAATGAAGAGGAGGATAGAATTGGGAAGATAAGAAAAAAATATCAAAGAACTGAAAAAAACTATAGAAAACCATATCCATCATGGATAAAAAGTCCTGGATTATCCTTCCTCTCTCTAGCTCTGTTCAGCCCTATAATGGCACCCCAAAAAGATGAGGAATGGTGTAGATGAGATATGTGGTGGTTGTTACTGATGTATAACAGCCTTTAACTTGGCTGTTCATTAAAATCACTGTACATTTTCAATAAATTGGGGCTTTAAGCCCTTTTTAACTCACAAGTTATAGAAGAACCAAAATAACGACATTTCCACATGCTTACAAGTGGTACTTCAAGCAGTTTGGGATTAAATTCTTTTCACTCCAGACCTCACAAAAATTATACAGCTTGCCATCTACCTACAAGAAGGGGTCCTTTGCTGTCCAAGCTTTACAACGTTATCATAAAATACTACCAAATAAAAAGATTCCTGGAAAAAGGCATGAAATGTATTGTAACTTTAGACTTCTATATACACTTTCTTCATATCCATTCAGCAGAGAAATAGATCTGCAGTGGATATGAGGTGAAGCTATCTATCTGTTCTGCCCACCTCAAAGTAAGCCAAAACCATGCTTTGATTTTGAATCAGAAATGTGCCGAAGAGTCAGGGAAAAAAAAAAGTCTTTTCTTGTGCTATGCTCCCATCATTACTATTATTAAATTAGCCATAATAACTAGATGGGCTTTTGATTTTTTAAGACCAGTAAGAGTGTATGTCTGTTCAAAAAAAAAAAAAATCAATTATCTCAAACTACAAGGTGCAGGTTAAAGTAACATTATATGAAGTTGCTCGGAAGGCAAAGTGACTGATGAGTGCCATACTTTTAACTCACAATGCAGAACAAAACTTGGATGTACAATAATACCTTATTTTGACAGTTGCTATTCAAAAAGAGTGACTGGTATCTGGCTAAATAAACCTAATAATGTGTATACAAAGACGGATCTCATCACCGTGGGATTTAAAATATTAACTCACCTTCTACATCTGAATTCCTACATGTAAATAAGCATTGCTTTGCACTTCATTTTTCTGTATGCATTGCTTTGCATACATGTCTTACACGCTGTTAATGGCCACAACAAATTACTGATTTTTTTTCCCCAGGTTAGTGTCAAAACTACTTTTTTTTTTTCTTCACTTATTACACAGAATGTTATTTGTTTATGAAATGTGACTCAAGAGTAACAGGCGTAAGACCAGAAATTCCAAACAAGGAATGGGACACAACAGTGCTGGTTATTTTATGCCTTAAGAAGATTCAGTAGAAAAAAAAGGGCTGAAGATGCAAAGTGAATGCGGATTATATGCATAAAAATTCATAATGTCAATGTAGTATAAATGTGCTTGATAACAAACAATAAAACACTACACAGAAACTTCATTTATTACAACATGAATCTTATGATAAGCAAGAAGGTAACAAAAAATACTAAAATCTTTATCTTTCAAATGTACTCCAATCAAAAAAAGAGACAGACACTTCCTATGCTGATTGAAAATTCTATTGCTATATGGTTCAAAAAAACATGAACAGTGAGGGAAAATCGTCTAACTCCCTCCTAAACATCAGTTTGACTGTTACTGCAGTCTCACACTTCTGAAGGACATCGGTGGCTAGCCAAGAGGTAAGAGTGGGTAGAGGTGACTTATTGTCCAGATGCGAAATCTGCAAGGCCATTAATATTTTTAGAAGTAAGACAAGATTGGGAGGATGAAATTTAACTTCAAAAGGTCTGACCTAAAAGGAAAAATCTGACCTGTAAATACAAGCTGGTTTTGGCAGATTATTAAAGCCTACGTCAAATTGTACAATCAGATCAGGCCTCCTGAAATACTGGCCTGCGCTCAACTTCATAAATTTTCACCTGCACTCAGCCTGATCATTTCAGGTTGACTGAAGGATGAAGAAGAGTATCTGGCCTTGTTCTGAAGAGATGAGGAGATTAAGATTTCTAGCAACACACAACCAACTGTCAGTTTTTGTACTCCCAGATAGAATAAACTATATCTATGCAGCACAGAATAGCACTGGGAATAGGAATGAGAAATAAGAGCACAGATAATGACAGTTGATCCTGAATCACAAGAGAACAGCCTGATCCAGTTTTTAAAGGTATCTCAACCATTCTGTTTTCTATTCATTGTGTATTTGATGAACAGAAGGAGGGCTGTATTTTACGGTGCTGAAGTGTAGAAACTTTTGTCTTAATTACGAATAAGAAAACAATTCTTCTGTTAGACAAATCAAATTTCAGAACTTGGATCTATGTTATCAAAGCATGGTTTGTCCATTTTCCTTTGTAACCCACTCATAATTCTTCCAGTGTTGTAAGCAATTTAGTGATGGACAAATACATTGTCAATGGGGTTATTTTATGAGAGCAACTCAATTATCCAGAAATTATTTTTCAGATGTGAAAGTAGGTAACTGCATGAATTTATTCCAATTTCCCCTCAGTCAAGATCAGACAGATGGCACAGCCTAATTATACCTGGACTATTGCACTTTAGACAATTAATTTAAAAGCCATTTTGAAAGCAAGAAGCAACAAAATTCAGCCAAAATATCCATTAAAAAAAAAACTTCAGGGCAGCCAGCTATGATTCAGTACTTGACTAATCAATCATTTTGTAGTAGTAGAAATTTGGTGCATCCAATTTTGAGTTATTTTTGTAAATAGAACTGAAGTTCTAAATCATAGACAATTTTCCAGGCATCATTACTAATCCACAAGTTGGAACAATGAAAACAAACACAGGCATTGACCATTACTTTGAAGTGGTATCCCTGTTAATAATTTAATACTTAAAGACTGTTAAATGAAATAATGGACTTAAAACAGAAATCTGACTGTCTCTTTCACAGCACTCTGTATAAATGAATTTTCATTCTTTTCTCCTGTTACTTGAAAGAAGGCTCTACAAGGAGGCCTAAAACTGTGAACAACAGACCCTACAGCACACCACAATATTCTATAAATTCATAGATTTTCATAAAGTAACTGATTCCTGTAACTTTCAAGCATTGAAGACATCTTCCTATATTATAAGAAATGTCTAATATGAAAAAAGATATTTCTTTACTCAGACATTTTTTTACCAGGCAAACGTGAACATTATATATAACTGGCAGCAAATCAGTGTAACAAACAGGAAAAATAATTCATTTATGTAATGAAGTATTACTGCTACTGGAGCAGCCATTAGATTTCAAACAATAAACAATCAGGTACTCTGAAAAGAGAAAATGTTGATCAAGGCCCTGTTAACACATGCTGAAGAGGAAGGCTCCTGTTTAGCATGTGTTAACAATATCCCACTCGCTCAACTGTGGGACAATAATGAATCTGATAATATACACATCAAACTAAAGCTAAATTAGAGATACATTCAACAGAAAAGCACTAACTTGATTTTTAAGCACCTGTCCAACTGGAACGAGCATATGTCAACCAAGTGTCTACACTATCTACCTCTGGCTGACATCCACCAATCGCAGAAAATGTTCTTCCAACTCTTTCTACTTTTTCAAAAGCTGATCTGGTAAGAAGTTGAAAGTGCAGTAGACCTGGCAGTTCCTCACATTGATAAACGTGAGGAAATGGAAACTACAACAGAGACATAAGGGGAGCACGTTGGCCAAATGTTATGTTACGTGCCACACCTACCTGCAGCTCCTTTACGACCCGTTTGATGAGGTGATTGCCAAGTTCTACACCTTGCAGTCCTTGCTGAGCCAAACTGATTGAGTAGAAAATTGCTGTTGTGATTTTGTCTGCATCTTCTGTTTCTAATGATTCCACGTCTTTTACTATGGACTGGGAAATGAAAATGAAAACAAAAAATTAGTTGTAGTTATTACTCTAATTATAGTGAGGGGACCTCTCTTTTAACTTTCAAATGCATTAACACATTTTCCCGCTGTTTAATTCATTATTCTCTGTGAAAAACAACAAAAATCTAATCAAAAAGTATTAAGAAGAGCTACTTATCCATTAGGAAGTGCAGGAAATAACTGTAATGGGGTTTAAAATTTTCAGAAGCAATTGTAACTGCTTTGAAGTTTTAATCTCATTTACTGTCATTTCTTAATTTCTTATCTTATTCTTCTTGCGATTGAAGAAAGCTCCAAAATTTTCTGAGTACCCCTGTCATTTTTAAAAGGAAAACCAACTCTCTCAACTCTTTAAAAAAATGAAACAAACCCAAGGCATACATTGTAATTTGAGCACTTTGCTGCGTACTGAATATATCAGTGACTGTACCTGGATGCTGCTGGAGATATCACTGGTTAAAGCAACATGCAAGATTATCAGTGGTTCTCCTGGGATTGCACAGTGAGAAAAAAAGTAGCATCTTCTATACGGCCCAACTCGGCGCTTCAAATCAACCCAGTTTCTAACAGGATGCACAGCTTCAGAACTCAATGAGGGAAAAGAAAAAAAAGTGTTTTTTTGTTTTGTTCTTTTTCATTTACAAACGTCCGCTGCCAATCCTACAAGCTCAGTACTTTTCCCCACTGATATCAGCAACACAATTCTCAAACCAAAAAAGGAGAATCAGGCTGCAATTCAAAAAAGTATAATCCATCACCAAACTGTGACAAAGTCAACTGTAAAAGCCTACTGCATACCAAGGCTTTCTACCTCTCTCAGGGATATGCTCATTATGAAATTTCATTTGCACCTTCTATTTGGTGTAGAATACCTGATTCAGATGACTAAGTCATTGAGTAAGTCTGAACACACTTCTGACGAATTAGCTTTCCCAAACTACAAAGGAGAGATATGATCATCCTTGTAGAATACTTCAAAATTTTCACAAAAAAGGTGAGAAAAGGATTTCCACTAGCAACACTGTCTAGCATACAACTTTAAAAGTTCAGCCTGATGCATATCTTAGTGCATTTCTGCTCTTCTACTTCAACCTACTCTAAAATGTATTCATCACTAATATACCACCCATATAGTGTCACTTGCTTTTAAAAGTATTCAGATATTACTCCAGGGTGTTTTGTAAATTGTTATTTTGAATATTTATGTAGTGTACTGGGCAGATACAGGAATGCAACATCTTTTACTTCAATAGGTTTTAGTAAGCTAGCCAAATGCTTTAATATATCTTGACAAACAATATATACACCTAGATGAAATTAAATTTCTACTAGCAATCCCACAGCCACACCTTCAAACAATCATTCAAAAAATTCTTTTCTCCACGATATTTGAAAGTCTAGTATGTTTGCCAAAATACCCAGAAGATTAAGTGACATATTACAAATTCTTTTTATTTGGAAAAAATTAGCTTGCATAAGACCTATTTTCTTTGCCTCATCAACATCTTAGTCACATATTTCCACAAGTTTCTTTAGGGATTTTTTTTTCTTTAAGATTTTAATATGACAAAATGCCATACAATTTAAATTTTATTCAATCATCTCCAACTTCATCACTACAATTTTGAGTATTAGACAGAAGGTCAAGAATAAATGCTGTAGATCTGCTTTGGCAGGGGGGTTGGATCCAATGATCTTGAGGTCCCTTCCAACCCCTACAATTCTGTGATCCTGTGTGAATGCTTATTAAAATAATAAACATAATGGTCTTCACATAGAGTTTACAATCAGTTCTGCACACCTCACCAGTTCCAACCAGGAAACCAACTCTGGGAGTGTGGTAGAGAGGGTAACCGAGAAGGATGAAAGGAAATTCATTTACTAGAAATGACAGCTGTCTACACATGCAGCATGTCTGCTGAAAGATTGTAGTGTGGGACAATAGATCCCCTTCACTGTTTAATTCAATCTTTCTAAGTGTGCTCTTAAGTGCATTAAATGCAACTACTCCTTAATTATTCTTTGCCTATGGCAAAGTATTGAAGAAGCAGTTATCTTGAAAATAGTGGATCTCTACAGTTAGATGCATTTCATCACCACTTCACTCACGACCCTTAGGAACCTTTAGCACTTACTCGCTAATTTTCTGGAGCACTTCACAAGGTGATTGCCATGTGACCCGTTCCAAATTTAGGAATCCTGTTGAAAACCACTCTGAAAGCATGTTCTTCAGAACACCACTCATTTCCTGCACACAGAAGAAAGATGGACATATTTGCTAAGTAAGCTAGGTATAGCATACAAATGCAAATAAAAACAACCTTAATTACTTCAAACTACATCTTTGGGAAGTTCAAGGAAAACAACAATGCATCTATTTGATGAAAGGCCTAACAGCTCAGCTTTTCTCACACAGGACTAAAACAATGACTGTTTACAGACAGAATGAATTTAACATCGATAGTAAACTGCAGATAGGAAAATGGAAGATAACACAAAACAACATAGATAAAAAGCAATCAATAAACGCAAGTGTTTGAGTAGTCTTGACGATAAAGCAGCAGTTGCACCGGTGCTCAGATGCATTAGTTTAAATATTATGCAACAAGTTTTAGGAAATTAGATGAAAATACGGATTTTAAATTCAAGAAATTTTTCTACCTGTGAATCTCTTCCGAGTATTCAAGTAGCTCATGCCGTAGGAAGATTACTGCACTAAATCCAACAGTACTGCAGCTGCACGTGCCCGCCCACTCACGATAATGAAACAGAAAAATGCATACCTCTGACAATGATGTAGCTAAAACCATAGGCTTTACGGAATTTTTTACATCTATATAAATGTGAAAAATTTTGAGGAAGAAAAGCAAAAGGAGCAAAAAAAAAAAAAAAAAAAGACTACAGAACTCAGAAATCACAACAGACTTGAAACAGTGTGATACTGAATTAAAGCCAACTCTAATACCAAATACTTTCAAAAGCATTCATCATCATAATGAATTTTATATTCTCTACTAATTTCCTACTGCCTACATTATTAAAGACTTTCTGTCTAAAATTCTTTATTTGAGTTTAGAAAGTATTCTTGAACTCAGCACAGCATGAATATTCCTTAGAGAGATTCTAAAAGCTTGTTTTTCCTTTATTTTTGCTTTGCATATAGGACACAGTGTGATACCAGCACGACCTTACCAGCAGCCTGAGCAGAACTGTAGGCTTACCTGAAACTAACTTAATAAATTAATTCTTTGTTGGTCTTGCTCAGGAGAGCTGTCTTTAAGTTATGTAATAGACTAGCTAGATGTGCCGAAAGTCTTCTGTCAAACTCTACTTCCACCTGTGCTTGTATCACAAGGCAACATATGCTAATAAATGAATAAAAAAGTTAATAAAAAAAAAGCTTTCCTTGCTTTTCTTTTGAAAGCTCTGAAGGCTTTCAAAAATAACCGTAAATCATATTAGTCAAATATCCCTTGGTGTAGTGACCACCTCCACATATTTCAGGATTATTGGTGGTCTTTTTGTTTAGTTTGCTTTTTTTTTGGTCAGGACACAATGTAAGCCAGAAAAAAATGAGCTACAGTTGTAGGAACTGGGGTCAAACCATCAGATTCCTGTGGCTCTCCCATCATCCATCTGTTTTTTGGAGAAGCAGCGCCACTTCCAGCTGCAGGCTAGCAGCTAGGAGGGAAAGCTGCTGATGGCTGCGCTCCCACCAGTCAGTTTGAACGCACTGCTCCGCATCTACTGGCACTACCACGGCTCAGATGGCAATGAGTGGCTTGGGAGGAGGCCAGTTATACTACGGGGAGACTGGTACAAGTGGAAAAGGCAGAAATCTGATGCATTTTGCCTCTTTGAAGCGGGTACAGGTTTAGCAAGTGCACTCCACATGATGGACATAATGTTGCCCAGCTGAACTAAAAGTTGCTTTCCAAGATGCAGAACGTATTATTGAGCTGCTTTAGGTTCAAGGTAATGCTGGTATAAAAGCCATGCAACTGTAACAAAGAAAGTGAAGCAGATGTGCTTTTGGTAATGATTTTGGCAGACAGGAGTATTGTTTATGGGCAATTGTAGCTCAATTCAAATAATCTGTCACTTGTAAATAATAATGTTTCATACAATAACAGGGCTGCACGCAGGCCAAAGAATTGTGCATACTGACAAAAATTCTTTGCGTAGAGAAACAACATACTCTGCAGGATCCAAAACTCAGTTTAATTCAAGTCATTTTGAGCAAAATACCGAGTTGTGTTTAACATTATAACATAGACTAAGTCACTGAAAGGTTCAATTCAAATAGCATTCTCAAGAAAGGTTCTGCCTTTCCATAAATGTAGTTGTAAATAAATTATTTTAATTTCAGAGGAATTTCTAGCCATAAGATTATTGGCACAGTTTCATTAAAAAAAAAAATAAAAATCACACATTTATTATTTAGCAGCTCAATTTTGAATGTGAGCAACAAGACATTAGTATTAAAAATTACCAGCTATACTTTGGTTTCTAATAGCTGTGTATAATAAATTGTGATTTTGCTACAGGGCAGCAAAACACAGACTTCCTGATCTTCACATCAGGTCCCTATTTATTGGGGAACAGATGGGAAAATTTATGAAAAAGTTATTTTTTTTTTAATTAAGAAAACCTGCCTCTGATGAGGAAACTATTACTTCCATTTCCCTCTCTAACTACCAAAACAAAATATCCCTTACAATAAAAATTCATATTCACATATGAACAAATAAATGCAATATGAAGCAGTAGGAACAAGCGCTCCATGCAGATCGGAAAGACTGCTCAGTTACCATCAGTAGCTGGTCAGCTGTCTCACGTTTTATATTGCTTGATATCTTAATCTTTTATTATTATTTTAATTTTTCCCCTTTTGGGCATCATTTTTGCTCAATTACACAATGATTAAAGTGTACACAAGCATTTTCAAGTGACTTTATTACCTGTATACGTTATTTACTGTACTCTACTGAATATTAATGCTTTATCAACTAATATCTAACAGCCCAAGCTGTTTCTGCATTGATATGCTTTGAGGAAATACAGAAATGTTTTACATTCACACCACAGTAGTGGGTAATCCTTGTTTTAATAGTTTTTTACTTTGTGGTTTGAAAGGCCTAAGACCATCTAAGAAATATTTTAGACTGGGCAAAACCAAAATCCCACTAGGCCATATAACACATTCTATAATTTCCATCCAGCATCATGGAGATTCATTTAATTTTATTTCCACATTTTGTTTTCAATGCAGATACAAACACACAAATTATAGAACTGTTACTGCAACATTGCCTTTAAGTATGCTAGAATTTAAATCAAATCCACAGTAACTGAAAGGCTAGAGATGCCTTTTGATAGGTAAATACCAAACACTTTGTTTTCTTCCAATGGAAAAACTTTTAAATTTTGGTTGTTTCTCTAGATAAGGGCTGCTTAGATCTTTAAAGGAAACTGCTTCAATATTCAGAGTGAACATTGCTGCCCTTGTCAAGGAGAATAGTTATTTCAAGTCAATACAACTGTATGAAATACATACATCTTTTTGTGGATGTACCTAGGTAAAACACCTATTGCCACAAATATCTCCTCTCCCCAGATAGTCATGTACAGCTTACGTACCAAAAAACTTGCCCTTAAAGTCCAATTTCTCCACAAATATTTAAAACCATTTTCCCTGATTATATGTAGTGTTCAAACCTTTGAGACACTTAAGAAAAAATAATAATTCAAGAAAATACATAGCTTTAGATCCTTGTATTTATGAGTGGCTGCTATGAAGGGAAAAAAAAAAATCAAAACAATTATGGCACTTCTTCCGTTTTTCTAGTAGACAAACATGAGAACCACAGTATTGAAAATACATTTTAACTACTGCTTAATTATGGAACCAGGCTTATTTATAAAAATTATATTTCCATTATTTCTTGCCAGCAACTTGAACTTTCAGCTGACTTTTTCCTAAATAATATAGAAAGATGAAGAAAATTCTAAATGCGATAGATCACTGTTTGCTACCAAGAATGTTGTTATGAATTCTTCACCAGGGCATATATTTCAAATGCCAAAACTGAGAAAGCAAGCAAAATATAAAAAACACCTCTCAGTAGGAAAGAGCTGGGGCAGAAAAAGAAGTAATGTAGCTGGGAGCGTTCTGCACTGCAATATGGAGTGCTACACTCAAACAAGAGGGTTTCAGCAAACTTCATGCAGAGCATAGTAAGGACGAGTCATCAGAAAATTAACTTGGGTATCAAGACACCAGAAAACACGCCCAGCCTTTGGTGGAAGGAAGGTTAAGAGATGAAAAGAACAAGAAAAAGGGAAAAATTTCGACCAGCAGCATGAAAAAGAATTGTGGCCAGCTACACTGTAATTTAACTTTTCAAACAGCACCTCCTGACACTACTGGTTTTTGGAAATGGTCATTGTAACATTATCCATAAGGCCTATGATAGTATCAACGGAGCCATACGCTTAACAGAAAAGGAAACCCACCTCTGGGACACGTCATGATTTTTTTTCCCCTTTCAATGTATCTTCTACATATTTTTGGTGGACTCCTTAGAAAAGAGGCTGCACAGCTTCAAAAATACAGTTTTCTGCTAATTTTTGCTATCTGATTATTAACAACTCATCACCTTTTAAACATCCACAGAAAGACACTGTCATAACAACTTGTCACTGGAAGTACCAATAATTTTCTCTGTCTTGCTCTAGTTGACAGTTTTGCCTTGTAATAATGAACTTAAACATGAACTGAACCCTGCTTACAGCACGTGCCTTTTCTTTGCACAGCCTGCCATTTTAAGCATTTCCAACGCATTGTTCAGAGTTTATATTAAGGATCTATGGAGGTCTTCCAGTAAGGCAGTCACCATTCTTCTCCATTTCTTATAAATGAGCCTTTCTAACCCAATTTGCTTTACACTGGATCCTGACAGATATGACACTCACAGAATTTTTCTATGACTTCTGATTTAATGGACACTCTTAATACAGTTCAGTGACCTCAGTGCTTTGAGGCTTTCACAACTCTAATAATGAGACGCAATTTGGAGAGCAGAGCAGCAATGCACATATCACACACTACATAAAATCAGAGTAAGTTAAGCAAATGTATTTCTTCGATTAAGTTTAGTTGATGTTTAAGGTAAAGAATGATTTATGAAACAGGCAACTGAAAGCTTTATGAAGATGTCTATACACAGGAGTAAAAAGACGACTAAAAGACAACACTAGACTAGAAGACAACACTGCCCTAATTTGCAGAGCTTCATCTATTTTGTTAATGATTCAAGAACAATGACATTAATGGAGAAAAAATCGTCAGGTATTTTGCATCTTCTTGGTCTAAAAGTATATTTTAAGAAATTTAGATTGATGAGAGTTCATCACATGTAGTGATGATACTGCAGGATTTACTACCCATCCCCAATTCCAGAGCTTCTCTGTAATTTTTTTTCATCTCTTTCTTGTACTTAGGGAATCCAGTCAAGAGCCGCTCTAAAACTGTCCACTAAAAGATCACAAGATACATCTTGTATCATGAGAACCCTTCTCTACTCAAGACTTAAACGTTTTATTAAATAGAAAAAAAAACAACAATCCCCACTTCAAAAATGGCCTGAATATTGTGCCGTATCGATTTCTCTATTCTTGACATTTAACCTCAGAACAGGTAATACAGTAACTCACACCTACATCTTGAGATGTCTACATAAATACGCACGCCCTCACACAACTTCTTGATAACCCTCTTGAGCTGACCACCTGCCAGTAAGCAGCTCCATCACAGAGACGGTCAGAACTTCCCGCGGGCTGGGAAGTAACCTCTAGTAGCCTTAATAGCCTCTAGTTATTCCGATGGTTGCTTGTAATAGAAGCAAGTAGATTTTAAAGGCCGAGCAAGACATTCAATTCAGAAGCAAGTCCTAACTTTTCCCAGACAACCTAGCAAGAAGAGCTGAGTTAACACATAGCTTCACATCTGGGTTTTCACAGAAAACAAATTAGACTAACACAAATGAAACTCCAAACTGAAAAGAAGCAGAATCTGGAGTAAATTCTCATAGCCAAAAGAGTCGCAAACAAACAAACAAACAGGCACACCAATTCTAGCTTAAGCTTTCCTGGCTACACGTTACTTACCGCCACCTCTCACTTTAGCCTACATTACATTTGAAAAACAAATCTTACCAACAAGTGCAAAAAGAGACTGCAAGAACAGATTTAGTGAACTATGCACGCTCATACATGTATGACAACACCAAACCGTTCAAAAATGTTTTGAGAAGAACCCTTTTATTGAAGCTTCGGTTTTGCAGACAACGTTCTCCTACTTTCAAATGTGTTTAGCTTGTTTCTGACATAACGTATTATTTGCTGCACAGGCGTTCATATGTTTTACGCATTTCTATTTTGCTAATTTTGCAAATTCAGTCTGGTTTTACCAAGTTTTAGTCAGTACATGTGGCCAACTCATTGTCTTTCTTCCAGAGAGAATCTTCATTGCCTTCATGACGTCCTGTCACTGCCTGGCACCGCTGGCTGCTACGTTGCTCCTTCTTCCATGCTCACAATACCTTGCTGCACCATATAATCATGGCGGATGTTCCACCTCACCCATTTTCTACACAGTGCTGAACAGAGCCATGATACAACTCCTTTCTCCTGTTGATATCCTTCAACATTAGTGCGGCTCAGCTGCTATGTCACTTGCGGCCCTATACTGGGCTCAGAAGTCACCTCACTTCTGCGGTGTCTGGTGCAGCATGACACTGCCTGGCAGTTTTAACATCAGCCACACTGTGTCATGCTGTGGCAGCCTGGCCTTTCCTCCAGTGCCCTAATGCTAGCCCACAGGAGCTCACAGCCAGGTTCCCACTGGAGAGGCCGTTACTTCACACCACCAGCCGCTCCCTTCCTTCCAGGCTGAGCTGTGTGAGCAAATCCAGCTCCTGCTGGTGCCATGGCTTGCGGGAAGGAGCTTTGCTCTGTTACACAGTGAACTGGGATCACAGGACTCCCCACGCCACATCCCCTCAAGCCTTCCCCCGACTCATTTTGGGGAACCCCGGCCCTGCCCTCACCTTGACGTGAGGCCCATCCACCGCCTTCGCCGCCAGCCCCTCCACCAGGTCGCCCCTCAGCTCCACCAGGAAGCGCAGCCCGCCCTCCAGGCGCCCCAGGTGCTGGAAGAGCGCCCGGTAGCGGGGGGTGAGGTAATAACGGAGCCGGTCCTCGGCCTGCAGCAGGGCCCCCTGCTCCCTCTCCTGCTCCCGGGCCTGCAGCACCTTGGCGCTGAACTCCGCCACCCGGCCGTGATCGGCGCCGAAGTCGCGGGCCAGGCAGCCGAGCAGCTCGGCCCTGCGCGGCCCGGCCTCCAGCCCGCGGTAATACCGCACGAACTCGGCGCTGCGCCGCTCCGCCGGCGGCGGCGCCTTCTCCTTGGTCTCGTAAGGCGGTAGCAGCGGCACGGAGCGGCTCAGCAGCTCCTCCATGCTTGCGCCTCCACGCTCAGAGACGGAGCCCGCCGAGGACTGGCCCCGCCACGGCCCGGCCGCCCTCAAAACCCGTCGGAGGCTCCGCGGCACCGCCCAGGGCCCGAGGCGGGGTCCGAGGCGGCTCAGGCCGCGCCGCAGCCCGCGCATCGCCGCTCCCCGCACTGCCGCCGCCGGGGCCAGGCCGCGGCACCGCCCACGGAGCAGCGTCGGGCGCGCTGATTGGCTGGCGTCTCAGGCTCCGCCAATCAGAGGCGAGAAGGAGAAGGGCCGGAGAGTGTGGCAAGTGTGGAGGGGTGCTGCAGCCGCCATTTTGAGAGTGGCGCGCAGGCGAGTGGTGTTCCTCTTCGAGAGGTGTTCTGTGGCTCGCTGCGCAAAGCATTTCTCTCCCTCCTTTCTTCACTGAAAGGGTGGTGAGGCACTGGAACAGGTTGCCCAGAGGATGTGGCTGCCCCATCCCTGGAGGTGTTCGAGGCCAGGCTGGATATGGCCTTGGCCAACCTGAGCCACTGCCTGTGGCAGGGGCTTGGAGTCAGTGGATGTTTGAGGCCCCTTCCAACCCAAACCATTCTAGGATTCTATGATTCTACCCTTCACTGTACAGCCCAACGGTTCCTGTTCTGTTTTCACCTGTCGCTCCCATTTTCCTTGCACACAATGCTGTTTCCCCCACAGCTCCTCTGTACCCAGGGCATGAACTAATTGTGCTTTAGGCCAAGCTCCATGGTGAGCCAAAGGCACTGACAACAAAACTTTGGCAACATGGGTAAAGCTGATTTAAGACTGGCAACATCTAAAACAGCATGTCCCCATGGTCTTAAGGGAGTTAACCTGTTTGGGCTCCTGGAAGGCTGCCAAACTGAGCAGTGTGGGCACAAGGGTTATTTTGCAGTCCCAGGAAATCTGGGCCAGGCCGGATGACATTTTCAGTCTGAAATAAGTGCATGAGATTGCGCAAATTCAGTTTTGTAATTTAAGGATGTAGTCCTGAAAGCAGTGCGCTCTCTGGAACCTGTAAAAAAGCCTCCAGTGGTAAACCCAAAAGTCCTCTTGGGGAGGAGTGTGACAGGACTCTTTATGAATAAAGTTAAATGTATACACACTGCCTATGGGTTTTATACGTCCAGTTTTACAAAGATGTATTTGTTTCTGACATTCCATATGCTCTATCCTTATTACTGTGACATGCCCATTAATCCAAGAAAAACATGTAGGTCAGATTGTTGTCAGTGAGATGAGGACTGAGCAGCAGCTGTCCCCACTTTGGGAAACATAAAGATTCTTGATTCTCCACAGCTGAAGGAAGAATTGAAAACAGAATCAAGCCCTCTCTACCAGTGAACAGAGAAACATAAAAACAGCACCATTATTTGTGTGAAATATAATTAAAAATTTCTAGAATAATATTCTAGAGCTCACAAGGAAAAAAAAAAAAAGTGATGTCAGCAGTGTAGCACTGGGAAACTGAGGGTCATAAGATAAGCTTAGAAACCCTTAAGGGAGGGAAATATGACTCAGAAGGATTACAATATATGAAAAATACTTCTAAAAAAATCCAGAGGCAATGAATTACATTTCAGAAATTCCCTTAACAACTTTATAACTTCATTTTCAGTAAAAGTAAAAACACGCAGAAGTTGGCTGGTTACTCCTTCTGTTTCTCCTGTAAATGAAACAGGCTGTCAAAGACAGCTTCTCTCTATGTCAGATTCACACACTAATATTTTCCAAGAGAGAGGAATTCCGAGACTTTCACCAATTAACATGATGATATTTTTATGCACACTGTTTAGAAACATTGATGCTGCAGTACCCATTAGCTGGGCACAACTTTTTCCATTTGAAAAATAAAATAAAACATTATTAATCAATGTTCCATAATGAGAGGTGGAATTATTCTTATTTTATTTTATTTTATTTTATTTTATTTTATTTTATTTTATTTTATTTTATTTTATTTTATTTATTTATTTTACATCAGGGTGGCTAGAAGTTGAACATATTCTTCTGTGTGCTTGATAGTTATCTTTAAATGGCTTTGTTTGTCAGATACATGATCATATCATAAACCTCTTTACAAGCCGTGATGCAGATTTGGTTAACGTAACCCTAACATTTGTGCCAGAAGACTGCTTGTGCCTAGTTAGTCTTTCAGACTGTTCTTGGTAGTGCACATCTGCTTCTGAAAACAGTATTACAAAATGGTTACCTCTGTCTCGTCAGCCAGAAAACCTAAAGACGTACGCGCATAGGTAACTACAGGAAGACATGTCTCCTTAGTGTCTCAGGACCCTTGTGTATCTATGAGTAAAATAAATTAAATCAAAGCATTAAGGTATTTACAAAAATATAGGAAGCCTTACACGCCGATTCAGTTTCTGTGTGATTCAATGATTCCTAGAAACTTTAGGAAGCTCAACACAGATATGTTAATAAAGGGAGGGTGGTCGCAGAAGCTGAAGGCTTCCTTATAACCTCCCAAGATACAGCATTTCTTAGGATCTAGTCCAGTATTTCTGGCTTTTAAAAATCGTACACAGAAATTCATTTTGACATCCCTCACAGATTGGCCTTGGTTATCCTTGAAATAACATACTTCTCTTGTATAACCTACAGGCAGTTAAAAACTAGCTACCTAGTTGATTTACAAGAAAATACAGTATGATGTAAGATACAAGGCTTTGTGAGGTAATAGATTTCTTTTGAAATCTTCTATTACTTCTTTTGTTCCCTGGGGAAAACTATTATTGTTGTCAGCTGCTGCTTCAAAAATGAAAATAGGTCTCTTTCTGTTGGGACCTGAGGGCACTAAAGGAGATTAAGGGGCCTGACCAGCTTCACCTGGGGCTTCCTCTTGCCCCTTCCATGGGCCTTGGAGCCCCATTTTGATTCAGCCTGGAGCATTTCAGATCTTTTCTGAACTAAGTTGTAGGAGCGTAGGTCTCCAGTGCAGGCAGAGCCTTGTCTGTGCCTGGCCGCGGGCCTTACTGATCCTTATCGGCATCCCCGCTTCCTGGCCTGGCTTTGGACTGCCACCACGGGCTTACCTAGCGGTTACTGTCCTGTGTCTGACTCTGGTTGCTATTGCAAGGTCTGATTCTGACTCACACCCCTGGCTTTACTTTACACATTGGATTTACATGTTGATCTGGCCTCTCAGTTGAAGCAGGCTGCTAGCGAGGCCTGCCCTGCTCACCCCGCTCAGGAGTCGGGGCTGCTACTGGCCATAGCTCCTCAGCCTGTTGATCCAAGAACTTGCCTTCCTTGAAATAGCAAAGACTCTGCTAAACTTGGAAGACTTGGAAATTAATTTAAGATAACCTTAAAAAGTGAAGTATTTTCTTGGATTTGCTGAAAATATATATATATATTATTATCAGAAAGCTGGATATTGAAAGAGACTAATTATACTTTAGTAATTGTCACTTTTGTCTCCCAGCAAAATGAGAAGCATAAAAAAAGATGGTAAGTCAATCTGACTGTTGATTTTTTTTTCCCTCTTTTTAATCAGTTCAAATGTTAAGTAAAAATAAAGAAGATAGCCTGGATTCTTTGCTCAGTAATTTTTCTGTAATTAAGATAGACTGATTTATGTTGGATGTGAATACAGTCCTGTGGGTTTTAGTATTTGCACTTATATGTGTGCAAGTATATGTAAAATGGGAGTCTTAAATGAGGAGAAAACTGTGCTACTATTAAAAAGAATATCAAAACTTCCATTAACTTCAAAGGAAGAAGATGGAAAGAGGCATTTCCAATAAAGCCTGTGTTTATAACTGTTCATCCTAGAGAGATTTATAAAGCAATGTTACTCCACACCTGCCATAAGGGTATCACGACTTCTATTCTTACATGTAATCATCAGGCATATACACAATTTCTTTTTCTAAGCAGAGCTCTCAAATTAAAGTGTTTTTTTTTTTGTTTGTTTGTTTTTTTAAGTACCTACCAGAACATATTAAAAACATCGAACTATTTATTTTATTGAAAAACAGCCTTTTTCAGTTTGATATCAAGAAAAAAGCTGAGAGATGATAAAGGGCCTCTTCCCCTGTTTTTTCTTTCAGGGTTGGTGAGTTAGCAGTGCTTACAGTGTCATAACACAGTGGCAAGCTGCGTTGCAAGTTTTAAATGAGTTTGGTAATGGCTTTGGAAAGAGTTTGTAAAATGACTTTAAATGAGAGAATATCCTGTTTTGAAGATTTCATAAATCTCAAGAAGTATAATTGGAAAAAAAATGCTGCTCTAGTTACTTAGTAAAAAGCAGGATCTTTTCAGCTTTCATAGTTGGCCTTCAATTATTTAGGCCCTCCAGATAGGCAATTCTATATGGCAATTCTGAGGCTTGTTTTGTTACAACTCCCAGAGCTCTCTGTTTAAAATTAGATAGCAATGTTCAATTGCCAGAGCTGTAGCCGGTGTTTAGCTTTAATCTTAATTTTAGATAAATATGATATTGTTTTATAGAATTACTTGGCTTTAAACACAAGGCTTATACACAGAAGCAATAAATTAAATTCCACTGAACAATTTTGTTAGAGCTTCATTGGAAGGCTAGCTGGGTTCAGTGTTTTAATTCCTCATTCTTCAGATCCTCAAATACTTGTTTAATTTGCCTGCAGAGAGTAGTTCTCTAGGTAACAAAATGAATTGCTGAACAGGATAGGTGTCTGTCTTTAAGATCAGATCATTGTAATATTTGTTTCAAGTGATTAATCTTGCTGTTTTGAGCAGTCTTCTGAAATAATGGTTGAGAAGTTAGGGATTTTTTATTTTTTTTTTCCCACAAGTTCCTGAAAAATCAGAGCTTTCATGATTTAAAAAAAAATAATAAAAAATCTGGTCTTGCTAGTTCTACTAACTTTAAGAATATTTGTAACTGTCAGTAGGATGAATACATTTCTCACACTTAAATTTTACTTTTAAAAAAAAAAAAAAAAAAAAAAAGACGTTCTTGATTCTAAGAAGACTTTAAGATTTCAATCTATAGGTAAAAACAAATGTGATATTTTTATTTTCAGTCATGGGGATTAAGTTATGTTGGAAGTTGCTAATTTACAGATGAACACTTATTTGCTTCATTGTTTGATGCTTGATGCTTACAGAATTTGATAGCAAATAAAAATGGAATCTAGCAAGTGAGTTTGAGTACGTACTTCATCCTTGTTAGTCCAGAGTCTTTGCAATTAGTGTGGAAGTTGGCACATACAGACTTCAAGCTTTTTTTCTTTCTTCCCATTTATTCTGGCCTGATGAGAAACAGCAACAAAACTCCATCTTCTATTGATAATTAACTTCTGTTTTAGCATAAAAAATAGAAGACTGTGAGTACTTCCCACCCCCCCCCCGCCCTCTTGCAAATTGCCATTTCTTCTTTTTTTTTTTTTTTTTTGTCTTTTCCCAACTTTTGAGAAATCTTAGTTCATGATTCAGTTTTTAGATAGTACTTCTATTAGTATTTACACAGTTTGTTCAGTTCCTTGAACTTGAAGGTATCAAGAAGGAGAAGCTACATGTCTCAAACATGGAAATTACTTTGTATTTTATTCCCGTGTTCAGTCACAGCAGCTGGATAAGAAATGTAATGAAATATTTGGTACTCTTGGTGGGAGGACATACAGCTTTTCATCTGTCGTGACATGGTTTTAGATGTTGAGCTAAACTCAGGTGTCCTCTTAGTTTGTGAAGCAGTTTGGAATATGTGAATTTTCTAGTTTTCATTGCTTTCTTTTAATTCTCCATCATAAAAGACTAGATTAATAGCTCCATACAGCCCAATGAGACGGAGTGAGCTCTGTGGAGCTTAGAGCAAAACATGACCCGAAGCGCTGACAGTCAAAGCATTCTTACTATAGTAGAGGCTTGATTTCTTGTAACTGGATTATGTGCAAAGTGTTGCGTTGCCCATGAGTGACTTTGGCATTACCTTGGGATGACCAATCTCTCTCCCTCCCTCTCTCTGATTAGAGTGATTTCTGTGTTTTTTGTTTTTTGTTTTTTGTTTTTTTTCATCCCCTTCCAATTCTGCTTCAGGCAGAATTTTGCTCAGTTAAAGGATTAACTCGATCATATGAGAAGCAATTCAGGATGCAACATAGTTATCTACCCTGAAAATTTTGCTTCTGCAATTGGTACTTAATGCTGCGGCAATGAGTGTAAGCTGGCTGTTACAATCAAATGAAAACTTATGTGGTCTCTTCTTTGCTAAAAACATTCACTGGTTTTAACAGAATAAAGCAAATATTGGGAAACTAAGAGAAGTGGCAATCACACAACATTGTGCCCAATATTCAGAAAACAAAATGTTTTGAAATCTTTTGGTTATATACCGATGGCAATTAAAATAATGTTTTTATATTATTGTCTTCAGCAGACTTGACTTTATGTTGTTGGAAATAAGAAAGGAAAGCAATTTTTATTTTTGAAAGTTACCTATTGGAATAATTGTGGTCCTTGGACTCACTTCTCTTGTTCCGGTGTTTTGCTATGTGAAATAAGTACGGGGTCATATTTCATAAAGTTACCAGGAGACTAATCATATGTGTAATGCTAAAGGTGATACACTGAAGTGTTTACAGTGTTAGTTTGTGTATAAAACTGATAATACTGAATTTGCAAGGGTGTCAAAACTGATGATACCAGCGTATAAGTCTTTATCACCGACTCTAAATGTCTCTGAAAGATCAGTTCTTATTGAGGTCTCTCTGCCTTATTCCCTTGGTTAATGTATATATTATACTGACTCAGTGTGTGTGTATATATATATTCCCACGTGTGGAGATGGTGATGCTAATTTTTGTAATTTCTGTTGTTACCATGTATGTCCTACATACTGTTTGCTAACTTTCTTAAAGTTGCTACAACTGTAGAATGAACAAGAGAAAAAGATCTTCTCAGCCACTTAATCTGGCCTTTTTAAGTGGTGTATGCAAAGGAGCTCTCACTGGTGATATCACTGGTGAGCAGGAAATAGATATCGATTATCTTCTGTTCTGCTCATCTCACCAAGTTTCCAGAAAGGAATTAAATGCCTTCCTATCACCCAACTGGCAGTGGAGGAATCTTGGTGTCTGTAGCCATCATCGCCCAGCCAAACCTAGCTAGCAAATATTCTCCTTATGCCTTCAGATTACAGGGCAGCAGGTCAATGCTGTGTCTCATAGATGGTCGAAGGGGATTTCACTAAGCTCCGTAAGAGGCTGTGTAAAGAAACCAGTGATTGTTCAACTTTAGCAGCACTGGAGGTACAGCCCCATATGCTATGGCCCAGCAGGCACTGAGGTGGTTGTTGCTAGACATTGAAATATTTCTTGCTTAGTACGTTGTTTTTCCCTGCCAAGGATGGATTGTAGTCTATTTTATGTACTAATGAAAGGTATCTTGGAGATTAAGTGTTTTAGTGTACTTACTTCCAAGAGTTGTATGTCATTTTCTTGTCAGGCTCCAGCCTATTTTTCCCTCCCACAGAAGCCCACCACAGGAGTTCAGAAATGGTAGATGTCAGTGGTCTGTCCCTATTAGCTTTTGTGCTGCACAGTCACCAGAACTAAAGATCTGCACTCCATGTTTTGCAGTGGACAATATTTGGGTGCAGTTGTGCTGCAATGTAAGGCAAGGGGATGGTTTGGAAACATGAGAATGCCTTCAAGTGAAGGATGAACGTGTTGAATAATGAAGTGATTTTGAAACTGTAAGCTTGAGCAAGTATCTCACACCAGCAAACACTCGAATTTTGACTGAAACTGCTCATTGTGCTGTCATTAAAGAAGAAAAAGTGAAAAACAGACACTTCTATGTCAATCAGTCCAAATGCTAAGGATCAGATGTAATATGTACTCAATGCAGAGAGCTCCTTCAGAATTAAATTTTGGCTGTAGTCCTTGTTCCTAGGCCTGAATTTTTGAGCCTCGCTGCATGCAGCTGATGTCATTCATGTGCACCCATGAGATTTGCGAGCAGAGATTGAAATGTAAATGTCTGCGCCCAAGTTTAGGGAAGAGGGGAGTTTTCTGAATTTTATACTAATGTGTGTGAAAGTACTGTTATGCCGTTACTTAGGGATCTGAATGCAGCTGGGTCTAGTTCATAGTTTTCATTTAAACTTTTATTGATTACTGACCCCAAAGAAATTACCCACAAACTGGAGCATGAAAACGTGTGCCGTGCAGAGGTGTATTTCATTTAATGTGGTAGTAAATATAGTTATACAAGAGGGAGACGAATCTTAGGGAGACTTGTCTGATGCTGCAGATGGTTTTTGCAAATACTGCGGTGGCTGGTGAAATCTCTGAAGGATAGGAAAAAAAAGAGTCAAGGCCACAACCTCAATTTAAAGCATAACAAAATTAGAAATTGAAAGGATTTGGGAGAGAATGCTCCTCTTAGGAAGAAATTGCGATTTTGTGTCTCTTGATATGCCACTGTATTTCTGCCCTTGTAATTGAGTGTTGTACCAAGGATGTACTGTGTGTCTGGTCTCCCTTTTTACAGTGAGTGGAGATTGGGGCTGATAACTCTTCTGCACCTTAACTGCAAGGCCAAAGCCAGGATTTGGTGCAAAGATGTGCACCATCATGTGTGTGCAACAGAGCATGAGTTAATGCTGAATGCGTGCGTAATGAATTCACGGTAATACCATGTATTCAAAAGAGTTGAGTTAAAGAGTTGGATTAAATTTCAGATTATCAATTGTTTGTTATTTTTATAATTAATATTATTGTACTTTATTTTCAAAATACTTAATAAGCAAATGTCTATGCTGTAGACGGGTTTTAAGAGGAACAACTGAATTTGTCACCTACACGATACTCTGGATGGGATCAGAACATGGATAGGATCCATGTTAGCAAGCAGTTTATCTCTGGAATCGCTCGTGATCTTTGGAAGTGGCATTCAAAGTAATTATGTGAATCGAGAAGGAAAGGCTCAGTGTTGTGATTCTTTCATGGATATCTTCTTACTGCTTATTGGAAACATTTTTAAAATTCTTCTAGTTTGCGTTCTTTGACTGTGACTTCATCACCTGCAACTTAAAGTGCCTTTTATTCTGTGGTTAATGTATGTTCTTGTGGACTCTAAGGAAGACGTGTGTAAGAACACTCAAATTCATTTAATGTTGGGTTGTGTGTCATTGTACAAAGCGAATGTAGGTATCTTTTTTTAAAACTCTAGGGCTTGCTCTGTATACAAGACCTTGTCTACTGTTGTACTTACCTTGAATGGGTGTTTCTTATTGGAAATCCCCTTCCAATTTGATGTTTGTTGTTGTTAATATATATACTTGCATCCTAACAATATGTGACAGGATAGCGGACTGATAAAGCACGAATACCTCTGAATAAAGGAACTGTTCTGTCTTAGTAAATTTGTACTAAATATACATATTGAGAGAATGATTTCATACACTATTAGAGTATTTCCATGCACTAGCAGTTGATTCTGATGACAGTGTTTCAAATTTAATATTTTTAATGTATCAAGCATAATTCTCTTCCTGAAGCCTTGACAGTCATTCTTTTCAAATGAACTAAAGGTTTCTTCTTTGCTTTGTAATTATTCCACAGATTAATATGTTGTAAAAGGGCTCATTTCTATGCCTCAAATTAAGCTAGTTCTGTTTCAGCTTTTTCTTAATTACTTGTGTAAGTAAGAGTCATAAACCCATGGCAGAGAACAAATTAGAAAAAAAATAAAAAATAAAAGGCGGCGGAGAGAGGTGGTGGTAGCATCTATTTGGCTTCTTTAATGATAAATTACTTAAAACTCTTTCTGAAACAGCCCCTACAAAGGAAATATTAAGGAACTTAATAGCCTATATGTAGTTATGAAAAGAACATAAAGTTTTCAGGCAGTAGTCTCATCAGGGACCCAATTGTAAACAGTCTGGAGTGTACCCACTTAATTATGTGAAAACCTGGCATGGTGCTCTGGGGAAGAATTAAACAATGCTAAACCTGCATCCCACACTCAAGTGGAATATTTAATCAAGTCAAAAGCTTTGTTGTACCCTATAGCAAGCCAAGTTAAATCTAGGCTGTTAAATATTTTATTAGTGTTGATGTTCATTCTAGCCATATATCAGATCATGGTAACAACAACAGAAGTATTTCTCTCACTTAGTGTAGGGCTATGGTACGTAATTTTCATTGAAGCTTAGGATGGCTATTATGGAAAGTGGCCTCCAGAAAAGCTGCTTGAGCTAGGAAGTGGCCTGTGCTGAACTGTGTTAAGATCATCTGGATTCCATTCAGGAAAGAACAGTTCATAAATGTGTGCCATTCTAGGCCCCATCAAATATATTAATGGATAAAAAAAAAAAAAAAAAAAAAAAAAGAAAAAAAGGGAGTATTGTACTAGTCCACTGACATGGGCTATTTTTACTCAAGCCCAAGGACACCTTTAAGGAAGAGAAAAACTAAAAGAAAAATTGTATTTTTTTTTTTTCCTTCCAGCTCAAATAACCAAAAAAAATATAGGTTTCTTTGTATGATACCTTTGAAGCTGGTCATATCAAAATTATTTAAGCTTATATTTTAACCTTTTTTTAAACACTCAGTGCTTTGGCAAGCTAACTTTGACAAAAAGCAGGTTTGTCCTACAGTTTGGCAAATACCACGCATACCTCTATTAGCTATGAATTATTTGTTATGTGTTCAGCGTTTTATGATGCTTGCAGTGGAGGGGCACCATAAAAGCAGTTATACGCACATTGTGTCAGAAATACATTTCTCATAGGTTTTGAAACCTGGGACATTGTTTAGGGATTAATGCATGACTGTGTGCCATAAAGTAAAATGATAGCTGTCTTCTTCCTTAAATGTTCATTTCAAAATGTACTAAATTCAGCTTTAAATATTTCTAGACACTAATGATAATTACAAACCCACCATTGTCTTTGGCAGTTTAACACAGATAAGCTTTGAGTGGAAAATGAATAGCTTTTAGTAAAAATAATGTATAGGTCAAGCAGCACATAAGAGGCCACATGTTCTAGTAGTACATACACATTTCTAGTGATTTTTTTTTTTTTTTTTTTTGGAGGGTTTTATCCCATTGACACCCAGTAAATATAAATACTTCAGAAGTGCCAGTTAATTGAAAGTACAATGAAGTTATAGGTAGCTGAAAACAACACAGGCCTAAGGCCCAGCTTGGCCTTTTTCTATTTTCTGATTCTTGTTCATACAAGGCCAAAGTAGGTTTGGGCCTAGAATTCACACAGGCATTATTCTTGTGTCCACAGTCATTTAATTTATTAAAATAGAATTCAGTTTTCCTTCTGAAGAGGGAAATCAATAATGTTTTATTATCCTGTCACTTGATGCCTCTAGAAACCACCTTCTTGCTCCAATGTTCTGCAGTAATGAAGCCTCCAGTGTTGCTCCTTCACATGCTTGTAAGCTTTTTGAACCTAAAATGACCTCTTGTTTATTATGTTCTACAGAATAAGAGCAAATACGGGGAGGGGGAAAGATTCATTACCTCGTCTGGATAATTATGAATGCCATATTAAATATTCCTCTGACTTTTCTCCCTTCAGAGGTGAAATGGTTCCCTTTATTGCAGTCCCTGTGGTAGGGCTGCTTGAGAAGTGTGGCTGTCAGCTGGGCTCTGAATTGGTGGAGTTTGCAGTCAGGATAATATCTAAGTTTCCCAGCCCTGAAACTTTAAAGTTTAGCTCATTAATTTTGTAACTGTTGGCCCTCCTGTACTCTTAATTAAAATAATAACAATAATTTTCAAATTCCAATGCTCTTACATTATCTTGTTTCCTCTGTTTATTTAATCAACTTTTTTATTTTTAATTTTATTTTTAACTTTTTTAAATTAATTTTTTATTGTTGAAAATGTGAAAATGCATCATTTTTCTTTAGATGGCAAGTCAAACACATTTGGGGGTTTTCGCGTTAGAAATTACGCAGACAAGTAATATGTAGTACATATCTTCTAGATCTACAGTCTAAACAGAAATTAGAAGAATAACAGATACAAAGGCAAGGTGCTTTGTCCAAGGTGTTGCAGCTCTAGGAGCCAATATTTCTTGCTGCATTTTCCAAAATCTTTTGGCCTTTTCCAGATATTTTCCATCCTTCTCTTTGGGTTTATTGTTCTCTTATGGAAAAAAAAGATCCTTGCTTTTCTATTTCCTAGTTTGGATTGCAGGAGTGCTTTGTCTGCTTGTTACATTCATTTTCTTGCTTGCTGTGAGTACTGGTATGGATAAAATAGCTCTTCAAAATATCTAATCAAATTTTCTTTGAAATGGTCTTCACATTAGAGGAAGGCATTTTGTCTCCTATTGTGTAGCTTCACTGAAAAGCGAGCACATTTACACCCTAATCCTTCATTTAAGCACACTATTAATTCTATCCATATGACCTGTTGAGGCATATATATAAATAGAAAAGAAACTTTCATCTGATTATACAATCAAATATATAGGGCCTTGTAGTAATAGGATTGTGATGAGCATAGTTAAATTGATTTTTAGCACGTTGTGATAGGGCAGGAATAAACTAAGTAGTTCTGAAAGTAGCTCTACTGCTGAGTACAACATCCTGACCCTTGTGTCAGTACCTTGCAAGCCTGTGATCTGATGTGATGGCCTTATGCTTGTTTATTTTGAGGTGTTTAGTTTGTGACTGAATTTGCATTTTCTGATGGATCTTGGTGCGTGTGGGTATTAGGTAACTTGTCAGATCATGATCTATCAACCTGATGTGTTTCAGTGTTTCCTCCTAGTCACTGACCGAAGTGTGCTGACTGTTGTTTTTACTAGGAAATAAATGCATATTTATTGCTCCAAGTCTGAGCTTTTTCTGGTACTCATACGAAGCCAGCACTGGGCTGGCTGCAAGCAAGCTGGTCGCTGTGTTGATGGATAGCTGCGGCGCAAAAGCTTTAATATAAAGGAAACATTTTTTCTCTAGAATGGATATAGAGATGAGGAAAGCCACTGAACTGATGGATTGAAACTGATGGAAATATGTTTTTTTCCTGTTTCTACACTTTGAAGGCAGAAAAAGCTTGTACAATGCGGGATAAATAGCTTGAATAACGTAATCCTATTACTTTTTATATGTCTGTATAGACAGTGCCTGTCTTGAATCTCGCAATTGAAATACTAAGACCAACAGCTTTTATCTAAATAGGAAACAAAGGTCGCATTAACCACATCACCTAAAGATTTCCCATTTAGATTTAAGGCCGCTTTTTGACAGATTAGAGAATGCCAACAACACACAAAGCACTTTGTAAAAGGTTGCAGCGGTTAATACGTTGAGTTATTTTTCTCTGATTCCAACAGACAAACTCATGGAGTTCTTGCGTGAGAGCTTTCTGCAGGGTCTGTTCTGCATTCGGCGTGTGCCATGCTTTGCTTTTGCTGTTGCCTTCATTCCCACAGGGCATCCGCCTCCTGAAAAGTGCTTCTTTAGCAGAAGTCTTTGCGAGGCTTTAAGTTGATCCTTTTTGTTGTCATTGTTTTGGTTTCTTTGTCTTAGGCATGTGAATATTTAGACAGAAGCCACAGTGGATTTCATAGGTTTCAAAAATTCTTTTCTTATTTTAATTAACACACAAGTCCTTCATGTCAATGTTAAATGCTTTTCACTTCTAGTAATATTATCTGCCTTTAATAGCAAATTGTTCTTGTAGTGGTGATGTTTTTTAAAAACAGACAAAAAAGCAGGAAGCAGGATCACTTGACAGGAGTAGAAAGCAATTACAGAAGCCTTCTATCAGCAGGTGTGAAGGGGCAGCAACACTTGGCAGGAAGGGAGTGAGCCAGCTCTGCTCAGGTCAGTAAACTTGGAACCAAGCTCAGCTGCAGGCAGAAGAGCAATCCTGATCATGGCTTCACTCTGTTCCCTTGAGACACTGTTGCTTGAGATCTTAGAATTTTTTTAAGAGCAGTACCAAACTGCATGAGATTTCAGTGTTGTGTTCAATTAGTTCCAAGGATCTGTATGGAAAAGATCACATTAAAGAACTTTCATTTAAAAGATGGATTATTTTAGGAACTGAGGTGGTACTAGCTTATCCAGAAATATCACTGTATATTAATTACTCGAGACCTTTTGATGTAATTCTTATGTCTGGTTATTGAGATTCTCAGTCTTATAATGTTTTATTTCATCTTCAGTAAACTATTGCAGGTGTACCCCTTAGTACTTTAAGCATTTCTTGCCAGGGGTATGCTATCAGCATATTAAGAAAATAGGTAATAAAAAGAAGTCAAAAATGAGAATGAGTCTTGCTAAGAGTTGCATTTTAATGAATGCCAGTTCACAGACTAGTGGAATCTCTAGTACATGAGCAGCTCACTGAATGCTGAGATACTGGAAGTTAAAGGCTTTGATTCAAATTCCATAAGCCATGCTTTTAAGAAGTGTGGGTTTTTCTTCTGGTATGCAGTGCAACTTTTTTCTTTTGTAGAAACAAATAAATAGATAAGCCTGAAGATAGTTACCTTAGATTTGCAAAACGTATTCCTGCAAACATCTATAGAGGTATGCTCAGTATTCCTGTGTATGCGTACTTGAAGAACCCCTGGCATCCTTAGGAACAGTTCTTCTCAGCCCATGCCAATGATTGACTCTTAATTTCAGTGTTGTAGGTCATTGTAGTTCTTGTGTGTTTGTTTATGCAGAGGAAATAAGTTCCTGATAAGCAGGTTTGTATCTTTTATGAGAAAACACGGTGTTGGTTGAATTGGGAGTTTCCTGCAAAAGTGTCATTTTGATCTACAAACCTTCACTGTAATGAGTGCAAAGAACAAAGTCACCACGAGAAGGAGACTAATGAAAACAAAATCTAGCTGTAATAAGAGACCAGCAAGAACAGTCTTTAGATAACTCTGGCTTCAAAAAGCTGACAGTTTAATTAAAATCATTATTGGGAACACTAGGTAACACAGCTTTTCATTTAATAGAAATGTTTTGTAAAAACGAATGTGTGACTAGCCAGTAACCATTAATTTAAATTTTGAAATGGAGGATAATGGCTATTAGTAGGCATTTTTGCCATCATCTTGCACTGTTTGGTGTCTAGCCATGTTACAGGCACAATAAGATGGTGGTCTGGCTTTGCATTTTGCTGTCTTGCAAAATGGAGTCATTTCAATGTTTCAGCAAGATTTTGGATGCTATTGAAGCAAAGCATATATATACTTAAGTACAGAGCCTTATGTCATGGAAAGAAAAAATATAAGAAAAAAGGTAATTACTTGTGTGTTTTTCCTATCCTATTAACGCTAATCAAGGATGTGCTTACTGTCTTGAACGCTTTTAATAAAAACTTGAGTTTCAGGTGGGATTCATTTGGGATGCAAGATGAAAACCTTTTTGAATAAGAATATTGATAGCTTCCCTTCAAACCTCAGAGACAGTTGTTTCTAAGCTTATCTTTGCAAAGTTCATGCAAAGCTTAGTGTATGTCTTGCTTATCTTTTGCATGTTGTAGTGCTTCAGAATACTGCTTGACAATCATTTACTTTACACCACTGTGAGTGAATAAGAATTAATCCAGCTTTACAGCGAGGCTGAAAGAACTGAGGCTAAGCGATTTCCTCAAGGTCATCCAGAAGATTATTGGCAGAGCCAGGATTAAAACTTACTTTTTAAATCCTAAAAGATGAGAATTTGTAACAGGGCCTGAATTAAGGGGGAGGCATGGGGTGGGAGAGGAAGACTCTTAGGAATGTATTAAGCAAATTGAAATACTTTCTTGCAAGCAGCTTGTTTCTGCCCCCCCCCCAAAAAAAAACACGTAGGCATACGAGAAAAGAATTTCAATTTTTCTCTTTTTCTGTCTTTCCTTTGCAATTCGAGGTGCTTAAGATTAAGTGTTGGGACCAAAGTCTTCAAAGCTTCCCTTCTCATCCCCCCGGTAGGTAGGTCCCCTTGGAATTTATGTTCACGTAAATGGGGAACGAGAACTTGAGTCTGGCTCAGAAGAGGTATTTATATATGCTTTATTTTTAACCTTCATATAAACCTCTACTGTAAGAAGATTAGAGTCAATCTGGAAATTTGAGTTTAAAAAGAAGTCTATGTATACCTCTGTTTTGATGATTTTAGTTGGCTCTCTGTCAAATATAGTTTAATTCTGCTAGGGAGCTGGCTTCTAAACAAAATCTGACTAGCCCTAAAAAAATCCAGAACCTTGAAAGGCACACATATCATTAGTATGAGACTTTCTTGTGTGCATGCAGCGGGGGTTAGATGCCAATGATTCTTTGTGATGTTACTACAGTGTGTGGCTTTCTATTTATGCTGTGAAGCATGTTTGTATATCAGGAAGCTAAATGAGGGGAGAGTCTTCATTAGCGCTCGTTTTCCCCGTTTTCTAGGCAGGCACAAAACTGTCTGTTGTCTGGTTCAGAGTTTAGACAGAAGTCCTAATTAAAAAGTATCATAACAGCTTAAAGGGTGTTCAGGTGACTTGTTAGGCAGCCAAATATGCCACATGCTACTGAGTCCACAGAATGCATATCTGTGGAAGCATTGACAAAACAATAGTACTTGGGCTATTTAGATTTAAAACATTTTTGCACTTATTTCATGCTAAAACACATTTAAGGAACCTTGTATAATACTTCTTGAGCAAACCTCCAGAGCAAGTTTTTTTCATACGTCCATTTAAAAGCTTTTAAACAGACTCCTTTTCAACCTCCAGTGTTTATTCTAGTTAACTGCTCCATAATGTATTTTTGCTCTTCCTTATAAAAGAGTCCTGGATCACAGATACATCCTCATGATCCTGTAGGTAAAGTTTCAGTTCTGGTGAGTTGCCTTACTAAGGGAATTCCTTTTTTTTTTTTTTCTTGCCAAGCTGTGCCATGGAATTTCCCTACCTAGATAAACTACAGGCAGCATAAATTTGACCTCGTCCATAGGTCAAATGACCAGTTGACATCCCTTGTTGCTCAGAAATACTAATACTGAACTTTTCAACATGTGGTTATTTCTGGTACTATGCCTCATGTGAAGTAGCTTGACATTATTTCTGCATATTGGATCTGGAGTTCAACCAAGACATCAAAACATTTGTTTATTCTTCAAACTTGTAGATCCCAGTTGCCTTAAGTTTATGCAATAATTCAGAAACCAATCCTGAAAGGATAAATATTTCTGCGCATGTAAGGAAAGAGCTGCATGGAACATCTGCTTGTCAATTGCTTGAATTTATTGTGGCCAAATACTTAAGAATTTTGACAAAATGAACCCCAGGAGAAACTATTCATCTTCAGAGTGGTCTTTTGGTTATAATTTTGTATGTGTAGAAACTCCATTAGTTTGTAAATGTAATGGCATCATCAGGCTTTGTGGATCCTAATAACTTCCTGGGGATTCCTCTACAACTAATTTGAGGAGGTGATCTGAGGATTTGGCATGAGAATGCTGTGATGCGCAGTGAGCTGAATCTGTGTATTTTCAAACAATGTGTTACTGCAAACTGCGAATTTCAAACTTCAACACACTGGTTATTACAGCACATCTGGCATTGCCTGCTCTTTCAGATGAGAGCTTGTATTCTTCCTGATAACTTATTAAAAAGACAACTTAAGGTTTAACAGTGTCATTTAAATGGGCAGAGATGGTGACAGTTTTCTGTAATTTTGGGTGGGACTTTCTTTGCCTTTTTCTTCTTAAAGTATTTTATGGACCGCAATGAATTGGAAAGTGTTATACAAAAAAAAAAAAAAAAGTTTTTCCCAAAAAAGATTTATTGCCCTTGTGGTGTTTAATCATAAGTGATGATGAGTATGTATCTTTTACCTGGGGCTTCAAACTAGATTATACCTCATTATGCTGAAGCTAATGCATCCTGCTGAGATTTGCATGTACTCAGTGGGGCAGAACTTTGCAGCTGTAGCTCATGAATGAGCCATGCTGTAACTTTTTGGCTGCCCATGATGCGTAGAAATGGTTTCATAGTAAAGGAATTGTTTCCTGAGGTCTAGAAACCTCAAAAAAAAAAAGTCAAAAACCTCAAAAAAAAGTCAATTTGAGGGGCCAGCCATAAAGCTCAAATCTCCACAATTCCTTAAAAATATCAGAAGTTACCTGAATTCTGTTTGGAACAGAAGAACTTTCTACTTTCTAGGGATACCAAAAAAAAAAAAAAAAAAAAAAAAAAAAAGGACAAGAACAAATAAGTTTGCTACAACTTTTATCTACCAGTAGAGGTGCATTTATTGGCTCGTATGCTTATATAATATTTACTTCATTTATGAATTCATTTATAAGCAGTCTTTTCCCCACCCTATTAAGAGTAACTTAATCTCGCTGTACTTAAGTTTGTGTCTTACATTTGCACTGTTTACTGGGTGCTTCCAAAAATGTGGCAGAGATCTTGACAAAAGAGGAAAGAAGAAGTGGAGGAAAAAAAAGACTAAAAAGTAAAAAGGTTCTTAAATCAGGGAGCTGTCAATAACATCACACAAACTAAATTTAACAGCTAATTTGCTGGTGACATAAATATAATCCATGTAATTCATGCATCTAATACAATCTGTCACTTGTGTTTGAGGAGAAGAGCAAGGCAGCATCTAATATGTGGAAGAAATATGAGTTTGTAAGGTGAGTGACAGAAATGTTCATTACTTCAGTTCTTTCCTATGGTGCTCCTCCCTTTTTCAGGGAATTTTTTCAGCTCTTAAGAGTTTGATCATAATGAAGTCCTGAATTATTATGTTGAAGGGACAGAGATTCTGACTTCATCCTTGTCCAAAGGTAGGAAAGAGGCCATGTGCTGTTTGAGATCAAAGATATGTGTAAGTTGATATCAAATCTCCACCACTCTTTCCATATCCTTTCCAGACTATTAGATGCACGTAGGGGAGTAAAAGTCTGTTATGCAGTGTGTGACAGATGAGAGGCAATCCAAATGCTATAAAAGACAACTGTAAGGATGTGCTGCTATAAAATAATTTTAGAATAATGGTAGAGTTGCAACTGGAAATATAAAACAGGAGGGAAGAAACTCTGGGACATTGCAAAATACTTGAAGCAAAACCTAACAAAATTTCCAAATTGCTACTTTATTTTTCTATCGCTTTTATAAACGACATATCATGATTTGTAGTACTGAAACTACAGAAACTGTGGTACAGAGCAAAATCCTATCAGTTGTAGCAGCACGAATTGTCATAAACTTATCAAACCAATCCCATTGTAGAGAGATCAAGACACTGACTTCAGGTTACGATTGTAGCCAAGAAACTAGGGGTATAAAAAGAGCTGCCATAATTCATATTTTGGCTAATATTTCATGTTTCACTGTGGTTTGTTTTTTTGCTCCCTGTAGGGTTTTGGAGGAATGGGAAAATGGAGCATACAACAATTTACAAAGCTGGTTTCTATAGCTAGGGACAAATTTTGAGAGTGACTTAATACCACGGCTGAGGGGAGGTACGACTCTTCCAATTAACTACATCTTCATAACAATATAAAATGCTGCTGTATACAATTGTATGGGGAAAAAGAAAATCTACTGTGAAATCTTTCTTGCTGTGACAGGCATTAGTTCCTGTAAAAACGTTTTCTATTTATTATATGTTGGCATTTGGGAGCGCAGAGACACCATAGCACACTGCAGACAATGTGATATTTATGTGATGTGATAGATGCATTTATCCACAGGCATTTTTCTATTGGCTTAAGAGATGGTGTTGATCTGCAAATGAAGATGTTCTGCTTGCAGAATGGCCAATGGAGGAAGCAACTTAGTGCTTCTGGCTCTTTGTTCATGTATATTGTACTCCTATTATATTCTTTTGTTAAAGCAAATGGCTAGCTCTCTTCTGAATTGTACCTGTGGCATTTATCAACAAAGCATAATGAAGACAGCATATTGTCTATAAGCTATTCTTCTACAAACGTGAAAGCTCTGAACTTGCTTGGAGGTTTTTAAAAACAATCCTTCTAGTTAAGTACTTTTGAGTGTTGCAAATGCTCAAATATTTAAGCTTGAACAAGCAGAACAAGCAGTTCCAACTTTAACCCCCACACACCTTTTTTTTTTTTTTTTTTTTTTTTTTTAATATAAAGATGAAACTGGAGACATTTTGTTTTAGAAAAGTATAAGTATAGATATTTTAGCCAGTTTTACATTCGCTATTACTTTGGGGAAAAGAGCTCATTGTTCTCTGTCTGCGTAATACTTGTTTTTTCACCATCATAGTCTAATTTTATGTCAGCTCTTAATATGCATCCTTGTAAAAGCATCACTTTTGTACCGATTTCATACGTATCTCACTGACTTAATGTTAAATGATTATTAAATGGTAGTGTATTTATTGGCATGGCCTTTAGGATCCTCAGTGAGATCTGGAGGCTTTTGAGTTATAAAAACAAGCAATAGCTGTTTCAGAGCTGGAAATCTGAGCAGGTAGCTTGGGGAGGAGAGGGGAAGTGCATCTACAGTGTAGCTATCACTACATGAGACTCTTTCAACAAAATATATCCTCATGAGAAAACAGTTCTGCTAAAAAGGAAACTTTCCACAAGTACATACCAACTTCACTGAAACTTAGTTGTGAAAGAAAAGTTGAAAGGAGTCATTTAAATAAATGTCAAAACACTTCGTTTCTGGAAGAGAATATCTTGGATTTTTCCAAGTGTGTTAATTTTTATACTATACAGTGCTGAAATCTAATATTCCTCTTGACTCAAAATACCTGAAATTTTAGTTTTATAGGAAACTCATAGTGTCCCTTGAGTGAATTGTGATGAAAATTGATTTCACAATTGATGTTTTTGGTGGCTTTGACTAGGAAAAAACAAAAACAAAAAACATTGTACTCTTAAACAGGCTTCTTAGGTGTTTCTAATATTTTTGCATGGATATTTTTGCATGGAATTCACATCTTAGATGTATACAAGAGCAAAGATCAAAGCAAGGTATGCAAGGGAAAAAAAAGTCAAGCAGGAAGAGATCAAGTGACATTGGTAACCAGAATGAGGTTGAAAGCATAAAGCAAGGCATGTGGTACAACTCAGGCAAGGCTAGACTGAAAAGATGTAAAGGGTGGTTGGAACAACCAGTAATAGGAGATAAAGAACACTTTGCAAATCACTTTGGCATCAGTGTCAGAAAGCCATTGCTTTTTTTTGCTTCAGTCTTACCTGCATTTTGGAAACTTTTGCATTTCTAACAGCCCATTGTGAACATTTTATCATGGTGTTAAAAACTACTTCATATTTTAAAATTACTGAACCCCAAACTTATACTAAACCATATCTTTTGATATATTTTTTTAAGCCTGCGGAATGTCTTATTCTTGATTTAATAAAAAGGATGAGCTCATATCTTACTATGTCATCAGGTTAAACCTTTAAACATAGATTGCCAGGTTTGTCACAATCGTTGCCAGTGAACATTTAGTATGTCTGCAGTGAATTAAGTACATGTGACAATAAGATATTAAGCACTGGGAAGGAAAGCCAGACTAGGTGAAGTCAGAATTCCCCTGTGCCCCTTTTGCCTATGATTGCCAAAGCTTCTCTCTGTGCTTGCTGTAATTCCAGCTGTTAATGCAGTGCTAATCACAGCAAGGGAACAGCTCCTACATGGCTAGGTGTGGTAGGGACCAAACCAGCTTTAACACTTCAAGCTTTACTTTCAATCTCAGTTTGGTGAGAGGTTTTAGAGGAGAATGTATTGATACTGTTTCAATAAGATGATTAGGTTTTCTCAGATATGATGAAGCCAAATATAGCGTAGAAAATGATAGTAAAAAGTCATTTTTTATTATTTCATGTTATTTCTGCAAAGCTCTTTTTATTATTTGCAAAACAAAGGATGGGGAACATTGAGTGAAAATACTACTGATGCTGCACTGTGAAGTCGTTCGCTACTGTATTCATTGGCTGAATTTCCAATTCTTTTATTTTCCAATGTGTGCTTTGGATAAAAATAATGTATGTGCTTTTCCTTGGTGTTTGGCTGAAACAAGATCATACCGATGTAGAATCGCTTCTGACTGGCAAAGCACTCTCTGTTAGTGTCAGCGAAGGGAAAATACGAAGTGGTGTAGGTGGTTTTATCACTGACTGTAAGTTCGGCTGAAACGTGGCTGCATGAAAATACAAGCTCCATTGCATGACTTGCAGGAGGAAAGCATAACCAAGGGAACATTTTTAAAAAAAGAAAACCAGCGCCAAGTGAAAAATGAGGATTGTTTTTTCCTTTTTCTTTGTTTTCAAAAAGTCAAAGTTAAGCAATGATTTGCTTTTGAGTCAAAGGATGCTCATATATCCAGAAATGTTTTTTGAATCTGTTTCAGTGACCGTGAGCTGTTCGTTCTTCAGTTCTTTGGCTTAGCACCTTATACTTTTGTGAAGAATTACATCACCAGGGTACGATGAAATGGCAGTAAATGATGGTTACTCTGCTAGGATTTGGGTCAGGACCCCTTCCAAGAGAGGTGATGCATCATGGAAAGTCAATTCAAACAAATCACAAGATTTTCCAGGGGAAATGTAGCCAACCTGTCTTAGGAAAAGTGAAATTTTTTTAAGCCAGATCTGCTCCAGTCATAAAATCATTTTTTCTATTGCCAGTTTAAGTCCCATGAGGCTGTAAAATTGAATGTGGAGCAAGTGTTTGAAATTCAGGTGCAGTTAAGTTTATTATGGAGGTTTGGAATTTGGGGGAATAAACTATCCCTTGATTTGGCATAATCTGCAATGTTCATGAAGCCTTTCTCCAAAGGGGCTGTTATAAAGAGTTTTGGAGAGCAGTTGTCTCAATGATCATAATGTTCAAGAGAATAAAAAAACAAAAATAATATTCCTGAGAGCACTAGGGAAGTGAAGCCAAGTGAATTATAAAAGGCTTTCCTCACGATTGCTCTAATTTTGTAGAAAGTGCTATACCTATTGTAAGAGATGTCTTGTGTTCAATTCACATCGAGTGTTTTAGTACCAGACCAAGAGAGTTATAATTTCCTCCCCCAGAGGATAGTAATCTCACAGCAAAAGGTATGATGGGTAGAAAAAGAGGTACTAAGCTAGAGGGAGAAAAAAAAAAACAAAAACAAAAAAACCTTTTTTCCACCTAAGCATGAGAAGAGGAACTACTGTTACCGTAATTGCATTCATATGGAAAATCTAGCTACAAACCTTACAAATTTTCTTGCTTTCCAATGAGTGAGAAGTCCAAAAGCCAGACTGCATTGGCTTCAGTTTGTCTCCACTAAACCAACTTTAAGAACTGTTCGAGAGAAAGCTATTCCTTTTACTCTGAAACTGAGAGGTGCTGTTTATAATTAATGCACAACGGCCCCCTTTTGCAGTCAATCCTTGTACATCTTATTGAAGAGATTATATCCTTGCTTCCTTATGGCCGTGTCTGAAAGCCAACAGCAAGTTGTGGTCGTTTGAGCCTGTGGTTTTTGAAAACCTTTCTAAACAGTATGACGTTAGAATGGCTCACCCAAGCTCGGGATATGTGTTTGTTGTCTGCAGGATCTCAGCTGTACGTAGTGACTGCAGGGAAATGAGTCTAACTGGCCGAAGTGATACTTGAAGACCATGAAATTTCTTAACTTTGGATGTGCATCTTTAGGAGAGTATTCAGTCACAAAAGCTGCCCAGAGGGAAATATAAGTATCACTTGTGCTGGTACAGTGTTCATGACCAATTGGCAGAAGTTTATGAAGAAATAAGCCATTTCTTATGGTGACAACTACATTTCTTAGAACTAATGGCATCTGTATGGCATCAAAAAGTCAGTTGGTCATTAGTTTGTATACCCCTGCCAGCTTACCACTGTTGTTTAATTAAGTTCCTCATGAGAAACAGTAGGACAATTAAGCAAAACCATAAAATAACAGATGAATTCTCAAGAAGTAGTATGATTTAACTTGTTAAGTGAATTTTCTGAAGTGTAACACATTTTTTTAAAACACCAGTTAAGAAAACATTTTTTGAATTCCCCCCTAAAATGATGGAACTTGCTGAAAACATTAAGAAAGGTGAGATAAGGTCAAATCATAATGTGAATTTAATGGTTCTATTCCCAGCCAAACTTAATCAGGCAAATGCATGTAGTTTATTTTATTTTATTTTTTTTGCTTTTAATTGTATTGTGTGACTGATGATTTGTGACCATTGTGTTACGCAACCCATCGATTAATTAAGTCATCCTCTGCTCATTTTTTATTATACTGTCAGTTAACTGTATTTTGTTTGGTCTTAATTCCTAATATAGACTTGAGAAAGGTAGTCTACAGAATGCACATTAACTTTCGCTTTTCTGAGTAAGAGATGATTCCTAAAAATTCTCAGAGCAGGTGGAAGTAGTTTACAAATACTTTGAATGGGAAGTTCCTGGCAGCAGGTGAACACCCTGCATGAGCATTTGAACTTCTCAGGTAGCAGAAGGACAGGCTCTCTTGTTTTGGAAAGACTTGTTTCTCAGTGCAGACAGAAAGTGGTCATTCTTGGCTTTGATTTGTTCCTCTACCTTTTAGTACGATAAGGCCTTTTCTGTGTTATAAATGCTAAATGTTTCATGTTTGAGAATTCTGTAATAAAGCAGAATCTTTAAATTTGTCTTAATGTATCAAGGCTGCAAAGAGAATGAAGTAGCAAAAGATTCCACTTTTTTATAGCTCCCAGTTATTCTTCACTGTTACTACAGAGAGCAAAGCTGCATTTATTGCCTCTTAGAGCAATACGTTTTATGGTTATGTGACAGATGACTTCAGGCAGCACAATACATTTTCCTTTCTGAGGTTTTCTTATGTGTGCATGTATGTCTGCCCTTAAAGGGAAGAGGGACTTATCAAAAGGAATTTCCAGAAAAATAAATACAATCTCAGGAAGGAGTAGAGAATGGTTCTGTCTTGAAATTAAAGTGAGAGAAAAAAACAACAAAAGAAATGGTAAGTACATATTAGAATTTACATTCTGGTTTAACAGTAAAGCACCCAAATGAGGAAAATCTAGTCTCAGATTCTTAAGCACTCTAGGTAAACATATGCAAACTGCCGTTTGAAAGACTCGGTTGTCTTTTGTTGACAATATAATCTCTTCTTTAATTGATAATCACAGTTACACTTAAAGCAAGAAAAAAAAAAAAAAAAACACAAACATTTGATAATACTTACCTCTCTTCAAATCTATCACTGATCAAAGCTATCAAAACAGTTGCATAAATTGCTATATTTATTACTACATGTCTAATTTTATTTACAGACTCAAACTGCTTTGTCTAACTGGAAGTATCTGTGTTTTCTGGGTTGTGGGAATTTTTCCCAAATTGTCCCCAAAGCCTCTATGACATAGTAGGTTTCTACCACTTTGTATTTTAAGCAGAATCAAAACAATATAACACAGACCTCTGGAGTTTTGTAGCAAAATGAGATCAAAACCACAGATAAGACAGAATTTAGGCCTGAAGAAGACCAAAATTAGTGAGAATTTATAATGTTGTATGGGTTTGTAGGTACCACTTTTCCACTGTTTGTAATTACATGACTAGAGCTAAAGGCTTGAAAGTATAGTTGAGAACATGGAATTTTTCTGTGTTGAAGGAGAAAGGTCCAAAAGTAATCTTGACTCCAGGTTCTGTTGATGTTCTTGTATGTATATGAAGTGTTGCACTGAAAAGTGTTGATTCCAACACATAATGAAATTGAAATGATGGTTTATGAAGAAAAATAAAGGATGTATACATGGGTTCCTTTTTGATAAGGAGGTCACACACTGTTTCTTCATTGTTTTACATTCTTGGAAGAGTGTCAGTGTCTGGTAATTTGACTGACGGTACTGAAGAACCTCTTAACTGTTCACCTGAAAAAATATTTTGCTTTTTTTGTTGCATTTTGCAGTTCAGATTAGTGCCTGCTTCTTTCTGCTGCACTGATAGTTAGTTTACAGATAAATGGTTCACTTCCTACCTGCTCTCAGATTGGTAAGTCACGACTGAAATGCTAATAGCAATAAGAAAATTACAAGGTAGTTTGAATGGCTAATGTATAGAAACAAATGTTTTGTGACTTATATAAAAATCAAAAGATTGAGCTGAATAGATTCTTTTACTTTTGAATTTGCAGTCGCAAGTTCATTGCTTAGTGCATAGAGGGAGATGATAGTCTCTTACATGTAATGGTGTTTCATTAACTTCCCTATTTATTCAAATTATGCTTTTACTGTTAGAGAACTGTTATGTTTACATTTACATTTTATAGTCTTATGTTTACTTAAGAGAATAACTTGAAAACATTCCACAGATGTAGCAGCACTGAAAAGCTGCCACAATCGAGTGAGAAAGTGCTTAGTTAGGAAATGCCATTTAATCAAAACCATCCACACTAGGGGGGCAAAGCACTTTTGTGATAATAAAGGACAAGCTGCTGCATGACCAGTGTGCAACTGGAGAGTGCTTGTGCTTTCATTGGTCTTTGTGGGTGGGACAGTGTCTGCAAATGGTTAAAGCATCTGAAGCAATATTTTACTTCAATAATAACTACAAAACCTGTCCCATCAGCTGTAACAGCAGAAAACTGACTTGGTGAAATATTCCTCTTAGTGGCTGGAAAAGTACCTTGCTTATACCATCATCAGGAGACTTTATGATGGGAAAAGAAATTCAACTCATCCCTTATTTGCAGAAATCCAGAGCTCATTTTTTGTTGTTGCTGTTTCTTTTTGCTTGTGTATACTCACCCCTCATCCCTCTTTAGGACATCTTAACATCATTTAAAAGGCTTGTGGGAAGAGGCATCAAAGATGATACAAAAACTTGTATCCAGTAATGAGAATGTCAAATCTTAGCTGAATTACTGAAAGTTTGTAACCCAGAGATGTGGCTTTGGATGAAGAACAGGTTGTATGGGTGGTATATTTATGTGTAGGGCTTAATAAGGAAGATATTTAAATGGGTACTAGTAGAGTGTTACACAAGTTGATGTATCAGTGCAGATGGGATGATAAACTCAGTATTTTCTATATCAACCACAGTAACCTTTGTTGTCTTAAAGCAGAACAGTCATCTCCCATGAAGCTACTTTGCTACTATTAGTCAGATTTCTTGTTTATCAAAGTATGGTACCTTAAAGTCAGAATAAGAGTATCTTACATTCACTCAGAACCTTTCAGGAAAAAGTTCCCCTTTTCCAATTAGGATATGGGAAACAGCCCAGCTGGGAGTGAACTTGACAGGTTTTTAGGGTTTGTAAGAGCAAGGAATGTCACATACCTGACTAATTTTGATGTGTAATACCAACTTGACAAGAAAAAAAATATAACTATTGGATATATATTAGGTCTTCCAAACTTTGCTCTTTTGTGTTGTGTTTTTTTGTTTGTTTGTTTTGTTTTGTTTTTTAATTCATTCAAAATCATGTTTTTTACAAGTCTGGTTGCGGAGCAGAGTTTTAAATTAATGCACAGTACTTTGCTTGTATGCATGCCATGTGTTTCCTAACAGTAATGAACAACAGGAGGCAGAATAATGTGTGATCTTTCTGGAGAGTTAAAAGCAAATACCAAAATATGGAACACAAGACAGAGGAAATCCTTGGCTCCTACTATCAATCAGTTGCTTCTCAGATTTTTTTTTAGTGAGTAAAATATATAAAAGGTTTATTATTTTCCTCTGGGCTGTTGCTTACTCTCCACTTCAGAAGGCTGAACGCTTTCCAGCACTAATTTAGCAGGACTGCTAGTAGCCTTGCTATGGGATTGTTTTACTGAGTAGTTCCCTATTCTTGTGTAGCATCCATCTCTGTTCACTTTTCTTGACTTGCATGTGTTTTTCTAGTCATTTAAAAAAATCTCTTGAGACACCACACAGATTCATCTCTCTTTAGTGTACAGCATTTGAACCGACTCTTCAGGCTATTTGAAGTATTAGATGATGCACAGGTTGCCAAATCAAGATTACCCAAGTTAAAATGTGTTTGTTTTAAACCAGACAACGTAGCCTTAATGCATAAGCACAAGATCAATTTTCTATAGAAATATATTTGTGTGTGTGTGTTTATATATACATATACATATGTTTTACTACGAAGAAGTAGTCTGTGCATTGCGTATAGTAGAACTTGATCTGTGGATTACAGGCCAGTGACTCAGATGTAAAGCTGAAGCTTGAGCACAGAATGTGTAGATTGTACTTGAGTTACTGGCTCAAGGCTTTCCAACTTTATCCTGGACACCTGAGTCTGCAGTTCTCTTACTGGAGCTGAGCTGCTGGGGCCTGGTGGTTGGAATCTACCTGCATGAGGGTTTTTGACAGATTTTAGGTGTCCAAGAATTATACAACGTGATTCCGATGACCATCTGTTAGAAACAAAGATGTAGTGACTCTCTAAACATATATGTGGTAGTCCATTTTGCCAGTATTTGCTTTAGTAGCAGCAGTGGCAGGTAGACTATTGTATGCTGGGAGAACGGCTGAATTAACACTGAATGGAAAAATAATACTTGAATGTGAACTTGAGCAAATCTGTTGTGCTCAGAGGATCTCTAATGCTAGTTTATGAAGGAGGGAAATGAGCTTTGGGAACCTTAATACTTGACTTTAAAATTACATTTCTAGATCCTGGGACCAGTGTGTTCATGGTCATTTCAGGTCAAGCTGCCGTAATTGTGTAAACTGTCTCCTCAGCTCTACTTTAGCTGTTCATGTGCATCTTTCTTCAGTCAGTGGGAGGGTTAAAGCAATGTATTCTCTAAATGGATTCTTAGGCACTTTATCTGTGTTAGAGCAAGACAAGTAAAGATCATATTGGATAATTAATTATAAATTTAGTCACTTATCTTACAAATCTTCCATGTTCTCATTCCCAAGGAAGGGAAAATCTAGAAGTATTAATTGGTATTTCTAATTAATAACATTTGCAGATGAATTCCAAGCTATGAATTTTGGCCAAACTACTCATTTGGGGTGTCAGTTTCCTCTGTGATTTGTTGCTGGATTCAAAAGGTCCTTGTTTTGCATTTTGGCTAGCTTGCTGAGTCTTTTTTAAGCAAAGTGAGAGTTGAAAAGTGCATTTCTAGAACATATTTTCAAATGAAATATCATTCTTGTAGCTTCAGGGTTCATAAATATTTACAGACAAACCAGTATCTGTTAGAAAATACTTTAACAGATATTACAAATGTAAGAAGAGAGAGAATTAATATGCAATACTTTATCATAAAGGCATTTGCAAATATATTCTTGCATTACTCTGCTAGTTGTGGTTATTTGTTCTTTTTACAGTGGAGCAGACTAAAATTCTTCTTTCAATCTGTTTGCTGCTGTTATCTTTTGAAATGAATTGTGTTCCCCATACAGCACCCACGATCGATGTAAATACGCTTTGATTTTTTTTTTTTTTTTTTACAAAGCAACTACCCATAAATATCAGAGTTCATTGCCAGGTTAGTACATATTGTACTACTGATTTTAAATTGGAGGACTTGCTTGTAAACACTTTCTTTTTGCATTATCATTTAGTAGTAGAATGATGTGATGTTCCACTACCAGTTTATTTCCAAGCACAGTTAAATGCTTTACTCCATCACCTGAGCATAAGAATCCTCTTTCCTGACTTTTCATGTATATAGGACTCTGTTTTGTGTTTTGGATTATGAGGTCCCTTAAAAAGAATGGAAAGATTTTTCCATTTCTTGATGAAACTGAGATTAAATTCAGAAATCCCAGTAAGAATGTTATATAAATATAGTAGTTAAACTCTAAAGTCATTGCAAAAGGTTAATTTAAAAGGGCTAACTGTGATTCAGCTGCAATATTCCCAAACTGTGTTTGCAATGTACTCTTTGTCTCGAGAGGAAGAGTGCGTAGTGAATGTGAGGTCTTGCTTGTCAAGCTACTGGTCTTCCACCAAAGATAAAAATGTGCATTTCAAAGCACAAATGGCTTCTACTTTCTGATTTTCCAAAGAAGCTTCTCAGAGAGTTTTTTAAAAGAAATTTGCAGTGTCAGTAGTTAGGGAGATAAAACCCAGCTCACTGAAATTCTCCAAGCTTTACACTTCAGAGACATCATCAGTGCATAGTAAGGGGAATAAGAAAACTATTTTCTTACCTCAGTGCAGTATCTTGGCTGTTTTTTTGTTTATTTGCTTAAGTGAAAAGTTGCTCATTTCCCAAATGAGGGCTTGTCTCTACCAGCATCCAGCTTCATTGAGGCACAAGAAACTACTTTGAAGGCTCTTTTATCACTCAGATGTTCATATATTTGCATCTGTTTCATAATGTTTCTTCTCCTGATTTGTGCTATTTGCAAATGATATATAGGTTTATCCCAGATTTATTTTCTGTAGATAGCATTCTCCTGTATTTATTTGTTTTGTATTTCTTTCCTAGAGCAAGCTAGTATTCATTAGGTATTCAGTCCCAGGTTATTGTCTCAGACAAGACTCAGAGTAGAGGTTTTTGTCTTTGATGCTGCGTATTTATTGTTTCAGGGTTGTAAAGGGACTGTTTTTGCTGCTTTTTTTTTGGTTGAAATAAAGGTTATTCTACTAAATCAATATCAAATCTGACATACGTGAAGCAGATGAGTGCATGGAAGCTCAATATTGAGAGTTTTAACTTCAGATTGGGATTTTTCAACTCAGAATTATAATGAGGAATGTAAGTGGGGTTGTTTTTATTCCCAGATTAACTTCATATTAATGACTTTTTAAAGCTGTTTACTTATACAAATACTCCTGACTCTCATGACAACATCTGAAACGTACAGTTACAAATGCTGTATTCGTATTCCAACATAGTCTGCTCATCATCCTTAACCATTTTGTTAACCATTTGAAAAGTCTGTGAAATTTTACCCACTAGCTCACTTCTACAGACTCGACAAGGCTAGGAAGTGGTGGTTTATTCACTTTTATGCATCCCTAAATTGTCTATATTGTGTTGCAGACCTGGCAGTGAATGTAGGTAAAGGCTATATTGCACAAATAAGAAGCAAACTTGGATTAATATTTACCCTTGACTCCTCTGCTGCAAGTAACTCCTCCAGTTTTAAGGAAAACAACGTCTCTACTTGATATAACTCCTGTGAGCACTGGAGACCTTTTCTGAGGGATGTATCTCCCAGGATGTGGATGTCACTCAGATTCTAATGAAAGCTTTTCCTCTGATTCAGATTTGTATGAAGCCTTGTAATTGAGGTTTGGTCCCTGATGCTTTAATGTTCCCAATGCTTGACTCTGAAAGTAGTTTGGCTTTTTCCTCCCTTTTTCAAAATGCTATTTCCTTCATGTTGATATATCAACTTACTTTCTTTGCCTCCCACCTTCCAACTTTTCAGGCCTTGTTGAAGGGAGGTTTGTTTATAAAGAACCGGAGTGCTGAATACTGTGTGACTTTGAATGCTGGAGGAAGCAACATGAGACAGAACTGATGAAGCAAATTTATGCTTCCTAATTCTGTGACAATATCCCCACATATCCCTTGAAGAAAGGCAGCTCTTTAAAAAAAAAAAAAATAGCTCTCTTAGGAGAGCTCTGAATGAGCAAATACAAACTGGTTTTCTTATTTTAAAAGCTGTTGGCTTTTTTTTTTTTTTTTTTTTTCCTGTCTAGCTGTTAAACTTTTCCAGCTTTAAGATGGAAGCAGTTTTCCTTTTATCCTGCCTCCCCTCAGACATGATGGAATTTTCCATCTGCCCTCACCTAAGCACTCCAATGCCTTATTTATGCCACCAATAATTTTTGAACTGAACTGAAACAACAACACTTATTGCCTCAGGGAATGGGAAAGCCTTTCAAATGATTTAGCCCCTGTGGATTATCAAGCCTTATTGTATCCATATTCCTCCTGTCTGCTAGTGAGAAGCATCAGATTGCTCTGTACAGATGTTTAGAGCTTCACGTTCAAGTAATGATGAGATTTCATTTGGCTGTGTAGTTCTACCCTGCCAGTTTAAATCTACTTTTTTTGTACGCATTTTACATCAGTGTATTCCTTTCTTTTCTGCATGCAAGGGGAAAAATTAGGAAATTAAATCCCACTCTTTAGCTGCAAACTTCCTCTATGTCACTGTCTTCTCTTCTCTTTCAAGGTCCCAAATCATGTTTTAGTTTAACTGTAGCATACATGGGAATGCATGTAAATAAATCTGTGGTTGCTTTCATGGGTTTTAACAGGTAAAAAAGCTGAACTTCTTTGAGTAAGCATATGGAGGAGGATCACATAAATGAATTGTAACTTCCAAACTCAATTTCATATTTTTTGAAATTAGATTACTTGAAATGTTAGATTATTGCTGGAATTGGATTTGTTGGGTACCTATGGCTGAATCTCAGCTGTTTATAAAGGAAAATCAGCACTCCACATCCATGATAGCCGAGGCAGAATGGTCAGCCCAGCCTAAGGGCTTCTCATCTACTTACCACACAGTAAGTCCTCACTGTAGGAGACACAGGATGAATTGAATTCAGAACACTGTGAATGAGTTCAGGATAAAAACCCTGCTGCCTTAGTACTGCCACTGCTGCCTCCTACCTGGGGGAGTAGAAACAACTAACAATTTATAGGCAGATCAGTTTCCCAGTGTGTATGCATATGGCCAGACTGAAAGAATTATAACTGCAATACAGTGCTGAAACCCGATAAATCTTTTCTGAAGAAAATATTCAGTGTTCATAAGGTGACCTGTGTCAAGACTATTTTTGGTTAGGAAAAGTTCAAAGTTAACATTACAAACTTGCTTTCAATTGACACAACATTGTGTTCAGCACTGTGATTTTAGCAAACTAATCAATTTAAGAATATTCTACATTGCAAAATTATTAAACATTTCCTATAGTCAGCTCCCCAGGGTTTTCCAGGGCTTTTATGCTTACATAAGAATAAAGCTTTCATCAAAAGATTAAAGATGTTGTGGTGTGTTTTTTTTTTTAAGGACCAAAACCTTCAAATTCAGTGATGTTTTCCTATTGAGTGCCTTGTATTTTAAGTAGGTAGGTATTTTTTCGCTTGTTAAGTTTCTGCTATTCACACAAACTTTTCCTCTGAAATATTTTATTTAGTGCTGGTGGCACCATAGTGTTCTGGGCATTAATTTGCTGCATTGCCTGAAGGAGCAACACTTACTTCCAGGGGATGTTTTCTGGGTAACATTTTTCTAACATTTCTATTATATCATTTGCTTGGTAACAGCAACAGCTGCCAAAGTCACATCAGTGCCAAATCACAGACAAGTTGTTATTAATGAGATGCTACTGAATTTGATTACATTAATTTGTAAAGATATTATTTGGTCTGAGCATAATCTTTGAAATCAGTTTTTTCTTCTGCACTTAGAAACTTACTGTCAACAATGTTTGGGATAATTGTTTCTTTGTCTTATGGTAGTAGCTAAAAATGTTTCATGTTTAAAATGAAGACGGTTTCGCAATATCTGCTTTACGGAGAATTAATATTGGCAAAGAGTTTATCAAGTTTTTTTAATGCAATGTTAGGTTAAAAAAAAAACTTTGAAAGCAGTCTTTGGCAATGACAGTAGCGTGGGGTGTGCTAGAAGTGATTGCTTCTGTTTTGGGGTAGAGATGAGGCCATTCTGAAAGTAAGCAGCGGAGACAAAGCCTGTAATGACTTAGTGCTTCATTTTTAAAACAAACAAAAGCAGAATGATGATTTCATATATTAGAAGAATTATGTCCTTTGATAACAAAGTTAGATTGGGTAATAGGTTAATGTGATGGATGTGTCTCTAGCTTTTTCTTCCTCTATGCTGTAAATAAAGGAATACTCAGGCATGGCCAGGATGGCATCTTGTTTTTGCTGTTCTGAGGATTTGCCTTTCTGGGAGTTAGGATCACATCAAATCCTTGCCAGAGGTAATAAGGTGAACAAAGAACTCAGTTATTTAGCCCCTAGAAATATATTTGTCTTGCTAACAACTCCCAGTAGGTGTCTGTAAAAGTTTGCCTACTCTGTTATGAATTGCAGATAGGAGAAGAAATATGAAGATGGGATTAAATGGAAGATTCTGGAAAAACAGAGCCTGTTGTTTGACACAGCCTCTGGCCCACTGCCTGGAGATGTAATGTTTTTTTATGATGGTAATCACCTACTTGACGAGATTATTGATCAACGGGCCTTAATGTCTTGTGTAATGAGCTCATGAGCACTAATTGTTTCAGTATGGATTTTTATTTGGTATCAAGGTAGCTACTGAAACAAGTTTGGTAGTTTATATAATTGATTTGTTCCAAGAGATCCAAACGCTGAATCAACTAACAGTAACATTAAAAAAAAAAAAAAAAAAAAAAAAAGAGTTAATCTTAATTCTGCCAAGCGACTTGCTTTCTTCTATAATCTTTAATAAGAGAATTATGAGATAGATCAGTAGTAGGAAAATAGCTTATTTTAAATGTTTTTGAAACCATCTTTTGTCTGCCTTTCTTTCATACTTTATGCATTTTAAAAATAAAATTGTGCTTATTCATTAAATACCATAATAAAAATGTTTTCTCGTACAACTGTGCATACACAGTTCTGATGCAAAGGCTATCAAAATATTTGTAATCTATCTATTACCTTTTAGAAGGCTTTAGATCTGACCTGTGTAATAGTGGTGGCTGTCTGCATGGGGGGTATTAGGGGTGCTGGGGGGAATCTGAGTTTTTAATAGGGTAACCCCATACGTAAGGAAAGATGTGGCAGCTACTTCCTTGTACTGATGACTCGAAATGAACGCTTGCAGTTTGCTCTAAAATGTCAAAGCCCTGACAGAACCTGTTCTGAACATGTACAAGAGCATTTTGAGTTGGCTTTTCCTCTATAATTTAAATGTATTGTTCAAGGAGGGCTTTTGTTAGAGAATTGTTTCCAATTTGCTGACTTTTTTTTCTTTCCCCTAAAACGTGTAAGCTTTGAGCACTTTTCAGATCAGGTAGTATAACTGCACATCCATTGGGTTTTGCATGAACATAGCAATTGATTCAAAGTTAAACAAAAGATGATGCTTGTGGAGAGAGGAAATTAAAATTTTATTAGGTTCAGCAGCATCAATCCTGATATATTTTCCACTTTATCTTTCAACCTGAATTAAAAAATGCTGTTCCTCACTAATTTTATTCCTTTATAACTCACTTGAAAAATGTATATAAACCTCAGGTGCTCAGCGGTTTTTGCAAATGTTGACCCGTGACTGGTCAATTTAAATTGCACCAAGGTCAGATCTACCATCCATAATTCATCTAATGAAATGCCTCATAAAATCTGAAAAATAATACAGTGAAAGGTGCAGAGGGGACAGGGCCTTTCTCAACTGTTGAAAAAGCAGTAAAATGTTATGGTATTTCTCTTCATAGAAGCAATAACAAAAACATTTCTAACCAATAATTTGACTTGATTTTAAAGAACATTCAACTTGATTTACAGTGAAGGTGTCTTATGAATATATTATGTACGTAATGCAGAACCGGGTGTCAACCTGGATAAATAATGTGGTGGCTGTTCTGATTTTTCTGTAAAATAATCTCTGCTAGGCTTGTATTTCTGTGTCTGACTGTCAGTGACAGTAAATAGTGATTGGGACTAAAAGCAAAAATATGTTCAGGGAAAACAAAAGCTCTCAAACCTACTTGGTGGTGTTTCCAGAATAACAGTAACATTTGTTTTATTAATACCATTACACTCTAGTGTCTTCTCAAAACATGTCAGATTCATCTTAAACTGCTATTTTTCTAGCTCTAACTAAAAATTGTTTTTTTTTTTTTTTTTTAATGAACAAATATTAAAAAAAAAAAAATGCTTTTTTGCTCAAAAACTGTTCTGGAGTTTTATTAAATTATGAGATTAAGATGGAATGTTGCAACTTTTATTAATGCATTACCTGTATTAAAATGGCTAAATGCCATTTCCACTTACAGCCGGAATTCATTGGGGTTCTTCTGAATTGATGCCAGTTTAATTGAGATCAGCTGGGGCTTCTGTTGCTCCCTGAGGATAATTGCAGCTAGCTCTAAGCCCATTTGTTGCTATGTGATGAAATAAATGACCTTTCTCTGCAGTTGCTACAGCATATTGTAAAAACTCACCAATCTACTGAATACTGGCTCATGGGAGTGAATTCATATATATGTTTTAGGGTTACCTGTGTGCTGGTTATCTCCTGTGCTTGTCTGTGGAGTGGAATTAGAGGTATTTAAATGTGAAGCACAGGGAAGTACCAATATATATTTTTTTTTAATTTGTGTAGATCTTGATCTGACAAAGCACGTAAATTCCATATTGATCAGCAGGACTTAAATATAAGTTAACCATGCTGCTGAACTGCAGCCAGAATTTTTGGAGTTCAGTGGCAGTGAGACAGAACTCTATTATAAGCTATCAAATAGGAACTTTGTGTTGGGAAATTTCTTTCACATTCCTCCAACACTTAGAATTATTTACATTTCAAAGTAAAATGGGTTACTCCTGTGTAAGTGAAATGGGATTATTTTGCTTTGCCTGAAGATTGAGCAGGCTATCATATAGTTTTCAAGTCCTGGACAAAGGCTGAAACTCAAGTGGGAAGAACATAAATGACACATTAAAGTGGTGTGTTATAAAACCCGTGATAGGTTTAAAAATGGATCTATGTTAAGAAAAAAGAGATGAAAGGGCAATTGACAGAATGGCATTACTGTAATAATAGTCACGGTATAGCTGAATAAGGAAAGATAGTGGAATGATTCTATAGTTTCAGCAGAAAATACCCCCTAGCTTAACATACAGATTAGAATATATACACTTTTTACAGCTTCAAAGTTTTAGGATTAATGCTGCTAATATCATCTAGAACACAACTTCCAAACAGAAGATTTGAAGTCACTATGAAAAGAAAGTCCTCTTATAAATACCAAAGTTGCAGTAATTCCCTCTTTGTACATGGGGTGAGATACTGCTACCCAGTTAGCCTCACACTCTTCTTGCACCTTCCCTCACCACATGTCTTCGTGCAGGCAAAGAGATGAGCATGGCAAGTGCTAGCATCTCAAAAGTCTGTGTGTGATGCCAGCAATTTGAAGCCCTGTTCTAAATGGCTTCTAATTCACTATTGTGAAATTAGAAAAGAAGAAAGGGATGAGTAAGAGACAGCATTGTTTTGAAATTTGCTCTGGATAAAACTATCCAGTTAACTTCTTTGATATAGCCACAGGAGAACTGGTGTATGTCCTATCAGCTTCAGCAACAATTTTGAAGCTATCTTAAATGACGTTTTCAAACAGAAAGCAGAAGCAGTGTGTCATCTTTTGTTTCAAAGATGTTGATTCTCTCCCCAGTAGTCTTGCAGGTGGGAATCAGGGATCTAACCCACACTCGGTACTGAGATGTTTTTTCTTAGTGATGGGTAAGGCACGCTGTGTTTCTACTGCTGTCACAAGGGCTGTCATTGTTCCAGCAGAATCATGGAGTGCTCCAACAGAAATCTGGCTACTACAGTGATATCCATCTTGGGGGGAAAAAATGCAAATTTGAGCAATAACATAGCTAGTGGAAGAGGTAGAAATATATCTGGCAAGCTGTGACTGAACTGAAAATTCATTGCAAGAGCACTTTACAGGTACCTTTCACTGCTCTGGTAGTGTTGCTGAGTTGTTACATTTTATAAGATTAAAAAGAGAAGTAAATTTTTTCAGTTAGATCCATGGATTTGCTCACTGACTTTTGAACTGTATGCCCAGCAACTCCTGGCTCCAGGACACGTGTAGTTTTACAGAGGGAGATGCAGAGCACGTGTAGTCTAACAGATACCTGAAAGCTAGGTGTTTACATGTGACTAAAGCTGGCTGGTACGGGTGCATCTAATAGCTGTATATTTACCAATCCTGTGCATCTGAGGAGTCTTTAACATACAAAGGCTTGTCATCTTATTGTAGTGTTAGGGTTATCCTGCAGGAATGGCTGAACTGCAGGGCAAAGCAGTTGCAAATGAGCTGTGTCGCTTACCGGCAATAGAGGGCCCTGGAGCTGGCTGTCCCAGGGCTTACCCAGAGGCCCAGGAAGGTTTTGCTGTCTATGCTGAATGGGTTTTGTCATGGTTGTGCTGTTGTGAATCCGTGCAGCCTGTTTGCAGCTTAACCCCTATACTTAAGGGTTATGAGCTGACTGATACAGTGATCAGTCAACTCGTCCCCAGTGAATTTTCTTCCCTGTGTCCTGACTCCATCTCTTGCTGTCTTTCTTTTAGACCTCTCTTCTCTCAGACATGTGCAGCAGCGGTGAATACGGATAGCAAGACTAGAGTAAAGCTGAAGGTTTCCTTAAAACTGTATTTAGCTTGGCAGCCTTATTTGAGCCAATCTGTCCATTCTGCTTATGCTGAAATGCCACCCTGCGCCTCAGCTTTTCTTCCAGCCATCATTTGGTATGCCAAAAACCAAACATTTGGCATGGTACCGAGGGGGGAAAGAGGGAGAGGGCATCGCTGATGAAGGAAGCTAAGCTTTCACTACTGCTAGAGTCTTAAAACTTTATAGCAGACATCAGAAACCTAAAGACAAATTCAATTCCCCTTATTGTCTGTATTTAAAAATAGATCTAACTACATGATTGTGAGAAACAAGGATGGCTTTCTGGGCTTTCTCTGTAGAGTTGAGTGCAAAGTAATTTTGTTTTGATGGACGTGATTTTCATCAATAAATCATTGAATTTCTTTAACCCAATTCTGATGTATTTTTAAAGGCCGCATAATTTCTCAGCAAACATTTACCTCAAGCTTATGAAATCTGCCATTTGGATATATTGCAATGAAGCCTTTATACTGAGGTTAAAAGTTCTGTTTGTTTGTTTTTTGTATATCAGCTTTCAACTAGATCTGCATGTGAAGGATATTTTTGTAGGAAACACAAGCGTTGGAGGTTCTTGCCAAACTTACTTCTTCGCTAATAGTATTCATTGGTTGTATATGTAAAAAAAAAAAATAATGTAAGTTACTGCCTCAGCTTTGTTACTTGCCTGGAAATAGGGGTCTGATATTTGGCCTGCATGCTGTCTTGATTTGATGTTTGGTTAAATACTAATTTTTGCCTTGATGCATCTCTCTGAGAAATGAATATTAAAAGAAAGAGCCTTGAGAGCAGGAGAGGAACTGGCTTATGTTGAACAATTATAGAGCTTGTTGAGTGTGCTTAGATGAAAGCACCCAAATTCTATACCATCTCTTAGCACTACCTCCTGGTTTATATGTGGGTCTTTTTGTTAGGTATTTTCTTTTTAAGATAAAAAAAAAGGTTTTAATAAAAGTAGAAAGGTAACTTTTTAAAACACAGATACTCTGGATTCATCTTCCTGTTCCCCTTTGAAGGATATTATTCATATGGTTTCAATTCTTGGTATTAAATTTGAGGTCTTAAGTGAGGCTTATCAATTGCTGATATCATCTGTCTTGAGGCCTCTCTGTTGAGCATGGGATGCTTCAAGGGAAAGCCTTCTAAAGCCTCAGGCTGGATGCAGCAAGTTCTGCTGTCTTAATGTATAGCCAGGATGGTGCAGCTCTCTGCATGCAGCAGGGCAGTAGCAGTCAGCCCCCAAATATGTCTCCCTCTGACTTACCATTTCTGCTGTTGGAGGGCCAGTCCTTTATGCTAGTGCTTCCAAGTAACTGAGTGTAAGGGCTGTGATCTCCCCTAGGAAGCTGCTAGCACAAGCCTTCGGCATCCCCACACAAAGCGCCCGCTGGCTTTCGAGCTGCTTTGTCCATCCGTTCATGCTGCAGATGGCAGCAGCTCAAAGTCTGGCAGGCGTTCACAGCTTTCAGGCTAATCCTTGTGACAGCACAGCTCTCCCCAACCAAGAATGCTCTTGCAAATCCTGAGGTTGCTGCCTTGCAGCCCTGTGAGGTGGTGTTACAGAAATCTAATGGCTTGCAGCAGCACACACGTAACCTTTTGAGCATATGCAGCCCAGCCTCAGCCCTATGCCACTGCCAGTCACAGGTGACAATGTAATGTTACGTTTCCCTGACAATTTATCAAAAGACAGAGAGCTAGCGTTACCTATTGATAGCAGCGGTCTCTGTGCTGCTCGTGTCAGTGTCCCCTGCAGAAATATGGAAAGCTGTGTGTGACAGGGACTTGGTTACCTAGAAACAGAATTGCAAAGGAACATCAGCCTTTGGGGAGCTTGAACCACGCTGTAAGATCCGACGTGCTCCAGTTTCTTGTTTGGTGTGTGCTGGTGTTACATGGCCCAGTGAGATGCACAGGTCCTTCTGTCTGTTCCCAAATTCTGCAGTTTGCTAAGCCACTTGCTTTCCAGATGCCTGTGAAATGTTGAGTTGTTCTGTACTTGTTTTGCCTTTATTTTTTATTTTTTAGCATCTGTTAGTTACTAAGACCTGGATTCCAAGATTTTTGTTATTTTTCTTAGATGTCAATACTATTTAGGAAGAGTTTCAGCTGCTTCACATACCTATTGTGGTAAGGTGCCCTATGGAAAAACTGTTTTCTTTCCAGCCCTAGTTATATTGGTACAAATTAGTGAACTAGAATTATGATATTTTTTGTTTGTTTGTTTGTTTTGAAGACTGATATTTGTGTTCCTTGTAGGTGAATGCATATATTTCCCTTCTAGTTTTCCCCCACCTGAAAGACATGTTTTCTTTTCAGGCCATAAAGGATACAAGAGAAAGAATGAGTATTTATTCTGCTGGAGGTGTCAGACAGACTGCCACCTTGGTCAAACAGCACTTTGATTTTGAAAAGGGGTGGGGGGATATCCCAGCTGCCGTGTGAAATCAATCTTCCAATCTGTTGTAGAACAGAGTTTGCTTTGTGAAGAGGAAGAGGAAAAAAAAAAGCTCTCACAAAAGATAGATGCTTCGTTTGTGTGTTTGCTTATTGGCTTCATTGTCCTTTGCACCTTTCTTTCACCACTGCATCAGATACTTAACAAGCTACCAAATATTAAGTGTAATTAGGATCTGCAGCTACCACATACTAATGATGGAGTTATTGCTAAGCTAGTTATTCCCATTTTGAGGTGCGATCTCACTTAATACTTCTCTGATTGTCTCTAGGGACTGATTCTTGCCAGTTGCAGGCTTGTGCTTATTTGGAGGGAATGATACGTAGAGATGGAAGGTGTGTTTCCAGCTTGCTGGAGCAGGAGAAATCTTCTACATGGTGTCCATTTACATTTATTACCCTTATTAAGCTCTGTTGAGGAATACAGCATTGTCTTCATTGATATCACAGTGAATCTCAAGTAACAAAGATAATCTACATACTGCTAGGGTCTTAATATAAGTGCATTGAAGCTCTTCTGGGTTAGCTTGAGGCTCAGAATTCTGCCTGTATCCTGTGGTATAGTCCCAGTAATACAGCTGCTTAAAATAATTAGGCATCTATTTTTCTGTCAGTTATCCCGGGAAACCAGGATAAGGCCCTCTTTCTTGTAAGTAATCCATGAAGCCTAAGAAATATGAGACCTTAGAAGAGAAAAGTTGGGAGAATGGGGAAAGAAGGAGAGATTAGTACCAACTAATTTTAGCAATATATATTAGAAGCTTAGAGAAATTAATCTCCTAATATGATAAATAGACAGCAGGACTCTGAAGTTGAGCTCATGCTCTGAAATGCTTAATGTAGGAACCTACCTCTCCTCCAGGGAACGGGAAACTGAACGTAGTTCTTGGGGTGGGTGCTTTGGATCTCTCCCTTTTTACTCCTTTAAAAGAGGTACTGACTGATTCGTTCCAGATTTTGAAGAAAAGAGCAGTAAGTTTGAGCTGTCCATTGAAAAAGGGACAACTGGCTGTGTAGGTTTCAGTGCCATGAGATGGACACATCTGTTTCTCTGATGTAGCAATACCAGATTGCTGCATCTGCCACTGCAGAGGCTGATCCTAATCTTCCAAAGAGCACTCTGACAGGGCTCAGTACTGCTGTAAATTTACCATACTGATTTTGGTGTCTCTGGATCAAATTATTTATAGTTTGGATCTCAACTTTGTTACAATGCTGGTCATGCAGGAAGATGGAAAAACTGATGTTAGTAGTAGGACTTTGCTTCTTGCTGTTGCATGTAGTACAATATAGTGTATTGCACATTGCAGCATCTAGGAGAATTGCATTTTAAATCTCAATATTTAACAACAACAACAAAATAATAGCCAGATCAGTTCTATAGATACCAGTTGAGGTCTGCTGGGTGGTATTTGATTACTGAATGTATTCAGCTTCCTTCCTGGTGCTTTTATATTTACCTATTCTTTTGCTTAAAGAGATAAGCTTGCTTTGGGCTATTCACTTCTGAGAATAAATTCTGTAGGGCTTGAAATTGCATGTCTGTGCTGGATAGATCTTTTAAAGGCGAGCAGAACAAAAGCGCAAACACCTCATCCCTCTCCTGTTTTTGCCCAGCTAGCTTTACACTTCTCCTTTACACATAGCATCCATCTCGCAACCCTCAGTTCACATTTTTTATGCTGTTGTAAAATTTCCAGACTTTCAATAATCTCTGTATTAATTTCCTAATACTGAAAATAAGTAATTACTCACATTTTTCAAAATGTGCTCCAAATTAAGAGGCTAGACTGCATCTTCTTTCACTAATTATTTCAGGAGAGCTCATCTACAATGTGTGACCTTTTCTGAATTTGGGCCCATCTGGCATTTTCAAATGGAATTGAGTATTGATCTCCACACTGTTAATTTATTGTTTAATTAAAAAATCATAGTGCAGTGATGTGGTTTGATTGCACATCCTTTTCCACATCAACCAATTAATGTAGAGAGCCATCACAAAACTATCACTTTTTATTATTATTTTTTATAATGGAGCTTCCCAGAAATGTAGGTCTCCTCTCATATACCATACTAATGGTTTGGAACACCTTTTAGCATAAATGACCTACAGAAACTGCCATAGAAGGTATATTCTCAGTTTATATTGTTTTGGTATGACCAAGCACTGTGCTTCCTGGGCTTGATTGAATGTTTCTGGAACCTGATTGTGCATCTTAGGTCACTGATACCTGGTATAAAATATAGAGATGTGGTTAGTAAAGACCAGTCATCTTATTCAATGGAGGTTTTGCTGTACTGCCCTTACTTTCCGGGGAAAGAAATGACATTGCTTGAATGAGGTAACATCATCAAACTTTGTACTTTTGAGTTCCCTTCATATGGGTGAAAAATATTTAAAGCAAACTATCCACACTTTTGTCTATGATTTACTTAGTACACACCACGGCGAGACAGAACACTTGGTTCCTAACTGTCTTAAAAGACACCTCTTACAAGTGAAGTCCTTATTGTCCCTGCCTTGTATTTCTATGACTGAATAGGTTTTTTTAAACTGAGGTGAGGTATTATTGAAGTGTAATGTCTTCCCCAGCCCTTACTTAATGCTTCATCTAGAATCTCCTGTGAATGAAAATTTAAATCTAGAAATACTGGTAGGGATATTTTAGTTGAGGAGTTGTCTTATAGTCAGATCTCTGGAATGTATTAAAATCCTCCTGAAATGTTTTAGTTTGATCTTCAGTATATCTGTATCTGAAATGGCAAACCAAGATACTTACTAGGTGTGTTCAAGCAGCAAATCTGACAATGGGAACTTAAATTGTATGCTAACAATTTTAGAGCATGCTTTTTCTCCTAAAGGCTGTAGAAGCAGAGCAGGACAGTAATAGCATGCCATGTAGCAAACCCTCGCTTCAAGTGGTTCACTTCTTACTTGTCTGACATGAGGATCCCAGAAAAGATCAAGGGGAATTTTGAGGATTGTGAGGCTGCATATCTTCCTTTGTGCAACAGAATAATTTCTGTTGTTTGTGATAGTGATTTATTAAAAATACCTATATTATCTATATTTTTATCATCAAATAATTTTGATCAAAATAATATGATCACTTTTAGCACAAAAGGCATCTGGAAATAAATCAGTGGTGTTAAAACTAACTTGCCCTAAGCCTTCAAACAAACATCATTATTAGATAATAACTTCTACTTGTTTATTCAAGTCATCTTTGCTTTTCCAAGTCCACTCCAAAATAAATGGCATGTCAAAATAACACCTTGCTAACAGATCATCCTTTGAGAAATTATAGAACCAGGAACTCCCAAATTATGGCAGTTTTGAAATGAAGAACAAACTGCATAGTTTCAAGGAACATTATTAGAAAACCATATATCATTCTGGTGGAGAAGCACAACCTCAGTGTTCCTTGCAAATAAAGGTTTGTATAAACATGAGCAGATTTTTATTATTATTATTCAGCCAAGCAGAATCCGATGAAAGCAATTTATCTTTGATCTTTTGAGAAGAGCTTGCAGTTTGCTGTTATTAAAAATCTTAAGTGTAATTAGAAGTAGAAAAGGATGGATCTAAAATAATCTCTTTCAATTGTATTCCTGTTAGTAATTCAACTTAGAAATTAAGAGTAAAAATTTCCTGATTTTTTTCCTATAATGTTCTTTCTTCACAATGCAAGTCTTCCAGTTATCCAGAATTGTGGCAAAAGTATACTTATAAAGGACTAAAAAAAAAAAAAAAAAAAAAAAGCTATTGGTAAACCTAAACTGTGATCTCAAGCTCATGGCGCATGGAAATCTTCTGACCTCTCCGGCCTTTGGATCAGGCTCATAGTTTATTATCAGAGAGTAGTCCTTAAAACTCATTTTCAAATGCTATGTCAAAAGGAGTTTTATTTTAAAACATCATAAAAGACAGAGGGCTAGAAAGCTGCAGAATGACCAGGTAAAGTAGAAAACCAAACGCTGTCTTAGCAGGTCAAAAAAAAGGTCACTGGTTTTACAGTTAGAAATAAGCCCTCAATTGAGAATGACAGTAAGACTTTTACTACTCCAGTTCAAGGAAATTAATGTGTAGCGGTGTAAACTGTCATCTGAAATGCTTTTGCTACTCTTGTGGCTATGACAGATTAAAGGGAGAGGGGAAAATGGGTAAGAAATAGTGTCAAGAGCTGATTTTAAGGAATGTGGAAGGCCAAATGCAGGGATTGTGGAGGGGCCTGGAAGTGGCCAGGCTGTGTGTGTGTGGTTTATTAGCCAGGCTTTTTAGCAGGTGGTGGAAGGAATTTCTTGCTTGGCAATCACAGCAGTCCAATAAAAAGGTCTCTGAATTATTCTCCATCTTGGTCCTTCAAACTTTGCATTCTGCTTTCTATTTACCTACCTCCCTGGCAGGAGCTGAGCTGGGGCCTCAATCCTGCTTGCTTTCTTATTACAATAAATGAAGGAGGGCATCTAGACGGAGCTGTTCCAAAAGGGCTTCACAGCATCTCCATGGTGGTTATGCCAAGTTCTTGGATATTATTGTATGTATTGCTTGATTTACTGCATGTGGACTTGAAAGACATAGGTATATCACAGCATGCAATTAGAAAGCATTCAGATGATAAAACCTCACTTTTTGTAATCATCTGACTGTGATTAATCATAACAATACAACTTATTAATTAATCTTAGGAAGCAGCATAATTGGAACTAGCATTCTCAATTCACTTGAATGAATTTCAGCATTTATTTTGCAGCTATTTTAATGAAATGCTGAAATCATCTGTGTATCAATCTATTCATTACCAAATGAGATGAATGCAACAATCCTAAGTATTCATGGAAATATCTTCATTAGAAAAATCATGTAATTAACCTGGAGTGTTCTCTAAATGAAGCACCTAAACGTTGCATATTTTCTTTCATAATTGCAATTAGAGAATATTAGTTTCTCATTCTCCTTGATTATATTTAAAGTAAAAATAGCATTCAGCATGATTTAAGGATTTTGAACAAAAGAATAAACTTTAGGAAAATGCTATCAAATGGAGCTTTAACTTTTCTTGTTCCTTTTTTTTTTTTTTTTATTTACTGGTAATAGTTATTATCAAAGATTGCACTCTAACAAGAACTGTTCTGGTTGTGGGTCCAGCTTTGTGCCGAATTTTGTCTGCAGCTCTGCTCGTGTGACCCTTACTTAAAGGATTTGTCATTGAAGTCACTTCAGTAACTTTCTCCCATTCCTAAGTAGTTCAGCTGAAATGTTGAGTCCTGAAACAAAGTGTATGTCAGATACCTGCTTTTAAGAATGTTTTTGGGTGTTTTTTTTTTTTTTTTTGAGGAAATATCTTTTCTATTTTAAAAAAAAATATGAATAGTTCAATATTTAGATGACTAGTAATGGGTTTTGCATAGCACGTACTTGACTCTCTTTTCCTTTGCAGTCAGAAGTGACATGACAAAGTCCTTGTAGAGGTATTAAAGTAAAGTATTCTTGAGGTTTAAGATTGAAATAATTCTTACAGGGTAGAATATGGATGCAAACTGTTCATTCGCATAGCTAAAAAGAGTTTTCCAGCCAGCTATGAACTGTCTTCAGTGGCATTAAAGATGCCCTCTTTTTTCCCTCCTTTTTGTTTTTCCTCTTAAAGAAATAAAGGAAACCAATGAAAAAGCTGTACAGGGATTATCAAGACCTAATTGATGTCTTCAACATAGAACCTCCCAAATAATTTTAAGTACAAGGGGATAACCCAAAATAAATTATGCTAAAGAAAAAAACATACCAAAGTACTGTCTGAATATGTCTTCATCAGCTACTTCAAGTAGGATCTAATATTTGAAGGACATCTGGTCTAATAGAGAAGAAAAGGTTGCATGAGTAATATGTGAATTCTGTTTATTTTTGCCTTGGAATGTGAGGATAAAAGGGAATGGTATATTTTAAGATAGAGAAACATGACAAGCACACTGTATGAAACCTGACAACTTCTAGGTAGTCTGACAGTGAAGCGATACTATTGATGTTATGGTGAGCTTCATTTATCAAGAGATGGGTGTGGATTTGACTTGCAAAATTTGTAGTAAGACTATACCACTTTCGAGCTAATTTTAGGATCTGTGAGTACTTATATCTCTGAGTAACTGATAACTCGCTTTTTTTCCTCTTTTAATATAGGACTATTTAACTGACTCTTCAATGAGGTGTTAGAGTGTGAGTTAATGTTATGCTTTTCTCTAGAGGTGTTTCTAATTTTTATTGTAAGAATATAGTTTAAAGCATAAGTCTGTGCTTATGGGTGCAGTATATAAGGTGTATAGTATATAAGAGAGCAAATTCTTATATGTTAGAGGGAGCTACACAACATGACATCAAAGAAATAAGTGCCCAGCTTTAAGGACTGCGTGGATAATTCTCCCATACCAGCCAGAAGATTGTGATCTCTGTTTAAACAAAAGATTTCTTCATTTTGATTAAACTATTTATCCTCATTTCAATGAAATATTCTTAGCTTATTAAATTAGAAGCTGCTCTTTAAGAGAATCACTGGGACAGCACAGTTCAACGTTATAAATTTTAGCAATGAGAATCCACCCCCTCAAGGAGATGGACTGAAAAGCCTTTCTGATCATGTTGTTATCAATCATTATCATCAACAGGTAAAACATTTGATTCCTAATAGAGGATTTTCTTATTTTAATACAGTACATTATGTCTGGTTTGATCAAGAAGGAAGATTTATGAACACACTGTCTCTTCTTTGTTCCTCTAATAACTTTTGATCCTATTAGCTATTTTCAACTAAATTTGACAGAGTTGTAGTGGTATCAGTGATGGTTTCTGTTAACAAGTAGTTTGAAAACAAGCAGTTGGGAAAGGAGAATAAATCCCAATGGATGGCCTTACTGTCTGCGATGTAAATTCAGCCATGTTATCAGACATCAGAGAGTTCACATAAGGCTGTGTAAGTAGCATGGATATATGAAGTCTCATGTAGAAACATTGACTGTTGATAATGAGATGAATATTTGTGTGTAGATAAATATATCTATTTTCTACTCCCATAGAAGCCCTATAGGAGCAATAATATCTTGCTAAAATAGGCATCTGCTATTGTGCTGCATTTTGAACTTATCTCTGAAGTAGTTCATTTTCCTCAGGCTGTTCATTTTTGCCTTTCTCTGAATGTGAGAGTGTCACTAGTAGAATTTTTCCATGAAGTCGGAGATTTTGGTTTTGCCTTTAGTGGGAAAAGAGACACGCTGGCAGTGAGAATTTCTGCAATTCTGACTTTGTCATATATCAGATATGTGGAAACCTGTACTCTGCAGATCTGAGCAAACTGACTTTTCTCATTTGTAACCTATGGGAAGATCAGATATTTCCATCTTTTGTTTACTTCCTTAATTAGGAAAAAAAAAAAAAAAAAAAACTGTTGATTTGGAGAATACTTTTGTTTTGACATTTTTTCTCACCAACAAGATGTGTTTGGGTGTTATGAGTCACAACACTTCACTTTGTTTGCTGAACATAGATGACACATTTAAATCATTTAAACATAAACCTGAATTTGTTTTTGAAACTTTAACGCCTCAAAGAAATGATGTTTCAGGCCTACACATTCCATAAGTGGACCCTGGTGCTGGTCTGGAAGCAAATTTAAAGTTTGAATTTTATACCAGAAAATTACATCTAAGCTTTGTGAAATCAAAATATACTTACAAAGTTACTGATCATCTTGATGCAAAGACTTTATGGAAATTGTAAAAGGTGAAGATTTCTTGGGAAAATTCCTGTCTGAAGATCTGAAATCCTTAGGGATATTTACATCTCAAAACTCAGAGTTCTTAAGCCTTACAGGATGTGACTTTTTTGAGCTGAGACATCCAGAAGCAGTCCAGAAGCTTAATATAACTTGAGCAGGTGAGGAGAAAATGAGGTTGTAAGATACAAATCACTTTTTTGGGGGTGGATCAGTTGCTTCCCAACAGTCTGTTGGTAGTAACCCAGCCATCTTTTTCCTCTTCATGTCCAGAGCGTGAAACTCTTGTTGTGCCCATACACAGCCAAAGACCACCCTGTCACCTTCTCTTGAGAGAAAAGACTTTTTTTTTTTTTTTTTTTTGTCAGCTACTTGATTCTAAAGGGACTTCTCTGCTGGCCACAGAGTGATGACTTTCCTAACGGTGGTTTTATCTCTACCCCGCTGCCTTTCATTTTCTTTCACTCCAGGATTCCTCCTGCATTGATTCTGCAAGGTTTTTCTGTCCCTCTCATGCCATGCTCTGTTGGCTTGGACAGCTTCCCCAGTACAAATACTGAGCCTGCGAAAAAGCTGCAGGCTACTGATTTGACATTGTGAAATTTGTTGTGTTTAATGTTGCTTTATTTTATTTTTTTTTTCTGCAAAGGGGATTGTTGAAGGCTTTTTGTCTCTTGTTTTTCCTACAACATTTTTGAGCTGAAATGCTGCCGGAGCAACATTTTCAAGCAGCAAGAAGCTTTTTATTTTCAGGGTTTTAGATGGAGCATTCTCAGTAGCCTTAATCACATACATAAAGGTTTTAGTATTTCTTTTGTATGGCATTTTATGTTGTCAACTGCTGTAGTCAGAACCATTTCTGAGACTCAAGATCTATCACATCATTGGGTTGTGATGACTAACTTAGAAAAGCAAATCTTTGTGGAAGATGTAAAGAGACCTGGAAGATAAGAAAAAGGTGCATTTTATTAAATGATGCATTAATGAGGCTTCACATTTTTCAGCATAGCACCTGTTTATACTGACGGCACTAGAGTTCATGGATGTAACTTTCCATATTGAATATACAGCTTGTTCTTTCTCTTGTTACAGACTGATTATTCTGGTGTAAATGCATCACTGCAGGTAAATTCTTTTTTATCGTAGAACAGCCATCTGTGTTTTTAAAAACTTGATGAGGCTTTGAAAAGCCAAGCAGCATCAACTACTTACAATAGCCAATTTTGATATCTTTAGAATCAGAGCATTCAAAAATAATCTTCAGCAATAAGTGCAAGTAGGTTTTGTGGTGCAATGTGAGGCTTACGTGCTGGTTGTCTAAGTGCATTCTCCTTAAGCGCCTTTTGCTTACATTTGCCAAATTTAAATATTAGATAAAATATTTTAAAATGGTGCCCTAGGCTCCAACTTGGTGGTCTTAATTATTTGCTGCCTCCTTGCACACGGTCTTGCCTACTGAAGTAATTGCACTAACAAATTACAGTATTAAAGTATCTGTCTAAACAATTTGTAGGCACAGTCTGATATTTAGATGCTTAAAGTGCTTCTCTGAAATCCACAGTTTATGTTGCATGCAAAATTACACCTGGAAGAGGAGTATCTCTGAAAAATCAGGGTCATTTATGTGAATATAACCAGTAGTCATAACCAGTGTCATTTACATAATTATAGAAAGGCACTGTGCTGTTACCCCATGGTACTTTCATCCGAGTCTGTGACACCTGTCCAGTGGAATAAGATCCATTATAGCATTTGCCTCTTGAAAAGCATCCATATAAGTGATGTCATGTCTTGATGTTGCCTCTTTCATGGGAGTGTTGAAAGTTGTCTGTAGACATTGATTTTATAGCAGACATTGCCATTGTGAGGCTTTCTTACTACTTTCACTTCCAGGAAACACTTCAGAAGTTAACGCAGCTAAGAGAAATTAAATGACTTGCCCAGGATGTTGTACACGGTCAGTGGCACTGGGAGGGAGCACTGGAGACTAACTTAGACTTGACACCCAATTTGTAGACAAGTGGAGTAGGTGAGTTGAATCTTACCCTCAAGCCATTCAAGGTCTCTGTACTCTTAATGAAGTCTGTGGTGAGAAAAAGAGCTCCCAGTAACTTAATCAAGGCAGCATTTAATTCAGAACTCAGTCCCACTGAGCATTCAAAGGTTTTAGCCCCATGCCCAGTTCTGGCATCCCTTCTGAGAATGCTTAGACACCTTCCCAAAGCATATGTAATTGTGGAGGTTCAGCTTTCACTGGAATTATCTTGCTGTAAATCTGAGCTCTTGATGACAGGATAGCATAGAAAGGGGATAGTAAAAATCTAGTGTGATCTTGTTTTTTCATCAAATGTAGCATTCTTAACAATGACAGCTGATATTTGAAAACATTTATATTGAATTTCTTGCTAACATCTGTGAGGTTACATGAGATAATAGGTGCAGAAGAACATGAGCAAAGTGCACGCACATGGTTCCATTCTGACAGCAGCAAAATATTAAAAAAAAAAAAAAAAAAAAAAAAATTTGGGCAAAGGCATACAAGAAAATTCATGATAGATATGCAACGGCTTGTAGGAGATAATGCAGAAGTGAGATGAAAAGTGAAAATGAGTATAGCTCCCTGCTTTCTAGCCAGGCTGTATGGCAGACATTTTCTATATAAAGCTGATAACTTGGGAGTCAGGTTTTTGGGTTAAAAATTAGCCCCAGTAATCTAATCTTGATACAATACTTCACAACCCATGTTGAATATAAATAGTCTGACTACTTTAATTACAATCTGTAGCCAAGCTTCCGACATAGACTGAAAAAACATTTCAGTTCTCCTAGATGACTACATATCTGTGTGCTTGTACTGTGGTTGAAGTTATCTGTTTTGCTGGAACAAAATGGGATGCATAGTTTCAAGAATGAATTTAGTGGGGTGGTTGCTAATTTCGAGTGCCTTAGAAACCAAAGTAATATTTTTTTTGACATCAGATATTTCCTGTGTGCTCTTTCAAAAGAAAATAGCAAGCTACCCAACAAAGCTTATAGCTGTAGCTGTTCAGTGTTTTGGCATCATATGTTTGACAACAGATTTAATGTTTCTTTGCTTTCACAGCAATGCTGTGAAGAAAAAAAGAAAATCCTGGGAGTAATGGGTTAATCTCTGTGGTTTTTAATTACTGGGGAGAGAAAAAAAAAAAAATACTGGGAGGCAATTGTTCTTGTTAAAAAAGCAGAAATTTCCCTTGTCTATGGAAGTGACTAATGCTTTCTGAGCTTGTCGTGTCTGTAGGAGATTCAGGGCTGAATGGAAGAAGATGACACCACCCACGGCAGTTAAATTTTGTCTTTCCAGGCTATTGAAGCTAACTTCTGAGAAAGACGAGTGAGCCCAAGAATAAAGTACTGAATGAAGAACTGAGGAACATCAGTTCATTTTCCAGCCCCAGTGAGTTCCCTCAACTGTTGCAGGCAAATCACTTAATGTTTGTGTCTATTTCCCCTTAGGTAGATTTGCAGTAGTACTTTTCCACCTTATTTAGGTGATAGTTTGATTTCTGAAGGTCTTAACAGTTGCAGGATAAAGCATATAGTAGAGAAAAAAATATTTTAATAAATGACACCTTACCACTGAGGATCATGATAAAGCCTTATAACCTTAAGGGATTGTCTGGGTGTAGAACAACACTTTATTCTTCCAAGCTTTAAGAATATGTTGTTAAGTTTGAAACTGAAGGATATAACTCAACTGAATCAAGGGAGCCATACCAGGAATCGATTTATTCAAATTCTTTGAAAACAGAGATATTTTTAGAGAAGTAGGATTAGTGAAAGATTATGAAATACTGCCAAATCCAGGTCCAAGGCACAAGGCACATATCACAGGTATCCTGAAATAATATTTGAGCTTACAGAAAGTGGATGGTGAGATCTTCACCTAATTACCTGATAGGTGAAAGACTAAATTAGCTGCTTGATAATGATGTGATTTTGTCTTGAAAGGATGTATGTCTTGTGGGTGGTGTGGAGTTGTCCTGTGGTGAAAAATAGCATGTTTCAGCAGTCATGTGCTTCTAGATGTCTGGAAGTCTGCGGTATTAATATGAACTGGTGAAGTAGAAAACAGTGCACTATAATTACTTTATTTTTCTACCTTCTGCTTCTGTTTAAAGATTCCTGAATTCATGGCCTTTAAGAATGCTTCTTTGAGAAGGAACAAAGAAGTTTTATTTCCAAATATGCCACTTTTGTTTCTGCCTTACCTCTTGTAATGTTGTCAGCATGTTTTCCTCCTCTTCTGTGGCCTCTGCTGCTGCAACATGGGGAGTTTCTGGGCAGAGACTGAATGGTGTGCCAGCGTTAAGCTGCAGGCAGAATACCTTCTGACAAAACTGTGTCCAGCAAACTTCACAGGCAGCTTTAACAAGGCTTCTGGAACTGATAGGACTGTGAAGTTAGCCACTGTGACAGCAATTTATAAGCTGTGAATAGAACACTGTTCTGATTATATTGATTTTGAAACCTACCACCAAGGCTGGTATTCATTGACATTCTTGTTGGCAGTGTGTCACAGAAGCTCCATCTATGTTAAAAGTGAGATATATTAATACTAGACTTGTCAGATTTGTCTGAACTCAAATCCAGACAGTGCAGGCTTCAAAGGTATCATCAAGAAGATGCTCTATGTCCTGGGCAGCTTGGACTTTCATGATTTTTTTTTTTTCTAATGTGATTTGCATGCCTCATCTGAAATCTTTTAAATCTTTTCCTTCTGGGTCTTATCTGTATAGTTAGTTGAGCAGCCATAGAGTCTAATTAGTCATCTTCCTGGTGGTAGATATTCATTTTCTCAGGCCGGCACCTGTGTAGACTGTAGGATTGTTCTTTGTTCATGGAGGGCATTCTTAAAATGTAATGGGGACAAAACATTTGGGTTGAAGTCGGCTGTAAGCATCTGGCCTGCGGCAGCCCAAGTGATGGCAGCTACACTTGGGTTTGCAAAGTAGGGCACTGCAAAGCTCTGGCCTCGTGGCTTCGTACCTCCCACAGTACCTCAGCATACACAGAGAAATTAAATAAATTCAAAAGTCTCGATAAAAACCTTGGGGGGCTGGCACGCTCCCTGGTCTCCTTGCAATAAGGAAACTTTTTAACTTTTTTAATTGCTTCCATTTTTTTTTTTCTCCTTGATGGTGACATTTTTTTTCCCCAAGCGACTACAAGAGTAGTTCATTTATCATTTTTCCTTCCCCAAGCCCATGTGACTTTGTTTTCCTTAATTTTATTTAATTGATTATAACTAATTGACTCTTAGTTTAGGGAATAGAGGTTTCTGAGCCTGCTGGTTGGGTCTTCATTTATTTTTGTTGAAGTCTTTTTCTTTCAGCCAACAACTGAGGTACAAGGTTATTCTTTAAAAAGGGGAAGAAAAAAAAAAAAAAAAAGAAGAGAACAGGTTTATTAACTTCTTGTTAGATTAATAAAAAGAGAGAAACTATGCTTTCTGCATCTCACAGGGTAGCAGAATTATATTGAAAAGGCAGCCTGGGCTTCACTGCTAGCCCAGGCTAAAGCTGGCTCACGTGGCTGTGGTTTCTGAAACAAAGAGCACGAAGAAGGTGGCAGCGAAGGCTCAGCTGAATGCAAGAGGTGCCCTGCCCTTGGTGCAAGAAAGTTGCTGGATGCTTACCTTAAAATCTGTTAAACCTTCTGTCTGTTTTTTATTTCACTAGCCCTCAAATACAAACATAACTACATCTGAGAATTAAGCTTTCATGTCTATCTATATACACTTTTTTTTTTTTTTTTCTTTCTGGAGTTTGTATATATTGATATATTGTACCAAAATCTGGGAACAAGCTACAGTAGCATATTCTAATGCATCATCTCACCAGTACAATGGTGGATGTGCTCTTTTAAAAAGGTAAGAAAAACAGATTGCCTTGGCAATGAAAATAATTCCATTTCAATCTCTGTTGTGTAAATAGTCATATTTATTTTTTTATGTAAAATACTTGGAGATCCTTGAGAGAAAACATTTATTTGATAGATGCATGAGTGCATTTAAAAATGAAATGCTAGCTAAATAATATTGATTCATGAGCCTTCATAATACAGCTGCTTTTTTTTTCTTTTTTTCTTTGCCATTCCTTTAACCCCTCCTTCCCTGTGGGGAATAGTCGGAGGTGGTGCTCTCAGCACATGAGTAACCCAGAAAAAGTTATGTGATGACTGGGAATGAATTGTTAGGCATGCTTCTCATGTTTTAACTCTTTCCCCTTTCCCACACCATTTCTGGCATATTTTCGGTGCTGGGTTTTAGAAGAGGACTCCAAGTAGTCCCTTGATCCTGAAAAGATCTGGATCAAGCTGATGGCAAACTGTTTATTTTTGCAATTTTATTGTTTGTGTGTATGTACCCACAAAGGGGTGGGTGGGGGATTTTCTCCACGGCCCAGTCCTATTTCCATTAATCTGTCTGCCTCCTTATGCCTTCCTCCGTGCTGTTTGGAGATTATTGCATGGGCTTCCTCAGTGAACTGAGAACAAATGTGCAGGAATCCTGCTATGCCATGAAAGCCAAGGGAATCTTAAAGAAACTTTGATTTTTTTATATTTATTTTTTTTTTGTCCAGAAGTTGTGCTTTGCCCAAGAGCGCCATCTTCTGGATGATGTCCGTCTCCATTCCTGAGAGCACTGCTGTTGAGTTAAATTCGGCTTGAAGGGGAAGACTACTATGTAGAAGTGAAAGCTTGTAAACCAGTGCTCGGGGGAAGACTTGCTGTCTTTTTCTATTTAGCAAATGCAAAAGCTTTCTCTAGACTACTTCCACTTGCTTTTGCAGGCATGGCTCTCTGACCCGCTCCTCCCCAGCACTGCCACGAAAGGGCTTCAGAATTTCCTGTGTTTCTTGCCTGTCTTTAGGTACCTCTCCCCATGATCCTGCTGCTCATTGTATTTTTGCAGTGAGTTCCCTTTTCTAGGCTTTTGTTTAGATTCTCTAGCCCTCAATTTCATTCTTCTGGGCTGCTCACTGACCATTAACATCTGTATATCTTGACCAAAGGGCAAGTCCCTCTGAAATACTCTGAACTCCTGAAGAAGAAATTGTCTTTAGGTCTTTGACCTCGTTTTGGTCCACTATGAGATTAAATCATTGACTTGAGGTTTGGGAGAGATTTGTGGATGGAAGTGATGCCAGTTCAGGTCAAGGAAAACCTTATGGGAAGTCTATCTTTAAAAGCTGAGTGCATTTAAGCATGATTGCCAACAGAATCTCTTTTGAATCAATGTTCTCTTCTGCCTGTGTCACAGCACAAACAGGCAGAAATACAGTAAAGTCTTTAAATGTGAAAAGAATCCAATTAACAATCAGGTTAAGAGAAAAAATAAACTATTTTCTGTTCATAGATGCCTTCTTTTTAAGGGCACTACTTCAAAAAATTCCCCCTTTTTCCATTGCAATATATTACACATTTCCAATACAGTCTGAAAGATTAAGTCACAACTGGAAAGTTCAACAACAATTCCATCACTTTTCTGGCATCTTGGACAGACAAGATGCAGGGATGTAACATATTGAATATGAACTCTAAACTCAGGACTGGTCATGTGCTCTAGCTATAAGGAAAAAACAATCACAATTAAATGGGCAAGATGGAGACAAGGTCTCCCTGACCTCATTTTGCATTGTTTTCCTATTTCATGTGTCACATAAACCAGGGGAGATTTTACTTGGTAGGAGGAACTTTGGGACTGCAAGGGTGGTTAAGCATGGAAGAGATTTCCTTGGGGGTGGTGAAGTCCTTATCCTTAGAGGCTTTCAAGAACAGATTAGAGAAACGTCTGTCAAGAACAGTTTGTGTAGCTTAGCCTGCCTTAGGCAGAAAGATAGACTGAATGACCTTTGAGGTTCTCTTCCAGCCCTATTTTGATGATTAATCCTCAGAGGGAGTGCATATACTCAGTGCTACATTTGATCTGAGCCGGGATGCAAGCACGATGGTTGTTAGAGCAAAGCAAACACTCCAGCTGAACATCACTCATGAATTTTGCTTCAAGTGTCTGTATCACAGAAAGGAAAGCTGGGCTTGCTTGTCTGAAGGGGAGAGCCCTTGGGGTGAGGTGGCTGAACTCCCCAGGAAGCTTTCTGTCATAATTGGATGGTGCTAACCGCTGCCGGCAGCAGGAGAATGTCCCTTCTTTGTACCCTGATTAATCTCAGTAGATTCTGCTAAACTCTCTCAGCTACGTATAACCTTTCTCTTTTGTTCAAAAAGACGGTCAACTTGCATCCATGCCTGTAAGATCTTCATTCACCCTGTGTTACCATACAGGTACCGCACATTGTTCAGGTGAGGACAAGTGAGGCTGAGCTCTTTGGGGCTTGTGTCTTCCTAGGTAAATCTAGACAGCCCAGCATAGCAGGCTCTCAGGACATCTTTTCTGAGGACTTTGGACCTATTACAAGCACTTGCTATCATAGGGGAAGCAGTAACAAAGAGAATTCCTTTTGGAAACACTTGGAGATCTCTATTTCTGTAATTATCCCTCTGTAATAATCTATCTTGATGCAGTTAGCTTAGGGATATGGTTTAGTGGGGACTGTTAGTGTTAGGTCAGAGGTTGGACTCGATGATCTTGAGGTCTCCTCCAACCTAGTGATTCTGTGATTCAGTTGTGAAGAAGGAGTTACCAGTGATCTTATCACATGAATCGCATTCATGAAATATTTCCCAAATCCCTTTTCAAACCATTCTGCTTTCTTCCAGCTGCCTTCCTTTCCCTCTCACTCTTACTAAGGAATGCCTCCACCAAAGCATCTGGATAAAGGTAGTGGGAACAAAATGCACCCATCCCTTTTTGCGGCTTCCCTTGATAAACCAGTGTTTCACTAGAATGGCTCTGGAAAAGTAGTGTTCAGATTTAACATGGAGAACATTGTTTGGCAGGACTTCTTTTGGGTCTTGTCTGCTGTAAATGAAGTTATATGTTCAAAAGGGACCTAAATGCTGAAGTTTACCAGGTAGGATTTGTATTATGCTCTTGACATAGAAGCCTTTAAGCCTCAGTAAAAATTTTCTTTGCAGTTTAAGCTTACAGTAACTGGTGTGACCAATATCTGGGGATATTGTAAGATCTATGCCGTACTGCTCAATATCATTTGATTGTAGTAGAGTTTCAGGCTATTTGAAGAACATGTCTGTGTCTTAAGGTGCTGCAAGAGTTTCAAATCTATTATTTACATCAGAGTTGCAAATCTATTATTTACACCACATAATGGGTTTTACTTCCATTGCTTTTTAAGCCAATTTATCTAGTCCCTGAGTATGCGCTCATATGTGGTCAGTAAGCATGTATGATGTTATCTGGTTGCTTTGTGTTGATCCTAGGCCTGTCTGAAAGGCGTGAGCAGAGGTTTAAATTTGGGATGTTTTAGTTTATTTTAGCAAATGTGCTTTTGAGACATTGAAACCGCCAAGTAGATAACTTTTGTGAGAAACCTCCAAGCATGCCTCTGTTCAGTGCTTAGTAGCAGCTCTGTAGATCCATCCACTGCTCAACTTTGTATGTACTTTATATGTAATTGTGACAAACCAATGGAGATTCAGGTCTCTGGTATTTGGGTCTGCAGGCTGAACACCCACTGGTGGGAGTGTCTGGGTTTAGATCATTAGAACTGTAGTGTTCAGCCCACACCAAACTCCTGAGGAGTTGGAAAGTAGGAACTGTTTCAGTCTCTTTTGTTCCCTCATCTTGACATCTCTTTCCCTATCTCTATCCATTTTTTCTTCTGGAAACTGCCTTTTTTGAAATCTTTTTCTCCCTGAATTCAGAGAGGCACAGCAAATATTTTGTCTGAACGTTGTGAAGCTTGGTAGTCCAAGGAAATGAAATTAGGACAGCAAGTAGGTTTCTGTCCTTCATTTACAAACTTGCTCTTGAGGCAAAATGGCTAAAGACATCGGTGAGCTTGCATCCTTACAGATCTGCCACCTGTGATCACAAAACAAAAGGCTGGAAGAGGTAAGAGGGGTGAGCTACAGGAACAGCGTGTAAATGAGGGGTGATTTGCACTGATTTTGTTCAATTGCGTGCAGAACTGAATGGAGACTGACCTGCTACACTGCTCCGTTTCCTTAGTGAGTCAGTGGAGCAATTTCCTTCTCCAAGCTGTCCAGACTGGACCTCTCATGAGTGTTAAATTTGCATTTCTTTACAAAATGCTCTCTCCATATTATTTTTGAATATGCAATTACATGGCAAACATGCTTGTATTTCTCTTGATGACTGTATTTACAAGACCAGCATTTGTGATGCTTTTAAACCCAAGATTATTCAGTCTTCTAATTTTAGAGCTGTTTCTTTCTCCCTTCAATACAAACCTGGTGTTACCAATTGAAAATTGGCCTTGGCTTCAACTTGCAGAATTATAAACAAATTGAGATCAATTTTTAAAAGTAAGGAAACTTGTTTTTCTCCTACATTGTTTTTAATGCACATGTATTCTTCAGCATGGACTCCCACTAACAGTATGCACATCACAGAATAAAGCTCCTCACAAGGTCCCAGCTTCCCCATGAAGATATGGGGAGACACAAAATGGGTCCCCTCAAGTAAGGATTACAATCAGCAGATTAGTGAAGAGGGGAAGTTTCTGTGAGACTGATATCCTTTGGCAGTCTCTGTCTCGTTACAGATGTGGCTGTGATAAAGAACAAGGTCAGAACTTTTCTTTGTGTTGGCCTTTTGCCAAAACAAATTTAGTGCTGGTTAAAGGTATAAGCTTCTAGTGATGGAGAAATGTCTTCTCTACCCACAGGTGTTATGGCAGGATCCTCTTGCTTTTGTTTTCTCCTCAGATCTCTCTCTCTCCCTCCTGCCCCCGAGCCTTGTTTTCAGTGAGATTTCTTCTTCCAGAGAGCTACCACCAGAGGCTTTTGGGCTAAACCTCTTCATACCAGATTACACGTGAATAATTCAAGCACATTAGCATTCATCCACACCCCCACCAAGGCTGTTGCCCAACTGAACTTACTCCTAGCTACCCTTTTTCCCATCTTTGTTCTGTTTTCCACTGCCCCTCTCCCTTTTGAAGGCAGACACCCATACTCACTGCTCCTTGCACAACATCCCGTGGGGATGGCCAGCTGCTGCTGTGGATGTCTTGTGTGACTGAGCTGCTAATGAGAAATAGGTTACTGCAGAGCACGCTGCCTTTGAGTTGTGCACTCAGGTCAGGAGTGATTTCAGCAAGGGAGATTTCTGAGCAGGCTTGTTCATGACTCTTGCTCGCACACCTCGCAGCAGCAGGTCAGGAGCGACCTGCTTGGGGACCTTCCACGCGGAAAGCACTGGCCTCTATCAACTGAAATAAAAACCTCTCTGGTAATGGCCTACTGGTAGTGGTAGCTATTCTGTTCTGGAGCAGGAATGTGTGAAGTTGTAATCCTGGGCAGGGAAGCTCTGAACTTGAGGCCAGTGATGGGAAAAATGTCTTTGTTCACAGCCAGTCTCTGAAGAGGTAACTGGCAGATGATTATTGATTTCCAAGTAGTCTGCAGTGGTAAAAATTCTTTGCTCGAGCCTTTCCTCAGTCTTCTGTGTGGACATTTCCATTTGTGACCTGTGATACTCCAGTGGAGTATCCACTCTAGCCCCGTTTGTTTTATGTCTTCGCTATCAATGAGGCACCTCGCTTTGCAGAAAGCCTCTCTGCCCACGCGTTGCTTTTTCTCATTTGTAGATCACTGCCTCAGTAGGGTGCAATCTCTTGAAACAAACATTGACAATAAAGATAAAGAATGGAGAGGAACATTAAAAATTGTTTGGATGGGTCAGGTTATCAAAATGTAGAGGCTTCCCATCCCTCCAGAACAGGCTTAGCAGTAAAGCTAGCTCTTTTGGCTCTCTCAGTGACCTTCTAAGTGACTTTACCTAGCAAGGACACCAATTAGCAGTAGTTTAGTCCAATGGGATTAGCTTAGAGACTGATAAATTCATGTCATGTATGCCTCTGAAAGGCCAGCACCAGCCTTTCCTTGCTGGATTGGGTATGAATGGGCACATGAAAGGTGAACTATTCTATATTCTATTACTTATCCCCTTGGGCAACAAAGTCATCCCCTGTAAAGCTGAACTTTAAATATGATGGTTATTAAGGCTTGTCCAGGCTTGAGATTTAGCTCATATAAATTCTGACAGGAACAAATGACTCTAAATTGTGACCAAACTTTTCTTTCTCCCCATTCCCTTGCCCTTCCAGGTCTGCGGTTTGAAGAGGAAATGGTGAATAAGAATAGCACAAGAAGATAAACAACTACTTGAAAACAAAGTTTTTCAGCTCCCTTCCTAATGCAAAACTTCACAGCAATGTGCAGTTGAAGGCAACGTGGCTGTGACAGGTACTTTTCTATTTTAAAGTTGACTAAGAGCAGGTAACAAGTGGTGGGGGAGTGGAGCATGTCGAGCTGTATGTAGGGCTCAGTGGAGAAGATGGCAGAGCATAATGCAATTTCCTGGGTAAAGGAGCTATCAGATCATACACAAAAGTATTGATGGAAAAGCAGGTTGACCAAAACGAATCACTAATACATATTAGGGAGTGGCTAGATCTGGGAATTATTTCTGGCTCTTATTGATGGGCAAGCCATTTTCTTTTTCTCATTTTGTCCCTGTTCTGTTCTTCCTTTTTTTTTTTATTTTTATTTATTTTTTTATTTTTTTTTATTCCTGTTCATGTGGCAAGCACCAAAGAGCAGTTACTGCGGGTACTGCAAAGTTGAATTAATGTAAGGTCTGACTTCGTGTCATCTCATGGACATGACATCTCATGTCAGCTTCACCATCTGTTCTTTCAGTTTGAATGAAACCTACTAAATTCAGAATGGCAAAGGAAAAGTAAAGGCTGGGGTGGAAGACTGCTACCACTGAGTTTCAGGGTAGGAGGGATCGCTAACTCACCCCCAGCCTACCCCAACTCATTTTTGTCAGGAAGCAGCAATGGTTAGGCAGACTTCTCATAGATCGGCACAGGCAAAGCTGGCAGAAAGCCCATGGCCACAGCAGTCTGCTGCTCAAGGCAGCTCTGCCTGGGTTGCAACCACCTAGAGCTGGCCGTGAAAATAGTCCGCTGTTAAAGACAGCCTGCATAGCACATTTGTCAGATCAATTAAATTAGCTTAAAAAGATCTCTTATGTTAAGTAGATGCAGCTTTCTTGCATATTCAAAAGCTGTTTTTTCAAGGACTACATACAGCATCTAGCCTGCTGGGGCTCTGACCTCGCTGAGGATCTCGAAGCAGTATCAGGAGCTGACTAAATAGAGTTTTATTTAGGGTGAAACAACATGTCCTTTGACTTAAGATAATGGTACTCTGCGAAGCTGCATGAGTCTGTTATTAGCCAATGGTCCCTGTAAAAATACTCAGTGATGTTGCAGAGCGAAAGAGGATAAAACCAAACTGTCTTGTGCCAAGTGATAAAACCTTTTGCATACGGTTATACTACTATCCTTTGCCCTTATAATGCCTTTCACAGAAGGATCTTGAGACATTTTCCAGACGTTAGTTAATTAATCTCCATAACATCCCTGTGAATTAGGTGACTTATCTACTATTTTACAGACGGGTGAACTGAGGCGCGTAGAGGTTAAGTGTCTTTCCTGAAGTTAAACAGTGAATTAGAGGGAAACGCTGGGAGTAAAATGAAGGGCCACAATTGTGTTTAACAGCCATGTTCTTTCATCAACACTACGGTTAGCTGAGAAAGCTACCTCCCTCTCTAGACCGTGTCCTGTTTAAAAGGAAGGTGGTCAAGTTCAAATATTTCTGTGGGTGTTTGCAAAACATTAGCTCATTAGTAAGTATTTTACTTGTAGTTTAAATACGTGACATGGATTCTTGGGTATTAAGTGAAAGATTGTACTATGTAAAACAGTGGTTTCTTATTGGAGCCAATTAAATCCTTCTCACGGGGGAATGAAACTGTGTTTAAAGACACCAACTGCATGTGTATGTTTTCCCAAAAAAGCACGACCACCTCAAATGGAAATGTATATTTTTAAATGGCTTCCAAGCTTGGCATTATAGTCTCTCTTGCACCTCAGAGAAATTGATTTTCTGCAAATGTTCAGCAGATTCTTTGATCATACTTTTTTATCAGAGGAAAAAAAAAAAAAAAAAAGGAACTACTGAGTTGCTTTGTATTTAAGCAGACGTTCTGGAAGGTTGAGAATGCATAATTCATATTTGCAAATGTTGACAACTTGGGGAAAAGAGGTAGGTATTCAATACCTGTCCCACGTGGTATAGCCTGTCTGAATGAATATATACAATTGGAAGGGTAGCAGTCTTGTAGAGATATAGTTGCCACCTGTGTTTTGGCAAGCACCATATTTACTGGCATAAAGCCCATTCATCTTTGAAATGCTCCAGCTGCTGATGATCTGTTCTATTTTAATAAGGTGTCTCCAGATGTTTATGAAGAACCAGCGCAAAGGAGATGATCTATTTGACAGGCAGAACGTGAGTATGGGCCTCCCAAATACTCCGTTGTGACTTTCATGATTAATATTGACACGTTGAATTTGGCAGCTCTTACCGAAGCAATCTACTGCCAGATGGTGAAAGAATGGAAGGGGGCTGGAAGGAGAGGCAGAGAGACTTTCCACCTGCTGCTACCCAGTCAGTAGTCACAGTGCCTGGCACAGCTAGGGATGAAGAGGAGGCTGGAGGGTAGTAGTGCCGTATGATGGACTGGGTGGGATGGACGTTCTGGTCCTGCATCCCTCTTTTTGTCGATGACAAACCTAGGATAGGTCATCAGCTCTTCTCCCACAAGGGAAACAAGCATCCATGGCCTCCTTCCAACCCACAACAAATTACCTTTGTTCTTCCAATTAATTTAGCCTTCTGCTTAGTGTGCAGCAAATGTATAATTAGCTCCAGGAAGACAGAAATGTTATTTCAAAAAACTGTTTGAAATATCCCAAAGAGGCATTCCAGCAGGCTTTACCCAGTATTCCTCTATCTCCATTCCCACTTTAATTACCAATGAGCCTCCTTGTTTAATGTTATTTTATGGAGCTGCTCTTTCTTTCTCTGCTGCTATTAGAAAGTTGCTGGTGTGGAAAAATCATGGAAAGTGTCATGAGAAGAATCATGGCAGAATGAGCTCGTTTTGAAAATCACTATTCAAAACTAGATGGAGGCTTATGGGTTTTTGTTTGTTTTGGGGTTTATTTATTATTTCTGGAGCCTGACAGTGATAAATTATCAGCAGAAGAATGCTGAATCTTCCATTCTTTCCTCTTTTTGCTTGGGAAAGTGGGACCAGAATTATGGGTGAAACATCGCCTCTCTTGACTATGTAGTCTCTTATGATAGCAGAACAGTGCAGGCATAGAAGTACAACATAAATTTGACTTTCAGTGTAGTTCAAAATTGTGCTTATCCTGCATTTGTCAAGATGGGGTTTGAAATTCAAGTGAATATAAGAAGAGAGAGTTTTCATCCATAAGTGAGATAACAATGTGATCTGTGGCTTTCATCTCTGGATTCCCTGCCTCACCATCCCTAGAGACATGGGTTTTTAATATCCTGAACTGTCACCTGAGCTGGAGGAGGACACCAATAATGCAGCCATCCATCCCATCTCGTGCACGGTGCCAGCTTGCAGAAACAAAAAGATTTATTTCTTCACACCTAGTGTATGTTCATTCTGATTCTACCTCACTGAAGTGAGTTGTTTCTGATTTTTGCTGGGGTAATAAAATAGAATAGGATTTTTGCAGAGAAGCACAAATGCTACAGATTCTTGTTTTGTTTGAAAAGAAGTTCAAGCCTTCTACATCTATTTTTTTAGGGGAAAGTAGGTCAGAAATGCCATTTCCTATTTGGTCACCAACACAATCTCTTGCTAAAATTCTGACCCATTTCTGTTTTTCAGACACAGGGCTTACAATAAGTAAAATAACTTCAGATTCTTGTATTGCTTGTGTTTAGTTTTGCAATACCTTCCTATCCCTATTATATATTGTATCCCTATAATGCTCTATATGTATGCCCATGTGGTTTTATCAGTAGTTGATATGCAGCCTATGTGCTGGGTAGAAATACTGCAATCAGCAGTGACTGAGGAGGACTGGAAGTCAAGGATACTATTCTGTCCAGTTTCAACGCTATGGGGAATTTGACTGTAGTCCGACCCCACACTGCAATAAGAGGTCACAGTCCCAAAGGTGCTGGTATTGGAATGTGTCAGTATGTCACTTTTTAGCTGAGGGCAGAAAATAACTTCCCTTAGCAAAGAGCTGAAGAAAAGGAGACTGGCTGTGAAAAACTGAAGGGCCATGTCCCCTCTTGCTTAATTATATAACTTGGAAAGTTCCTCCCCTGAACCTAAGCAAAGTATCTTTATTGTCTGAAGTATTTCTCTATCCCCAATGGATTACCCAAGTGTTATACTTACACACATAGAAATCTTCCAGCACCAGCTGGAATACAATTCACTGCTGCATTGGGAACTGGCACCGAAATGACCAAGGAGTTCAGGACAGGAAATAAATGATGCCATTATGCCCAATTTCAACTTCACAGCAATTTTGGGAGGCAGAATGTCAATACCCAATCTACAACCAGGTCATTGGGCTATCAAGCCTGGAGTTGAAAAGCACCCTGGATCCTGCCATCTGTTAAGGCCTATCAGTGGCACTTAGTGCCACGGTATCTGAGCATCTAATGACTACAAGGAGTAAGGATCTCAGCTGTACTTCTCATCCAGAACCTGATTCTTCCCTTAACGCTATGCTGAAGCATTGCTTCATTACAGAGGGTAGAGTGCCATCTACTGAATCAGGCTGGCAGTGTGTTTTCGTAACTTCCACAAAAATGTGAAATGATCTCGTACCTTTATCGATTTATCCTAGTGCTCTCTGCTGACTATTCATTTAAGACAGCCCTCTCTGCTCCTTCAGTTCAGTCCTCCCGTATGTTCTGCCTGGAGCTGAGCACTCTAACGATAAATAATGGACAGTAATTTAGCATCAGTGGTGTGTTAGAGTCACGCTAGCAATTCTGAAATCACATTATTCCAACCACTTTGCTGTATGGTTTTGTGTCATTTTGAAGACTATTTGACATATTTCATAGAAAAATATCTTTATCCAAATAATATATATTTCAGATTTTAGGATCTTTTGCAGTTGTATAGCTCTTGAACTCTGCGCTGTTTGTGAATGATTATTGCAGATCCCACTTATTTGAAAGCTTCCTAAGTTACATTTATAAAGAGTTACAGAACATGGCTGCTCTGAGAGATGAAGGGAATACAGGATCCACTCAGTGGCCAGGAATCCTACAATATATTGAGATTGATTCTTAACTCAAACATTGAGGGTTTTCTAATTTTCTAAATTCTAATGAACTAAGTGGTACTGTTCTTGCCATTTTTAAAGGCTATATACCCCTGCTAGCTAAAAGGAAAAATGAATGAGATTTGCTCCTTTCACGTAACCTGGAAGGTTTGCTGTCCCATGGGCCCTAGGTTTGACAGTTGTAACTGCTTTAGTGTTTCTTCACTCATTCCCTTCAGGCAGCAAATCTGTTCCTGCTCTTTGGAACAGAAAAAAGTAAAAGGAATTGTTCTTGCTGTCATCATGAGGCTCTGACTCCAGTGTGACAACTGCAGGCTTTTGGCTGTCATTTGGAGGTTGCTGAACTATCTCACTAAAGGCAATAGAGACAAAGAAGTGTGCCTCTGAACCTTACCAAAATTCAGGATTCTAAGTTGGGTCTGGCTTGTGCATGCGCTCACTGATGTGATGTCTTCAGAAGCTGTTTAGTTCCAACAACTATACCTAAAAACTGATAAAATCAAAGAAATAGTTGAAGTATAAGACATGTATTTTCTGTGCAAGCCAGCTTTCCTGGACTCAATAATAATTTCACACTAAGGCAAAACTCTTGAGCTGTAATAAGCTCCTGTGATCAAAATGTAGCACCAGGCCTAAGGTGTCTGCTCAGGGAAAAAAAAAAAAAAAAAAAAAAAAAAAAAGATATTTCTGTCACTGAACCTACAAAAGTATTTCCTCTATCTGGTAGTAAGACTTCTGCCACCTAGGTGATGATTCAGCTCTATGCATGGGAAAATGGTAAAAAGCTAACCAGGTAATATAACCGTAAGACTTGCATTTCACTAACAATCATTGTAACAAGCAAGGCTGATGTTTAAACAACAATAGTTATTCTAATGAAGATTACAAGATCTTTAGTCATGGATTCAAATTCCTTAGTTAAACATATAGAATGAGATATGTGTAATAAATCTGAAGAATTATGTAGTGTATATTTATTCTGTGATAAAGCATCACATGTAGGACCTCCTCCAAAAAGGTCCACAGGGTGTAGTGGGAGTTGTTCCAGAACCACAAAACCTCACTGAAGTAATGACTGAGTGTCTGTAAGAATGGTTAGACTAAATCTGTCAGGCTTCATAGCATCATTAAGCTTTGGAGCAGGCTGAGAGATTAACTAGCTTCTCAATGTTTGTTCTAGTGTGTGTTTTTGTTGTTGTTGTTGTTGTTGTTGTTGTTGTTTTGTTGTTGGTGGTGGTGGTTTTTTCTATGATTCTGAAATCAGAATCGTAGAAATCAGAGATAGGAAAACTGTGATGTTTTGTGATGGTGGTCAGCTGTTCCAATTTCTGTTTAGCAGAAGTGGCTTTCAACGAGCCTTGCATTGCCAGGCATTTAGTCTTCCCCAGCTTCAAAGAAACACATTTCCAGTAGTTGTGTATTTATGCTCTGTTATGAGCGCATGTGTTTGCTCATCACCTTGGAGCTGGAGATAGTGCCCACAGTACCCCGAGGTGAAGCATACATCTTCTGTGTCCTTGCAGCGAGGGCATGTGCCCTCAACCCTTTCAACCCTTTCTCCCTCTGAGAGCTGAAACTCCCTCTTTATCTCCAAATAACATTTTTTTTCTACTCAGACCTAGTTAATACATGCTAACCTTAGTGTAAACAGTTTTTTCATAGAAAAATTCCCTCAGGAAAACTTCGTTTGATTTTTGAGGAGTTGCTTAGCTGTAATCATGCAGAATTCTCTGGGTTTCAAGCCGTGTGCCTCCTGCAGAGGTGTTCTGCCTGCTAATGATAGGAACTCAAGCTGTTCATTTTGTTTAGGCAAGGGCGCTTGAAGGACAGCTTGCTACTTTCACCATCCCTTCCTATCTTACACAAGAAAAACTGCAGAACTTTTGCAGAGTAAGTGTTGTAGTCCCTCTGCTTAAACCTGCCTCTGAAAATACATGGGTGTTGCTATCAAGAATGAGCCACTTGTTTCTGTCTTTTCTAAGAGGTTGCTGTAGGGAGAGATTTCCATCCTTTTCTGATACAAGCTGTAAAACGGTGAGAAAAAGTGACTGATACCATAGTGAAAGCTTTCTGTCTTCAGAATGAAGATATACTACAGAAAAACTAGGCAGATACTTAAGAGTGGATTTGTAGTACGCAGTGAAAATGACTGTTCACTTAGTTCCAGGCAAAGCTGTCTCCTCCAAATTATTTTTAAGGGAATCAGGCTTATTTTAATGGGCTGGAATGGCAGCCCTCTTGCAGACTTGGAAGAAGTTGTTACTGCAGTCTTTGCTGTTCACAGCATTTCACTACACTTCTTCCTGCTCCAAGGCATCCTTGTAAATCCCTGTTCCAGTGCAAGTCCCTCTGTTCCCTGAAATGACAACTGTGGGAAACTAGCACTAGGTCATAGCCACATTCTCATCTGAAGGGGAAAGGACTTGCATCTCCACCAGATGTTTTTTGAGACAGCTCTACACTGCCCCTGCCTCCCTGTGCTGTTCAAGAAACCACCTGCCATAGTCCTTTCTTGGAGGAATTCAAGGAGGATGCGAGCTGTTGCCCCTCTGTGCCTTCCTCAGGGAGCCAAGAGCGTGTTCATTCTTCTAGACAAGTCCTTAGTTTGAAATGCTTGGGAATGTGTATTCCAATAGTGGGCTGTGTTTATATGCAATGTATCTCGAACAACAAAAGGTAATGAATCACTTTTCAGGCTGTTTGCATGCAATTAATAAAGCGTTAGTAATACAGAGGATGGTAGCCCCTGTGTTAACGCTGCCTGCCGGCTAAATTCCTCTAAATGTCTGCTCAATTTTCCCTGATATCTTTGCCAGTGCTCAGAATACAAAATGTGTTTTGTGACAGTGGCTCTGTGTTCTCGTTAATCCAGCATGTTGTTCCCTCTGGTAGTGGGTGAATGGAGCTCAGGACTGTGTTAGAGGCCCCAAAACACACAGCTTGCTTCAGCTTGATCCAAACCCCCTCACATCTTCTCATTGCGGGGTTGTGCGCAGTGAAACAAAGCACAAGAAACAGAAGAAAGTTTGCAGAAACTAGAGGTGTGAATAATGCCGTGAAGGAAATGAGAAAATAGCTTTTGGCACCTTCAGACCAAGCTATCTGGGTCCTAACACTTCTGTAGCATGTTGCATGGTAGCTGCCTGCTCTTCCTGCCCTGCAAGAGAGGCCCCTGGGCTGTGGAAAAGCTCGTATTGATGAGATGTGGTCGATGGCTGAGGATTTTATCATTCAGTGCAGGTGTGACTGCACCTATATCCTCCCTGTAGAGCTCCTCATTCACCTGTTACCAATGTTGATTAATCATTCTTTGCAGGTAAGGAAAAAAAAAAAAAAAAGAACATGGGGTTCAGGGGAGAAAATCTACAGCAGAAGCCAGCGAGGTGAGTGCGTTTGGGCATTAAACATGGCTGAGAGAGATTTTGAATTCTAATCGTGACTTTTCCCTAAGTATTTGTTCTGCCCTATCAGCTAATACAGCAATGGTGCATACATTAACATCCTGAAATTGAAATAGAGATCAAGGGTATCGGGTATAAATTGGTTTTACAGCATAACGTTAAATAATCAAACCATACTGGAGCAGCCTCTGTGACAAAATGACTTACATTTTTGGTGCTGCTTTTTAAATGTGATTATGCATTTTAATTGTTTAACTTCAGTCTATGGAGTAGTTTCAAGGATGTTTTAAAATAGCTTACAGCATGAAAAGCCTCCTGATCTTTAAATACGCCTCAGGTTCAATAAATTTGTTTTTAATTTTGCATGATGTGTGAAACAGAAATTTTGTTCAGTGCTTGCGGGGGGGCGGAGCAGGGTTTCATAAAACACTCTGGGACAAGGAGGCTACACAGGCGTAAAGGCGGTAGAAATTTACATTCTGCTTCTTGTCTTGTATCACTGGAAGAACACAAAGCCCCTGTAAATATCACAGTGTTTGGAGGAGCAGTACACTTCTGCTGTTCTAAGCCTTAGAAGGAGCAGCACTATGGTATAATGGGGCTCAAATAAAGATGCAAAGGTGGCTGGTTCGTCTTGCTCCTCTCCTTCAGCCATTCATCTCATTGTTATCTCCATGAAGTGGAACCCTATCCGTGGTTCTGGGTAGCCCAACCAAATGTAGAACCAATGCCAAACCTTAGTGAATTTGTTCCTGCAGTATGTAGATCCCCTCCCGTGACTGTGAGGCAGGAGCGGGTTAATTTGGAGATGCATCTTGCAAGCATGATAATGCATGAAAACAGAGATTTAATTCTGCACTTTGTTTTTACTCCTGACTATTCAGAGAGCAGAAAGTCATAATTTACAGTGCCAATTGTCAGCATTTTTAACCAAATCATTGCTTAAAACACTGGAAATATGATAGGAAAAAATAAATGGCAGATGGTGTCGTTCTGCTAAATGTTGTTTACTGTTTCCTGTTGTTTTAGAAGCGCTCAAAGTGGAATTTAAACAAGAGCTTTATCATGCAAGCAACAGACCTCTCCTTCAAGGGTTTCAATTTAATACATTTCTTGTTGATGAGTGGCACTAATAATCGAGGTCATCGGTCACCTTGAATCCCAAAGTCTTTGGTGAGGATGTGGTGGGGGAAGGCCTTGAGCACGTCCTTGATCTGTGTGAGGTAATTAAAACTTCAGTCACCTCCACAGTTCCCAGTGGTAAATTCCTAAATTGCTGTCTTGATTTTTATTTTAAAATGGTTCTGACCTTAAAGAAAAATATCACTGTGAAGAATTTGTAAAGAAATAAAATTAAGTGCTTGTAAAACCAGTTTGTGAAAGTAGCCCAATCATCTCCTCCACTGCCACCCTACAGTGCTGAAAGAATTGAAGACCTCTTGCTTAAGGATTGTACTGGTTCTGAATACATCTTTTGTTCAAATGTTCAGTTTAAAAGGTTAGAACTGGGGCTGTTTATGAAGAAGAACACAACTTTGTGCCTCTTCACACAATAGAGTAACATTGAAAATTTGGAAAAAGGACTTGCAAAGAATTTCCAGACCACTGAGATGTGGATAATTGTCTTTTAAGATGCACCCAGTTCTCAGTTGCATGGTACACTTGTCAAATTTATTAAAATGACACATCTATTTGTAACCCTCTGATAAGAACCTGATTAAATTTTTTGCCTGACTCGTTGGAGATCCCAGTGATGTCCCTTCTAATAAATGTCGATTGCATTTGTCATTAATTTTAACATTTGCAGTCCCATTAATTTTTTAAGAAGGTGTGGTCTATTTATAATGGTTTTCCTGTGTGTGCATTAACAGCAGGCGAGCTGGCTTCACTGAATAAAGTGTAAGGTTTTCTTTTTATTTTTTCCCCTATATCACATTTATATTCATTGAGAATCCTCAGTTACTGGAATGAGGCATGTTTATAAAAGATAATAACATGACTGAGGCCTGTACTTGGGTCTCTCCGCATGAATTGAGGCAGGCAAGCACTCAGGTTGTTTTATCTTTGGTGACCAGTCATTTTCATAAAAAAAAACTTACTGCTGTGTAGAGGCAGGAATATACTTTCTTCTACCAGATCTGGTGATGAGCCTTGAAGATTGTCTTCCTGGTATTTCACAAGTGAAGCAAATCTTTGCAGAATCAATCTGTTTGCAAGGATCAATGACATTTGCATTTCTGGGTCTTAGATATTTATCTACTGCAGTATTCTTTATTTATTTATTTTACTGCTTTCTAACTCAAAGAGTATACTTAAAAATATACTTTTAAGGTTAATATATTAAGGTTAATATAAGCATACTTTTTAAGGTTATTATGTTTTGAAGAGACGATTTGGCTGAAGTTCATTGCCTTACAGTCTAACTGAATTGGGTATGATATGAAACCTCTCCTGTTCTATAGCAGCCGGTGAACCGAATAAATTCCTATTCTGCTATGGAGCAGCCCCTGGGGAAGCAAACAGACACTGCCTGGGTATCGCCTCTGGGATGTGTTGTGCATCAGAGCTCAGCCCCACTTCAGCACGAACACTCTTCTCAAGTTGGGTCTTAAATGCATAGACAGTAGCAGATAGCCTTGGGTCTTCAAGTGTGTGTCTTGTTCCTCTGTTATCAGTTGCTTCAATGTTCCCAAACTACACAATGTATGTTGTGGATAACAGTTACCTGCATCGCTTCCCATTCTCCAGTTGCTATTTCAAATGGAATTTAATTTCTTGAGTGAGGATTGCATATGGTACAGCTTTGTAGACTGAAGAATTTTTATATATGCATTTAACTAGATAAGCTTCACTTAAAAAATAAAAAATGTAGGTATCCAGCAAAATAACATGAAAAACACTTTCTCTTGATGTGTGTACATTTTCCAAAGAGACAACACCCATTTGATCACTTATCCCAGAGCTTATATGATGCAAAGTTTTTTAATCCCATGCTTTATTTTCATAATGACCTAATTTCATTAACTCTACATCAGAGTCAGAAAAAAAATATTCAGCAAGCACCACGTCTTTCAAAACATGCTAAGACTTAAAGCTCAGAAAGGGATTTTTATATCCCATTAATTTCTTAATTGTAAACAAAGCCTCAGTACCTTGTGTAATAACCACATTTCAAAACAGCATGTGGCTCATTAAAGTCCTAACATCTGAACTTGTATATTAAAGGTAACCAAATAATTAATCTGAGTAGCATTCCTTCGATTAGTGAGACTGTAGTGTGCCCACTAGAAGGCACTATCAGCTAGAGAGTTATAATATCGAGAAAAAGAATAGAGTGAGGAAAGAGTTTCATATAAATAATTCCATGTGAATACCTCCAGAACTGCTGACAGGTGCAATTTCAGAGAGAGGATGGACAGTGCATCTAGCCTTGTTTACAGCTATTTCACAGCAAAACCATAATGAATCAAAATTATTTGGTTTTCGAGGTTACAGTGTCAAATGTGTTTACAGTATGAAGGAAAGCATTACTTGAGTTTTCAAGGTTGGAGGAAGAATCAGTGAGCAGCCTCAGCACTCCCCCAGAAAGACAGGAGGGTGAGGTCTCTTTCTTACCAATTTCCCCAGTAATCTTTGGCAAATCAACATCCCATGTATCATTCTTTCTGAGGAAAGGAACCAACAGAACTTTATTGGGAATGCTGAGATAACAATTCTAGAGGGGGGGGTTAATGTGAATTTGCGCAACCATTCCTTGTCTCCCTTGCGAACAAGAGATTGCAAGAATTGCAAGATGAAATTGTATTAACTCCTCATGAGATCCATCCCCAAACTGGCAGTATTGTGGGCAATGGTACTTAACAGGAAAGTTTTTCTGAGGAAACCTCCCTGGGTTCAACTCAGGGAAAGGAATGGAGGGCTTTGAAACTACCTCTTGCAGACAGGAGCATCATAGTTTAGGGTCTCTGTATAACCGGCTTCATTCAGTGCATGCACCCCATGGTATTTATTAGTTAAAGAGCTACCTGTGTGCAGTCTTATTTACTGTGCATTGTCAAGACAGAGATTAAATGAAAAATCCTCTTAAGGACACCATGATTCTGTGTCACTTAACAATGGGTCTAAGTGTTTCAAAACAGGGATTTATGTTTTGAATCTCTGTAAATGAGAGCATCGCTCCTGTTGTAACGACAGGTGAGGTAGAAGTTTCAGACCTACTTCTGTTGCCAAGTGTAAATCACTTAGAACAGCATGCACAGCTTTGTGCATATGAAACAGCTTCTATGATCTTCAGTTTGCTTGAGAGTTCTCGGGTCTTATACAGACAGAAAATGATACTGCTATTAATGATCTGCTATGAGAAGTTTGGCCGAAGACTTGTGTGGTGTCAGTCACCATTTTTGTCATAGAAAAAGACTGATTCTACTTGATGTTCCTAATATGGATCTTTTGTGTGAATGCTTCTATACTCAGTAGTTACGTGGAAACTGTGTCAACTGTAACAGCTGAAACCAAACCCCAAATTCCATGCTGAAGAAAAGTGGGGGTTGAAGAGGGTGGTGATAATGAAAATTTGGAGAAGTAACAAGTGTTAAGAGCAGAGACAATGGAGAGCCTGCGAAACTTGGGCAGGAGCATGGTTATGGGATTCTGTCTTCTCCATGCTCTGTTTTTATTTTTCCCCATAAATACAGAATCCACAGTCTCTGCTCGCTCTGTGTAATTCTGTACATCATGCTCATTTTTGAAAAACAGATTCACTGTCCACTTACTTGCTCCTTAGCCCACTAAGGAAGGGAAAGAATAAAGAATAAAGAAAATGACAATTTCAAGAGATTGTTTTCCATCCATTTCACTGCCTCCTAGCTGGCACGTATCAAAGCAGAAACCCTCTCCCCTGTTGCAGGCAGGCAGGAGGCAGAAATGACCCAATACCCATATTCACCTACAAAGGCAAAGCAGACAATTTTGCTGTCATAGCATGGGTCTGCTGTGTCTCTGAACTTGAGCAAGTCTATGTGAAATTGCAATAGATTTGAATTACAAATGTGAAAATACATCGTCCACCATACCTGCATCTGCAAGGAAATCAGAGTAGGGTGTATATAATCAGTAAATGTTTATGAAAATAAATTGTAAATATGTCAATAATAAAACACAGCTGTGTGTTACCATGATGACAGCAGAAAAGGTACCTTAAAAGAAGTGCTTATGTAGACTCAAGCATAGAGATAGGATTAAAAAAAAAAATGCAAGCCCCAGTCTCAAATGACAATCCTAAAAAGAACACAGCATTACAGAGCTTGGTTTAAGTTAATATAAGGAACGGCTTTCTTCACATGTATCCTGGTTTCTGCTGAGATAATTGCAGATGGCTTTGGTCTATGCTGTAACCAACCAGCACAATGCAGATGTGACAAGGCATGAATTGTGTTTAGCCTTTTACTGTACAGAATACATTTATGTTCTAGACTGTATTTTATAGACAGAGGTCATGCTAAAGTTTTTCCATAACTTAAAACTAAATACAATCTCAGATAAAATTATATACTTATGCTAGATTTTGCTTTAATATATATGACCTGACTATTTGTTAACACACAATAATTTATTAGATTTTTTTTTAAATGACATTACAAATAGCCTAAGGCTGGTATTACAAGGTATATTGATACATTTTCTATGTTCACAAAATTGCCCTATTATTATCAGATTTTATTACAACTTCCTCTCAGTTTTGAAAAATGACCTGTCATATTGCCTTCATAACACATGGATACTAATTTGGTGGCTCTCGAAGAGCAGTCTTAAGCAGGGTCCACATGTAACTGCTGACTGCCACCAGTGCTTTCTTGAATTTGTATTTCAAGCTGGAGTAGGATTGTAATGATTGTCAGTAATATGCGACATAGGTCATTTTTCTTCACACCAGTGACATATTACAGATTCTTCTAAAAACGCTTATAATTACCAAAATACTTTAATGTAATCCATTAAACTTCAGGCCCATAAATGTGGATATGATTATAAAAGCAAACACTTCTAAACTAAGTATTTTGAAGAGTTCCAGCTCTGTTATTCAAAGAGTAGCAAGGCTTTACAATTCTGACTGGATTCTCTTTTTGTTACTCAGCATCATTGCCTTGTTTAGCAAACTGTTTTGTACAACAAACCAGCAATTTAAACTGAAAGAGCACAAACTCCCACAATCCCATCCCTATTCTCTCAAGTATCAATATTTTAATCATAATTGCTGTTCAAAGGTGATACCAAGTGACACACGGTCAGTTACAAAGTAGAGGTTTACAGTATTAAAAAACCTTGAATCCCATAGTGAGATTTTTCATAGTAATAGTCTGTTTAAATACACCACATTTGAACGGCAGTCATAACTTCACTGTGTACAGATGCCTGTAATGTTTAACCTGTATTTCTGTCCTATGTTCTAGGAACACACATGTAAGGTAATACGATGAACATGAGATATGATTTTGATATTCAGTGTCTTACATTTCCAAAAATCACCTTACTACATTTATGAGGAAAACACAATACATAGTCATCTGCTAGTCGAGACTGGTGCTCAGAGCTAAGATTAATGCCAAGTTTCAAACTTGTGCTTCACTCCACGAAGTTACATAGAAGTTAAGATTCCATTTAATCAAAGTCACTAGATGTTTAGCTATCAAAAATGAAATGTCTAGAAAAAGTATTAAAAAAAGTGACAACAAAAAAAATACACCCAGTAGTTGAGATCCATAAGATCTGTGTTTTAATAGCTAATTGATTCTCATAACAAGAATTCAGAGAGTGAAATTACAGTACACAAATCAAAATATAAACTAACCTATTCCTACCTATACAATATACATTAGGAATGCAAGCTCTGTAACAATATAAAAATGCTTTTACACACGGTAGTTGCAAAAAGCTGTTCGGTAATTCCAAGGGACTGTAGAAAAAAAAAAAGTCTTCCAGCATTCATCTTAAGTTATTGGCAACCTGTTGGGGAAAAATAATAAAGTATTACTGAAAAGAATTTAAAAAACATACGGATCAGAAATTTTCATTTCAGGGGGTTTAAGCTAAGAAAATTGGCACTGGAGGCAATGAAGCCCATTATAATTTGTATTTTTGTCAAAGCACACAAAAAATAGATCCTGTAACAAGCAAAAAACATACCCATTTCAAATATATATATGCGCTTATTACACAGGTTGCATAGTATTCTAGAACTGACCTTGGAATTTCAGGCATGAGGCTGAGACATGTCTCATTTAGCCACCTTAAAAAAAGATAATGTTAATCTAACATCATATGTACGTTTATTTACCAGCTTCTTTCCATGGACTGCAAAAATCAAGTTCTGTACAAACTGAAATGGAATCTTTCCACTCTCATATTGCAATTAGGCTCCAACACACACCCCTTGTTTATGCTGGAATACTTTGGCATTCCTGCATTGCCCCTTCCTTCTGAAATACCCTTAGCAACAGTTGTAAATGCTGCATGGGGTGACCACTTGAATCTCTTTGAGTATTTTTGTACTAGATAGATAATCACTGCTTGCCAAATAGATGCAAACTTCTCTAATGTTTTTGTGCAGGATCTTCCCATCTCTTCTCCTTTCCAAGCAGCAAAGATGGTCATTATTTCAGCTCTTAGCAAGACTATCAGAGCATGTGAACAACAGAGGATGAATACAGCTATGGCAGTTCCTCAAAACTAACTATGCATGAAGAAAACATCCTTGGTGAAGAGATTAACAGGTTCCTGCTGAAGGGAGCTTCCTGCACATTCTCATATTGTAACGTACAGTGCTGCTCTGCAGGAATGTCAGACTACCTCAAAATCAAAGGAAAATTTTTTTTTAGTCTTTTGAAGTTAGTAATTTCAAGCGATCTGAGGATTTGTTTCAAGGCTAGCGAGCGATTTTCTCACTTTAACTCTTGTTAGTAGCAGGGGTCTTGTTCTCGCCTTCCAGTTCTTCAACTCCGGCTTGCGTCATGAGGTCTGCTATATTTTTCTCCAGGTCATCTATGCGACAGCTCATGTCATCAAGTTCACTGGCGTTAAGGAATATGACCACAACATAGTAGTGTAGTCAGGTTGTTGGTTTTGATTATGGCTTTGCTCAAACTCTTATGGTCACTTTAAATGTATCTTACAAATCCCACAGGAAATATACATTAAAAAATATGTCTATGGTGATAGTGTATAGTAGCTATCAGACTTGTAAAAAGGATATTTCGTCCAATTATTTGGTCAGACATGGTTTGAAATTTGTCCTGCATTTGCTGAAGCAACGTCTGCACCTAATAAAAAGGAAAAAAAAATAACAAGTAAGAAGCTTGTTTTCTTTCTATTAAAGAGGCTGTCATAGCATTTACCCTTACATTACCAGAACGCGTAACGATCTGATTTTCAACACTCCTGAGCTCAAACTTCGCAGAATAATCCCGTATTTAGGTATCGCATCACACAAACACGCAGACACACACACGAGAATCAGCCACCAGTTTCAAGACAGGGCACACCACGACCACCACCATGAACCCTTCAGCCTCTCCCTCCCCTCGCTGCCCCCGGCTCCGACCGGGGCTGCCCCTCAGGGCCCGGGGCCGGGCCGGGCAGGCCCCAGCAGCCCCTCGGGGTAACGCGGCCGCCCCCAGGGTGCCGGCCGGGGCCCGGGCGCACCACGGCGGTGAGGTCCTGCACGCTCTTGGGGTCGGGCTCGGCCATGCTGGGCTCGGGGCGGCTCGGCGGGCGCTCGGCTCCACAGCGGCACCGCTTCCGGGATGCGCCTCACCACTTCCGGCGCGAGCGCGTCTCGCGGGAAGAGGAGGCCCCGGGGTGCTCTGGGAAATGTAGTCCTGAGCTGGCGGGAGGGGAGCAGGTGGGAGTAGCCCTGCCCTGCCCTCCTGCTGGTGGAGCGGGGAGAATCGTGGTGTCATAGCGTCAGTGCCAACAATCATGCTGTCCTAGCGGCACAGAGTCACGATTCGTGGTGTCATAGCATCATAGTCACGAATCACGGTGTCATAGTGTCACAGAGTCAATGTTGGACAAGAACTTCAAGGTCACCAAGTCCACCAAGCACCACAAGCCCACGTCCCTAAGCACCATGTGCACACCTCTTAAATAGTTCCGGGAATGGCGACTCCACCACCTCCCCTGGCAACCTGTCCCAGTGCCTAACCAGCCTCTCTGTGAAGAAATTCTTCCTGACATCCAAGCACGGCCTCCCGCCGTGCAATTTGAGGCCATTTCCTCACTTGTCACTGTGGAGAAGAGATCAGCACCCTCATCACTGCAGCCTCCTGTCAGGCAGTTGTAGGGAACAATGAGGTCTCATCAGCCTCCTCTTCTCCAGACTGTCCCAGCACCCCAAGCCACTGCCCATAAGTCTCATCTTCCTGTCCCTTCTCCAGCTTCATTGCTCTTCTCTGAACGCGTTCCATCAACTGCACATCCTTATCAGGAGGGGCCTGAAGCTCAAGGTCCGAGTACAGGAGGATGATCACTTCCTTCGTCCTGCTGGCCACACTATTTCTGATACATGCCAGGATGCCACCGGCCTTCCTGGCCACCTGGGCATACCAGCATCTCACATTCAGCCAGCTGTTGGACAGCACCCTAATGTCCTTTCCTGGCAGGCAACTTTCCAGCCACTCTTCCCGAAGCCCATACCATGGCTACCAATGTCCTCTGAGAGGTTGTGGGAGCCCCTGAGGGTCTGGCTGGCCTTTGTCACCCTCTGCTGTCTTCAGAGAGGCTGTTGGCCCCCACCTGCAGGTGTGAAAAGTAAGGATCAAGCAGTTTTTTGCTTACTGGTACATGCTAACCCATGCTTTTTGCTGAGTAGGAGGCAGTCTTGTCAAAAAGTAGCACCTGGCACAACTGCATGGGGACGACATTAAAACATCTTTATTTTCAAGAGCATTAAGCTTAAACATAATCTTACGCTTAGAATAAAAGCTTTCCTCATATTGAGATTTAGTAGTTTTGCTGGTGCTCTTAAAAATAACTTTGCAGGTTGGGGAGATTACAAGTGCATTTTTCTAGCCTCAGAAACAACGCTGTCTGAAGCGGCCTTCACCCTTTTCAGCATTTAATTTAGAAGGGAATGAGCAGTTAAGCCTGGCTAGCAGGCAGCTGCAGGTAATCTGGATTCAGAAAGGGGCTGGCCGTAGGAATGGCAGCATTACGGATTAGCGGTGGAAGTCAGGGCTGTTCCGAACATGGATTGATGATTAAAGGAAGTACATTACTGCGGCATATTGTCTTCATGAAATAAAGCACAAATAACAAAGATGCATGCATTAGATTAAATTCATGTCTGCCACAGATTAGTGATATGGTCCTTAAGATACTGTAAAGCTTCAGAGTGGATTTTTGCAGTGGGAATGGTTGCAGGATAAGCATTTCCTAAGTGCAAATTTATAGGCTTTTTAGACCAAAGCTACTCATCTGTAGTTCTCATTTGCGAAATGACTTAGTGTTTACGCAGCTTGCTTATTGTGTACTGAGATAAGATCTAAACAAACTGAAGTCAACAAAAGCATCGAAGGTGCATTTGTAAATGAAGAACATTTCCCATTAGTAGCAGATGATTCTCAAATGTCTCATTTCTAGAGGAAGCTGATATGCTGACACTCTCTGCCTGATCCCATAACTGCTAACAAATGGGAGATGCAGGGCATTTGCATTATTAATGTGCCTTTTGGAACATTGCAGTAGTAATAAAAAACAAACAACAACTTAGTGCCAGTTTGGGTAAATTTTGTTGACTGTTTAAAAGTAAATATAGTTTCTAATTCTGAGAAACACTAAGAAATTAACTCTCATTTGTTTGTTTGATTTGTTCATGGGAAGGTGGTTGTTTTTATGACTTATTTGCATCACATAAACTACTGTTTCTAAAAGGTCATCATGTCTAGTCTCTAAGTGCAATCTTAAGCAGAGGTTTCTCAGCTGTCCTGGGTGCTGATGTGAACCACACAGGGACTGTGATGCCTATGGGGTCAGGCTGTGGCTGTTCTGTGGCTACTGCAGACTCTCAGAGGATGTGGGACAGCAGTGTCTGGCTGGGGACCATCTCTTTCCCTGCACAATTTAAGTCTAGGACAGTACAACCACGACCTGACAACATGGTGCTCACTGACAGGGGCTCTCTCGCATGTGCACCATGTGTGGCTTGAACAGGCAGGGAAGCTGTGGCTTTCTGCAGCAACTTCAGCAGTTGGAAACACAGCAAACAGTGGCACACACACCAGGAAAGATCTGACTTGTATGCTTGTTCCTTTTCATGCCAAGCTGAGGGTCATCTTTGTTCCGTTATGTGTTCTCCTGGTAAAGCTGAATTGCTGTGTCCTGTTATCTTCTTAGTCCGATCAGACTAGCAAAATGATTCCTCAGGCTGTTAAGATTTTTATAGGTGTTGAATAGCTGCCCATTTGTTCTTATATAACTTTAGGGATTTTTTTTTTTTTTTTCATGGCAGGATAAAACATTTTCATTATTCACTTTCTTCCTAGCATGGCACAGTTAAACAGTGCCTAACTTAAAAATTGCAGGGGTTTGTCTCCTTCTTAAGACTGGACACAGAGAAAATGCTATACAAGGCAGACTGGTAGGATTAATGACCCTTTCACAGTAATGTTCAGAGGTTGCTAAAATGAATGGAGTTGTATAAGGCTGAATACTCGTGCTACCTTTTTACTGGACAAGTCTTAATTTAAAGTGTACAGGGAAGGAGGATCTTTAGAATTTACAAAGGGCCTGTTGTGTTCCTTAAAATCAAGGGAAATTTACAAAGATTGATTTAAAAACAGTTAATGAAACGACTATAAAATGCAAGGAAACATAATTCCAATGGAGAGTGATTGGACCATGCAGCACTAAGTCATTGTCAGGCTGTGTATGAAAGCAGGCACATTTTCAGTTTTCCAGAGAACCCGAAATGCACTTTGCCTTTGTGGAAACATGACAGAGATTTCTGATGCTGGTGTCTTTAGATCTGATTCTGTTCCTGTTTATTTTGGTGATATAGGATTAGGGCTTAATATAATTCTCATCAAGTAACCACTTAAAAATAAAAAGGTTTTTAATTTAACAGCTTATTTTTTGTGCCAGTTAATGTCAAAATCACCGTAAGCAGTTAATCCTGCAGAATTAATTGTATATTGCTGTTAGGGGGGGTTGGAAGGCATCTAATGAAACGAAAAAGGTAGCTGTTAAAAAGCAAAATAAAATTTCCCAGAGGCAATTTTTGCAGACAGTTGTCTTTGTAAAAGACTTTGCTCTTACGGAAAACACTGTTGTGGATTCTGCAATGACCTCAAAGAGCTGTGGTCCTATGTTTACATCTCTTTTAAATTGCAGCTCTTCCAGAGGACCATTTCCCTGGTAGAATTCTGGTGCATTAGCTCAGTGTTAACAGTTCAGAAAAGTTATGATGTTATTTTGTCTGTGTAAGAAGCAGTAAGTAGCAACTATACTTCAATTGTTTGGACTATCAGAACTTACTTGGGCTCCCTGAAGACTTTCAGATAATTGTGGTAGTTCTAAGTATTATTTGTGCAATGGCTGTGCACTCAAACTGCTGCAACCGTTCTTGCCTGCCCCCCTCGTTTGACTGTGCTGAGTTGATGGATCTTAACGTACTCGGCGTGTAAAATCACAAAAATACTTTCTGTATTTGAGCCAGAGACTTACAAGGAAGTCTTGAGAATGAAATTTTAATATCTCAGTTGCAGCCTGGGTTGCTCACAGCATAAATTCTTGTGAATTTATAAAAATATAACAAACAGAACTCCTTTATTACTTCCAGAGGAAAAACGCTCTTTAGAGGCTGTCAAATATACATGAGGTCAGAGCATATTAAACAAAGAACTATACTTAGAAAACAACTGTGAAGGGAAAAGTAAATATTTAGCATCATGACTCGTGAATATTTAACTGGATAAAGCATAAAGTATGGAAATCACAAAATCAGGTCAAGAATAAATGTAACAATGATTCATAGCAAAACAGAAATGATTCACAGTGCTTTTTTCAGTTTAGTCTTCAGCAACTAAATTAAATATCTTTAGTATGGGTAGTTCTTGCACAAAGTTAACTCCTGTTAAGAAATTAAATCACTTTGGCTGTAGGTTATTCCTCTCTGGTAATTTATCCGGTACCTTGCTTTGTCAGTCTTTGATCAGCTTGCTGTGACCTGCCATCAGAACTGATGAATGAACTTTGCGGATGCTCAGTACCTTAAAAGCAAAATATTAATGTACAGATATTGAAACTGTCAATATAACAACGTGGAGTGTGAAGCATGCACCAAACTGAAATATTTTCTTACATACATTGACGTTTATGACCTGCAATGTCTGAAGACCTTCTTCTTTAGAAACATGAAGTCCATTTTCACCTTCAATTATAAGCATTCCAGAGGGCATCTCATTAAGGTTTCTGCAAAAAGCAAGCATGCCACAGATATGAGGAACACAATAATTGTGTTCTGCTAATTAACTGTAAGTGATTGGATTCTCAGTCAAGTAATTATTAGGGGTGTTGGCTTTAAGTTTCTCTGGCAAAAGGAAACCTGCAGCACAGAAAGAGAGGAGTTCTAAATGGGGATTCAGTTTCTTCTCTGGGAAGCGATGCCGGTGAAAAGTTTTTTACCTTGTTGGGTCTGTCTGAGCAGAGAGAGATCAAGCTGTTTTGTAGATTGTAGTGCAGGGAGAGGAGTTAGCTTTTTATCAGAGAGATACACTTGTGCTTCAAGAGACATTTCAGTGCTTTATCCACAAACTTGAGTGTGGACGTCAAACTCACATCTGACCCACTTCAATGGAAGCTCATTGCTTTTGAAGATGCAGCCAAAGTGTTTTCACTTGACTTTGAGCATGCACTACTCACACTCCCAAGTTAAGCGAGTGATAGTCAGTTGTAAATAATGTATTTCGTTTTGCAGTGGTTTGGCTGAGCTAGAGAAACTGGAATTACACTTGGGCAGCAGGCTAGTTTACTTGCAGCTTTAAACTGAAATTATAACAAGTAGAACAACTGGGTACTGTTTTGGCAGCCTTCACATTCAAAGCCTAATCAACCAAGCCAGGAGATTACTTGAAGGTTCATGAGGGTATAGTGTAATTAAGTTGTTTTGTGGTTTAACTCAAAGACAAATAAGCCCACATCTTTACGGTTTTATCCTGTTAATTAGCCCTGTCTACTTCTTTGCCAATAGAAACTGTGGACTAAGAGTCTGATCCTGAAAGTTGCTGATTATCTGCAGCCTTCCCATGGAATTGCAGGTGCAGACCACCTCAGGACATCACGGGATTAAACCATTTGTTCTGCAGGGCTAGGTCAGTGTCATACTGAAGAAGGCAAAAAGCCTGCAAAACTACAGTCATTTCCTTGGGGAAGACACTGCAGACTGTGGGATATGCCAGATGCTAATTAAATATTGGCTAGTTTTTGGTTTAAGTACTGAAAGTGCTCCCGAAGTGCTTTGGGCTACAAATGAACAGATAATATATAAACTCATCTCATAACTTGGATGAGTAAAAAATAAATATAATACAAGCTTATAACAGCAACCTCAGTGAAGGATGCAAATCACACTGATTTGCTCCTGTGCTAAAAGTTTGTGTGAGCTATAGGAAGGGAAGTGCTATCGAGGTTACAGACTCCAACTGGGGAGAGATTTCCATCAAATGATTGTTGAGGCTTGGATACTGTAAAGTATATCCAAACAATTACTGTAACTGCACAGTAAGATCTTGTTTCACTTTTCCTGAAAAATCCTTTTCATCATTAATTCTAGTGTACTAACACTAGTGTTAAAGAGCATTTTCTGAGTGACATCAATATTGTTATTCGCATGTCTTCTAACTACATTCATTATATTTGTCATTCTATTAAAAGAGCTTCTCTATTGTAATGATTTACATTTTTGCCTTAATTACAGCTATTATCACTTTTTAATATATCTCCATGTACAGCTTGTTTGCTGAACTCCTCATTTCCCCCCCAATGATCATATAATGAATTATTTTCCAGTTTTATTTTTCATGCACATTAGCGAAATGTTCCTTTATTTTATTTTTTGCCTTCTCATGTATAAGCAGTTAAATTTAGGTGTGTACTACCTTTTGAATGTTAACTTTCTATGCAGAATTAGCTGAAAAGTAGTAAATGTGTTCAATTTGGGCTCTTCTATGAGAAATTACGGTAAAAATTCATACTTTTAAAATATATTTTTAAAATAAGTAACACACATCTCCACAAAGATTGCTATTAAGTCTTGAAATTCCTTTATGGGCCTATCTGCTCCTCAGAACTAAACATTAATCATGAGCAAATGCCTGGCACTAAGGTCATTGTTTCTTAAATTATTTCTGACAGTGTGCTTTATGTCCAATATTAACTTCATTGTTTGGGGCATAAGCTATTGTGCATAAAGTTGTCATGCACCCATCTTAACTAATTATAAACTCTACTATCTTCTCTTTAAATTTGATGTTCAGTCCTGGTGTGGGATGATGTAAAAATGTCAAGGTCATCTCAGCTCAAGTGCTCCTACTTTTTATGTAAAATTGTTCAGAAACACAAAAGGAATGTTTCTTACTTATCCATTCTGGTGCTTGTATGTGAGCTGTAGCTGAGCAGAATATTTAGGGTGACAAATAATGTTTGAAAAAAAAGATGCTGAAAGAAGCAGAAATTTTGAATTTTGAATGGAAGTAGATGAGATTTCTGTAAACATTTCTTAAAGAATTTATTGACATTTCTATTGCTTTGAAGAAACAAAGCTGGATGGATTGAATATTTCATGTGTGGAGGAGAATAGGTAACTCTTTCCAGTGTCTGCTCTGCCAAGATATTTTATCCCTCTGTGATTGAATTGAATTGAAAGAAATTTGGCAAAACAGTTGCAAATTTACAACTTCATATCCTAGACAGCCAAATTTTTCCTTTGTTGAAATTAGAATTGTTTCCTTTCAATTTTAACTCTGTAAAGCCATGAGAAAGGTGTCATTAGTAAATGGACAGCGGTGGCACCTGGAAAACAGATGGACAGTTGTGGAAGCCAGCAGGGAAGCCAGATGAGGAACGGGGCCAGCGAGATGGTTCTGCAGCCACTCTGAGTAATGGGGTAATTATAAAGGCTTTACACAATGTGTAGCTCTGTAACACTGGGTATCTTGGAGCGGTGATAGCTGATTCCTGCTGTGAATGAATCTAGTGATAAATTCCTGCTGATTCCAGGGTTATCAGAATTAGGTCAATACTGAACTCTTTTGCAAAATCTACCTGCTGAGAAATTAATAAAACCAGCTTTTGTTTGTTTAGCGTAATGGAAGGAATGTGAAGGTTTTCTAACTGCAACATCCAGGCAATAGAGAGGTCTACATTTAGTTTCCCGAGTTACTCATTAAAATCCCTTCATTTTCTGCCCAAACTGCACCATTACATACTGCCCTTTAGCTGTTAGGAATGTTGTAAGTGATAGCTCCTGTCCCGTGGTGTTCCCCATAGTTTTTCATGTGCTAGAAGAAGAATTTCTGAGTATGGACAGCAAAAAAAGAACTCGTCCATTTCTTCATTCTTCTCCTAATTTTAGGCCATGTTGTTGCAATTCGGCATGGCGCATAAGCAATAAATACTGTTCTGTACCTCAGTGCTGGCCAGCTGGTTCCCTAGATTTAGTACAGAGCTGTTTTACAGCCTGTTTGCTTGGCATACAGCAGTTCCCTGCTAAATTATTCACTTTATTTTGTGGCCAAGAGACTGGATGTTTGTGACATGTCAAATGAAATTCAATCTCTCCGTCTGATATAAACACACACTCAGGACTTGTGTCTTTCAGGAGCAGAGCTTTCGATAATGTCATCATCTTCTCCTGAACTGTCCTCAGCACTCCAAAGGAAGGTATTGGTAAAGCGAAGGCAAGATCTTCATCATGTAATGGTAGTGCACTCCCTAACCCTAGGCCGATTTTAGATCAGGTTGGGGTGCAAAGAAGTGGGGCACTCCCTGTACCTAGACATCAGAAAGGGAAGAGGCAGTTTGCTCATGACAATCCACACCAGGAAACACTGAAGTGACAGGGGTCTCTCCCGTAACCCCACTTAGGGCCTCACGTGGATCCATTTCAACAGAGTGGGGCAGAAGGACACAATGCATGTGTGGAGATGAGCAACATTTTTTAGAGCAAAATCTGTCTCGTTTGGGGCAAACTCATAGGTTTGGGAGTCTGACTTTGGATTTTATAGGCTTCAGGGTGCTTGCTGTAGGCACTAACTACATTGCTTGTCTTAGTCTGGGAGACATTTCATTTTTCAGCCCTAGAGTTGAGGGGTAAGGAATGGAGTGGGGTGTAAATGACAGGTGTATTCCTATTGTCTGCACCACAGGAAGGGAAGATTGTGTGTTTAAACAATTACAAAATAGTGCTGTAAAATTCAAGCCATGAGATTTAGATTTCATCAAGTTGTAAATGGGCCATGGAAGCCACATATGTATCATTTGTTCTACTACCCAACAAAAACTGATAACACAAAGAAGATTTGATTTTTTTTTTCTTCCACAACTGAGAAGGGAAAAAAAAAAAAAAAAAGATTAAAAAAAAAAAAGATAAAAAAAAAAAAGATATTTGTTTCAGTCCCTTTATTTCCTCAAGAAAAGCTTCAACTATCTTCAGTAGAAAATACAGAAAACTTTTATCACAGACAGGCTGGAAATGCCATTAGTGAAAAACAGATACTCCTTCAAGCACATCAAAACTGTCAATACCAGGTGCTTCAAAGAAAAAAAAAAAAAAAAACAACTGCTTTGATTATAGGAAGACTGTGGCAGAGGAAATCCTTTCACAAGCTGTATTATCTAGTCAAAGAAAGATAAACCATGATTAATAAACTGCATGCAGATTTGTGTGGATCAGACCTTGGATTATTCTGAGAAGTAATTTTACAGAAAGTCTTTGGTGTTTTTTTTTTTTCTGTGGATAACTAAGGAATTGTCCTGGGAGAACAGAAAACTTCTAACTCCAAACCATCTCAAAACTCCAAGCAACTTCTTACAGAGTATAAAATGGCATTTCCCAGGGCATTGGGTAGTGAAGCTCGGCCAAAACAAAATACAAGGCATGCTTGGACTGCCCAAACAGTTGTGTTTCAGTTAAAAGTACTTGATTTACCAGTTTGAGGGCTGTTCCAGCAGGTACCTGAACATCAGTGCTGCTTTTTGGCCTTTTTTTAATGCATTACATGGCAAGTTTAGTTGTCATTACCGATAGTCACCTGTCAGGGCTTTATCTGCTGGGATTTGCTTTCACTCTTTTGCATTCCTGTCTTTGTGCCTGTCAGTGTGTCCTTCAATATCTGTGTCACCCCACCCCACCTTGTGTCACACATGTATGCATTATACTCCTATAAATGCCTGGATTCTCTTGTCATCCTTTGGTCAGAGAATCTCAAATTAATTTCTCAAGGTCCAACCAAGTTTTCTGAGGTTAACAAATTCACCTCAAATGGATGTGGTTTGCATTCAGCTAAATATTCTTGTCCTGACACAGGCTTAAATAGTGTCTCATTTTGGCATAGCATTCCTTGGATGTCTCTTTTTTGGGCCCCCTTTTCCTGAACCTGAATGTGTCACTCCATGTCTTAGGTCAGATGATACAGGAGGGTTTGCAGGAAAGATTGCAGCTGGCAGATCTGTTCCCGTTAAAGAAGCTCCTTCGAGAAGAAGGGCTGGGCTGGAAGCATGCACCCCTTGTTGCCACGCAACAGTCAGACAGAACCCCGGGTACCAGACACAGCTCATCCATCATTTGGTGATTTTTCTGTGTCCTTTGCAAATGTGGCTTCCAGAACTGCACGCAGTCTTCCAGTCTGTTTCAGCTGTGCTGTAAAATAACTTTATTACTCCTACTTATTAGTCCCCCACACTCATATCTAATGATCTTTTTAGTTTTTTATGCTACCACACTCCATCAATTTGTATCTTAGTTTCAGATTATGACAATGCTGTTCTGTTTATTCATTACAAAGCAACAAGGTATTCTGATGTGAACTTAACTGCAGATGTTTCCTAACATTGGACATATGCCTTTTCTGGGATAAACAAGACTCTAAGAAATCAATGCAGTGAAAGTAATAAACATATTGCTGTGAAACAGAGCGTCCACTGTTCCAACTTCCTTCTTTTTCTGTTTCAAGTAAACATTTTCTATGGGAAGCTGTGTTCGTGGTGGATTCAGTGTATTGTTATATCTGTGATACAGCACTAGGAATGTGTTAGAGGGCTATTTCCTTGCCAGATATGAAGACTGGGTTTTACCATCTGCTTGATGTCTTTTCTCCCTTCTGTAGGTAATATGAGTGGCTAATATTGAAGAGAACTAGTTCTTTCTTAGTGTTGATAAAAATTGTATAAAGATGTTCAGAGCATTTGATAAATGTTCTGCAAGTGAGAGAACATATCTGCTCTTGGGGCTCAAAACATTCCCTGGTTTTAGACTGCATCAATAGAATATGATTATTTTCAGTCTACTACTGAAACAATTCCTAGATACAATACATTTCCTTTGATGTTCAATAAAAAGTGCTTATTTATACAGTGAGATGCATAACAATATGCATCATCAATCTATAAAAGTTTGTTACTTTTTTTTTTATATATATTTTTAAATACTATTTTTATAATTTTGTGTTTATTCTACTCTGCAAAAAAATGTAAATCCTATGCCTAGTGAAAGGTTATTGAAAGGACCATGTAGTCATAGCCCATTTGGATGAAACAACCAGCAAGTTTAAGAAGAAATGAAATTAAACTTTAACAGCACCCTAACTACATGACAATAAAATTCAACTCTTATAATTCTGGTTACATTATCTTAGAAACTCACTTTTATGGTACCTCAAGCTATAAAAGAAATTCATTAGAAACATAAGGAGCACAATGAGGGCATCTTTCATTTCCCTGCTCTAAAGCTACATGGGCTGAAAAATGCCAAGCTATTTATTGTTTCAAAAACTGTATGTGCATGCATGACTGCCAAGGGAAGAGTTAAGGTTATGTACCATGAGTTTCCTACTTTCAGAGGTCAAAATATATAATTTGGGCAGGGTCAGTAATGCATACTCGTATAAAAGATGGGAACTGTGAGAAAGAATCACATCTTGATAGTAAATTAAAACTGGAAAATATTCTTAGAAACAATGTGATACATACTTGTGAATCAGTACTTTTCAAAGTGTTAGTTGTGCACATTGTGATTTCATTATTCAGCCTGCTGTGGTATAAACCTCATCTCAAGCTAGCTGCTGTTTTCCTACACTTTCCATAATCAAAGCCTCCTGAAATTAAACTAGCACAGAGTTAATCATGCATGCTGACTGTTTTAGTTATCGCTTCTTTTCAGATCTGTACCAGTAGTGTCTAGGGAACACAAACAGTAGTAGACCAAGAGCACCTGTAATTATTATTGCAAATTAATAAATTGACCTTGCCAGAAAAAAAAAAAAAAGAAAAAAAGAAAAAAAAAGGGCAAAAGTTTCCTTTTTAATTAATTTTCTCAAATGCTTTTTAAATTTGTACATGTAGTGTGGAGGTAGGCAAGGAAAAAGAAAAGGCAAGCACAGAAAAGATGTACTTAAGGCAGTAAATGATGGGTTATATACTGTTACCAATTTGGGAACTGCTTTTTTACTAGTACTAGATCTGAGGATCACCACAATAATTAGGTGCCAGTGTTTTATGGTAATTAAAATAGACTTATGTCTTCATGACAGTTTGCAAGTGAGGTTTTTTTGGTGGCAAAAAACTTGAGGTGTATTATTGTTTGAACTGGTTCATCTTGGGGTAGAGCAGTTTTCCTTTATTTGCCTCTGGCTTGCAGAATGCAATTAGCATCTACAGGTAACACCTGTCCTGTGGGAAACAGACTTCCACTGCTGTGGGCCTCAGGCAGCACAGATAAATGTGAAGGGACAAAAGCTTCACAGCAAAAAATGACACCAGATTGTGCTTCTGACCTGCTGTTCAGCTTCTGTTCTGTTTACAGTTACATATGGAGGGACTGCTGTTGTGCAGGACAGCTTGCAAGGTACTCTGCTGATAAACTGTGAAATCAAATGACTGATAATGTCCTGGGTATGTTTGGAAAGGCCAAAGGTTCAAAGGTTCTTCAGAATCTTTCCATCAGAACAGATAGACTGGTGATATACATTTATATATATATAAAAAATTGACTTTTCTTATAGGCATAGTCACAATGAGCACTATGTCCTGGGGCATCAGGGCAATGGAGCTCTGGCTGGGCGATAGAAAGGGTAAGCACTGGTGCAACTGGAAGGGAGAAGGAAAAGGAAGAGTGCATCTTTCATTCTTTAAATCAAAGCCCATGGTAACCATGTGAATTCATCAGGAAATTACTCTGCTATGGTCAGGAGGAAATCTAGGAACATTCCTTCCCAGAAGGTCCTGTGCTTTTGAAAGATGAAGCAGTTGTTTCATTTCACAAAGGTTCTTGCATTTAGTTTCCTGCTCTCCCTCCATTTCCTCAGAGTAGAGAATGCTGAATTTCTGCCCCTGCCTTTCTGTCCTGCAGTTGCACTGCCTCCTTGGCATGACTAGCAAATGGTGAGATCACTGCAGCCCTGCCTGTTATCTCTGTGGCAGAACCAAGGCAAGGAGCTGCCGAGGTGGATGTTGAAGCTGGTTTGTGCTTGCAGCAGAGCCCACTTCTTGGCAGAGATTTCTAGTGCTTTGTCAAACTGTCTGGCTGCATCAGTTAATTGCCTGTTCCAAAGTCATATCAGAGTGCTTAAAGATCTCCATGAGTTTAATTTGATTCTTTGACTAGTTTAGGGGAACTTGGTTGTGTTGGGGTTGCACAAGAACAGTCTTGTAATGTACCTGCAGCATGCCCGCCTGCCAAAGAGGAGGATAATCAATCAGTCTGTTACCACCACTATTGATGTAGTGTGAGATGGTCTCTGACTTGAAAGATGAAGAGAAAATTAAGCATAACACAGTGATAATGGAATGATCAATGCTGCTTGCTGCAGACTTTGCCTGTGCACTGAAAAAGCGAGATATTTTGTGAATGCTAGCTGGCGATGTGTAAATGAGATGGTAAGTCTTGCCCGAAATACAAAGCTAACCAGAAGTGACTAATATAGCACTGTCAGCATCGGTGCTTTACCAACAAACTCAAGAATGATGAGGGGATGTCCCAAACCTTCTGCTTCATGAAGGCACAGAGTTGTGGTTGTTGTCATGAAATTCTTTTTTCTCGGTCTTTGAATCATGGTTCTGTTTTCTCTTATCATCGAGTGTAAAGAAGGAATTAGTGGAGAAATCATTTTCCTCTAGCAGTTGTGTAGTCTGGGTTGTTATCTAAAAAACTGTCATAAAAGCTCTTTCTTGATATTAAAAGATTGCTTTCAATGGCAATAAACACTCAACAGTTTGGGACAAAATCTTTCCCTTCAATGGCATTTTCTGTGGAAGGAACTTTCAATATCAAAACTTTCTCCAAGTATCATGGGTCTCAGCTTTGTCTACTATGAAGCCTTTAGGTCACCAGAGTGATCCTGAATATTGGTATGCGGAGGAACACATTTGTAAGTGTCCCACCTTGGGAATGCCATGCCATCAATAGGATTGGTCTCTGCAGCAGGCGTGTTTACAAACTTCTCTATGTGTAATGTCAGTTTGAATTTTTTATGTTAATAGTTCCCCTAAGGGAAAACAGGACTTCTGAATGTCCGTTTATAGGATGAAGCATTTATTATTTATTCTATATGCATTTATCGATGGTTCTTGCTAATGAGATGTACTTGTACCCTCAGGTTTTCCAGTGCTTTTATAGAAAGTCAATTTCCTATGAAATCATTAAGGAAATAATTAGGGACTTCCATCTATTTCCCATCATTCCTTGTATGTTAGAGCTTCAGTGTCACCCCTCCACTGTTATTTTCAGGATTCTGACTTAATGCAAAGACTAAGGACTGGATTTCCATACCCTGGCCCTTTTTCAGAGCCATTGAGGTCCTTATTCAGTGTCTCATCCACCCTCTGCTACTTTCCTCAATAGTACCAGATGATGAAACAGAAAATGGCATTACCATGCCCCAGTCATATGCTTTAAAATATCTTGCTGAGTCAAAATTTCATTATTTTAATATTCCATTGACCACCATATGAACTTTCAATGCTCTGTGTCTTCTCCACAAAATTACATTAAGTAACAGTGGCTTGTATGAAATCTTTTTTAATAGCCTTCATTAGTCAATAACTTTATAATACAAGATTTTGTTTTCAAATTCCTTTTCTGTGTAGTAAACATTTATTCCTTGGCACTACTGTCTGTTCAAATTGCAGTGTTGTTTACCTATGTTTTTAATTTCATGTTAGCCTCAGGTTAAACCCAGTCACACATCAATCACCATTGAGCTTGAAATCTATGCAGATACATTCTGTAGAATTTTAAACTGTTTGACCAAATATCCACAGTGAATCATAGCAGTCTCCTAATTCAGGATGACTGTAGCAGTCTGACCACCACCTGAGTAATTCTGTTTCTGGTTCTTCTGGTGACTTTTTCTGGTTTTCTGTTCTGCTCTAGGCAGGGTGGTCTTTGGCAAAACAGGAAGTTTTGAAGCAGTCAGGACAGAACTGCATTCAGATTTGGGGGATCACTTGAATATGGAGGCCAAACTGGTTTCAGAGATTGTTCCAGTTTTAAAAGCCTTGGATGATTGTAGAAGTTTTTCAGATTGTACTATAGTGAAATGAGCATTCATGAGGAAACTCAGCCTTGAGCAAAGTCACAAAGGCTCTTCTCCATCAATGTCCTTCTTTCATGCTGTTTTCAACACACTCTAAATAAATTTCAATCTCCTATTACATGAGTGGATAGTTCTTTGAAATTCATTCATTTCAGAATTAGTATTGTTGTGGAAATTCATCTCTTTCTTTACCTTTGTGAAAAGTTATTTTTAAATATATAAATTTTTGACCTGTATTCAGCCTAAGACAAACCACTGGAGTGTTTTCATCCGGTCTTTGGATTTGGACAAGCACATTATTTTATATATTTCTATTTATATATTCAGATGACAGACACGGTAATTTTAAATCTTCGAGTATATCTTTATATTTTTTTGTTGTTGTTAGAGAGCATGCTTTCCCCAAACTTTTGTTTCTTTCCAGGGCATTTCAGTTGAGCCAAAGCCAGTGCAGAGTCAAATCCATTCTCATAGTCAGCATGATCTTCTCAATGTTGTCCCATGCCAGGTGATGTTTTCTGATAAATTCTAAGCATAGCCAGAAATAGGAATCCCTGCGGCACAGAGAGGCAAGAGTTCACCTGTTCTCCCAGAGTGATCATACCACTGTGCCCTTGCCTTGCATCAACAGATATATGCAGTATCTTGTCTTTGTGAAGGATGTGAGCACCATACCCCCAGTTTTTAGTATACTTTTCCCCTCTTGAATCATCAATGGTAGATAATAAAAAAAAAATGTCACAGAGCTGCTCTGAAAATCTTTGAAATAAAGTACAGCAAGAATCACAGCAGATAAATGATGTTTTAACTGAGCTGAATCCTTGGAGAACTAGTCTGGTGATTACAGGGAGACTGTAGCTGAGTGTCTTTTTAAATCATGTAATTTGAAATTAACTCTCCCTTCCTTATCTAGATAGTACAGTCCATTGTTCTGAATTTACGGCTCAAGTTGCTATCTGATGTTTAAAATATAACATTTCCCAGAGTGTCTCCTGATCAGTTTAATGTAATTTGAGAGCCTTTCATTCTTGAATGCTACAATTGCAATGAGATTAGAAATCACAGTGGTTAAAATGAGTTTCTGTTGCTAAAAAAAAAAAAAAAAAATAGATATTGGTAGATAGTTCAGGATAAGGTCTCAAAAGAGAAAAAAATTAAAAGGCTAGAAGGTAAAAAGTAATCCATATTGAGAAACTACCTGCTGTCCAAGGCAAGCATGGACTCCAGCGTCTTCAAGCTGCAGTTCTCTGCTTTCTGATAACGTGCCAGATGTAACTTGAATGTCTCCCAGATCGAGTGTTGCTTGATTAAAATGGGTCACAGAAAAGAAAAGCAGTCAGAGCTTGCCATGTTCTACTCTGCGAGACTCACTCTGCCTGCCAGGCGAATGGGCAGCAGAGCTATTATCATTCAAACCGTAATGAGATGTGTGATTTAGGTTTTTCAGGTCTCTGCCTTTTATACTCTCATAATAGAAATCATTAGGGATCCACTGAAATATTCCATTTATCACAGTAAATTTAGGTGACTGGTGACATTAAGTGCTGTTATGGGTCTGGGTCCTGATTACTGCCAAGCTGAGTCCTGTTCTGGCTGAGTGAGTCTGCATTAACTCAAGTAGATAGATTATTATCCATCATGGCTGATGATAAGGCCCAGTTTTTCTAGCAGCAGGGTGGTAGGGAAGTGTCCAGGAGAAGTCTCTACTTCTTGGATCTGGGGCTGAATTCAGGATGAAGTTTTCATGCTTTTGGTTGGGTAAATCAGAAGTCTTTAAGCTAATTCAGCCTTTCCAAATTGCACTTCTCTGCTTCTGCGTGTGCAGTGAGGCCAACTCCAATTTATGCACTCGAGAAGAGTTATTACCTTTGTGCCTAAGAAAAGGAAAGCAAGAGGCAGGCCTTCCCAGACAATGATGAGGTGACAAGGAGATTACACTGCCAACCACAAACATACAGAATTACCACAAGCCATTAAGTGTTTTTCTCTTCTGTCACAGCAATCTTGCTCTGGAATTTGGTTGAATCTCAGTCTTTGACTTCCATCCTTTCTAGACAGGTTTTTAGCTTGAAAGCCAAAAATCAAGCAGTTTACAACATTAATTCACTATCTTGAGTTCCAAACACTGCCTTTACAAATTGCACATTCATTATGTAAAATAAAGCGCTTTGCATCCATTGTCAGTAGATACAATGCTTCAGTGCACACTGTTTGGCTTGATCTGTGTGAAGGCTTGAAATTAGCTGCCTTCCAAATGTACACATCCTTGTACTGCTGCACAGTCCTCGGGTCTGTAAGAACTAGCCTGCTCTTCTAAAATGAAGTAGGTCCATTTTAAATTCTGAGTTTATCCACTTTAACCTGGATAGGATGTGACATTTATTCTAATTAAGATTTTATCTAAGAGAAAAGGCAGGCAACTATAATAGGCAAAAAATGAGGTATCATATTATCTTTAAATAAAACGAAATGGAAGCATGGATAAAAGAAGATAATTTGTTTGTCTTGCTGGTAACCTCAGGGCTCTGTTATTTTAAGACTGCTTATCAGAAATATCAATTCATGCTCTTTTTTTCCTTTGAAACAGTGGCAAGTTATAATTATATTATGACTTATTTTACAATCTCAAGATTTGTAATATTTACTCAGGCAGAATTAGAAACGAAGGAGAGTAATCAGTCATTCACAACTCTAATTCTGTCATTACCCATTTTGTAGACTGAGTACAGAATAACTCTGTTGTTGGAGTCTCTGAAAAATATGGAGCAAGGAATAAAATAAAAAAGAATGGCTATTCACTCTGAGCACTATCAAAGCATCTCAGCCTGAGTAACAGTCCTAAACAGAGGTTCAGTCTTTATCATACCAAGGATACAAGGTATTACTGGAAGTGGTAATAATTTGGGACCCCAATTACCTAGCTAAATGGGAGCATTGGACAAGGCTTTACCATCTCCTTCCACGGAGATGAGATGTTGGTAGGATTTCTCTCACCAGTCAGATCTACTCTGAAAGCTGCTGGTTGTGTAAGGTTGAGTTTTGGGGAGGGATGTGTTTCTGAGTTTTGCCCATGCTGTGCTAGTCACTCTGGAGGGATTGTAATTAGTGTGTATCTGCAAGACACTTAGAACTATCCCTGTTTTCAAAGCTTCATCATCTTGTAACTGTAAATCAGTATCCACAAAATGATTTTTCACATCTAACATATATGTAGTAGAAATATTATGAAAGTCTCTAGATTCTGCATTCTTTTACTTTCCAGCTGTTTCAGGAAAACTAAGACTTGTCACCATAACTCAAAGTCTTGATGTACATTTAGGGAGTAAAACACTTGGTAATATCACTCCATAAGTCTTGACGTGACCAGTTTAATTTTCAGCTTCTTTATTCAAGTCAATGGTGAACTTAAAATAATAAAATACAATGGAAATGGTGTCAACCAAAATGATTATTGAATAAAAACTTAAATAAATGAGCACAGCTAACCATACCTGAATTGCAGAATGAGGTCAACTGTGAGTCATCACTGTTTATTTTAATAGTTGCTTAGGGCTCAGTATGTATCCAGTTTAAAAATAATAATAATTCAAGAAATTCTTAGCTGAATATGAAACCGTTAGAAGCAGGTTCTATTTATTTCAGTGGAGGTGTGCTGGCTTACATCAGCTGAGGATAAACAGATATTTCCTTGTTTTCAGAAGATCTTCCACAAAACACTGCAAATATAGTGGTTTGAGAATACAAACTTTTGAATGTGAATAAAAATTTCTGACTGGGTTTTGAGATATCTTGGATTTGGAAGGACTCTAAGCTCTAATTACCAAATATATAGAGTTGTGTTTTGGCCAAAATACCCTGGAAATAATGCTGTTCATACCTTTCTGTTCAAAGTAGAAAGCACACTGAAATCAGAATGATACAAGTAAAATTTTGAACAGCTCTTCTGCCATCTGATTTTGTGTCTGTTAGGAAAGCTATTTTCAGGGGGGAAGGCAGGGGGGATAAAACAACAAACTTCCACCATTTCATCCAGACTAAAGGGCTGTTAAACCTCCCCAATGGCTGTTTGCAAACAGTAATGCTTGCTGTGTTCTTCCTTACCGCTTGTTTCAGCTGACCTGCACAGAATGCTGGTATGGATGTGCTCATCCATTACTCTTTTACAGATGCTACTCTGGCAAGTGTCATTGCAGCAATGTCCATCAAAAATGTCACTCAACACAAACAGTTGCCAGATCTGCCTGACAGCATGAGCTAAATCATCTCACCATGGATCGAATGGAGCTCATCCTTGTCTCTCCCTCTCTAAGAAAATCATTAGGGAGCTGTAGAAGTGCTGATAACTAGCAATGAATGACATGCAACAGATGCTAAATATTGTAACACCGATAACAGATAATTTTTCACTGTGAGACCTGAAAGCTTATTTGTTACTGAAGAGTCATTATTCTAGTTTTAAGGGTTTGGACAGAGGAATTTGTGGGAACAGAACGAGACAGTAAGTAGTATATGAGCTGATTAATAAATGTTCCATACAAGTCCTTAGCCAGGAGTATCTTGAGTTTATAGGTAGCTCACTGTCTGTTCCTACAATGATGCCTAGCACATGGATAGCCAGACAGAACCTCAGTGAAACTATAAGCCAGCCATTTGCTGGGCTCACTGAGCAGCTTTGTTCATGTTTATTGAGAGAGGTACAAGGCAGGTGCCATAAGTGGGGTATGTAAGAGATGGAGATCAAAACACAAAAGAAATAAAAGGAATGAGGACCTTTCAGTTTGTTGTCATATTTCTGATCCTGTTGAGGTGACTGTTTCACATACTTCATTTCTGATAAGTAGTCTGAACACTTTTCTCTTGCAGATTACCAGTATCTGTGGCTTGTCAAATCTACGCTGTTTCAATCTGAAAGGACAGACACTTGTGTGCTGCAAGGCTCATAAGAAATATCAAATTAACTCAGGAAATCAGAGTTGGTCCTTACATTTTCCTGCATAACGCAACTGATGGGAACTTTGCAAACCTAAGGCCCCAGTCCTGCTGCCATTTCCTTAGCAGATCACGGCATTCATGTCACAACTTGCTCGAAGACAAAAAGTGCTTGCTGCTTACTGCTGGGTCCAGACCTTGCCATGGGAAACATCTGACACCTGAGCAGATGAGAAGGGACTTCTGAGTTGACCTCTCCAGCTGTCAGAGAGGTGCTCCCACTGCGCTGCCTTTGATCCCAAGGAAAAGCATGAACTGGTACATCACTGCTAGGGTAACTAATTTTGGCATCTGCATCTGTTTAATTGGGACTCTCAGCAGAACATGACTGCAGAGGGAGCCTGGAGGAAAGTAAGATCACTTGGCTATGAATTGCATATGTTTTAAAGCTTAACTGCCCTGTGGATAAATCCTCCCAGGAGCTGTGAGCTTTGTGCTGCTGCCATTCCTGACCAATCTTCTGCATTTGGATGGGAGTTTTTTCCAGTGCTGAAGATATTTGGACATTTCAGATACTTTCCTAGATTATTTTTATAACTTTCTGCATTAGTTGAGTGCTAAACTCCCAGATTTTTGGTTGACGGTTGTCAAAATTCTCTTAAATTATACTTAAAGTCTCCTTAAAATGTCCAGAACCTAAGCTAGCTTTCAAAAATCAACCACAGGGTGGGAGACATGTCAGTTGCTTCCTGTTTGTGTCTTATATTACCAAGAACTGTACCTGTCACTGTTATTTTTTCTTTTTTATCAGAGTCCTAAATGCTACTGATATTTCTAATAGAGGATTGCTGAAAATGTAATAATTAAATATAAAAGGCAAAGCTGATGTAGAATTATATTAGGTTGGCTCTAAATTCACCATCTTTCTCATATATGTATTTGTATTATTTAATTATCCTCCTAAATGTACACTTGTCTGTTTCATTAGTCTCTTGCAGAATGTGCCTGCTGCCTAGTCAAGAACTCCATATAACCCTTTCCATCAATATGCCTCACTGTCTACATTATAATACAATATTCATTCACAATATATACATACAGAACATAGTAAATTGCTTCTGGATTTAGGAGTGCAATGTTAAAAGCTAAGACATGAGCATGCATCTGCTTTGGATTAGTTTTACAGACCATCAAGCAAACACAACAGAAGAATAAAGACACATGGCTTATAACCTTGAATAATTTGAATGCAAAATTCAAATAGTTATTCTCTTCTAAAAATAATTAAAGGTTGGCAGCACTTTTAGTTATGTGAAAGTGACAGTAACCTTTGTAGTGAAGGACTTCTGGTAGAACACAATGTGATCTCATTGTTCTCTTAGAAGAGATCCCACAGTCAGTGATGAGAACCTGGAATATGCTTCATACTGTGCATTCAAGTTTGAAATAAATGTTGAATCTATACCAAGAGTTTTCTTTAAGATATGCATAAACTCTTTGCACGGCATTTTGTTTCTTACCAGGAGTTTGCTGAACACCTCTTCAAACTCTGCAGCCTTTTCCATTTGTGTCCAACTCTGGCCACCAGTGCAACAAAAGACTAGCCTGTTTTATAGAGAAATTCATCACTGTTAGGGCTAAACTGTCCAAACCAAAAAAGAACAACACTAGCACTTCCCAATTCCTAACCTTATTGGATGTTGTGTTCCTCTGAAATAGGTGGATGGGCAAGTATTGCTTTGAGAAAAGCTTTTTGTCTTCCCAAGATCAGCTTTTGAGAACCTGCAAGCTGTAAATTCTTTTTTCCTGGAAAAGAAACAAAGGATTTTGTCCTACTTTTCTAGAGATTAGCTTTTGTTTAATCTTCTGGCATACTGAATCACTGACTACTCTAATAACAACATACTGGTTAATCCTTACGAAACATGTAGTGATAATTCAGCCTAAGAAACAATTCATGTTTTACTGGCTGTCAGCTGAAAGATTATGTTAAACTTTCTGCTGTTACAGAAAGAAAAAAAAAAATAAATGTGTATTTCTCCCCTCAATTATTTTATTTTGCATTGAATGGTGTAATCACATTATTCTCACTTATTTCAGGCATCCTCATCCTAGATAGTCATTTTTTACTGGGTTTCATTTTACATTCTCTTAGAGCAGACCAAAAGTAGGAAAAGAAAACCTACCTTTCAGCTAGAATTTGTGAAAATCTTGTGTGATACTCCCCCAGGATTTGAATCTTAAAATACTGTCAATGACATAATTTTCTTAATGATTTTTCACTGTTCTTGAAGTGGGAAAAATCTACTTGTTAAGTAATACTAATGAACATACTGCTTCTGCTGTTAACGTAACCCTACCGTAACCTTCCTTTTTTTTTTTTCCTGCTGTCACATGGCGAAATGGTCACTTTGTTGTGTTCATGCCACACAAAATGAAGGCCTGACAGCAGTTCACAGACAAGTCAGCAGCACAGTGAAAATCAGCAAGAGCTACTGATGACTAGCTGTAGGACTACCATTAAAGCCATATTTCAAAATGTGCTTTTATGTCAGTGAGACAATTTTGCCTCAGTACATCTTTCAGCACAGCTCCCTGTGCATGGACTTGCCTTCTTAACTTTGTCCACTGTGCTTCATTTTTCTCTTTTTAATTTGTCTCCTTCAAATCTTCCCCCTGACTCACTTACTTGCACATCCTTCTGAGACGTTTTAAAAATAGATGGCTGAAAATAAGAACATTACATAAAAATGTGAAACCACAGAGACACATGGAAAATGTTCACCATAAATCATTCTCCCTCCTTTACCTTTTGCATTGACTCCAAACTCTTCTGAGCAGACAATTTTCTCTACAGTAATACACTCAGCATACAGTGGTACTGGGCCTACAGATGATTAGCAATGAGTAACCCTGTGCCAGGCTTAGTTTCATGCCTTTTAATGAGAAGGAAACGTCTATACAGCAGAATGGATGATCAAAATCATCCCCATTTAATAGGGTCACATTTGTTGGTGCTTATCAATGTATGATCATGCAGTAATAACCACTGTGTTCAAGTATAATTATTTTTAAAATTACATGCTGTACTTTAACTGGCATTAGATATCACTGCTCCCTGTAAAAGCAAACCATTTTAAAATAAATGCCAGTTATAGGTTAATAAGATATAAAAACAAGAAACTAAAAATATTTAAAACATGGCATTTAATCTTCTACCAATATAAAGATGTGATTTTGTTTTGAATATTCCCTATTTTCCTTTTGATCTTTCATTACTAACATTTCAAGAGAAATTTATCTGCAGAGAAAGGCCTGAGATCTAACGATGAATGCATTTAGTTAGGTTTTCTTCCCACCCAGCCTTACAAGTGGGAACCAAAACCAATTTGTTTGCTTTTCTTTATATTTATTTGCAAATGACAAAATGCTATGCTGTTGTGTTTTGTGTTAATAGTTACGTAACTTGGTCTACTTGCTCTGCTATATTTAAAAAAAAAAAAAAAAAAAAAAAAAAAAGTAATTTGTTTCACCAAGAGCTCCCAGGTAGCTCTTGAGCTGCTAGCTGGAGTTTCCATTCTCAGAAGGTCCACATCAGTAATCAAGTCTGTTTACTTCTTTGAGTACAAACTCTGAAGGAGGGCTGAGCCTGAGACAGGCCTGTGATTGATGCCTCTGAATTGTGAAAGGAGCTAGTGTAAGGGTCTCTGACAAAACCCGCTGCCTTTTTATAATAGGGGTTAAAAAGCTGGAAATTAATTTCCCAGGGTGTGTAACACAGCATCCTTTTGCTGTGCTATATCCTGGGAAGCATCATGTCATTTTCCTCTCAAGAGGTATTACGTTCCACATAAGATGCATGTTTAGAGGTCTGCTAGCCAAAACTCTTCATTTTGTTTGCCTGTGGGACTTTACAAAGAGATGTAGAGCCAGGGTGAGTGAAGAAATGTTTCTGTGTTGATGAGCCAGGCTGGGGGATGAAGGCCAGCTGGGCGTTATTATAGATTGCTATGAACAGCAGTGGTCTGGGCCTTATGGAAAGCTCAGACACCTGGGTCTGGGATGGGAGGTCAGAGTACTGGCAGACAGGAAGAAAGGTATCTTCTTTTTTCTGTAAAGAATTTGGGGTGGAGGAAATGGGGGTAGTGTTCTCTGTCAATCTTTAAAGTTAGAACCAGTAGTTCCTGCATTATTTATTGATGCTAGGGTTTCATGTATCTCTTCCAAATGCTAGAAGAAAACATTGCGTTCAAGTTCCCTACAAAGCACCTCTGCTGGGGAGAAGCTGAGGGATTTAATTAAGCTGGGTACTGAATGTATTGGAAATAAAAGAAAAACAAGGTTGAAGTCTAGGAAGCTGAGACCTGCTGATGTCCTTATGTTTGTAGCTGACCAGAACTCCGCTTCCTACAGACCCCAGCTGCAGCATCTCTTTCTATCAGGAGCCCTGGGCTCAGTAAGCTGCATGATGCTACTCAGAGGGGAAGAAATGAGCTAATTTGACCAGCTACTCTATTCAGGGCCAAATCATGCTTTTGGCAATGAAGTTTTCCCCTGAACTGTATCAGTCAGTCGACTGTATATTCACCCCTACGTGTTCTGCTGAAGGCAAAAAACAGAGGCAGCTAACTTCCCTTTGCATTTTATTTAATATATGGAATAATAATATCTGACTCTGAAAAGTCATGCTGACTCTTTAAATCTTTTTTATTTTAAACTATTTTTTCCTTCCCTGAACACTGGAATACGTTCTTGCCCTCTGGATAAACCTGAATCAAACTTAACATTAATTTGCAATCTTCTTGCCTTCATGCTAAGCTAGCCAAGGTACTTTACTGCTAATTTCACAGCTCTCAGTACCTCAAGGCAATGCAGCTCCTGTAACGTTTCAAGCCTGGTGAATGATGTCTGTAGTTAGGAATGAGTGCAATGGTCTAGCGAGCTTAGAAATGTGCGCAGCATTACATGGGTTTCTGTTACTTTGTCAAGCAAAACACTTTGCAGATTGGTTCTTCTGGTTCTGGTTGCTTCTGCTGGGGATAGTGGAGGCTGATGGGGTCTGCATGGCTCACATAAAATGTTATGAAAGGGAGGAAAAAGCATGACAAAGATCTCTAGGTGATTCTGAGGGCAGGTAGTGTAAATCTGAACATTCAGGATGCAAAAAGACATAACTGTCAATAGAGGGAGAAACCAGCAGAGCTCAGCCTGTTTGTTACTGGGGGTACTGACAATTTCTCTTGTACCTGATGTTAATGGAGTTGCACAAGATGTATGCTTGAAAGCCGGGAGAGGTAAGGGGGGAGCTGGGGAGGAGACATCAGCTAAAGGCTGCTGTCAGGATCATTGCTGTGTGCATTCCGTGATGAAAACCTTTTGGTAAGACTTTCCAAGAGGCTGCAGTGGTGCCTTCAGCACGTTTGTGTCCATGGACTATTTTATATAGGACAACTAGAAATAAATAAAGTGACGTGAGTATAGGCTATAAACTCCATCCTACCAGCACAGCTACTAGCTCCAACAGGAGAGGACCATACATCCATCTAGGCTCTGAGTTGGCTGCTCCTTTACCTTGCTGAGTAGTGCAGGTACCACTAGAGGGCTGTCAGGCAGAAGGAGTGAGGACCTCTGCGAGGGCGTCCAGGGCAGAGCAGGGTTCAGTGCAGGTCCTCTACAGACTGGTTTTGAGGCAGGGTCCTAACTATCAGAAAGTGTAGGAAGTGGAAAGGGAAGAGTCATCCTGAATTGTGTTTCTATGATGTGAAACATTGATGTTCATTGTAAATGAACCTCCTGAGTCATTTTGGACTTGAAGACATGATTCAGAGGCAGGGTGCTTGTGGTCTGCTATGAGGTTTCAGAGGATGGAGGCATCTTTGTGAGCCACAGTTAGCAGTGTGCGTGAAGTCTTTTTGGGTAATTCATATGTTGAAGAGATAGAAGTTCTGGAGATAAAAGGTGCTGAATCTCTGTATGTGTTTTGTTTTGTTTTTGTTTTTTTTTTTTTTCAACTTGCTGTTCTAATTTGTATAAGTGTATAAGTCTAATTTGTATGGTGTATAAGAGCATTAGAAATGTATCTGAAAGCTGCCTTGCAGTGTTATAAAGTGTTAGTCTAAGAATGCAGTAACAAAATAGAAAAGATACTGAACAAGAAGGGGACCAGCATGGTGACTTGGCAGTGGGGGTCCTGCTTGGCCAGTAGCCTTTGGCTCAGAGTTGTCTAGAGCAGAGCTGGAACACAGCCACCGAAGCGCAAGCACGTTGTCTGTCCATGTGCGCCTCACTTCCTTGATGGGCTGCAAGAGTGGGAGAAGATCCTGAACACTGATGTCTCAATATTGGCTCAATACGCCAAAAGAACACGCCAAAGCAATGTTCCTGCAGATTCAATTACGCTCATCTGGACGTTTGGCACATATGTTGATGTTTCTTCGATAATTTTCTTCAGTCAGTAAAAGTGCACCCAGTGACTGTACTGGGAAGGAGACCAGTGCAGTGTTACAAAGACACATGTAAATCCTCAGATGTGCCACTGCAGGCCACAGCTGGGGAGATATTAGCTTAAAAAATGTCTGCTGTGTTATTCCTTACATGTAAACAAACAGGTTTTGTGACAAAATACCTCCATTAATACCTGTTTCTCTAGACCTGCTTCCTTGCTATTTCATGAGACCCAGTCATACAAGCACAAGTCATCAGGACGATTCCCATGCATGACTTTGAGCAGAGTTCAGCTCTGTGCAGAGCCTTCAGCTTAGAAGCCACCTGACTTACTTGCCACATTTTAAAAGAAAACTTCTGAAACTAATAAGCTTGATTATTCAAACGGAAAGCGGATAGGAGAAATGAGTGCTATTGCTGTCTTGTGCAGGGTGCTCCAAGACTTTTTGGCTTGTTGCTTTTGCTCTCTGATTAAAATGGGAGAATCGTATAAATATTGGCAGTCCTCAGTGCTGCTTTTTAGCCAAAGTTGAGGAAGCAAACAGCTGTGATTATGGCAGCTTTTCTCAAATGAGCATGCCCTTTAGGAGCAGGTTCAGCATCTCCCCATAGTTCTAATTAGAGTGTGTTCTCTCCCATGTACGTGAACACAAAAATTATCTAATAACGATTTACAGGTTGGGATATTCCCTGTGGTGCTATTAGAGGGCCCTTTGTGGCTTCTCTTTGTGTTGGAGGCAGGATGAATCAAGACTTGCTTCCCTATTTTTCCAGTTTCCCACCCAGAATGAGCCAGGCTGGAACTCTGGCAGGAGCTTTGAAGGTCCTTTGAAACTTCCTCCCTTTAGGAAAGGCTGGTGTTTGGGAGTGCTTGGTGTGGCACTTTCAGAGTGTGTAGTCTGTAATTTTAGGAAGTTCATGGTATATATGAAAAGACAACCAGCAGTACTAAAAGTATAGGTAAGACTGGAAATACAAAGGCTTTTGTTCATGTCTGGTATTGCAATTCATGTTAACAAGGAAGTTGCAGGTGTCACTGTCTAACTAGACTTCTAAAGCCTGAAGTGTTGATCAGTTATTCGTAAAAGGAAGGTCAGTCTTCAACTTTCTGATAATCTCTTTTGCATTTCAGAACCACTTGATGAAGCAGGAGAATGACAGCAAACATTTCAGCAATAGAGAAGTCCTTGAAGCCCTGTTCTCAACTGCGGTAAGCTGTTGAAGTCTATGAATTTTAAGAGTGATAGAGATTCACACCGCATCTAGGCTGTTTGTTGGTTTTTTTTTGTATCCCAAGATGAGATACTGAACCTGGCAATGTAAAAAAAAAAATAAAGTCCTTTTAAAAAACAGTCAAAATCTGTGTTCAGTGAAATGGAAGCCTGAACAAATCTGTTTTCTCAATGGAAATCAAGCATAAAATTTAAGAGCTACTTAGAGTTTTAGTATACCGCGTGATTCAAGTTCTCTAGACTTCCACAGGAGCCAGAGGTACTTAGCAGAGCAAAGGAATTATCCAACAACCTGCAAAAACAGGCCCCTAATTTGCTCTTAATTCAACAAACTCTTATTAAAGACCAGCAAGCCCATTATCCTGTAGCGCTGACATACTTTGCTCTTTTGGGACATAATTTGAAACTGATTTATCTTTTGTTCTGTGTAGCGTTCCTTCCAATAATCTTACTCTTGGAATTTCTGTCTTTTTTTTTTAATGTTACTCATTTAATAACTCAAAGGAACGGACTCTTTGTCACAATTTTACTCAGAAATACAGAACTCTGTAGGATAATGTAATTTTAAATTCTGTTAGAACATTTCACAATCTGCAGATCGCTAATGGCACAAATCTATTTGACCTTCATTTTCCATTAGCTATCTTTGTATTGGTATGAAATTAGCTTAATTTGTTTAAGCATGCATACTTATGCCTTCATGAGCTGATAGCATTATCTTTATCAACTCAGTAAATTACTGAACTAAGTCCCACTTAATATTAGATGCAGACGATATCCTAGGTATGAATCTATGTAACAAAGTTGGAATTATGGATGTTACTATGTTAGTAGTATTAATCAAACTGAAAATTTGGCACTGGGAAAGGCAGAGAACATTTCCAAGGTTTTACCTTCTGATTCCTAGAAATATCCTGTTAAAAACATAGTAATTGCGCTGTACAAGTCTATTCATGTATCTTTGATGAACTGTGTAACTCTTTTCTTTAATCATCAGTAGCTCCTAGCTCTTCCTTTTCTCTGAAGCTTTGAAATTTCCTGGAGTTTGTCTGAGATGATTTTTTTTAAATTCTAATATAAAAGTCTCTCAGAGCCAGAACAGTTCTAACTAATTTGGTGTGAAAGTAGGCAGTTTGGAAAGCTTCAAGATATCTTGGTAAAAGGAAAACACCAGACTAATGAATATTTTTATAATTTGGAGGAAAAGTAGTTCCTCGAGACATAAAGTTTTATCATTGTCATCTACTTTGTTGTTGTGGTGAAGATATTTCAAGAAAATGATTTGCAAGTGAAATTTTAAGAAAATCTGTTAATTTTCTCATTAAAAGACAGCGTTAGACACTTACAGGATGGTACAAGACCCGTCGATCTAAAGAAATAAAAGCACTTCATGTTTGTTTTATTGTCATTCTCTGTTCATGAGTGCAATTCAATTATCTTTGGTATTTGTCACTCTGCACCTTTAAGGTTATAGAATTTTCCTATTGGGATTCATAACGATATGGCTTTTTGTATAGCAAATGAACCGTTCCTGATGTGAGCTTCCAAGAGCAGGAAGACAAAAACAGAAGAAGTTGTGAATCTAGGAACATAACTGTTGAAGTGTAGGGAGTGATGTGTACCCCGATACAGACTTAAAGCCAAGTGGTGGAACATCAGCAAATGATCATGCAATTTGTTTGAATTTAACTGAAAAATCACTGAATGCTCACAAAGGCATTGCAAGCTATTCACTGCTGTGTAAGGTCAATATAAATTGTACTTCATCTACTTTAGGCAGAAGAAAATTTCTGTATCACTCCATTTATTCTTCCTGAGAACTATCAATTTCCTGAAAGGTGATAAAAAGAAATTATTTTGAATAAGTTGAAATGAAACCTGTTGATTTGTAGTTAGTGTCTAACTGACTAATTCTTGGCTGAACACTGGAACTGGCAAGCAAGGAATTTCAGAAGATATGATGACTTTGCCATCTGCATGTATGGTGTTCTATGCTAATATATTAAGTACTAAAACATTTTTATTGTTTTAAACAAAGTTGTCAGGTATGAAACAGTAAACTGTCTCATTTAAGATTTAAAATTTTAAGTGCCATTAAATGTTGTATCAAGAAGATTACATCTTATTACAAGTTATGATACTTTTTACCAGTGGTATAACAGACTATGTCTTTCAGAAGAGAAGCAAACGGGTATTCTACAGCCCTTCTCTTATAGCTATATACTTTATCTTTACAACCAGGCAGGAATCAAGTATAAAAATAATGAAATGGAGCTGGATTTTTACCCTTCCCTCTTGCTGAGTCTACTTTAATATTCCGCTAAGGTGGCCCTTAAGCACTCCTACTTGGCGTTGATGACCTAAGTAGTTTTCACTTGAGTTGGTTCCTTGGTCCTTGCTAGAACGCAGCTCTCGTAACGATGTAGCTTAGGGGTAAATTTTACCCAGGGAAGTGGTGAACACTCTGTTTAGCTCAGACAAGCTATTGCTACATAAGCAAAATAATTCACAGAAAGGAATTTTAACACTTTCAGTAAAAATGTGCTGAAATTCAGAAAACAGACTCCATTCAGGATACTTGAGTATTATATTGGCCTTTTATCAGTTTTAATTTTACCATATGGCTAGCTCATCAAAGTGGAAACTTTCTGTTACCCTTTCAGGGAGTGTGCTGTACTTCTCTTTTCCTTGACCTTCTAGGTTTTCATCATTTTTTATAGATAACTGCAATGTATTAGAACAAATTCCTGAAAGGAAAAAAAAAAAAAAAAAAAAAAAAAGGTAAAAAGATTGCATTAAAAATAAAATTAGAGGGGGCATAATCTGTATAACTTTTATCAGCAGACATGCTTAATGGTTCATAATAACTGCAGAAATTATATAATTAGCTTTACTGTTTGTGTAAATTTGAAATAATATATATATATATATTGACCAATATAAATTTAAAATAGCTCAGCTCTAATTTATGTTTAGAATATGCATAATACTTAGGATTAAATTACAGAATAATACACATAAATAATGTACCATTCTCTCCAATTAATTCGTGACTTAAATAATAAATCTAATCTGAATTATATATGCATGCCAGTGACTGGATGCAAACTTCAGATTGTCAAATACAGATAAAAAGCAACTTTCAGGAGATCTAACAGTAGGCTGAAGTTATAAAATACTGACCCCATGAAAGTAACGGGACTTCATTACTAAAAGAATACATCCATTTTATATAAAGCTTCTCTGCCAGAGGAACTGATGAAAGTCAAAGAGGAGAAACAGCTGGAGAATGGCTGGGAGGTACAGGTGCTACAGAGAGAATTTGAAGTAATTTGCAGAATCCCTGAAGAAATTACAGTTAGGTCAGAGCAAAGGTCTTAGTCCCTCAGTACTATTCCAACATCATAGGAAACTTGCATTTAGTCCATGATCAAAACCAATTCACTGTGTTTTGGTTCTGAGTCAGACTGGCACTTGGAAGGGTCCTGTATTGCATTTCCCTGTGATCCTGTCCCTCTGTTTGGTGTCCCCAGCTGGTTTGCAGAGCAGGATATCTACTGATGGTCCCAGAGAAAGCAGTCATTGGGAATTTTGTGGGTCCTTCATTATGCAGCAGATATCTTGTTTATCAGAGTTTCAGTTAGAAGTTTAAGAAGGAATGTAATGCCTTGATAAGGGCTGAGGAATGTGGTTCCCACTGGGTAATGGGTGCTGGTCCCCTGCATCTTCTAGGATTTAGATTCAGGGAAGAGGCTCTGAACTAAGAGAGGAGGCTGGATGCCAGGCACCTAAACTGCTCTTTTAATTAAGTCTAGTTATGAAATGATATGTACTTGGCAACAACAGTATCTGCTAATTGTAACTGCTTGTTCTGAATTTGTTACTCAGTTGAATTATACGGGAACTAAATGTTCCCCTCCACATATTTTTTCTCCTTTCCGAATAACACAGTGAATCATGAAGGACATTTTCTATGAAAGCTGGTGCAGGCCTGACCCAGCAGTAGGAAGAAATTTGGTTAGAAATGGAAATGTGTGGTACGGTCCTGATTCTCCTGAACATACCAGCATTTACTTCACTGTTAAACATTGGTGATTTTTTTAATTTTTTTTTTTTAACTTTACTCCAAGTTTCAGCACATTCTTGCACTGTCTTCAACTCTGCCAGAGCAGAGGGATAGACGTGTGCTGCAGTGGGTGTTTTGGTACTATGCGATGGTTTTTCCTGAGGAGCTGAAACAATCCTAAAGAAATACAAAATCCCTAGGAGAAATGCGGTTGGCATGACATGCCTAGGAGCTTGGAGGGGTCGAGGTCGTGGTCCTCATCTAGGCTGGGTTTTGTTTGGTTTCCTACCTGAGTAGTCCTGTGGTAGAAAATCACTGGCAAAAATAAAAGTTAATAAATAAAAATAAATTATCAGATGGATTTATGCATAAAACAGCAGAAATTCCACCTGTTATATGACAAATAAAAATTCCTGTCATCTAGAGTCTACTTGCTCCAATTGTGTTGCTACATCCCATCTATAATCTGCTAGAGTTTCCCTGCTTTAGATCAGAGGGTCAATAGCAAGATAAACCCAAGAGATTAATTTGAGTCACATGCTGCAAACTGTGCCAACAACTGTGGTTTTCTCTACTTAAGCTATAAAGCACAGTGAGGATAGCATCGAAAAACTGAAACTCCCAAATGCCTGCCCGAAGTTGCATAACTCTGCCGGTGACTGCTTGTGTGTCCACGTGGGAGGCTGGTCACATGCCTGGAAGTGTCCCCTGGGCTTTCGGGGACATGCCCTGCCTGAGCGCGGTGCTTGCTGAAAACTGGAACTCAAGGGTCATCTCACTGAGCTCAGCTTTGCTGCAAGGTCATAGGGAACCTGGCAGGATTTAGGAAATGGAATAATGAAAGCTGAAAATCTGATTAAAAAATTAATTAATTGCTTCATCTCAGTACTTAAATGCATGTCAAAGTTCTGCAGATACCACCAGGACTGCTTGTAAGCTGAGGACCCATGAGCTGACCAGGTCCTGTACACATAGATGCATGCACAAACCCGATTTTCGTGACTCGGCATAGGTTTCCACTAACTGCATTCACAGCATCTAAAAGGTAGAATTATAAAATTATATTATAAAATAATATAATATATTATAAAATATCATTGAGAATATCTCAAAAAGTAGCATTTTTTTACTTCTATAGGCCTGTATTTTCTGGCTAGTCTGGTGTACACCAAGAGAGACATCTTCTATTTGCATTAGGAAATCACTCCCACCGCCTCCAGCAATCATTCCTCTCATTTTTGCTATTTATACATTTGAATACTTCTGAGCTGTCATTTTATTTTTGATAACTTTTAAAATTATTTTTCTTCTAGAAAAGCCAACACCATTCAACTAAAGAGAAAAAATAAATAAAAATAAAAACACAAACTCAATTATATGTTCTATAAGTTTGGGGTTTTATTCCTTTTTTTTTTTTTTTTTTTTTTTTTTTTTTCATTTTTTAAATATATGAAAAAAGTTTGAAAACTTTTGTCTAGTATGAAATGTTTCAGACTGCAACTGTATTTCAAGCAAATTCTCTTGCAAACACTATGTGTCTTACAACAGTAGTGCAATTCGTTGTTTAGAAATTGATCATCTGATTACAGGCAAACTTTGAAAGCTTTCACATACAATGCTTTTATTATAAGCTTATTAGTAGCTTTAGATACAGAGCTCAGATTTATATTGAGGCTTCTTCTGTATGCCTGGCCGATGAGCATTGTATAAATAACACTGATGCATAGCCCTGAAAAAATCCTTTCTAATGCTTGGCTCAAGGTGTTAATTGCAAAGAACATTGGAAACTCAAAGGCAAATAAAATAACAAGTGTTATTTGTGCCAACAGAAGCGGTTTTGTTTGCTATTCATTCGATATTAGTTTTTCAGCAAGATATATGGCTGGCAGAGACAAAGTTGAATCTTACCGTTAGTCCTAGTGAAGAATGAGTATTTATTTATTACCGAATAAACTCTGACTTCTGACATTCTCAAAACCTCCGCCTTCGTAATGATGTGTTGGAGCCAGCTGCATTGGCTTCTACTGCTTTGTTATACCTATCCTGGCAGAGAAAAATAGTGTTGCAACCTAATTTTCTTGCTTTGCTTTATGTATTATGTTGACATACACGTATGTATTTCTATTCCTATTCTTGGGAATGTTTTACAGCAAGGCTTAGTTCCCCGTGTAAATGTATTTGATCGGTGATGCTGGCTCTTCCAGGATCAAGCTGTCTGTGTCATTGAAGGTGTCACTTTCACCAGAATGATTGGCATTTTTTACTCTGTTTACCCGAGACTGCAATCGTTCATGTTCCTTCCTCAGCTCTGAGTAGGAATGGGAAAAAGTGTGGAATATTGATGTTGCAGGAAAAGACATGATGAGAATCCCACTGAGGATGCTGCTCAGAGCTACCATCTGGCCCGGGACGCTCCGTGGCACCATATCTCCGTACCCCACAGTGGTCATTGAAATGATGGCCCACCAGTAAGAGGCAGGTATGCTTGTGAATTCAAGCACCTTGCCCGATTCGTTCTCGGCAAGGTAGACCAAAGGAGAAAAGAGAGTGACAGCCACGCATAAGAAGAGTAAAAGCAGGCCAAATTCTCTTGTGCATTTCCGAACTGTGAGGCCCAAAGTCTGCAAGCCCAAGGAGTGCCGGGCAAGGCGCATTACATACAAGATCCTCAAGGCACGTAAAACCCGTAGCACCAAACCAACCTTCTCCAAATATGTGTTGCTGCTTGGCCTGTCGTCTGCCTCGTTTGAGTCATCCTCTGCCAAGATGAGGGAAACATAATAGGGTGAAATAGCCAAGAAGTCAATTATATTCAGGGGCCCTTTGAAGAACTGACACTTGCTTCTTGCTTGTATGAATCGGAGGCAGAACTCCAGGGAAAACCAAGCCACACAGATGGTCTCTATGACGAAGATGTAATAGCACTTCTGGGAACACTCACCCTGACGCAAAACAAAAAGAGAATTAAATAAAAGAACAGTCTGTGAGACAGCATCCAAAAATATTAAAGAGGCAGCCATGCGTACCTTCTTGAGTCACTAACATCAGAAATAATAAAAATCCCAGCTAGCAGGTTGTATGGTAGCTGTCTTTCAAGAGTGAATAGGAGGTAATAAGCACGTGAAATATTTAGATAAACAGATATACTGCCTGCTTATTTTATTATTTTGCTTCTTCCTGTCCAAATGCATGAAACTCTTTTCTGAATATGAGAAAAACTCAACTCCTTCTGAGCATACAGCCTGTAAATTCCAACTTTCAGCTCTCAGACAAATTAATTTAAATTGACTGGTTCATTAACCTATACAAAAAAATGTCTCTTCAAAAGAAAGATTAACATTCAAAAGTCTCTGCAAACTTCTGGTGCTATTCAACGCATGGTGCGTTTGCAAAAGTTGGGTACTCTGGTGCAATTAAAAGTGGTTCAGAGAGATTCAGTAAGTCATCTGGATCCTTCACTCAGTTATCTATATACAAATCATGTTTTTATATTTACACATGTTTTATAACTACAGTTGAAAGGAAAATAAATACCCTCCTGTAGGCAGAACTTCTTGCCCTGAAGAATCTTCTCCCAGTATTAAGACCCTATGCTATGAGCAGTTCTTTCCTTGGTTTTGTTATCAAAGGAATTGCTTTAGTTTGCTACCTCAGATTCACACTTATTTTATTTTATTTTATTTTATTTTTTTTTGAGCTTAAATTAAATTTCTTTTGCTCTATTGCAGTGAAATGAGGAGGAAAATGTAAACTAACTCCTGATTATTTGGGTAAATAAGAGAATATGGGAACGGTTCCTTATACACTATTATCCATTCTCAGCCACATTTCACAAGCAATTTTGATGAAAAACACCATGGGAAACACATACCCCTATTATTAATTAAAATTGCTCACAGTGTTCAGTTACACTCTGTATTGAATGTGATGTTGTTTTGAGAGTGTCCTTTTTGATAAAATTACAGCTATTCTTGAGACATAATATTTTTTTGTTGTTCAAGCACTGAACTTGCAAAAGACAATATTATAAATAAACCTATATAAAAAAATATAAACCTGTATAAAAATAGCCTGTAGTTCTGTCATCATTATCACATTATGATCCTTGGTTATCTGAGATTCCACAAGTAAAATCATAATATATCCTGTACTTTTTTTTTTTTTTTTTTTTTTTTTTTGACACAGTGTCAGAACAATTCATCTCTCTGGGGAGTTAGCACTCTTTGGGGATTTTTTCTCTTTCTGCACAGTAGACAAACGAGATCATAATTTCTTTCAAAATAGACATCTCAAGAGGTAACAAAGACTCAGTTCTGCTAGAGTTATGTGTAGATGATGAGGTTATAGCCCTATTTGAAGTCATTGCAGTGACAGTACCTAGAGTGCATTGATGTTTGCAGAGTTGCTGAGTTGGCTTGATAAGATTGCTTGTGATCAGCAATTGTGTTATGCAGTGTTCACGTTTTTTCTGTTGTAAATTATTTGTACAGCACAGCATGAACTCTTCACAGACCTGCCTGTGGTCACTCCAGTGACGTGGCCTGTGAATTATTCATTGGTCCCATCAAGATTTATTTTATTTTTTGTTAACTGGGCTGAATTTCCACTATATCTGCTATTTATACATTTACAGGTGATGCTGCTCTCAAATCATTGTGTAGCTTTTACTATTCCTTCCTTGGAAAATACAAGAAAAAAATTGTTTGCTGGGAATTTTAACTGTTACGATCTAGGATGTCTTTTGAACAGAGTATATAAGTTAAGGAGTAGTGTGGGAAGAACTGACTGGGAGTTTTTTTCTTCTCTCCAACCTCGGTTGCCTCAGTAATCCCCATGGGAAGTTATTTGTGCATAGAGAAAGCAATTTGTGCAGTCAGCTTCCCAAATGCATATTTCACTTTTCAGAAGAGCATTCTTCAAACCAAACTTTTCAAGAACATAACTGTGCATTTTATTTTTCCTTTGTGCAGAATTGTGAGTATAAAGGATGGTGAGTTCTCCCCTGTTAGCACACTTTGTCTTTTTTATATACTTTGCAAAAGACACTTCAGAAATGTCTGTGTATGATTCAAACCAGCCCCTTTTGCTTCTACTTCTGCAGAAATCGAGTTACAGTATCGCAGTCTCTGACACTGATTAATGCAGTGAATTCTGTGCTTGTTTTTTTCTTTTTTTTCTTTTTTTTCTTTTTTTTTCTTTTTTTTCTTTTTTTTTTTCTTTTTTTTTTCTTTTTTTTCTTTTTTTTTTCTTTTTTTTTTTTTAAAGACATGGAAAGAGGACGTGTTTGCCTCAGACATGCCTATGCAGGATGAAAGCATGCGGCAAAACCATCCCTGTTTATCTTGGAGGCAACTGATTTATCCATGCAGCACCATAGCTGTGCATGGAGGTGACTAGGCTGAACCCTAGAAATAACACAACTGGGCAATCATCCTGCTGCAGGGCCATTTCACTCCATTCCATAGTGTTGCTATACAATTAGTTAGTCAATCCTTGTGCAATGTCTGCCAGAGATGTCCAGGCCTCCTTCTCTGCCTCTCTGCTTATTTCTCTACTGGCAGTGTCTAGAAAGAGTAAAATATCCTGGATAAGCATATGCTCACAAATTTCACATGGTGAAATAAATTTAATCCAAATAATTTCTATGTGAATGTTTTATGTATTAGGAATATTTGTATTTATTGTGTAATGTATGTCACATGTTTTATATAAGCTATCCCTCTCTAACACCAGTCATTTTGAAGATTCTTGGTCCTTTTGAATATTCCATTCAAAGCAGCAAATATTGTAGTAAGAGGGGAAAGAAGGAAACACCAAATACCATGGCCAATTTCTGTTTCTCCTGGTATTTTTAAGGATTTCAGACCTCGTAGTGCTTTATGTTCCACCTACAACTGTTGTTCAAAGAGCAGGCAGAATAGCACACTGACTTCAAATACTAAGTACTTACCAAAATACAGACACCTCTATGTCAATGGTAGATTTCAGATTTGCTATTGTCACCAACCTCCTATCAGATGTTAGCTACTTTCAGTGAATTGTCCAATTATGAGCCAGATATTCTGATCGATGAGAGGTGTTTTGCAAAAATGTCCAATAAGGGAGTTTCTGTGGAAAAACAGCTTCTATATATCTCTTCTTTTGGAACAAAGCAAACACATTTGGGAAATTCTAGTGATCAAAGACTGCCAAAGCAAAACAAAAAACTCCCTCTCTTGCCCTTAATATTAACTAGAGCAGAATTCTAAGCTTTTATTTTTATATCTTTGAGTCAAATCTATCACTGACTTTTTTCTCCTCCTGACTGTATTTTTATACCCATAGTATCATGGTGTAGTAGAACTTATAAAAGCACCAAACCAATGCAGCATTGATCATGAACATGGAGGGAATATGAGGTTTTATTTATAACTGACCACAAAATGTTTTGGGTGGGATTTTTCCACAAAATCCTCTGAGATGTTTTACACTATCATGACATCAATCAGAATTCATCCTGTCACTGACTCTGATGGGAGAACAGTTAGAACAAAGCTAGCCGTGAGTGAGTATCTGACTCTTTATACTTCCTGCAGATTTACTTCTGACTAGTGCAAGAATTTATCAGGATTTATGGAACTAGTCTCTAGCTGAAGTCTACAACGTATGGTGTGAATGTAATAAAAAGTGTGCCTGGTATTGATCTCATGCATGAAAAGAACATTTGGTTGAGCAACAAAGGACACAATGATTTGTATATAAAAAATTGTATACTGAGCCTGATAGTTTGAAATATTGAATGATTTCTTAAATTTATACACCACCTCAAAGAAGTAAAGTGGCTGTTTCAAATTTCTCTGCCACCAGAGATAATAAGCAATTCATACTTCTTTTTCATTATTTCCTTCTGCTGTATAAGGTAATGGCTCATTTTCTGGGTTCTGTTATGTATTGGAACATTTAGAGTGTTACAGTAAAAAATACTCATTTTACGAGGCTTTTATTAACTTCTCTTTAGATATGAAAGCAATGGGCTCATAATAAAAAGTAGAAATGGTCACAGTGAGTCCTGTTAGCCCAATGCCCTATTCTACCAGCCTGAGAAAGCATGGGTGCCCAAGACAAGTCTCCTGGCTTCTGTTTTCCACTCCAGAGCTTCCTATGCTGGAAGTGGTGTTTGTGTTTTTCATCTATAAAGTTGGGTCATTCTTTTTGTCCGCTGCCTACTGCATGCAGACTTGCTTCTTTCTTTGCTTTGAACTAAGTTCCTGTTGGTTCCATCTAATTCCCCTAAGCTCTCATACTGGAAAGGACACTTAATAGTCAATTGATATTTATTCATTTCCTGCTATTTACAATTTTGTAGACTTCTATTACAGTCCAGGTCATAGCTTGTTCCTGTCCTCAGGAATTCTGCCTACCTTAATGAAGCCATTCCATCCCTTTTGCCTTTCTCTGGCCCTTTTTTCTTGCGAGGTGCAAAGGACTGGGACTGCAGTTTTAAAGCCTGGGTGAACCATGGGTTCATCTAGTCAAGTCTATATCCTGTTTATAATCAATAATTCTATATATATATATATATATATATATATTTTAATCTACTCTCCTTACAAAAGTTTAAGCAAACTGGATCTACACAGGGACTGTGCTTAGAATGTAGTATTACTACTACGGAAAAATGTTTGAATTCTCATAAGCTTTGCTCCAACTTTCTTGCAGTACATTTTTTGAAAGGATCTGAGGTTCAGGAATTCAGCACCTCTGATGCCAGCACTGGCTAGAGTGATGTGATGCATCTAAATCACAGGACTTAATTGCACAAGTGAGTTTAGAGAAGTGAAATTTATTCCCTAACTGTGAATTCAAGCTAAATGAACTTGGGATATGTGCCGCTCACAAGATAAGATAAATAAGATAAATTTCCTGGCCAAGTGCCCTCTTAGTTTACCAGGAAACATTAATTAAAGCATAATGACATCTAGGTTAATAAACAAAACCAGATCTTAGAATTATGCTGTACTATCCCATCTTACAGCTGATATAAATCTCATCTAGTGAAAATAATATCTGTACATGCATCAATAGCTGTAGCAATGCCCAGGAAAACTGAATCAGAATCTCCCTTGCAGAATATATATCTTGTCTGTCCACCTTGGTTTTCATATGCAATGTACTTGTTTACATTTTCTAGACAAGGAGAAAAATTATTATTATAAACTCATTTATAGATAACTAGATAAGAGCACCAAGGAGCTGTTCTCATGTCCTCAGGATCTTCTTTGCACTGGCTAGTTGTGACCTACTTGGTTTCACTCTGAGGCATTTTATAATTAAAATATGCTAGGGAAAACCTGTTCTGAATCATTATCTGACCTGTTGATTAGTTTTCTACTGCTGAAGATTTACCCCATTTTTTCTGAAGTGGATATTTATACTTTAGAAGGATAAGTAATATTACTTATGGATCTGAGGTGATAAAAGTCTTTAAACCCAGTTAGAAATCATGATTCAGTCACTACATGCATGCATTGCTATTTGCAGGGTGCATTTACGGAAACCAGCTGGCTCATCGACATAAAACAAATAAGTGTTGGACAGAAAGGATCTGAAACCTCTTCCCAGCTAGATCCACCCTTGATGCAGTTTTGATTGCTTCTGAGTAAAGGCTGTTTTGGTGTTCAGTCACCCAGAAAGACACTAAACAAATACAAAGCAAAGCAGAGAAGAAACTCAGTAAAGCAATATGCTTGACTCTTCTTGATTCAGCCTTCTCTTGGAGCTTTAAACAGTGACAGACAGGACCTGGACCTGCTTAGTACTCTGCAGTTGAGGGACCAGCTGCCAGTCATCTTTCACACCAGAAATGCTTGGAACCATGATTGGTACAAGGTCACAGTCCACATCTGCTAAACTTACCCTGGCATTTCCCAATTTATTTTGGCACATTCAGATACAGCCAGTTACTGCTCAGATCCTTCTCTCTGGTCCACACACTATATTGTAGACGGAGACCAGTGGCCACTGAAATGACAGCAGATGGGATCAGTCTGTACTGAGGCTACTGACCTGCCCACTGCCTGTTTGCTCAGGCTGACTGCTGCCCACCACCTGGCAGGGAGTCTTATTGTAGCCAGGTGCTCCTGCAGGTTGGCCTTTTGGCCCCCACAGAAAAAAAAAAAAAAAATAAATAAAATTAAAAAAAATAAACCCATTCAGCTGTGCATGTATCCTCTCTAAGCCCAAGGTTGACTTATTTCCTGGGCAAAGTGCTGTTTTCCAGCCTTCTGCACTTCTCAAGGTTATATGTGGGCACTGCATCATGGGCTGTAGCTTGTCCCCAGAGAATTCCCTCTGTGGATAAAAATGCACGGTAACGTAGCAGTGAAAAAATCAGCTTCAGCTCTTCTCTCTCAGACAGTGGGTCTACAGAGTGAGTCTACAAGTCTGGAAAGTCATTAAGGTGAAGTGGAACCAGACCAAGACCTTTACATAGATCTTTGTATTACCAAGACACCAAACCATCTCCCAGGTATTCTTATCCCACTCTGTGTCAGGAAATGAACAGACACAGGAGAGAAATCTCTTTTGGCCGTAAAATGACAATTCAGTTAGTAAGTCTTGTACCAGTCTGCGTTCCCTGCCTACCTGGAGCTGTGGGATCCAGCTGCAGTGCTGGAGGTACTGCTGAATCACTGCGACCGCATTGCTGCAATTATTTGAATAATGAAACCATGCTCTGCTGAATCAAATGATGGTCAGGGAGAACTTGAAAACCCCATGTTATGGATCACTTCAAAGCTTGGATTTATGGTTACAGAGCCATGCAATAAAATCAAAAGGTTTACTGCCTGCTGAGAGAGAACTGTAACCTGATTTACAGAATGATGAGCTGGTTAAAGGAGTGCTGTGTATTCTGATCACAGAACGATTTTCCACTCATTTTGCTTTATGGGAAAGAAACCTGGACTTATGAAAACAATTGCTCTAACTAGTAAATTTGAGGAAACTAAACTACTAGTAGGATTATATTAATGTGTGTATTACAAAGAACATAGTGAAGGGGAAATTTTTATCTCTGTATCCAACACAGATCATCCCCTCTGGGGAAGAAATGTAACTGAAATAAAATATTTCAATTAACTCTTAAGCTTGGGTCCTTATTCTGCAAACACTGTGAGAATCATTCTGAAGAATTTCAATTTGATCTAAGCCAATTGGTGACCCCAGAACATTTGTATTCAGAGAGAGATGTGGAGGTATTATCTTTTTCTTAATTTCTCCAGTAAGAAATTTAGCAGACTTCGTTTTGTAACTGTGAGAAAAAATACTCAAAATGACAGGTATTTATCTGGGACTTAGGAGAAAAACTTTCAATTTCCAGTTTTACTTCTGGTCAATTCTTTTGTACTGTTACTGTTTCTTCTCTGCTTCATCCCACCTGCATCGTAATGTCTTTGCAGCAGAGGTACTTGTTATTGTACCTGTGTACTGCAGGGCGTACAGCAGGGCCCCACATACGGCTGAATCTGTTTTAAGGGAAAATACTGGTGCTGACAGGAGGAGCTGACACTGTGGGAGTAAGCACAGCATATGCAGTTTGTAGCTCTGAAGCTGCAGTGAAATTAGCAATTAGATCTGCTCGTGCATCTTCAGAACTAAAATACCAGATTCTGATTTTGGCTGTAGCAGTAAGCTGAAGAGTCCTCAGAGATTTCTGTCACATTCAAAGAGGAATTTCTACAGCACAGAGAAATTTGGGTGGTTGTTTATTTTTAATGCTTGAAGCATTACTTCTATGAATTTGAAGGATACATTGATTCCAAATAGCATTTTCCAAAGATAGAGTGCCTTCTCCATTGGAGGAAATACCCATCTTCCAAAGAAAGCATTTATTAGGTAATCCTCTGTGCTGAACCCCCTGAGATGACTCAAGTGAGGAAAGTGAACAGGGTTTTTCCCAGTGTGGCTATTGCAAACTTGAAAGTGTAGAAAGGAGAAGAAAGCACGATTCCCAGGGAGGAGCACATGTGCCAGCACATAGAGTTGCAGTTGATTGCCTGCCTGTTGCGGAGCAGCTAGAACAGCTGAGGGTCCCCCCAGGATAGCGTGCAGAGCCGGGAGACTTAGTGCTGTTGGGATACAGCCAAAGCTGGATGAACATAAGGCAAACTAATAATGTCTAATTGTGCCTTCTGAACATTGGACCTTGTGCTGGCAGAGACAGCTTCTGAAAACCATGCAGAATCCATTTAGTCACTGAAATGGAGTGTCCAGAGCTTCTAAAGAAAATTGCTCTCTGTGGCAGTGGATGTGAGCTGAGACAGGGATGTTCAGCAGCATCTGTCCCCCAGTGCCCCTCTCCAGTTATGTAGAGCAGGGCTTAAGTAACGTAGGCTTCACCAATGTTGTTGTATATATTATATTTAATGCTGAAATATGCAATGCTGTTTGTAGGCACTTGGACTACAGTTGCTAATAGTGTGCAACTGTTAAATGAGTGTCTTAACATAATGGTCCAATTTTGAGGTCTAAACTGTTGACATTACTGTATGGATATGCAAGCTGTAAAAATGTAAAAACAGGTATGTCCCATAGTACAACAATATGTATATTTGTATATATCAAAGTATTTCAACATTTCAACATTCAATTTTCTGGTTTTTTTTTTTGTTTGTTTGTTTGTTTGTTTTTACAGCTTATGTTTATATCTTTATTCAATTGTAATTTAACTAATTCAACCTGTGCTAAGTGCACCTAGTAGATGTTTTTTTGGTGCCTCAGTGAAACACATTTTCATATCTTAAAACGTTGGAATATTTTGTTATTGAAATGGTTAGAAGAAATCAGAGCTGTACTGAATGACTAGATAATTTAGTCATGTGAGTATTCACAATATGTGTTCTGATAAAAAGCCAGAAAAATTCTTGGGCAGATGCAATAAAACCAAAGCGTGTCCAGCTTTATTTTGTTCCAAGTAAATTCAAGTCATATGTATATACCAATATATTTGTAAATAGGCATATACACATGTGCCTTTTTGGTCTTACACTTTGAAATGAGCATTTGAAGTATTTCTGAAAGTCAGAACTTCATTAATCTCTTTGCAGTAGAACAAGTTCTGGGCCATAATTTGTGTGATATATAACTTGTGTTAGAAGATAAATTTGAACATAGAGTTACTGTTAAATACCCCTGCTGGTCAGATATAGTCTAAATAGTGCCCCACTTCATTAATAGTACTCTTAACTACTCATTGAAAAAAAAAAAGTTATTGTTCAGCAAGAATCATTTTGCCCTGGATATTCAGCTAGAAAATTCTTTTTTTTTGATCAGTGTTTAGACCCTGTTATTTAAAAGCTATAAAGTTAGGAGCCAAGGGTATCTGTCAAAATTCAGCTCTCATATCCTATTTAACAAAGGTGATTGCTTCTACCAGTTGGCCAAATTACACTTTGATGGAGAGTCTTATCTTTGCAGGCTGCAAGCGGTAGGACTGGGTTTGCACACCTCTCAGTGACACTCTCTATATGGCTTATTATCTTCTCCAATCATTCCCAAGTCCTTCAAGTTTTCTTTCAGTAAGTGCACTAGTGAGATTTAATGTTATCTGCAGGTTATGGGCAGGGTTGGAGTATAATGTTATAATGTCTTCACAATGGATTTAATAGCTTGAATGCTGAGGATATATCTCTTGCACACATATCTTCACATACTGAACTGGTTAAATGCAAGTCAATGTGATGTTTTTTAATTACCCCATTTAGCTGTGGCGATAGTAACCCTGGTGAAACAAATGTCTTGTCTGATTTTCTTTCTCTTCACAGGAAAACCAATAAATTGCTTTTCCTCCTATAAACCACTGTAACGCCGCTTTTAAAGAAAATGTGTTTCTCGGCAGTTTCCTCTAGGTTACAAGCCAAATAGGCCATTTTCAGAGTGATACAGACAGCAGCAACAACATCAAGTATTGAAAAACCTAAGTCAGGGCCTCCAGAATAGGTGCCCAGAGGAGCTGTGGGTGCCCCATCCCTGGCCCAAGGCCAAGGTGGATGGGGCTGGGGGTAGCCTGGGCTGGTGGGAGGGAGCCCTGCCCATGGCAGGGAGGTGGAATTAGATGGGCTTTAAGGTCCCTTCCAACCCAAACCATTCTGGGATTCGTTCTATGATTCTTATAATGATGTAGAATGAAAAAAAAATATATATGTGTATTTAGAAATGGTTCTGTTTATTATATATCTCTGTGGGTTTTTTCTTCTTTTGTTCATGTTTTCTGGATTCTCAGTATAATCAGTGACCAAAAACATAGTCTTTTAAAATGAGTTAGATTCCCATGTAATCAAATGACCTCATGAACTGGAGCTTCAGCAAATTAATATACTAAGTCTCAAGATAAACTCATTAGGCCTGGCAATACTGGTTGTTTTGTATGTTGGTTCTCTTTCATTAGCTTATATACAATACCTAAAGCAATTACAGGCCTATCAAGATCATTTAAGAGCAGACATAAAAATGAATAGTAACAAGGTCGGACCACTCACTTATCACTGGAGAACAGAGGGAGAACTGAAAATAGATGTTTCCTTTTCCTTTAACTGAGATGTCATATAAGTGTAACTTTTTGGAGCCTTCTGCATCAGGAGAAAAAGATGTCATTGTCACCAGTGCTGAGGGAAAGGGAGTGGAAATATCTGAGGTTTCTTTTTCTTTTCTTTTTTTAATATTTTTTTCCCCTGACCCTAATTTGCTTGCCTTTCCTGAAGAAATGTCCTTGCTGTACCTTTTCTGCTGAGTCATTTCTCCAGAGGATGCCAATTTTAGGGACTCATTAAAAGAAATCTCTTCAAAAAAAAAAAAAAAATCCCAAGAGTGCTTCAAAGTAGATAATCTTCCTGCCCTTCTGCATTGGTTTTGTTCCATAATTCACTGGTGTAAAGATTTTTTTTCTCCCTTTGGATTAGATGTGCTGGGCATTGCCTATTTCAGTTATACCCCCTGGATCCTGATTGAATTTTTATGTGGGACTGAGACTCCTGGGGGGACTTTGATGGGACTTTTGCTTGAGCCCTACCGGACTCATCTTAATTCCTTTGTTTGAGGAAAATGTAGATTTTGTTGCTTCAGCTTTCTTATCCTAAATAGGATTCAACTTTGTAGTTCTCTCAGGCTTACAGCTTCTACCTGTTTGGGTCAAGAATAAACTATTATTTTCCTTGCTGCCAAGTATGCTTTCTTTTCTACCTCTACTTACATGTGTGCCTTGATTACTACATTTTAGTGATGCTGTATTTGCTTCCTTACTGAAGACAATTTGCCCTCCATAAGGAATAGCTGAAAATATCCTATGCAAAGCTGTATGAATATTGTATATGAAATTTCAGTTGTTTTATGCAGATAGCCTAATTTGTTGTCTTTCCTTAGTAATGTGTATGATAGATTCATCTATACACCTGCGTCACAATCAGGCTTAAACTTGAGATCACTAGAGCCTCACAACTTTACCTCTCTAGAGTTTTCCCAAACTTTTGACCTCCTCTCCCTGAGGCTGTTCCCATCACGTATTTTTATGGTATATAGTTACTAAATTGTTTGCTCATCTATCTCTGGTTTTATTTCATATTTCTAAAGAGGAAATTCCTAAATGTCGTCTGAATTATTCTCGGGTATGTGTGTGGTGTCAATTTTAGTAACTTGCTCTATATTTTGCTTTCCGCTGGATGTCTATCTTTAGGCCAGCCCCCCCTCCCCATTCTGCTGCCCATGCGGATGGCTCCTTCCCTCCCCTCGGGTTGCCAGGGTGACTGGGCTGCCCTGGTGCGGATGCTCCTGCCTTGGCTCCTTGCCATCCCTTTCCCAGAGACCATACTTTTCACTTTCCCTCGGGTGGTGAGGACTCCTCTTTGCTCTTCTGCCTGCCTGGGCAGCTCTTCTTCCTCCTAAGCCAGTCCTGGCTTAGCAGCTGCTAAAAGAACAAGTGATTTTGTGATTTCATGTGCCTGCAGGGTGGGATCAGCCAAGCCTCTGAGTAAAGTGGAAGTCACCTTGTATTATTCTTTTTTCCTTTTTTTATTTATTTTTTTTAAACCTGATTCTTCTCCTTGAGCTGGAACCCAGCCATTTCTCCCTCTCTTAGTGTGGCAGTGATGATGTGAAAAAGGAGCCTACAGTGGTACATACTCGCCAGAGGTAAAGCCTTTTTTATTTGTATTTCAGAATGGATAAATTCCATTTCCAGTGTTAATGACATTGGAATACGGATCCTTAAAATACTTCAGCACGTTTATGCATAGAGGTTTTGTCAATCTTTACCTCTGAAATGAATAAACCTCAGAATGGGGCATCTTTAGGGTCAGGTGTGGAATTACAAGCTCTGCAGAAACTTGATTGAAGGAGTTTGACTGTTTTTTGTCTCTGGGCAAAAGGATGTCAGGTGATCTTTAAGTTCAGCCCCCAGTGCCAAAATTTCAGGTGTTGCATGCCTGTCCCAGGTTGCTGGTAAATGTGGCCTCATCTTGTGGGTCATTTTCAGAGGTCAGCCAGTGAACAATTTGAGCACCAAGTCTCAGTACAGAGTTGCAGTTTCCCTGGGTGTGACTTGGTCACAACCAAGTAGTATTTTTTCAAGTTCTGTGAGTTATTTGTTCGGTTATAGCTGGGATGCTCTTTAGAAATCTCTTTAATAAAATCTTAAGTATTGCAGGCTGAGAATGTAGGAATGGGAAATATCTGGCAGCTCATATTCTGTGCTTTTCCACAAGGTGTGAGTATTCTGTCCCACGTATTCCACTATATTTTCACTGGCATAGTGTTAAATGGTTCAAATCCTAGGACTTTCAATACTCTTCTCTATGCTTCTGAGACACACTGACAAGGAGCACTAGTCTGGTGTTGTAAGTATAAATTATGTGATGTTTCTAACTATTTGGACAAGGCTTTTTCTTTGCCCAAGTTCATCCTTCATCCTTTCCCCTGCACATTAAGCAGTCCCACTTTTGAGTTTGTTTTAGTCCAGTCTGCTTGTTTTTAAAGTATATTCATGTCAATATCTAAGGAGTAACGTTGTCAGTGTTTTATAGAAAGTCTAGGGACAGCAACTACACTTCAGCTAGCAGATATACCTACAAACCTGAACATCTTTCCCTTTCTAAAATGTGGTTAATTATTTTCAAAAACACATAACATATTTCATCTACCTGAGATCTGATTATGTCCTTTTTTTTTTTTTTTTTTTTTTTCATAAAAAGTATTTACAAAAGATTTCTCTACAGTGCTTGGAAAATGAAAATTAAATGCATCAGACTGCTTCCATTAACAAAGTTAGTGAGAAGCACTTCCTAGAGTAGAGTTTGTAATGTTTTTGCATTTAACTCTAAGAATGATATTCTATATTTAAAATATTTCCTTGGAAGAAACATTGGAACAGGGTAACATTTTTTTCTGCCAAAAGTAATAGCTGTGGAAGGCTGCAAGAGCACCAGACTTATCACTAAAAGGTAATAGTTTTCCCATGCAAATATAAGTTAATATTTAAGGAGTTAAATAGAACAGGGAATTAAAGCCTTCTGTACAGTCCTTAGCTTTATTGGAAGACATCAAATATCATAACATCCTCACCATGATTATGCTGCTTTGAATTACTACTTGGGAAATAAAATAAATATGTATTGTTGCATATACCATGCTGTTCTACAAATGTAAAAATGATTTTATTCATTAATATACAGTACTTTGGGGAGTGTCTTATCTTAGTGGGGTGAGGAGTTTATTTAATCTGATTTTGCTCACTACTTTTGGAAGGATAGTTTGCAAATGAAGTGAAGGATTCATTAAACAGACTAGCCAAGGTTATTTGATAAATTTGAACATTGCTACATCTGAAATAACTTCTGATTTTTACTTTCCTCCATTTTATTATTAGAATAACAAATATTTATCATGCTGAAATACAACAGTGTTATAGAAAAGATCATTCATGTATGATACAGACATGACTTATTTGCACTGAATTACTATGCATGATTTACTTGAAAAGGCTTTATATGTGCTTAGCAGTTCAGCTAGTATTTGGCATCACTCCTACAATACATACATATATTTGTGGGCAAATATAAAGTTCTATAAGCATGGAATCATGATTTTTGGAGGCCCAGCATCAAGTATTTGTTTATGTGAAAATTGTTCATGTATCTCTTATCCTTTAATCTTTATGCAACGGTTGAAATGTAACATTGTTCTGGGAAGAAAATAATGAATATTTCTTCCTCTTGCAAGATTTGACTTGGTTAACAAAAGGGAAGATATCTGGCTGATTTTAAAAGTAAATCAGTCATAGGAAAATGTTTCTTTTGCTGATGTGTCCAAACAAGAGATTGGTTATAAATGAGAGTAAAGCATGTTGAAAACTCCACAATGTGAGTTTGAATCTCAGTGTAACCAGTTTATAACTTACACTAGCAAATGCTTTTTATGAAGGAAAACCAATGCTGTATTATAGAGCTGCAATATCTGTTCTGTCCAGAAACACTTTGATATATTTTAGCTCACAGTTAGTGAAGTACTTTGTTAACATTATTCTTGAATGTGATTTTGAAACTGATTTTTAGCTATTACTGTGTTTTCTGTTGCAGAGCATTTCATTACTGGGGCAGTTTTGAACCTCATTGCTATGGATTTTCTGTATCTGTTTCATCTTTTTAATGATGCATACCTAGCAAAGCAAACAAATTTCTTCTAATTCTATATTTAGATCAGTTATAAAGGACTTACTTACCCTGTCTTCTTCAGCTCTTAAATCTGGCATTGTACTAACACAAAGGCTTATAGCTGTGGTGGCCACAAAGAGGATGGAGAGACAAGCAAAGACTTTGCCTGGGAGTCCTGACTGGGGATTTTCTACCATATCTCTAAGTCTGTTCATAAACTGTCCGAATTTGGTTTTCTCATCCAAAACACAAGCAGCTTCTTTACTCCTCCGGAGCTCCTCTTCTTTCCGTACCTCAGCCAACTCCTGCAGTTTTTGAAATAGTTTTCGAAAGCAGCAGTTCTCCAGGTTGGTTTCCTCAATCCCCCAGTATCTCAGCTCCTCCTGAAAAGACAAGGCACACGTGTCTCTTAAGAGCATCAGCTTCCCTGCTGCTAGAAAGCTGACAATCATCCCAAAAGCATTGGGGTTCCTGTCAAAGAAGAATTCGTGCGTGTCTTCATCATAATCGTCACACAGCTGAATAATTTCTTCGTAGCTGCTGCAAAGCTTAAGTTTGCTCAGTCTGGTCAGGGGAAACTCATCTAAAGTACTCCAAGGTAGCAGGTACTTGATGCCTCCAACATTTATCATGATCTCTGTCTTTAGATCGACTGCAGAGACTTGATCGGGGTGGTAAATCCTCCTGGCTCTTTGGTAATGAACCCCTTTGACAGAAGGAGTTTCAACGGAGACAGGAAAGAAATGGCTCAAGGAATTACAAGAAGCGTAGCTAATGTTACTATAGTCTTGGTCACTGCCTCCGGAGAGAATAGGCATCTCTAAGAGTTCTCACTGGGACATCCGAAATGGCATCAGACCAGGATTATCTGTCAGCCAAAAGACAGGTGAAGAAGGAGAAAACATAGCAGAAGTTATTGCAAGAGAAAGGGTGCTTCAGGCTACTTTCCTAAACCACAGAATTAGCGAGTGTGTGTGTGTGAGTAAAAGTCACCTCTGTGCTTCTTCCTGAAATCTGCAGCCCGTGAATGCGATTTCCTTGGCAGCCTCATTGGTTGTCTGGCAACACACAGACACGGAGGAGAGCTAAAGCCTCATTCATAATTATCGCAAAGGGTCGGATGCCTGCAAATCCAAACGTGAACAGATCGGTCCCTTCTCCCAACACATTGTGGTCACTGCTAGATCGCTGCCTTTTCTGGTGGGTGGCACATGGCTCTCGTGCTCCTATAAACCCTTAAATACACACTAACTCAACTAAGCTGCTTAATAGTTATTAGAGTGGTCAATTACCTGCCGTCAGCTGGATGTGAAGTTCTTAATTGCTTTAACTTGAATGCTCAGATTGTAATTCCTCTTCCTTTCACTACTCGCCTGTTTTGCCTGCCTCTCCGGGGCACTGTGAGCATTAACTAGTAGATGTTTGTAAAATGCTTTAAGAGTAAAGTGCTGTTTAAATGACAAGTGTTCTTATCCACCCAGTCACTGCAAATCACTGGTAAAATCCAGGGAATGTTTGCCCACCCTACAGAAAACTTTGTTACATGGACAGAAAGCAAAGTATTCTATCAACTCAGGGAGAAAAGCAATTGAAATACACATTACTAACCTCCCCCCCTTCATCCTTTCAGGAACAAATCCCTGTTTTTTTTCATAATCTCCGAAGATTCACAGGCAGTTATTACCCCAAGTCAGCAAAGTACAAAAATCCCAAGGAAACTTCCCCAAAGTTACTTACCACCGCGCTACGGGCTGCTGCCCAGTGCCTGCCTTCGCCACAGGTGAAGTATACATGCCGTAAACTGATCGGCTGAGTTACAATCCAGCAGAAAGACCTGGGGATATTTTATGGTATTGATTACATAAAAAAATCACTGTAGCACTCTGGAGATCAAAGTCTCTTTTCTCTTTCTCTGCTTCTTCCCTGAAAGGGGAAAATATTTGTATGTGTTGGTATAATGTATGTTGTACTAATAGATCCTTTGCAAAGGAGACAGCGTCCTAAGTGGCAGCTCCTCTCCTGGACTCGTGGGGCTTCCTGGTGAAATATGCTGAGTGAGAGCTGCAGGATCCTGCCCTCTCCCTGTCTCTCCTCTGTTTCCCTTGGGACTGTCAGTGTGGTCCTGAAAGAGGAGGGGAGAGGGAAGGGGGAAGGGCTTAGAAATAATCTCTCCAGCATCCCTCCGTCTATTCAGCAGGCAGCAGGCAGCAGGCAGCAACTGAGTAAGAACATGGAGACAGTCTCCGACTAATCAGGTTTAGCAATAAGTAAATTCTGGTGAACCTGCTTAATAAAACAATTTTAATCCTTATTAACTCCTGCCATTGTTGTAGTCATCCTACAATTGCTTGCTCTGGCAGCTCCAGTCAGATTCCTCAGGAGTAGTTTCCATGTCCTGCATCCCTCTTGAAACCGAGTTTTGCTCTTAATTATCCCTATAGGGAAGTTTGTTGGGTCCATGGATGATGGGCCTCAGCATTCCTTTGGCTTTTAAGAAAGTGTTTTCCTCCCAAAAAAAGAAAGGGTCTCTGGCTTGCAGAGAATGTTCTGATCACTCTTTGCAGCTCTGTGGTACTTTTCCAACAGCCAGGAACTTTCTCCTCTCTCCTGTACAGATGACGGGAAATCACACAGTACCCTCTTCTCACTTTCTCATACGTGGCTGTGGGGGGCTGAGCTTGCTGTAACTTTTTTGGGTTCCATACTGCTGGTAGGTCTTGGGCTGCCTCAGCCTAAAATTGGGTTGGCATGGATTTGACCTGTATTCTGCTTGCTTGGCCTCCATCAGCAGGTTCAAGAGGCCTATGAGTAGATCTTAATGACAAGTGCCCTCACTAGTATTCCTAAATTCAGTAAGAAATGCCTTAGTTTATACCCAGTGCAGCTGAAACCCCTAAACCCAAATCCTATTTCTGTAGGATTTTCATGTCCCACTGTGTGTATGAAGAAGTGGCTGTGTTTGGCTCACAAAGCTGTGTTTGTGCCATTTTCACAGTGGGTACAAGGTGCAGGTGGTGCCCTTTGCTTGCACTGAGCTGGTTGCCCTTGTGATGTGTGTGGGACTTGTGCACGGCTGAACTGAGGCACCTCGGAAGCAAATCCTGCAGCTGTTTATCAGTGCTGAGCGATGCTGTGGCACAGCCTAGGACGGGAAACCTTTGCTAATTGGACCTTTTGGCACATCTCTCTTGGCCCACGTGGTGCCCAGAAGATTAACTTCTTATCAGGCTTCACCACTGGGGTTTACACTCAGGCCCTAATTATGCCATTTACCGAGAAAGACCAGATAGATGCCTGAAGGCAACTGAGTTCTAGGAGCACAGCTCAAAATCACTTAAATCCTACCACCTTTGTGCAAGACGCAGTTTGCTCTGCCTTTCAGTCTTTCTTATGGATTATTTTTGCAAAGAAAAAGCAAACCTATTCTAATTAACTTTGGATGGATTGTTTCACAAAAGGATAAAACCAATTAGCATTTCCTTCTCACCTTGTGAAGCCCTTGTGTGGTTTTGCTAAAGGTTATATTTCTGGAACTGGCTGACAAGAAGGTGAATAAATCCAAATCAACGAGTAAATGTTGTACATAATTCAGTAATTTGAGTGTTATACTTATTTAACAGGAAATACATATTTTTTAATGTTTAATTGTTTAAAACTTCATCTCCAATACTGCGCACCCTAATATTTGTCTTACTGGGACTTGCAGCTGTGTCTGTAGCTAGATCAGGACCTCATTGCCAGAACTAGAACCATATCAGTATCTGTCAGTCAGTCCTTAAGAGCCATCTGTCTTCATAAATGAGACAGAAAGGAAAGAAATATTTTTATCTTAGTTTTATTAGCAGGAAATGAAGACACCAAAAATGGAAATGCTTTATTTGGTGTCTGAGGAAGCCAAGCCCTGAACCCATCTCTGAAGGTCTTAAATATATAACTTACTCCTTGACCCGTCCTTCTTCTCTGGCCAGTCTCTGCCTTCTGCTGTCCCGGATTCTACTACTATATTTATAGGAGATCTTTCTTAATATTTCAGCTTCTAAAACTGTTAATGCCAAGACCATAAAACTGAAGTCTCTCCCCAGGTGAGAAATTATATTTCTGGCTCAATTCAAACCTCTGCTGACTTGCTTTTACATTTATTTATTTTTTCTTTTTCATAACTACGTCTGTAGTTTTCCTGTTAAATTCTCCTTAGATTTGCCTTATTCAGTATGAGCTTTATAATCTTTATTCTCTTTTCTGTTTGTTATTCCCCTTGCAGTTCCTGGAATTGATCTCTCCTTGCTCCTTAGCCATCTGGTCATATCAACTTCTTTTACACGCCCTTTATGCCTTAAATGCAGTTTCCATATGCTTTTTTTATGTGTTAATATATAAATGACATTCCTGTCTCCTCCGTTGTTTCCCCTTACTGTTTTTGCCATTCTACTGTAGTGTCTTAGACCAGACAAAACCTAGCCCTATGTAAACCAAGGTTAAAGCCTCAATCTTGGCTGTATGGTATTTGATGGAATTCAAATTTTGAAATGCACAATGGAGATCTAGTACGCTGGCTCGAAACCATGTGGGTATGATGTTGAGGCTGTCATCATGTCCATGTGAAACGCAGAGGAGAATCTCATAAAGATATCCACTGAAGTGAACAGATTTTTCCCGTATAGTAGGATAATGAAGTTATTTATAGCATTAGCATTTAGGTATTGATAATGGTTAATTGCTGTAGAAAATAGGAAAGACGGTGAAAGTCACTGGCTCTAATATCTTGCTTACCTGCAATTTTATCTCCTGCTTTTTTTTTTTCTTTTTTTTTTTTTTTTTCCTCTGTAATTGTGCCAGAATCCTGGATCAAGCAGCAGATATATACAGAATCTAGATATACAGAAGCAACATTTTTTTTTCACTAAGGACGTAATAAAACTCAAGTTCATTGGCACAGAATATTGTGTACAAAAGTGTAAAGAATTCAGAAAAGGACTGAACAAATTCAAGCAAGGAAGGTCCACCATGTAGATCCAATCTCTGGCGTGGAAAATCAGTGAAAAAATTGCCAGGCAGCAGGAAGGTATTTTAGTGGAAATGCCAGAATTGTCACTCTGCTTTTTTCTAGATTTCTGATGATGTACATGGGGGCTGCACAGACCCTGGTGTGACCCCATGGAGAAGTCTTTATGCTAAGAAACCAGAGGAAGGTGGCCTAAGCTCTTCTAGGTTGGTCATGCTTTTCTGGGTTGATCATGCACTAGTTAGTTACTTGACAGTATTTCTCTGTCAGAACAGCAAAAAAAAGAGCTGGATATAAAACTCTGATTATATATGTATGTATATGTATTTTATATATCTATTCAAGATTAATTATGTCTGTTTATAATGGGTAGTCTCACAAAAGAGTAGACTGTACACTTGGAAATTGTATGTGCTTTCAGGTATTCCAGTCATTCTGCAGGGAGCAGGCAAATAATTTTATAAAGGCAGTGTGTTGTCAATCTTCCTTTCTTCCCAACCAGGCTTTTTGTAATACTTAAATATAACACAAAGATAATTACTTTCCCTGACATCTATACCAGAAGATGCATTTCAGGCTTTTAAAGTCAGAAAACAAAAGTGTAAATCAAAATAATTATTTTAGGACATATGAATGCACAGAAGAAATAGGCATATAAAGGAGAAAAAAAAAATGAATGAAAGAAATTTTAAAACCTATACTGTCTTCATTCATTGACTTAGGAATTAATACAGTGCTGAATCTTGAGTTGCTGCAATTTCATCACTTAATTATTGTGTGCTGTTTTTTAATATGTTGAGTATGCTGCCTTTTGCCTGTGAAGATTAATTCTTTAAGCCTCAGCTAATGTATAGACCTGTCCCTTCCCAGGTTCTTTTTGTTTATGCCATATGAGTCCCTGTGACAAATATATATATATATTTTTTCCTTTATTTGCAAAATAATTGGCATGGAATTGAAAAGAGCATTTTAAAACTCAAAATTAGTTTAAATACTTTCCATTGTGTTCACAGGTGGTTAATACTTCTGGAAGTAAATGGATTTAGATAGCCTTGTTACATGAAAATTCAGTGTCTTTTCAGATCCTCATATTATTCATTGGGCATAAAGAAGAGCTTAGCTTTCTTTTCTTAGTTTAATTATCGTATTGCACATTGCAAGGTAAACTTTCAGGATTTATGTCAATATTTTATTCGGTCTAGCAATGTTAGCTTCATGTTCCTGTTTATTCCTTCATAATTTGTCTTTATGGAGCAATAGAAATATCCTTTCTTGCCAAATGCCTAGTTTGTTTGGATAATTAAGTTGACAGTAAAGGGCTGGATTCACCTCTTCATTATTCAAGCCTTAGCGAGTTGCAGAATTATTGATTCCAGTAGAATAATGCTAGCAATTGCCCAGGAGTATGTGGTAAATCAGGCAATGGATGCCCTTGATTTACTGAGTCACGTGTATTGTTGGCAGTGTTTTCTTCCTTCTTTCCATCACTGTGAAAGTAGTTTGTTTTTTCTTTGTTGAGTTTCATGAAAGCCAAACAAGCCTCTTCTCAGTATGCAAAATACCACTAAAGCCAATGAATTATTCTAAGCATTTGTTAGCTATATAAAGGTAATGAAGTTAAAGATATGTAATGCACAAATTTCTGTGTCCTTTCACTCTTCTCCATGCACAAAGACTGAACCTAGGAATTAACTTCTGTTACATTTTCTGAAGTTTTCTCTACTCATCTTCTCTGGACTGCCTAGAAAATTGTACCTGTTAATGGATAGTACCCAGGGAAACTAATTTCAAATGGATAATCATTCCTATGTCAATCCCAAAGCATTTTTCACATGAGAGCTGAATCACTTAGGTTTAAGGGATTACAATGTTGTGTGGCATGGGCAGATGAAACAGAGCTGAATGCCGTGGCTTAGAGCTGAGTGCTATTATCTGTCCACCTAGATTGATTAAGTGAAACATCCAGGTAATCTGAGAGTCGTGCTTCAGAGGAAGACAATCTAAAGTCTTTCATAACCTGATCTGGAGATTAATTCCCTCCAGATATCAGTTCTGGTGATCAGTCTCATCTGAGCACTACACACTAGTTGAGCATTTCAGGAAGATGTTTTTCTACCATCTCTGAGCACAGGTCCCTTAGAGGTGCCAAAATTTTTTATGGGAAACACATGCAACCTTCCCTCCCTTGAGTCTGAATGAAAGGGCACATCTGTCTAATCACATGCACATCAGGGAAAAAAAAAAAAATATATATATATATATATATATACATATATATATATATATGCAGACTGCATTTTTGTCCTTACTGAGATCCTAGCAACTGAGGGAATTAACACAGTCCCTGGTGATAATCAATATGAGATTGTAGTTAATAAATTGAAGATTTCTTTGGGAGAAGCACTTTGTTTTCTCTCTTACTCTGCAGGCAGATTTAGACTGTGGGTCTTGATGTATCTATTGAAGTAGAGAACATCTTGACATCCTAAAACCTTTGGTGAGATAAAAATTGGAAATCATTTAAACTTCTTTATTTTTCACCCAGTGCTTTTCATTTCAAAATTCCAAGGCATTTATGAATCACACCATTTTCATGGCTGATATTAAAGGAATCATTTCAATGGTTGACCTCAGGATCATTGAAATACCACAGATGCCCAGTAGATAGTACAGGATTCAGACATACAGATGTACCTTCTGCTATTTCCAAAAACCCTCCAAAAAACATATATTTGACTGTCATTTGAGTACTGAGGTAGTTTTTATGGTTTGGTTTCTTTTGTTTTTCTTTTACCATTTTCATGCATTTCTGTAGTCAGTAACAAGACACATGATGAGAAAAAGAAACCTTTCCTTCACTGAGAAGCTATCTGCACAGGGGCAGGTAAAAAAAGAAATTGTATTTGTGCCACCTTAAGTTAGGGAAAATAACACTCGCTTCAAAATTGGAAGAAAATGGGCAGAAGAAGGTGATGGAAATTGGCTAGGAAGAAAAACTGAAGAAACTTAACTGGAAGTTTCAAGTGGTTTGAATGTTGTTGTTACAGGCTTAAGAGAGTGCTCGCTTGGGAGTGTACATGTATTTATGCCTGCAGATACCATTGATTTTGAGCTCGTGGGATCACAGGTATTTGTGTACATAAACACACACCTGACTTACTGTGCACACTAAAATACCTGCCATCAGGTGATGCAGTATTGAAAGAGAAATTATAATATTGTGGTTACAATACAGAAAAGGTTTCTTTCTTACCTTTGTTAAAATCTTTCCTTGTCATCTCAGACACATCACTTTATATCTGTGTGTCTTTGTTTCCTAGTCATAAGTCAAATAAATATAACTCCTGTGGTCTTTTAAGGAGAACTCTGTTACTAAGACAGAGCAGCAAGCTCCCAGACAGGGAGAAGAACAGGAGGCATTAAGAAGTTGATCTTCAATTAACTGTGCTGGAGAAGACTTTTTTTAATAGGCGGATAAGTTACTAGTCAGAGTGATTATCTAAAGTCGTATAGCTCGAGAATCAAATACAGCAATGCTTTCAGTTTTCAAATGGAAAACAGAAACGGTGTTAAAATTACATTAGCTACTGTGACGAACTGCCAGATTAAAATGTGAATCACTAAGCAGGTGAGGTGGGTTTGAATACTCAATGTCGTTGATTTTTTTTTCCTCTCTCCTGTTAGGATTTATTTCTCAAATCATTTAAAAGTAACAAAGGAAGGTCTGAAAATATTTTTAAAGTTGTTACTGTTGAGATTGATTACTTCATCTAGTTTTTCCTAATACAATACTGCTCAACTGAATTACCATACAAATCCAGCTCTGCATTTACGATGCATTACATTAAAAAAAAAAAAAAAATCTTTCTATTTTTTTTTCCTAAGGCTTCAGGCCTTGCATTAAAAAGCAATATACATAAAATGCATTGTTGTGCATATAGTACCTTGCACTTGTTAAAAAGTACCCTTAAGCTCTTTTTTAATAATTTAGCTGGTTCCTCATTGAGATCTGTATCTATTTTAATCAATGAAATGTTAGCTTCATCCAGGCTAAATACAAAGATATTATGATTTGATTGTAATATAAAACTAATTGAAAAAGGCTATGTGCTTGCATTTTGGCCTCTTCAAACCCGTGGGAAGATCCCCATCCAGTGGGCTCTGAATAGTTGTTTAACTTTTCTGTTTGAGAGGAAAAGAGAGAATTTTCACTCCTTGCAATGGTTCTGGGAGTTCCTTCATTTCCTTTGGTGAGAAAATTATCAGACCAACACTGAATATTTTTTTTAAACCCACCTTTGGGTGAGAACCCAAGCTTATCCCTCAAGCCCCCATTTCAGACCCATCTTTCATTCTACCTGACAACAACTACTCTTTGTTATTCATGGTGCAGGTTCCTATTTCAAAAGTGAATTAGGAGCTGAATTAGAACCATTTTCAAAAGTAAGCCCTTGGTTTGAATTTTATTCCCTACAAGCTCTTTCTCTATTTATTTATTTAATTATTTATTAAGGAAATTTGCATTAGCGACCCCTCTCAGCCTGCAGAACTACAAGGTTTCAGTACTAAAAAGCTTCAGTAGTACAAAACCTGTATCATTGCTTAGGTTCCTGTCCATCTGACAAAAGATGGACACTTTCCACTAAAATGGTATTTTTCACTTTTCCCTGATTTCTGGCTGTTTTGTCAGCTCTTCCTGTAGAGGAACTTTTTAACTACTTTAAGGTACATTAGGGGGCTGGCTTGACATGCAACTGCACAAGGATTAGGAACGTACAAGTGCCCCTTGTGAGCTTTCCCACACAACATTGACATTCTGGGCCGTTACCTCTTGCAAACTGGTCACTCTGTTTTCAATCTGTATTCTCTACCCTCTTCTCTCCTGGAAAGTCAGAGGATTTGTCATCTGCAAGTGCTGAAATACTGGAGAGGAAAAATAATCAGAAAAATGTTTCATTTATTGTAATGTTAAAATTGTCAGCACAACGATTTGGAAAATGTCTGACTCTCAGTGGCTGGGCAATGAATGGATATGTGATTCACATTTATAACCCAACTTTTGTTGTAAACACTACAAATATGCATTAACTAATGATAAAATCAAGGGAAAAGTCTGGGAGGATAGAAAGAGAGACAGTGATAGAGCTAGGGAGATTAGAGAAAATGGTAGGCATTAATAAAATTAGACTGAACATGGGGAAAAACAGACTAATATGTCCAGTGTAGGGGGATAATCTAAAGGAAAATAGCCATAAAGTATGAAGAGAGATGAATGCAGAGATAAACAAATGTCTGGAAAGCAGAAATGCTGTTTGGTTTTCTAATATGATGGGGTAGCTAGCATAAAGCAAAACATAAAGTGACCCCATTCATGTAGTCCATCCACCAAGAAGTCAAAAGATGCTTGTACAGATATTTTAAAAGATGATGGATTGTGGATTGAATTGAAGTAGTGTTAAGTTTTCAGTTCATGTTGCTTTACATTTCATTATCTGAAGAAGATATGTAGAATGTGAAAGGGGTGGTGTTTGCAGAATTATTTAAAGACATGAAATTTTGGTCTTTCAGGCCAAAATTTGAAAAAGAAATAAAAACAGAGCTTAAGAGACTATGAATGACATGATAACCATCCGCAGTTGTTATATGGGTGTTAACATGAAGCAAAAGAAAATAATTGCTTTGAATGATTCAGGTAGAGCCACAAAGAGTCAGCCTATATGTTCAGGATAGGTGACAGAAAACATCTTAACTAAAACATCTTAAATAAATAAATGAATACTTCAGCTCCTGAGTGGAGGGGAACTTTTCCAGTGAAGCTGCTCTTATGTCCCGAGGCCTTGCCCAGCCAGGAGTTGTTAGCAGCCAGAAGCTGACCTCGATGTGTGAAAGCCCTTGGGGTAAGCAGGAGCGAATGTTGACCCAGATTTTACCCTTGGGTTAACAAAGGGCAGGATGCACTGCACTGAAATAATGGTGCTGAAGGGCTGGTCAGACAGAGGGGAGTTGGCAAATGCCAGGGTCCCACAGTCCTCTCCTGAGGTCCCTCCTGAAGCCATGACAATACGACAAAGCTGTGTAGAAACCAGGAGTGCCTGTTGGGTACTGTTAGGCATTGCCCCCATGTTGGATCTCCCCATGGTGCAGAGAGGAAAGCTGAGCAGGAGCTCAAACACCCCCTACTCTCTGTTGAGCAGTACAAACACCAGTCAGAGCATTTTCACATTCACTTCTCTCATTTGTTCTTTAAGGCCTCTTATGCAGAGCTTGAATGACAGATACTCCTGTTTCTGCAGTGCTTTCTTCCTAGTCTCTTTCAATAATTCATATTCATCTACACCTCATTCCTGTTCTCCTTTTCATTGCTCCTTTGATAATTAAACAATAGGACATGAAAGGTATGTGAGATGCTGAGATATTACCGTGGCTCAAAATACACCTGACGTTCGAGTGAGGTAACTTAATTACCACTTGGTCTCTTATTGCCTGCCAGGGAAATAACTAGGCAGTTGTGTTACATATAAATGTATGGCAGCGAGTGAGAGGGAAAAGGGAATTTGAAGGCTCATTGTGGCTGTGATATTTCTTCGTGTACTGAAGTCAGAATTCTTGTAGTTCATTTTAACCATTTCACAGAAAAAATAAAAATAAAATAAAATACAATAAGCATGTCTCCAAGCACCCTTTTTCTTGGGGAAAACAGATATTATCACTGTATTTTGTTGAAATGCTTTCTTACCTCTGGTAAGTTCTTGTTTTATACATGGGCTGTAGAAACTTCAGTTCCTTGGTAACTTTACATTAGTGCAGACATTTTGTTTATGGACTAAACAGGACAAATTCTGCCTCCAAGATTTTGCTGTTTAGAACTTTCCTTTCTAAAAGTGTTGCAGAGAGACTTGAGTAGATAGCAGCACTTGGCTCAGCCATCTCTGTTAAGAAAGGAGAGTGATTTGAAATGTGGTCATTCCAGGCTATTTATTTGGATAGCAGAAAACAAGAAGCTACTTAGAGGGTGATAGAAAAAGGATATCAGGCTCAGAAAGCCTGACTCCCTCCTGTTCTTTGCCCTTCTCTTCTGACTATATAGCTAGCCAAAAGGGACAATCTTTCAACCCTGACAACCTCAATTAGATAACTAAACTCAATGGTTGCATCCAGGCTTTGTGTAGGGATGAAAATTTTCCTTCTAACAACATTTAATCTGCTGAAGGGATTAGAAATATGAAAAGATTTTTATCTATAATATAAAATAACTCAAATTGGCATAAGCTCATCAAGTAAAACAGGCAGCAGAAATATCAGCCAAGTTGCTTGAGTATCATTCTCGATGGCCTACTTCAACTCCCTGCTTCCTAATCTTATACATAATGAGATTTCATAGCCCTGCAACTTTCCGATTGTTGCTGTGGTTTCTTGGTGTTGCCATTTTGTACTACTTCTGCAGCAGTTTTCCTTTCGACAAGAACTTCCACCAGCCTGTTTTCCTCTCAGGCCTCATTTTAATGTGTCAGTCCATGTTGATGGATCCAGGTAATATAGTACATCTTTTTATTCATTTGGTGACAGTATGGTGTATTATTGCCTGTGTTCTCCTCCAGGCTTTGCTGATCGTATGCTACTGCAAAAGATTGAAAAATCAATACAGATGCTTACTTGTTTCATCTTTAAATGCATCATCAGATAAAAACAAGGAGAGCACTTGAGGTGATGTGATCTAAACACAAGATTATCTAGGGCATCAATTGAAAGCAGAGTCTACTCTAAACAATGACTAAGGTAAAAATTGTACCACTTTACTCAGCATCTCTGACTCGTAGCTTGAACTTGGAACTGCTGCTGTTATTGGCAATGCTGCTCTCCTCCAGCTTTGCAGAAGCAATCCTGCTAGGAGAAAAGCAGCTAAATCACCTTCCTTTTTGTGCATTGTCAACAGAATTGGTCACCAAGTTCAGGCAGAGTTCTGTGATGATACCCAAGGATATGGAGAGCACTGCAAGTACTTCATTACTGGTGGTATGAGAAAGAAAGAACTAAATCTGATTGGAGAAAGGAAAAATGGTATGATGTTTTCCTGGTTTTAGGATGAGATCATAATTTTAAGAAATAACCTTGTAAAGCTTCATTTTCCAACATATTTTGGCTGGCTGCAGGACTTTGCCAGGACTCATAGATTCCAGATTCACATTTGTGAAGGGCAGATAATTATTTTACTGTTACGGAAGTGTTATTATTTTCATGTAAATTATTATCTCATAATTTGCCATGTTCTTTCTGTGATACTTTTGCTACATTATAGTTCAATAATTTCCAGAAAAAAAATGTGTTTTGTTACATGAGAATTGTCTAGAAGTCAATGCTGGTTCTCTGGTATATAAGACAAGATTGTTTTTGCTATTGCTCAGTCATTAGTGGTGTTACAGCAGAGCTTAAGAATCCAAGGAATAGACTTGAACACCCTCTTATTTGGTAGAAACACAGGACAAACAGATGGTTGTTGTCTCAGAAAGCTTGCCCTTGAAATACATGCAAGAGACTAAGCCAGGCACTGTGGGTTTGTTTGGACTTCAGCAGTGTTTGAAAACATTTACCACTTTCAAGGCAAAACTGGGTCTCTGGTTTCACCAAGAGACTCTGAGTGAATTCCCACAGTTGTCATTAACTGGCCAATTGCCCGATACATGCAATGTAAAGGCCAGATCCTGTTCACTTCTGTCCCAGGATCATTCTGTTCATTTTACTCATGCAGGATGCTGTCCTGTTAGTTATTAGAACATGTTCATATGGACAGGACAAGAAAAATCTGTTAGTACTTGTTCAAGAAAGAGAAGGACCATATGTTTTCAGGCCAGGGCCAAAGCTGAATATTTTAGACTACAACAAGGTAATGCTGGGCTTTAGATGCTGTGCAAAAAAGCCTGTAGGGAGGGAGTGTTAATATCATTAGCATGTATTTTGAACATTTTCATTTCATGACATTCACAAGTCTAATAAAAAGTTATGCACAACACTTAGTGTTTGTTTGATAAATGTTATGATTTTATATGCCTGGTATATGGAAGTTGGAGTGAATTTGCGATAAGGGGAAATCTCTTCTGTTTGAAGATGCAATATGAAGATAGGAGTGGGACTATTATCTTTGCATTTCCACTACATTCAAGGTTTTAAAAATCAATTTTTAATTACCGATCTCAGGCATTCCGAGCATACAGAGTGCTGACTTACTAGTAGCCCTTTTAGAGCTCTTCTGGTTGCATCAAAGCAATTGTGACCATCTCAGCCAGTTGCCAGGGCCCTGCACGCTCCTGAATTCACGACTGTCCTTTTGTCATACCCTTCACAGGACAAGGTCATGGGGAACCTGTCACAATATCAGCAACTCTTCTCCTTTTTTGCTACAGGTACACTTGGCCACAGTGAAGTTAGTTTAGGCTGTCTTAAGGATAAAAATATAATCTATCCATCTTGTTGATTTTATTATGTTACATCCTCTGTTAGCATGAAGGAGGACTATAAAAATCCTTTCTCATGTCTAACTCACTTTAGGTGCTATATTCATGAGAAAGCCCCCAAAATTCCAGTTGACTTATTATTTACAAGACATTGTTCATAAGGAAAAAGAAAAAAAATCCAGAGCAAGTTTTTTTATTATCATTATTGTTATGTTTGATTTTTATACAGAAACCCTAACCTGCTCAGTTAGCAGCCTCACAGTTCAATATATAATTGTCAGTAAAGTGATTTTATTGCTGTTCTTTGTAGCACTCATTTCAGATAAAAACACAAGGGAAAAGAAAGTTGAACTAATTTTTGGATAGTTTAGTTTTGAGAGTACATGAGGCTATTGCCATAGTTTCACCTTTGTGAAGCAGTTACCTGCTGTGCTGTTTATTTGTCCTATCAGGTGTGTTCAAAGAAACTTAATTTTAATCCTTTTATGCTTAATCTATGCATAGCTTTCCATTGTTACCCGAGGATATCAAATAACATGTTTGAGTTTAGCCTCATTTTGCTTCCTGCTCCCCCAGGCATGCACTTAAATGAAAATCCGACCCTTTGTGCTTTGGCCTTTCATCTGTAGAATAATGATGGTACTTATGCTCTGACTTTCTTCTCTCTGTAGGTTAAAACCCTTGGGAGATGATCCATCTCTCAGTACATGTCTGCACAAGACCTGTACATAAGGGGGTTAGTTCTGCTGGGAAGCTCTAGGAGTTCCTCAACAAAGAAATAATAAATAAATAAATAAATAAAAAGTAACTTTTGGAGGATGCTCTGCAGTGTTTATGAAGCAGAGAGAACTTTGAACTTGTCTGAGAAAGCATTGCAGTAAACCAATTAAAGTGATATGCTGTGAGTTCAATACAAGTACCCTAAAGCAATCAGGTGTTAGGGAAGTTTTCTTTTGATATATGCATAAAAACCGATAAAATTTGGTGCAGATGCACTCACCCTGCAGTCCAAGGTAGTTTTATTGTATAAGTTGCACCTTACTTCTCCCACATCAAACTTTGTCCATAGTGGAGCAGAAAATACTGAGTTTACACCACTGACACTAGTATTTGATTTTTATGCTAGTATTCACTGCTGATACTTTCCATCAAGAATGTGAAGTTGTGGAGTCAGGAATATCTACCCCATGCTAGAAGTAAAATGAATACACATACTGAAGAATAGTGAACCATGACTTCTTGTCTGTGTACTTCTGGATTTTGGATGTTAATTTCTTGATCATTTCTGTCTGGGAGTATTTTAAATGATGTTGTCAAATGTTAATTAACTTGATATTTGCTTTTTGCCTAATACTTTGTCTTCCTATCTAGATGGAAATAGAGATACATGATTTCTTCCACTTTCTGACTTTCTCTGACACCTTGCAAAAGGTAGCAAGTTGTGACTTTTTGGAATCATTTCGAGTTGTAACTTCATTTCTGCATCTGACATATCCCCTGATGATCAAAGCTATTATATGCCATAACATTATACCAACTAAAAGAGACTGAAGTGAAACCAGGCCAGAGATGCTCAAATGTATTTATTGCATTGAAGTATTTTTATTAAATTGTATATTTAATGTTTTTTCAATTGTTCATAACACTTGTACAAAGTAATGTCACTGCAAAACAAATGAATACATCGTATTCATGAAAAAGCATTTAGCTGTATTTCTGCCTTTAATGCTGTTACTGATAGCATCTAAAGAATATGCTACTGCCAATCTTATTATCTTTTATTACTTCAGCTTTTTGCAGTTTGGTTCTACTGTTGCTCATCTTGCTGTTTTTAAGGAAAAGCTCTTTGTTACTTATGTGTTATTTGTTATTAAATCAGTCAACTTCTGAGCCATACCTGGTATCTACATTTGGGTTATTTCAGCTGTGGACAGGTATCTTCCCTGGAAATGGATAGTGCTCATCTCTTTAGCAAAAAAAAAAAAAAGAAAGAAAACGAAAAAAAGAGGGGACAAGGCATGAAATTTGGGGATCACCTCAAAGACCTGTTAAAATTTCCTATTCTGCAGAATACCCCTTTTTTTTTTCCTTTTTTTTTCCTTTTTTTTTTCTTTTTTTTTTCTTTTTTTTTTCTTTTTTTTTTTTTTTTTAATTAGTAGAACCACATGACACAGGTATTGGTTTTGCATAGTTTTTTGGAACTGTTCTCCTTTGACATTTAATGAAGGAAAATACCTCCCTTCTCAAAGACTGTTTATCATCCTTCTAATATACAGTCCTGCTCATGTTGAATTCCTTATTAATGGTTTAAACAAAGAGCAGTGGTTCGATTGAGATCTCCTGGATCAGGAGCAGCAAGAGATCAGTGTTAAAAGTAGTGACTCAGTCATGGAAAGTACTGTTCCAGAAGGAGGTTGTCTGTCATCAGAGAGCCCAACTCTTCAATAGTATCGTGTTTGCTTTAAATCAGCCTGCTTGGTGTTGTTTGCCTAGCAGATGATCTTGCTCTTCTGCCTTGCCCTTGAATCCTCCTTCCTGCCCTTGTCAGCTAACAATGCAGAAGCCTGAGGCTGGGGTTTCCTTCACACCGTGTCAGCACAATAACATCAGGAGGTGCCAACCACCTCTTGGTTTGCAGGCTAGTAGCACTGTTTTTTGGTTACAGGCATAAACTATATTCAAAGAAAACACGTGAAGAAACATTTTGTTAAGAATGAAAGTATTTTTTCCTTCACTGGCAAGGACTCGTGTTCAATGTTCCTTGCAAAATTATATCTGAACTTGACTAGTTTAGACATGCTATGACTTGCTATGCTAATATTAATTTCTCATTCAGTAATTATCTTATGAAACAGACAGATTAAGCAGTCATATGGCCACACAGATGCAGAACACTGTCATGTGGGTGACATTGGCAGATTGTGCTCGTATTAAACATTTAGTCGAAGGGAAGATGAGGAAAGAGAGCAGTGTAATATGGCTCCTCATCCAATTTGCTTTCCTGTGCTAAGTATCTCTGGGGCAGAATTGTAGAAAGATTTTCAAAATTGCTTAGAAAGTCCTAGTGAATGAGCTGTCTATATAAAGGCTGAAGATTATCTTTGATAGCAAAGGAAGGAAAGGCAGTTTGCTGTCTAGAAATGACATTCTTCCAATCTGAGGTGCTTGTGTGGGTCTGTTATGACAGGATCTGAGCATCTCTCCAGCTTCAGTGTAATACCTTTGCAATCTCAGGAAGTGTAAAGAACTCTTATCCCCATTTCTCCTGTAGAGGTGCATTGCAGCTTTTCTTCCTTACTGGAGTGATCCATGGTACTCACCAGGATTCTTGTCCCCTCACTGAACGCTGCTTATTGTACCTCCTGCACACAAGGGTTTCCTTCCTTGGGAGCCAATGTGTGAGAAGCCCTCCACATGGCAGATGTTGCTGCAGTGCAAGATCCCAGTGCACCTGGACCAAGGAATGTGGAAGTGCTCCTGCACTCTGTTCAATGGGCAGAGCCAGAGCAAGAAAGGATGATTCTGATGCTCAAGATAAGACTGAAGCAGTTGGATGGGTGGTGGGTGGTGGAAGTTAGGGACTTAAACCAGAATTACAGTCCTAAAAACCACATTCAGTGTTCATCCCCATTTGGAGGTAGCTGCCCTCTGTAGGTACCTGAGCTCGTTAAGCTCCCAAGGAGCCCAGTGCTTTGCTTCTGCTTCTTTACCCCATGCCCAAGTCCAGTGGGGATTGAAAAATAAGATGCACCTTCCACACGCATCTGTAGAGAGTTCCTGGATTCAAAACTCAGTTTAAACTCAGCACAAGGAGTAAGGATGAGAATGACTTTGTTTTGTTCTACAATAGAAAATATTTGACCATTCCTCTTTGTTTTCAAATTGACTCAGAGCAAAATCTGCAGCTGAGTAGAAGTCAGCTGAATCTTCCATCCCTGACTTTGTCTCTGTCTCTTTACAATTCTCATTAGTTCACTCCCTAAATACGGTATGGGAGTCTGGTCCATATGGAAAGGAGTTGGTTCAGTAAACAAGGTCAAATGAATGAATTTTATTTTTAGCAGACAGAAGAAAAAGATACGAATGAAAATGAAGTTTTAAATTGTTATTACTGATAATCTTTTTGTTTCTGCAAACTAGCTGTGTTGAGAAACAAAGCCACATCTGGTGGTTCAGGTTCCTGCCATCATGTTTCGGTAGGGTCAGAGCTGAACATGTGCCACAATCAGAGCTGCTTTTCAGGATATTACTTATGCCAACAGCTTTTTGGAAAATCAGTCTGTTGTTTGGCAAAAACTGATTTCCTGCCTACGCCCTACTGGTCAGAACAAAATCAGTTCCAGCATCCAAAATTAGGCAAAAGAACAAAAAGCCTCATGCAAGCATGAATACTGCTCACTCTGGTGCAAAGGTCAGTCCTCCCTCCTGCCACAGCTCCCACTGAGTGTGTGATCTATTGGTGTATGGGTGCAAATGTGAAGCACGTGGCAGCATGGGGTTGTGAAGAGAAAAAAAAGAATCACAATATTTGAAGTAGTTGAGTCTATATATGTTTTACATATCTTGTAATGTTGTTTACATTTTGTACTCTAAATATTTCATAAAATACTTCATTTTAAAAAATCAATATTTAAATTTAAAAGCGTGACATGAAAATTCCAAGAACCATATATTGGGTTCATATCAAATACTGAAAATGAAATTCTCTCTGAAATTTCATCACTTGGGGCATTTTACCCTGTCAGTTCAAATTCCAAGAATAGTATTTCTAAACCATTCTAGGAGATGTTTTGCTCTTAACTAATACCTCCCTAAGAGCTCCGAATTCTTGTTGTTGATCACTGTGTAATGAGAATAACATATTCTGGTATTGCAATAAGTGACCCAATGAAGAGGTTGCAGCTATATCAAGGTGAATAAAACCTTGGATATCTAAAGGACTAGAAGTACCTCATATATCCCAGGATTGTGGAAGAGAGTCGGAGAAAGAAAGAAGAATATAATATTATATTCAAAGGCCTAATATTGGAGCAAGGCTTTCAAATGTGACCTATATATTAATTCAGCATCATTCATATGTCTGGAAATGTAAGAAATGCTTCACTGAAACTGCCAAGGTTAAACTAGCCTCTTATTTGCTTGGCTTTTTGTTGGCTTGTGTCTTTATGTTTGCAGAGTTGGATAAACCTTATTGCTTTCATTTTAATAATATATCTGAAGGATGTTTGCTCATGTGTTTTTCATATTCAGCATACTGAAATGAACATTTTTTCATGGATTTGCGGATAATTTTGGCTCATGTTTTTGGAAAACATAAAGGCTGACCAGTAAAAACTGCAAGTGCAAGAAGATTTGGATGCCCTATGTAATAAGTTTCTAAAGAGAAGAGAGAATTTAGGACTCAGACTAGTGGTTCTTAAAATGTATTTCATAAAGTAATTGTTCCCTCATACAAGGTCTTAATATCCTTAACACCGAGGATAAATATCTTAACACCAGGACTTCATATCCTTCTCCCATCTGTTTGGAGGGGAGTAGATCCTTTCATAAGCAGGTGCTCCTTCTTTTGCAACCCTGCAAAGTCTCCAAAATCTGGTTTGAGGCCTGCTCCTGGGACATGGCAGTCACCAGCGCTTGGCTTGAAAATTCCCATCAGGCAGTTTCCTATGTCTGTGTTTTCTGATATTATCTATTTTTAATGCACTGTCTTATACCTCTCTCTTACATTTCTACATTCTGTGAATAAGATGTTTAAAAAAATAAAAATAAATAGGAAATCTGTCTCACCTAAGGTTCTGTAGCTTTATATTTTCAATACATCAAACCCAAATGTGACAGGCTGGTTGCCCATTTGTGAGTTTTACTAATGACTTCCATCCCTGGCTTGGATGTTGCAAGAAAGAAAAGTATGTGTTAATAAAGTGTAGCAGGCCTGTGGTGTATGACTCAGAAGTATGAAGAGCTCTAAATTCAAATCTGGATCCAAATTTTAAATCTAACAGTTCAAGTTTGTGAAATGAGCTGACTCTGACACTCAGTTCTCTTTGAGTTACTGTACAATGAGAAAAGTTGTTTATTCTTGTCAGGCCTTTGTAATATTCATCTCCAATTCATATGGAATACTTTATCACCATTTGACTAAAGCTATTATTTCCCAAATATCTCTGTTTTCTGAACACATTTCTTGTGTTTAGCTTTTTACATAGGTTAGAACTTTTTTTTTTTCTTTTTTTTTTTTTTTTTTTTTTTCCCATTGCCTATTTTGTTGAATGTAGAAGTATCCAGGACAGCAGGGTGGAAGAATTAAATATTTAGTATCATAAATATTTAACATCTTCAGGATTATATTTGAGTCTGAAAAGAATAAGGAACATGTACTTCTGCCCATCTCTCAGACTGTCATGAGCCTGGGTCCAGCAGCTACAAAATTGCTCAGCAAAACGACCACAACATTCTAGCAGTTATATTATTAGGTGGTATTTGTTTAACTGTAGGGACTTTGAGTCATGCAAGTCTTAGTGTCTAAGTTTATGTGACACTGTGCCTGTCACATATGTGCATGTATTACGTGTATATTATCTTTTACAGAATAGTTGCAGTAAATCTAATGAAAAACATTGACTGCAGGACCACTTAAAAACTGGAGATGACTGTGGTACTTCTTGGATGGGCTATCCTGAGCAGGGCACACTTGTGGTTTGTACTTGTGTTTCTGGTATTTCACACCCTGCTGCCCAAAAGGTAAGGATGGTATTTCACCATCCAGACCTCCCACCCACCACAGTTATCAGTAACCCAGGGCTCCTCTAGGCTGAAGCTGTGCTTTTTAGTGTGTTCCTCTTGCCCCATCCCTACCAGGGGCCTCTCTGGAGCTGCTCTCCACTACACCCACATCCCACATCAAAACAAAAGACATTTTAAGGATTTTTAGAACATTCCCAGTGTTACTTATTATGCATTTTTTTTGTAGCTATCCTTTAAGACTCATGGCAAATTAGTCACAGGTTTTAAAACTGAAAATAATTTCATTAACTTGTTTATTAGAAAAGTGTCATCTGGTATATCATTATTTTCACAGCTAGAAGAAAGTTAATTGCTGTGTGGTCCAATAGAAAATTAGTAATCTCTGCTCATCTAAAGCTGTTGTTCAATGCAAGAAAGACTCTGATAAGACACTTCAGAGTGAGGTTATTGTTCCAGTGGAGTTTTCTAAGTGTTCATAGTAAAAGTGAACTTTATTGATGGGTTTATTCTCATTTCTGGTGCTTTAATTTCTAATGATGGTGTCTGAGGAGCAGCAAAATAGTGATCAAGGCAAAAGTTAATAAATTAAATTACTCTGTTTGACACATTCATCAAGTTGGTACAACTGGCACGCATCTCCTACAACACGTGATATAATGACACCCAATTTCTGGTCTGAATTCAGAATTCTGAGCAGTATTGCAGTTCATTTAAGTAGCAATTATAATATGTTGCCTTTGGAGTCACTTAAGAACATATTTTTTTCCTTAGTGCTATTTTTTCTTTGAACTTGGGAGAGAGATTTATATTTTTAACCATTATAGTGTGCTTAAGAAAAGATCCGTGAGGGAAATGTACAAGCAAACTCTAGCTATTTAGGCAGGAGACAAGACAAACTGAGATGGCACTGTTAAGTACTAAAAGCTGCTCAGCTACTAAAACTGATGCTCTTTGCAGGGCAGTGTGCTGTCTGCAGGTTGCTTGCTAACACAGGTGACCTGGACTGCGTGATCTGTATTGGTTTTCTGTATGCCTGGCTCTGGCAACACAGTGCCCTTAAAGCTGAAAGAAACTACTGCTTATTTTTCTCTGTTTCTGACGAGTTCTTCTGACTGTTCTTTGCCATAATTAAATATAAAAGCATTTGTTTCAACGACTAGGAATAATAAGGTGCCCAGGCATTCATTTGCCATTCAGTACATCCACAGGCAACACTTACTGTAGTTGTTGAATGAGGTAGGTAGTTGTGTGAGTATGGCTGCCTCCAGAAGTATAATTACATCTGATACGTGATTATTCTTCTCTTACCTTTCAAAAGGCTTCTGCGGAGCGTGATTCAACCAACATTTTTCATCTTGAATACACAGTATTCTTGCAGTATACTAGAATTTAAGTACTTACAACACAGAGTATGTGACAGTCTCCCAGCATTGCTACTATTCTGGTCACATAACTGATCCCGTCGGTCTTGTATCAATCCCACTACCTTGTGGTTTCCCAAAGCATGTGCTTCTTTCACTGTGAGTTGGCTCAGAGGTTAGTTTCCTCACCATAACAAATCTCCCACAGGAATTTATATCAATTCATGTATTATATTAAGAGTAAATAATGAAATTGTAAAGCAGATAGAAGCAGGTATATCAAGAGCACGTTGTCTGCATCAGTGATATTCTCCAAACTACTATATATATATAGGGTTTTTGTTTTGTTTTGTTTTGTTTTAATCCTTCTTTGAAGGTCTTTCTAAAATACATGACATAACAGAGCAAAATGAAATACCTGGATTATAATTCCAGCATAACACAAGTACCTCAGAGAGAACAAGGGGACATGTGATAAATTTTGAAACACCAGCAGTCTGGCAAGCACCCAGTTCATAAGCTACATGCTGGTAAAAAATACACATGCTGCAGAAAAATGTGCATGTACAGTAGTTGTTTTCTTTAGGATGGAGGACAATGTGACTGTGGTGGTTTATAAACATCAGGTGGGATTGGGAATTGTTTATGGATTGAAATAAATAGGGAAAAAATCTCATTGTAAAACATTTTAGTTTTAGACCGTCCCACAGACATCTGAGTACCTAACAGTATGCTTTTATTACAACCGTTTTTGTTAAGAAACCGAGGGAGGAGATGCTTAATGCTGCACTTTAAATGAATTACTTCCTTGGCGCTCAGAGGGAGAGTTAGCACAGCCCATACATCCTCTGTTGCTGGGTGAGATTCCTTGGGAGAAATGCTGTTGCCTTCGGTCACAGAATCATCTCCACCTGGAAGGACTGCAGAAATCTTCCAGTTATACTTAACACAGAATAATACAAAAATAGAGTGGGAGGGTACTTCTAGAGGCCACATATCACGATCCCACAGCAGGCTTAATTATTTTTATGCCATTTCTAGCCGCTATTTGCCTACGTTGCTCCCTTGCTGTCCACTCCCCCTCTACGGCCATAAGGGTAAACTCAGAAGTTCCCCTATTGATCTATTTCAGTGCTGCTGGAGCTCCAACAGCAGAAAGGCAGTTGTTGGCTTTGCTCTTATTTTCAGTTCTTGTAGTTCAAGACCATTCTTTCTTGTCCATCACCAGTGGATATGGAGAACTTCAAGGAGGAAAGCAGTCAGCAAAATCATCATGTGTAGCTTAAGGCTCTTATAACTTCTTTTAGTGTCTGGATGAAACATTCCCAGATCCAGACTTTCCTTGTAAGTGATGCTTTCCAGACCTCCTGTCAGTGTTATTGCTGTGCTCTTATTTCAAGAGATAGGCCATAATATTCTTTACAACCCCGGGCTACAATGTTTTTGGGTTTCTCTTGTTTGTTTTTGTTTTGATTTGTTTTGTTTTGTGGGTCTGTTTTTTTTCCAAAGACACCAAAATAATTCAGGCTGTGGTGTTGTGCAGCACCTCGCACAGAAGTCTGGGGGTCCAAAATCAGCAAAATAGAGCTTTATCCTGCACTTTTGGAAGTAATGGAAATTTCAGTACCATTCTAAGGAAGGATCAAACCCTTGAGGATGTTTGTGTAGTGTTTGCAACAGTTCGAGCAACCCAGTAACATGCGGAGTCTGCAAAGCAGAGACTGGTTTGCATAACATATTACCGTGGCTAGGAATAGATGTAATCATTTCTGAACACAGAATAGCTGGCAGAAAAACATCTGGATTGTAAATGATCTTTATAAAATTAACTGACCCAGGTCCTACCGAGGCTGTATGTTATGACTATATCTGTAAGCATTCACAGGAGAACTCTTACTTCTCACTTTCCCAGCCACGGAGGCATTAAGCTGCATATTGTTGCCAAGTATCATGTATGAGAGGCAGCATAAAGCACCCTCCAGTCATTTCATATGTCGACACAGTTTTAATGTGAGCAATGGAGCAAGATTTAGAGTCATCCTTTCTAGAAGTATAGGAGAAACTTAACTTCTAACTAAAGCTTTTAGTTTGAAGTGTACAATTGGGTGAATATGGGTCAAAATCAGCAATGAAAATTAACCAAATGTGTGTGATTCCAGCCACATATCAGAGAAGGTTATTGTGTTAGAAATAGACACATTTTTCCTTTATAATAGAAGAAATTAATGCAGCCACAAATTTAAGATTTCTTTTCTCAGAGATGCTGAAAGGTCTTGGGATGGTTCTGTTACTGATCAGAGATGCTAAATCACAAAGTTAAGGCAGGGCCAAATTTATTCTTCTGTCTTTTAATTTCAATAATATGAAAGTTAGGAGAAAACTTGGCTCTTTGCCTTTACTTAATGATAGGCACTGCAATCTTGACACCTGATTGACGGTCTAGATATTGTTTCTTCATATGTAAACCTATCTAAAGCTTCTCATCTACAGAATTAGATGCAAGAAACCTTTTACATCTATTTATATATATTAGAAGTTTACTATCACTTGTTGCTACTTATATAATACCGCTTCCTTGTACAGAGAGTATTGGTTATTTTGTCATGGAGCAGAATGTGTTGACTCACTGCCAATGCTGATAGGAATGCCCTTCAATATTAAATTAAAGAGATGTGTCTCTTTTGTAATCTGTCTACACTTTCATCCTTATGTTGTCTGCTGCATCATGACAGTTTTTACATCTTTGTGCAACTTCATCTCCATTTTAGGTATGAGCAGCAGCACACATGGCAACCAGAAATAGCCTCACTATTCCAGCAAAATGTCGGTCAACCGATAAAGCTAATGAAAAGCCCAGTACCTCACTTTTCCTGTACTGCAGTTTCCATCTCTCACGTCAGGAGAATGTACGTCCAAGGCTGTAGGACTGGCCATCTGTTCTGCTTACACAGTGCTAGTACTTGGGAGAACTGAATTACTCAGATGCTCTAATTTTTATAGACATCTGGAATGGGGGACCATCTATTAAGAAAAATGCAATAACAACAGCAACAAAATATATATATTTATGTATAAATTGTGCTGAGTGCCCTTGCCATGGGATTGCAAGGAACTGCAGGACCAGTATCTGCCTGGTGGTACGATAAACATGCAGCATAGTCACTGTGGTATTCTTTGTTATAAAGAATAACAAATCTGGTATAGTAGAACAGTTTAATCCCATAGTCTACTCCAAGGCATCTTCCAAAAAGCATCTTCCAAAGGCATCTTCTTCATTTCAAAGTTATTAAATATAAATTGAATTTTAAGCAGGTGAGGATGACAGCAAAGTTAGCAGGTCTTGCTAGTTTATTTTCTTAATGATGCCATAAAGCACATGTTGAAGCAGCAGAAGACAATCAAGAGACTTATGAGTGCTGAAAGTCAATGAAATCAAATTGTGTGTCCATGGGTCAGGTTGACAAAGCCTTTATAATGAAAATATTATAAATACTTTTTAATATTGTAGAATTAGTACAGAAGAACCCTACAGATTGTCTGACATATTAGATAGTTTTGTATTTTGTGTGGATTTATCAGTGAGCCAAGGGGATTTTAGCCCATCCCAGTAGCCAAAGAAAAATGTTGCATGGCATGGTAATTCAGCTGCCAACCTTCCTCTCCCTTACTCTGCTGGGATCAGCTGTCCCTGGGTTGGAACACAAATGGCTTTTTGCAAATACAGAAATCTCTACTACAGTGAACAGAAGCAGTTTGTCCTTGATGAGCAGTGAAGGAGCAAGCAGCTGGTGTGGACTCACCATGAAATATATCCTTCAACAATCATCAAGTCAAAGCTTCATTTGGAAGCATGGCAGAGAGAGGGACCTCTGTAGGCAAGTAGAGAAGGGAATTTTGCCAGAGAAATTTGGAGACCCGTTATCTTAAAATTTAGTCTTGCTGGGAAATACCCCACCAGCAGCTCTGGTTCATGTACAAGTCATTTGGATCAACAGGGTTTCACATGGAGGGATCAGGTGCTTAACAGAATTAAGCCAACACCTGCCATTAAATCACAAATTGAACCTCCTGAATTATTACTGTTTTTAAAAAAGAGAAAAAGATTCTCCAAGTTGTATCTCCTGTTTGGTTCAGAAAGGCATATTTAGGCTACATTTTAAATCCTTCCATTGCAATCATGAAGTTTTAACATTGCTTGATATTGTTTTTAATTTTTGTTTTTATTTTAATATTAACTGAAGTTATCAGAACCAACAAATTCCTGGACCTGGAACTTAATGAAAGAGAGAAAAGCACCAAAAAAAATGGAAAATAAAATTGAAGAGACTGACTGCACAGTTTTATCTTGTGATTTGCTGCTGTGAGACATTAAAGCATATATTCTGTCCTGTGGTGCTGCAATGGAAATGTTACTTGCAGGCCTGAGAGGTAGTTCACACCTGTGGAGCTGCCAGGTTTTGGCTTTTTTCCTTATTTAGCAGCAATGGCTTTAGCTGAAACATTTTCACACAAAGGTGCCTCTTGTGGAAAGAGCTTGAACACCTGGGTTGTAACCTGTGAGACCTCAAGATGTTGGATTTTATGTTTCAGAACTGACGTTCTTCAGCTACTTTTCTGGTGAGAGCAAACGCTTACACGGGAACTTGTGAACCTCAGGAATGTGAAATTGCCCTGTATGAGAAACATTGCTTGTGGGGTCTGCTAAAGTAATCATATTAGACATTCACATCCTTTTGTCTTTTTTATTTTCTTTCTGAATTAACATAATTTTAATGCTTTGGGTTTAAATATTAACTGCTGTAAAGCAGTATGGACTATCTCTATCTACTGCAAGAGAAATAGTGATTTTATTCCTAATAGCTCAAACTTGAAGTGAGCCGGCACTTGTTTTATTTAAAGAGGCACTCGTTCATACACATATATATTAAATGTTCAGTAGTGTTTTCTGGCTTCATAGTAGCAAAGTTGATAAATACTCAGGCTTAATGTTCAGTATGTGGGCTGTTCCTTGTGCTTCATTGGTACTACAGATGCTTAAAACAAATCACTCACTCACATGCTTTGCTGGATCCGAGCTAGGGCTCTCAGTGCCTTTGAAGACAGAGCCCTCAGTGAGCAAGCCACAGATGGCAATTTGTGCCAGAATACATGGCTTTCTTATTTAACATCTCAGATGGCTATTTAATTTGTTACCACTTTTGGCTAGAAAACTGGCTGTTAATGTAATCAGACGCCTGCTTTCTGTCAGGCCTGAGGCATTTATTTTCATTACTGTGGTTGCCTCAAACAAACGAGAGGACGGGTGTTGGAATTAACATCTTTGGAGAGCTGTGTGTCCATCTGGTGTGTCAGTTGGAATAAATCACTTCTCCATTGTGGAAACAGGGCCTGACACATCCTTCAGGAGGTGCACAAGCTGGATACTTAATAATAGTCAGTGGGCAAGTTGATGGCCTGAAGACCACAAGATTTAATACAATTTGAAGAGATCTAAAGGAGTGAGAAGTCCAGGCAATACTGCAATTAAATAGAAGTTTGGACCCTCAGCCCCCTCAGTTTCTCCAGTTGTCATTTTTAGCTATATTTTCTGATTACATCCACAGTGTATTGGTCCCTCACCGACCTTGGTCAGTTTGGCCACCTCTGGCTCCTGGCTTCCCTCTCGCTCCCCAGCACACAACCCTCTGGCCTCTCCTCACTCCTGCTTTCTTCCTGGCTGGGATTTGAAAACCAAAAGCAGTTGGAAGGACAGGGGTGTTGTGGGGCACCTACAGCTCAGAACAAAGCGAAAGGATAAAGAAGACAGAAAATCAAAGGAAAATGAGAAAACAAGAACAGGAGAAGGAGAGAATAATGTGGGATAGAGAAAAGCAAGGGCAAAGCAAAAATACCATTGAATGTGTCAGAGGGAAGCAGGAACCCTTCTGCAACATCTACTCCATAAGACACTGAGTGAGGTACTGCTGATCAGGGAATGAAAAGCAAGACAAGGGAGACAAAACCTGGTAAAATACTTGCTATTTCTCGGCTGAAGGCTGATTCTGTGCCATTACACTAAATAACTCAGTCAAAAATCATTTTAAAAAAATAGTTTGGATAGAAATGGGAGAGATCTGCTAAGGCTGCAAAACCATCCAGAACCATCTCTCACTAAAGAACGTTTTATTATTTTTATTATTTTTTTTTCCTTTCATCCAAACATTCTGGAGGCTTTGGACAGTTGAATGTGCTTTTCTCACTTAGAACAGTGACTATAATGCACAGGTAGATAACCTGACAATTGCCCATTTGTTTGTAAATCTGAACTGCAGAAGTGCCTGCTCGTCTGGTATTTCACTAAGTTATTTAGAAGAGAGGGAAAGGTAAGTAGCATTTTCTGGGGCTGGCCCCTGACTGTTGTGGACAAGGAGGTTGAATTGCATGACACTACCAGCCCTACATTTAATCATCTACACAAAACAGATGTCTTCCATCTTGAGGAAGACATCTTGAGGGCTTGGGGAGCCTGTGCTAATGCAGAGAGGATTTCTGTGATGTGAAATTTGAAACAAGTAAAACATTGTGGTCTGTTTTTCCGCTGCTATTAAGAGAAAGTATATACCAGGGAGAAGAGTCTTGTGTCCATGGCTTCCTGAACAGGAAGGGAAACAGCTCAATATCAAGACACTGGTCTTGCATGTCCTAGGGATGTGCTAGCTTTATGCCACAGGTCAGAGAGCTGTAACGTATGTAAGCAGACCTTATTTTAAAAAGAATCATTCTCCAAGAAAAAATAGAAAGAAAAATGCCCTCCTTCCACAACTGCTCCACTTAACAACCAAAGAAATAAGTAATGAGAGATGAAATAGAGATGAACAATTCTCTGTTGCCACCAAAATCTTTCTGCAAGACTGGTGCCAATGTTGTATTTCCTTTTTCTCTAACCACTGATATTAAAGAAGATTAGACCCAAGCTGGACAAGCCAGGCATTATATGAGAATAGAGATCAAACCATTCCGTGGCATAGTTCACTACATTATTGCTATTTGTTGACATTTCTGTGTAATTCAAGAATCCAACTGGATTCTCTGTAGTAAAGTCATACGGGTGTCTGTGATTTTCTGTCCTGTACTTGATTATTTCTTCTGTCTCCACAGAAAGAGTACAATCTGTCACTGGATTATGTAAATTTAGTTAACAGAGAGATTTTAAGACTGAAACAACCATGTGATTGTGCACTGAGAACTGTCTGCTGAACCTGTAAGCCCTTAGGTCTGTGAGAATTTTGTTGGGGGGATTGTGTGTGTTTGAATAATATATTCTGCACAGCATAGCCAAACAGCAGAATCTGAACAGCAAAGGGAAGTCATTCATGACTTTCTCTCTTCCTCTATTACATGTATTTTGTTTTTAAGTGTATAGACAACAGGACTTTTTCTAGTAGAGAATTTGCCAAGGAGTCTCTCCAAGTTGTTGGGCTTTTTTACAGGGTAATGCTCACTATTACTGCTTGTTGTCTAACAGGCAAAAGTCCCTGGAGAATGGGAACACTGGGATCCAGAACTGAGTATCCAAGTTTGAAATAAAAAGCCAAGGAAAAATTTGGCTGGTCAGAGCAAAGGGTCTTCCATAACCGCACAAGTGGTCTACGGTGCTGCCCGCTGCTCTTGCCCACAAGTTTCACTTGGGCTGGAGCATGACTGAGAGAGTCAGGAAATATCGTACATTCTCCAAATCCTCAATATTTATAAAAGCACAGCTGGAAGCAGCCAGAATAAAGCTGCTGATGGATCTCCTGTAGTTTATTTTCTTTCATGGTAGAAAAATATGTGAGAAAATGACATGAACATACCCATATATGCAATGACTGGGATTGCTTATATTTCTGTTTCATAGTACAGATTCACAGGCAGTCTTCTCATTCCCCTCTTAGCTCAGGAACATCAATTAGCTTCCTCCAAACACAACCCATATCACCACAGCCCTCTGGAGGATGAAGTGCAGCAAATAGCACAGATGCTTGTGGGATGACTCCACAGCCAGAGCTCCTCCAAGTACACTCATGTATTTGGGGGAGTGGGTGGGTAGCTGTGAGTGACTGCATGGTTGTTTTGACCTGCTCTGCAATGTGACATCTTCCACTGAGCCCTGGTCTCTGAGCCCTGCTCTGCCATTGAGTCATTCTGCAGATTTTATTGCTCCTGGAGGTTGTTGTTAGAGGCCCAGAGGATGGAAGGGACAAGAAGTTCAGAAACAGATGGTGGCTTCTCCATCGCAATACACCCAGGTGTTTGGTAAAGCCAACCTGGACGTTGGTGCAGCAGACATTTATGGCTATTTCTCTTTTAAAAACAGATTATAGTGATGCAGTCATCCAGTCCATTAGGGACTGAAGTAATGAGGGGTATTGCATGTGATGCCCCAGTCAGAGAGCACCATAACAAGCGTCATGGTGTCTGCTTCCAGCCCTTCCCAAGCCAGACACACTAAGCAGGCACTGATTGCACACCCTTAATCTCTTGCTGCATCTCATAATTGTTTGTTCCAGCCTTTATCCAAGTGATATTAAATGAAAAACATGGGAAAATGTTATACCCAACACTTCAAAATTAATCAAGTATTTTTTAAAATGCATAAGATGAAAAAATCTACAACTTGGCAATTGAGAGACAATCAAGAACAAAACATATAAAGCAATCACATTGCATTTAGCTGGGTAACTAATTTGTGGTAGCTGGTACAAACACAACATGGATTTGCAATGCTTCGCAATCATTGAAACATGATAATGACAAAGGCTGAACTTTCAACTAGGACCACAGATTTTACGAAAAATATCTCAAAGTTAATTATCTGTAGAAAGGTTAAAGCACAACTCTAGAAGGTCAGGAGATGGAAGGTCAGCCTCCAGTTCTGCCAGCAGCCTCTCTTGTATCATCACACAAATCCTATGAACTATTTGAGATATAGTTTTAAAAATTAAGATAAAAATAAAATTACTTTTTTTTTTTTCTTCTTAAAGAGGCAAAATTAAAAAAAAAAAAAAAAAGTAATTGAAACCAAATTAAGTCTAGAGAAAGTATTTGAATCACTGACTGAACTCTTTTCATCAGGCAATGTTACATTTTGAGGATTTTCTGGTTTCCTAGGCAACATATTTTTGCAATCACCCAGCCTGTGTCCCCCAGCTGGCTGATTGAGCCCACTGATTGAGTTACAAAGATTGCACAGCAACTCTGGATGGCAAGGGCATGTGTCAAACATCTGCAGGCTCTGTTTTGGGGCTGGCATCAGCAATGTGCAGGTCACTACAGGACAGAATGGAAAGGCATGAGGAAAAGACATCGTACAGATGTAGTCTAGAAATCACTCATTGTATTATCTGTTACAAAAGTTAAATCCAGACATATAAATTTTGGTAATGCTTTTGCTTATGAAATCCTTTGTTTGTTAGACTTTTGACTATCTACTGAATGGGTTTTTAACATTTTTTCTTTCATGTAAATTAAAAAAAAAAAAAAAAAAAAAAACCTTTTTTTTTTTAATTGAAATTATAGGAAAAAAAAAAAAAACACTGCAGTCTTACAGTCAAAGTTTTGGCCAATGTAAACTTGTAATTTCTGTAAATTAAAACAATATTTTCCTTGATTAATCTATTAGGAAATATTTCATATTTGTAAGATTCATGTGTAGAAACGTGTATGTCATTAAACAGATAACACAGCCAGCTGTCATCCACTGTTGCCTGTCTTTCCTAGGTATTATACTGGTGCCATGCTGCCAAGGTATGGTAGTACTCCCTGACTCTTACTCAAGTTGAAGTTGATTATTTCAATTCAGCCATTGTAACACACAGGCAACTGAGTCCTAAAGAACTATTGATTCCTAAGGAAATGGTCACCCTGAGAAATTGTGACATGAAAATAATAGAATTTTTTCTTTGATAAATGAAAATTTTTACAGAAATTTATTGGTTTCATTTTTAAATGATTTTCAGAATAAGGAAATTAATGTTTTCTAGGTGGTATTGATTTTTCATTTCAATATTTTAGGTAATATGCTCAAAAACTCAAAAACTTCAAACATGAATAATATTTTTTTTCAAATCACAAGAATCAAACTGTTTGGCTGCATAGAACCAATGGCAAGAAAGCTGATTTCTAGTCATTGACGATTTTCAAAGGGTTTCTAGATTGTTCTGATGCACAACATGAAACATTTCTAAAGTCTTGCAGTTCTTCAGAGAACAGGAAAAATCTTTCCACTCAGTTCTTGTCACAGGGGAGGTGTTTCATAGTGAACTTTAAAATCATTGACAGATTTCTTCCTTCAGTCAAAGGAAAGCAGTACGAGTTTGCATATTTCAAAGAAAATTGATATTCTGGCAGACAACGTTAATGTCTATGTACGTGTGTATCTTTCAAAATGCACTTGTCGTCAGATGTAATTGCACTACAAGTCATATCCCTAACAGTTACAGAGGACTTAGGCTGTGATGAATTTTTTATTATTTTTTTTTCAAGGAAAAATTGAAACTAGTCAAAACTGAGACATGTTATTATTTAAGATTTAATTGCAACAATTACTGAAAAGCAGAAAGCTTTAGATGAGAAGCCCAGTTATCTGAGTCCAGAATGTTTACTGTATTTGTAAATGGATAGATATGAGCATACAGCTTTTCAGGCCTGAATTTAGAAAATACTTGACTCTGATGGTAAATAAGAAAGGTCCCCTTGGTTATGTAAGAGCAAGGGGGAAGCATCTCACTGAATAATCCTAATGGATTATACGGCCCCAGTGAAAGTCCAGTATTAGCCACCAGCCAATAGCTTTACATCTGGAGTCAGGGTCGAAAGTCAGATAGCGGGTGGCACTCGTTAAAAATAGATCTGCTGAGGAGGTAAGACGATTATTGGTCCTGATTCGCAGGATTAGACACAGGGAACAGTCTGTCAGCCTGTTTCTTCACTTGACCACACAAAAGGCTTCTCTCAGGCTAGGACAAAAATCGGTTATATGGCCAGACCTCTTTCCAGGGAGGAGAAATGGGCAGTGTCTGCGAGGAGGCAAGGGAAGATGCCTTCCCTCTGCTCCTCTAGCTTTATGTTCCCTCATGTTGGTTGAAGCTGGAGTTGAGCACATAATTAGTCTTGCAGAGATTTATGTGGCTTAAACACTGTAGATGTAACTTATTAACGTGATCTCCCTGCCTGATGCTGTGAAATCTTTGCAGCTAGGTGTTTAATGGGTTTACTGAAACTGCAGGTGTAGCAGGAAATTGGCAGGTTTGTTTCTTTGACAGCGAGGCAAGCCAAGTGGAAGGATGTGCTCTGGACGTGGGATAGACTGAGAGGGGCTTGAAATCAGATCTGTCAGCAGGAGTACTCAGTGTAGGGGCTAGCTAAACTGAAATACAAATATGCCATAAGCTGCGTGGAAAAACATTGTTTTGCTTGTTTCTGTTTCTTCTTTATGCTTAGTTGCAAAATTGCTTTGTTTTGCAAGAACATACTTAGCAAATATTGCAGGGGAAGAATATATTTCCACTCAGGAACAGAAAATTATACAAATTATGCATTTTATGAGTCTAAGCATGCAGACTGGATAACTACAGGTATTTACATCTCAACAGTCTATTTCCCTTCATTTGCTGGGACAATGATAAAACAAACGATATAAAATAGTAAGAACATTCAGAAAAATTACAATGTGTGCTCTCTGCCAAGGAGGAAAAGTTCCATTCATCAAAGAAGTTATTACAGGTAGTTTGTCTAGATCTTGCTAATTTCAGTAGGTAAAAAGGAGTTACTCATCGAACTCTTGCTGTACACATTAACTGATGGCAAATGAATATTTGGTTGAATCATTTGAATACTGAGTTTTCTACCAACGATTAATTTAACTGCTGGACAATCAGACCTGTACCACAGAAGCACGGATTAATTTCTGAGTGAAATGAAGAAATATCGATTCAGGCAGTTTATTTGCTAATGGTTTCACAAATGGCTCATTTGGAATCACTACAGACATCTTGTTTTACCTGGGGTTGTGTCTTTCATACTTACAGTTCAGACTCAAGCAATCAAGTGCATATGAAAAAACTGTCCTTGTCTAATGGGTTTTCTAATGCTACCATCTGTGGCTTGGAGAAAGTATTTAAAGATCCTTTTCTCCTTCATTCTGGTGCTCTCTCCTGACAGGGAGCGCTGCTCAAAAAAAAAAAAAAAAAAAAAAAAAAAAAAAAAGAAACAAGCAAACAACTTTCAGTTCCCCATCCTCAGAAGCCTGTGGATGCTGCTGGGCTCCACGTCTCAGCAGCACTCCAGTGATAAAGGAGAAGCCCACAAACCCAGTTACACAAACCATTACAGGCAACACCCCTTCCTAAGCCTAATGGCTGCACAGTGCGATTTGGAGGCAATCTCACTCAGTGCTTCCCCTGTAAATAATAATAAGATACGTTGGATCTGTGGGAATTAAGTTCTTAGGAGGCGGTGATGTCATCTCCGCAGATTCAGGGCACTATTCACTTGCTTTCTGGAAACATTTTATAGTTATATAATATTCCTCAATCCACATTCTGGATCAGCTTTGTTACATTAGGCTTTTCCCATTACTCTAATAACGTGTGTCTGCAGCTTCACAAGTTTATATAAAATATGCAAATGGATTTATCAACAACAACAAAAAGCCAGGCAAGGGGAATCTTCTAAACCACAATCATTGCTTACATGGATATAAATAATAGGGGCTGTTTAACTGAGGGCAGCTTATTTCTTATCTGCAGAAATATTAATGCCCTTCCTGTTATCTAATTCGACATAATGTAAGGGGATTTAGTGGAGATTAAGAGAGGAAGTGGGAGAAGGTTTTATATTCTTTTGGGCCATGCTTGTGCTCCCAGGAGTTTGGCCATCACTTCCATTAGAAGAGGTGATTGCTTTCCTAGGAGTTAAAAAGAACTGGAAAACAAGATATGCTCTTACAATAGAGAGAAAACATTTTGTGGAAAAAGAAGCAATTGCTTGAGTTTCAGACTCCCTTCCTTGCCTCTGGAGGGACGCATTTTTGTTCTCAGCCCTGAATTTTGGGAAAAGTTCAGCACGCCAACAGCACGCAGCATGTGCCAGCACTGCTGGAGCGGAGGTAGGCTCTGCAGAGCTTCACTCCCTCTGGATTGTACAAGCTGGCCAGACAGGGATAGAGTACAATTCTATTATATAATATCACAGAATTGGTAAAATTATATATACAGCTCCTCGGGGTGCTTCAGGTTCTGGCAAAGAGAAAGGCTGTGATACACTCTGGTGATATATTCAACATTCCCCAAGTGAATGGATTAGGATTTATGAAAACATATCAATTTCATACAAGGAGAAACTTTACACATATATGAGGGAGCTTCCTCAGAATTGTGTTTCTATTTGTCTGTAACACTTTGAAGTTATTCATCTAAGGATCAGGTCCCCATTTTTACCATTGCTATTAAGAAATACCACATATTTGAGGAATCCTTCGCACCATAATGGTTCTACTAACTGCACAAAATAGTACAATAACATTTGCTTAGCTGTTTGTCAGTCTCAGAGCAAAGTATCACCTTGTTTTCTGAAGGCTGTGTGTTTCCAGAAACATTTTGGAGAAGTGAGATGAGTCTCTTCATTTCAAAATTATTTTTGATAAATGCTGCCTGAGCAGAAAAAGGGTTGTGCAAGAGCAACAACTATTCTGTGGTTTTAGTCAGATTTCCTGGGATGCCAATAACTGGCTCATGTAAATTGTATGTGAGCCTGACTGTGTTAAACAGCAACAGAAGTTTCTTTGGCATCACTCACAGATCTCACATTGCACGTAAAATGCAAAGTTGACTCTTTTTCCAGTAGATGTGACATTGGGAGTTATGCACAATTATACTCAATGAGGATGAAATTATGAGACCTTCAGGGCAGAATTAGGGCCTACACTGTATTTGCACTGGGCTTTTTATGACATTTAATCTTATGATCATGCTAAATTTCATTGCTCATTTTGGTTTTAACTGTCCAAAAGCAGGTTAGAAACTTAATATTTTTTCTAGGCTGCAGACTGAAGCAGTGCTGGCTTCCCACACACTTCCACAGAAACAGCAAAGGACATCTGAAGGAGAAGAACAATCTTAAAGTGTGGATTGTCTCCGAGGAAGTCTGCCTACCTACTCACCCCTTCTGCATCTTATATGTGTCTGTCCTTCCCACAGCTGCAGCAGGCTTCTGGCCATGGTCCGTTATCTCTGATTTGTGACCAGGGATCAGAAACATTTGCTGTTTTGATGCAGGCTGGGGCTAAATCCATTCAGATCACCAGATTTTACAGCCTACTTTTTTTTTTTTTCTTTCTTTGTTATTGTTTATTATTCTGAGCAAAAGTAGTAATCCTCTGGGAAGTGAAATGAAAAGTGGTCATGGATAAAATGATATGGCTGTAACTACACCGTTCACTCGTTTGCATTCACAAATGGAAACTATTGTGTTTTCTGAAAGTGAAGGTTGAAGCCATTCTCTGGTCAGTTTAATCCAGACAGTGATCCTATAATCCGTGTTAAATTTACTGGCTTCCCCTTCTAATCGGGCTGGAGTCAGCATGATTTCTTCCAAATGTTAATAAAAGCCAGGGAGCTCTTACTCAGGAAAGCAAATGGAAATGAAATCCACATTTCCAGCCATTATTCCAACTAGTGTCTGACTTTGTTTTTATGTTGCAGCATTATGTCAACCCCAGCTTCCACTCTGTGTTTTTTTTCTGACCTGGAATGCTGAAGGAGTTTAACATGAACAAGAAAATACTTGTTTAGGAAATCAAACAAAAATCTTGCTATGGAATACTGAAATATAAATACACCTGTTTTGTTTATATTATCTTTCCAAGAAATATGAAAATTACATTCCTGATTTCTGAACCTCCTCTGAAGCACCCCATTTTCCCTCTTTTCTGAACATAGGATACACTTTCATCATGCATCTCCCATTAGCATCTTTTGTATCAGCAGTGTTACCCTTCTCTATTGTAATTTATTCCTTCCTAGTACTTGGACATTCCTGCATGGATCTGCAAAGCCAGTGGGTAGATTTGCACCAGAATCCCTTATCTGGAAGAACCCCTACTGTGACCCCAATACAACATCTACTTCTGGATGTTTATTCATACCTTTTATTGCTGCTCAATGTAATAAATATAAGGAATGCTCTCCTCTATGCAGTTCATAATACTTATGGGTCCTCAAATGAAAGACCTAGAAGACAAATGGGAATTAAATGTTGTGGTTTATGAATATGAAGCTGAATTAGTCTCACCATTAGGACTAAGCCAGCCCATGATGTGGAGTGAGCAGGCAGTGTGGGACATGGCAATGCAGGGCTTGTGTCCCCACCTTGGCTTCTGGGGATCCTGTGGTAAAACCAGAGACTCTTCATTTCTGGCATGCTCACAGCTGATTTTCTGAATGGTGTTTCCTGTTTCCCAGGAACACAACCTCGTTTGTTTGAGCTAGGGACAATGTTGGCAAGAAAAATCTGTGATCATTAACCTGATAGAAGAAAAGGGGTGTTTACTCTTCCTCTAATTTCCTCTTGATTTCTTTTCCATCTGAAGGCATCTTCTTGGATGACTGGTGGTTAATTTGTAGTCTTCTGTAAAGCACCATATGCGAAGCAATCTAACTTTCATCTAATCTCAAATGTGAACCCTAAATCAGGCCTCCATTTCAGTAGTCTGCAACAGGTTTCTTCAACACCACCATACTTCAGTCATTCCTGACTGGATTACGTGTGGAGACGCTGAGTTTAATTGTGTTATTCCTGGCAAAGAAGGGGAAAAAAAGCAGAGGAGAACTAGTTCTAACAATCCAATTTGTGAATTATAACTGTACACTCTAATCTAATCATGGTTTTCTTTCCCCAGATGTGGAGAATTTTAAGAGTGCCTCATTATCGACCTCTAATTAAATCTAATGTGAAAGAAATGTTGGATGAAATCCTGCCAGCACTGAAGTTTCTGGCAAAACTCCCTCTGACTTTAGTGGAACTCAAATTTTGCTTTTTGGGTTTTGGACTCCTCTGAGAATAATAATTATAGTTATTTATTATCTGGGGTCTGTATTTAGAGCTCAGACCTGCTGGCACTGGGCAGATGAAGTGGCCATTTGTTTTTAGCCATGTTGCCATGTGAGAAGCAGAAGGAGCCCTTGAATGGAACAGCCAAGTGAGGTGGAATGAGGCAGGGAGTAGGAGCAGAGCTTGAGACTAACAAAGTTTGTCATAGCAGCGAATCGTTTATTAGAAAACATAACATAGTGCTTTCCTTTCTCTGTGGTAAAACCTTCAGAAGTGCCTGCCTATGGCCAGATGATTTATTCTTGAGGCTAGCCAGACTTCTCTGCAGACAGACTCTTTTAGGAGTATATATTTGCATTTAATGAGATGAAATATCAGTCCCAAATGAGAAGGGCTCAATGATTCATATAAAAGCTGGCAGAGGTAAAGGGGGTGTCAGGCAATCTCTGGTACCTTGGGAAGGAGTTGTGAGGACAAAGACCCCATTACAGAGCCATTGGGAGATCCTGGCTTTACAGAATTCCTTTCTCAGACCCCAGAGTGTATTGTAAGGGCTTTACCTCCAAAGAGCTGACTGTCTTATACAAAACATCCCAGGTGACCCTAGCTGGAGTTATGTGTAGGTGTTATCCACGTGTATGGAGGTTATGACAGGAGTGGGGGCTCACACAAGAAGAATCTGCAACAACATCCCTAACATATGAGAAAGGAGTAAAGAACATGGAGCCTGGCTTGAGGGGGATGCTCTGCACAGGAGTCTGCAAGAGTTGCTGCAAACAATATATATGGAAATCTATTACCTGTGGTATTTACAACTGCATCCTGGCTGGACTATGACTTTCCCAATTCCTTCCAACATCTCATTTAAATTCTTCACCAAGTTGTTTTTCTCTTCCCTATTGCACTCGTTGATCTATGTAGTTCAATTAGAAGGCAGCATGAGGGCAGTATCTACAAGAAGTTGTTTATTTCTGCACTTTATTGCAAACGTAACTCCTCTGGATGCTCGGCATCTAAAGAAATGTATTTTCTTCCTTTTATGTCTCTCTCCCCTAAGCTGCTAAAAGTTTGCTTTAAAACTGCAGTGTGGGTCAACAAAAGTTTGCCCAAATGCCTGTTATAAACTGAGTTTCCCATTAGTGACTACTCACACGATGTGTCAAGCTAACAGGGCAGATACAGGGAGTCTCAAATTTGGGTTCCTGATTTTCCGTTTTGCTTACAGTAGCACTGCGGCAGTGGAGATTTTTCTGTCTGTGTTTAGCCTTTCTCTTTCATCAGCACTTTTGGACTAGATGCCTTCTTGTTTTGTCTGTAAGGTTAATTGAAGATGAAAAAGGATTATAATTAGGTCTCTTTCACAGCACCACAGCGTGATTGACTTTTTTTCTTTTTTTCTGTATGCAAGTTTCAATGTGTCTTTATCAGCTGTTCCCACATTGTGTTCAGAGATGAAGGTCTCTCAGGCAGGGTCTCCTTGCTGGCTGTCTAGGGCAATGAGGGAACCTGGGGGAAGCCAAAAAAAAATTGTTTGAAGATCAGAATTGCTGGTCTAGGACAAACTTTAAGAATATTCTTGGAAAGTCCCCACCAGTTCCAAGGAACTCATAAGAGGGTATTTCCCTAGTGATGCTAGGAGGTTCATCTGAGACTTAGTAAATATTTTGGTGCCTACAAGCTCTTTCTAAAATGCTTCCTTTCCCTGTGGTTAGTGTTGTTTTGTTTTGTTTGTTTTTCAAGTTATCATTTAAATATAGCTGAGTGGTTGTTCACATCATCAGCTGAAGGGATATGCGTGCACTTAACCTGCAGTGCTTAGTATGGCTACTAACAAACCTATCCCAAAATTTCCTTTCATTTTTGCCTACTGTTTGTCTATAAAGAAAGATTGCCTAACATGAAAATGTCTGAAACACTCAACTGTGGAACATCACTGCATGGGCATCAGAAAAACAGTCCTCTCCTTTCAGCTGCAGTGTGACGGCTTTGTGAGGATGGGTAATGGCTGTTGTAGAAATTTATCCTAAGTAGTTTTTTATGATATTGTGGTAATGCAGCAGCAGTAACTCCTACAGCTGTGCTCCTTCTAGCTGTCATTGAAATATGGATAGATGTTTCTTTTAATGTAGGAGAGACCGTATGAGTTGCTGTGAGAAAGTTCTTCATCTTAAGCAGTTAGTATATTCGGCCAATGTTAAAGAGGTCTCTTAATACCACTGTAGTGCCTTCTATTCTTAGATGGATGCTCAGTGGAAAAAAATGGCAGTAGATCAATATTATGTTATACATGTAGAAGAGCCAGTATGGGATAAAAATTTTAAAATCCCACTGCTTTTATTCTATCCTTTTTTCTTCTGTAGAACATGTGGTTCATATCTCTGGAGGCAAATCTGAATCAAAGATTGTCAATGGAATGTTAAAGTCAGTGGAAAGCTTTTCGCTGACATTAATCAATGCTGTAAAAGGCAGAAAAATAGATGTTATCCCAGGTACCTCGTAATATCTATGCTAGGAAGTAGCATAGCAAAACAAGAATCAATCTGCAGAGCTGAGTTGTGGCTATGGCCCCTGATGTTGCTGAGGACCCGGACTCCATAGCATGGGACTTTATTTATCAATGACCATTTGGAAGCAGGAGTTCTCAGATAGCTCCTTAATCTGTGAATCTTCCTCCTATTAAAAACAAACAAACAAACAAACAAACAAAAACAAACAAACAAAAAATACATCATATGCATGAACATTGCAGTGTCTTCATTGAAAAAAAAAAAGGAAGGAAAAAAAAAACTTTTTTATTTGGACAGTTGGATTCTTAATAAATTACTAAGACACTCTTAAACGTCTAGACAAAGTCATATTGTAAGGTGGGTTAGAAACCCCAAACTAGTTCCAGTTTTCAGTGCCGAGCCATGCTTTCAAAAGGTGGGGGATGTTGAATTTTAGAGCAAGATTGTTTCTATTGTGACATTTTCTGTGAAATAAAAACACTCATCCTTTCAAGTTAAATCAACAGTTGTAGCAAAATGGCTAAAAGAATTGCAGTCAGATTCTCAATTGGCTTTTAAAGAAGAGAAAATGCTATGACATTTGAAGATGACACTAACAGCATCACAAAAATAAATTAAATGAGTCTTATCTATTTTTCTGAGTGGCTTTTAGAGTCTTTAGAATGCTTTTTGTATTGTTACTGCTGAGTAGTATTAACAAAGTGCCAAACATCTATTTCTGTGTAATTCATCCTTTGCAATATTTGATATGACTGAAGTAATGGAAGAGTCAATTGTAACTGGAAATGGAAGAAATGAAGCATCAGAAAAGACAGGATGCTATCAAATAAGAATGTAAACAGGTTTCTGAAATTAGAAAATGTGAGTTTGTAGCTTTCAGTACCTTACTCAAACAGGTGATAATGCCGTTTGTGTTCACAACAGGTTTAACCATAGCTGCTAAACCGCAAAGAGCTTGTACAAAGAGATTTCATTTCCAAACAAAATCAGACCTCACTCAGATAGAATACTTCCCTCTATATTCATCCTATTCATCCCCAAGTGGCAGATTTCTCCAAAAAGTTTCACCCCTGACTTCTAGGTCCCCACTGCAGAACACAACGTACGTTTGGACAAAGCAAGCCTGCTTTTGGAATTTATATCTAGAATCTCAGAGCAGGTGGATTTCAGAGAATGTAAGGATTTATTATGAACTTTGTGTAACAATCTGGGATACTCTAACAAAGATAAAAATATATATTTTGTCTTAAGAGAGGTATGAATAGTTAGCTATGCTATAAATCATGCATAATTGTTTTGAGGAAGAGTTTGATTCTCCAGATGTGCTGTTCTCAATCTTCAGTGACAGAGTTAAAGGATTTCAATCCAGCTGCTACCACAGCAGCAGCAGTGCAGACACACAGAGCTGTTCCAGGGGCAGAGCCCAGGCTTTCTGGCATGCTCCTGAGCACCAGCATGATGTGCCTTGACCCCACAGAGGTGCTGTTATCCAGTGCAATGTGTCTGACTTGTCGTGTGGTAAAATGCATGGATCTGCCACCTGGGAAGCTTGGGATAGAGATCGGTAATGTATCAGAAACTTCTAAATATTTAAATCTGACGTCTTTGAAGATTAAATTGCCAAGCTGTATGGCCTAGCTGGAGGTAGTGATGCTTAGATCAAGTGTCTACCACTGGAAGAAGGGGACGTGAAACCAAAACATTCTCCTTTTGAAATATATAGCAAGTTTATGTTCCCCTTTTCCCCTTAGATCTTAATTAATTGCTAAGACTGCCAGTACAGATGATGTTTACAAAGTAGCAAAGACTGCGGCCAGCTGTGCAGTATCTTACACTAGCAAAGAGGTGAATTAAATATCCTGAAAAAGCATATCCTTGCCTCCTGTCCTAAAAACCTGCCAACCACATGCACATGGAGGTGCCCCTCCTGATCTCAGTGCTTGGAACATGAGGTGGCATCCTCCAGCACAGCCAAAGCAGCAACACAAAGATCAGGAACATCCAAAACTGTTCCACAAATGCCAGGGGAAAAAAAATCCATCACAATCTGGGCTCATTAGGAAATTATTTTCCAGTTGTGTCTCACCCAAATGTTTTTTCTCATGTAATCTATATGAATATTGATAGGTGAGGAAGAGACCGAGATGAAAGAAAGATGATGTGCTGTGGAGAGGTATTGTTTTCATCACACACTTTGGTATACAGGCCACATGTACAAGATCTTAAATACGTAATGGCAGGTTTTCTGCCTGCTCCTCTCCAGGGCAGAGAGCAAGATCCAAAGCTGAGTTGTGAAAGCAAACAGCATACAATCCTTCCATGAGGAATTACAGAACCTTATTTGCAGCATCTGTCAAAATAATTGCACCTCTCAGTGATATTTATCTCTATATTCCTTGTTTTCAGTACATTCATTAATTAAATGGCTCAGCTTATTTCAACATGGCCCTGAACTGATATGAGCAGTATATCATACTTGTTATCCTCTGAGCATATCACTTTGAACTCACTCAAATTAAAAGGCTTTCTGTCTGCTCATCCTCTTTTCCTGTGCTTTTTCTATTTCTTTGCTTGTTGTTGTTATGGAGAGGATATGAAGAGGATACCTGGTGCAACTGGGGCTCACTGGGGAACCAGCACAGGGCGTTCGCAATAGAGAGGCCCCAGTGAGAGACAGAAGAGATGTCACCATCCCATGGATGCCCTGCTTCCACCTCTCAGCCCCACCACTTGGTGTGCCCCTGCACCCTTCATGTGCCCCTGCTGCTCTTAGAGCACCTCTTCTGAACCCACCCAACAGAAGGACTGATGAGTAAAATTGAAATCATGTGCTATAAGAAGCAATAATTGAGGGATATTTTAGTGCAGTAGTTTTAATGGCTTCCCATTTCCTGCTAGGGAAATGTGTAACTAATTAAGTCTATTACATTCATTTAACTCAAACAATAAAAAGTGCCTCATGTCATCAGAGCTATTTACTAAACACACGTTTTCCCAGTGGAGGGAGGGGAGAGTTTGTAAAGGAAACATCCATGACATCTTAGGTGAGTGTTTAAGATAAAATTACAGCAACAAAAAAACTGTAGTTGTCCTACAAGTCTCAGCATTAACCATCTCATCTGGTGATCTGAAAATTACAGCAGATTCTAGGATTAAATGGGGATTGTCCTATTAAAGACTCAGAACAAAAAGGTCCTGCAAAGGTCCTGCAAACCAGCTTTGACTATGGATGCATCACCCCTCCCTAAAATAAGCACTGCTTTGAAATCCCATAATATGCAGAATAATTCACATGGAGCGACCGTCTCTGAGATCTGGCTTTGAACAACCAAATGCTGCTGAGGCACTTGTTGCTGTTCAGTAACTCTGATAATGGCATTATCTCACCGATGCAAGGAAATTGTTGTGGCTGTGCAGAAGGAGGCGGCTGTGGTCCTCGGAGTCAGCGGAAAGCTGGTGTTTGCCCTTCAGACAGCCCTGCCTTTGTGCAAAGCCGAGGAATTTGCCCAATGTCTCCTCGCATTGCGAGGCAAGTGTGCCAAGAGCTCGGCACCTTCCCTTTGCCGCTGGCCCACATCGCATACCTCCCCGCAAATCCCGTCATGTCTAGTCATGCAGAGTGGCGGGGCACCCTTGAGCATATGTTGTGCTCAGCCTGCCCATTTAGCTCAGCACTGCCTGATTTATGTCTGGCTTCCCAGCGTAATCTGTTGTGTCTAATTGGAGATTATTGCAAGTGTCACAACAGAGACCAAATCTGACAGTTCAGCTGAGCACCGAAGTAATGAGTTAAATAATGCACCCTGGAAAAGTTAATCCGTAAAAATACGTTAGACATCTCTCATTTTCCAGGTCAAAGCAGAACTATGTTTAACCTTTTAGAGGTTTTCAGGAATGTGGGGATGGGGGACAAGTAGAGCAGTTATTCTATGGAGGAATGCAGTCTTCTCCCAAGGTGTAAAACAGATTTTCTCCTACTGTGGAAGATGCAACAAAAATTGGATTTTGTTTCACTTCTCCCAGATCTTGTTCCAGCAGATGACAGCCAGACAAGGAAATAAAACAAAGTACCATATTGAGGAGATATTAAATCCTGCTGCCAACAATTCGCTTCATTTTTCTAGTTATTGATTGCTGTCAAACACCTGTCTGGGGAAGGATACAGAATCCTGGTTTATGACAGCTCACAAAAATACCGAATTTTCAGACCCTTGCTCTGAGCACACTTCTATCCTGCCACTTAAATTCTCCCACAAACACCGTTACTTTATTCCCCAGATCCAGCAGCCTGAGAAGGCACAGAGTTATATCATCTGTCCTCCGGGACAAGAAGGCAGGCTGATGGAAATATCTGTCTGGCTGGGCCATGCTCTCTGTGCTACCAAGACGTCTCTGTGGCTCCTTTATGCAAGGAGTCATGCAGCATGCCATGTGCCTACAGCAGAGATGCTCCAGATGGATCAGAAACCTCAAAGCCAGCTCTTTTCTTTACCCTTTGATTTCAGCAGTGACCTCGGAGAGCCACACAACTTGTCACCTAATTCTCTGAGCCCTCTGGATCATCCGCTGCCATATGTGTTATACGGATGTTGTGAATACAAAAGCCACCCCATCCTCTCTCATCTGGAATCACTTCTGCCTAACCACGTCTCCCAGGGGGCTGAAAGAGTCTATTTCTTTTTCAAAGGAGGTGAAAGAAGCAGGCAGCAAACTACTTAGAGTAGTTATTTGGCGGTTGTCTGAAGCAGTCACAAGGCAGCAACAAAACCCCTGCCTTCCCCAGTCCTTGCTACTAGCCAACACACAAGAGTCTCTTAACTAAATATAAGCAATCTTACCGAGACTGAGGCCCCATTCCTTGTTTTCTTACATTTGTTCCATTTTTTGTCACCTATTTCACATGTGGAGACACACGCTAGCCCAGCGTACAACTCCTTCTTTGATCTGTGCACCAGAAAATCTGTATCAAGCCAGCCGCACATTTCTGAGGAGATTAAATTCACCCTTGTGGTTCATCTGAAGCCTGGCAGATCTCCTTTGTGCGGTTTATGGTCCAGGGTCCCAAACCAGAAAAACCCTACAGCCCTTGTGTAATTTAAGCGTATGGGTAGTCTGAGCAGCAATCCTCCTTCTCTGGGATTTACCCACTTAAAATTAAGCATATGTCTAAAACCTTCTTCAAACAAAGTGCTCTGTTTTTATACACTTTTAAGTGATATTCACTTGAAGATTACTAATTTGATTTTTTTTTTTTTCCTTTGGACTGCTTTGGAAAAGTCAAAAATGTCTGCAGCACTTCACATAAACAGGTGGAGGCCCTTTGGTGTTTGGGTATGAGGGAGACATAAAGTCATTAGGAGTCCTTCAACACACAAAGCAAGAGGATAGCTAGTGGAAAGTCATAGGATATTGTTTGTGGCAGAATATTTGCCTGTGTGGCAAGGAAGAAGACTAGAGAGACCATCTAATGTTATCATCCAGTGGTCAACACCACAAGAATGTGATTGTTAACTAATTAGGCCACACTTTCTCCTGATTGCAAGGCAAAGCTGAAAGTCTGTCATGCCTGGTGAAATTGATGTCCTGGTACAGTTTTACAAAAAGGTCTTTCTTTATTGCTCTGGGTTGGTCTGTTTAGCCAAGCATGTCCCACAAGCTACATATGAATGTCATTCACAGCTGGAAAACGTTTTCTGAGGTCAGCAGCCAGACTCAGAAGGAAACCACCCTCAAAGGTATTCTTCTGGACTGTGCCCATTCTCTCTCAGCAGAGGGAACCTTCCCATTTTGTGGGAATTCTTTATGTTAAATAGCAAATGTTCAGGTTAAATATTAGGAAGGGACTGGAAGCAAGAAGAAACTGGTTATTTTTCCTCTCCTTTTGCACTGTTTTATAGCCTTTTTGAAACATTATTTTTTTATTTATTTTTTTTCAAAATGCATTTCCTCTGAATAAACTGGGTGGCTATTTATGGTTTCTGATGAGAATCTAAGTAACTGATAGCTTTGATTTGCATATTTATTTATTCTTTTGCAGGAAAAGTAGGGGGAAGTTGCTCATGAATCTGAACAAGTGTCCCAGTTCTTGACTTGGGGGTGTTCAGTGAAATATTTTATCTGAAAATATGAATTACTCCTCTTAATGTTTTCAACCTGATAGAAAATTAAAAAAAATAAATTAAAATAATAATAATAATAATTTAAAAAAGCAACAATCACCTTGATTCAAATAGGACTGAGGAAAATCTAAACTGATGGGGAAGAAAGTCTGGCTGGTGTTATTAGTGGGGTCTGAAACCTGGAAATCTGAGGGAGACAACCTCAAGGGGACATCTTCGATCTGTCTCCCAGGACAGAGGGAATAAAGGGATTTCTCTGCTAACATAAAGTTAGGAGCAAGCAGGAATTTTCTATCATTTTGATGACATTGACAAAGCCATTTTGACTTCTTGCACCAGTGGCTTTAATTGCTGAAGTAAAACAGCCCAGAGGGCTGAGCTAACACAGTGCTTTCAACATCGATCCACCCCCGATGCTTCAAAGCCCACGTCTAACCTCCCCGTCATCTCCCGTGTCTGCTACTTCCATATTTATTCACTGCATAGAAGCAAATGGCACTGTAGTGCTGAGGAATTCGGAAGATTTGTGCTTGCTGCCATCGAGACTGCATTTGGTATTTAATCTTCAGCCCATAAAAGTTGCAAACCATACTTCTAAAACATGCTCACAGAAGCCGAACTGATTGAGCCATCGCTGCTGCACCTAGCTAGGAAGGAAGAGAGGCAAGTTGCCATGGTTTATCAACCCTTCCCCATAAATACCCTTTGCTTTGATGTTTCAGATGGCCTTAGCATAGATCAACAGTTGCAGCCCTCAATAGTTTATTCAGTAAGCTGATGTTTGTAAATAAAGTGGAGATTTTAATCCACCCTAGCAAAAGGACAAGTTTGAAAAGGAGGAATGATTTATGTATGGATCCTGTCTCTGTTCTCACAGAAGAACTGGGCAGACACTCGGGTTGCAAGACTCACAAAGATTTTTTTGCACAAAATCAGAAAAAAAAAAAAAATGTCATTAGGTTGAGATATATTGCTAGGGAGCAATGGTGGAATTTCCGGCAATTTGAGCTTTCTTTTTAGCAAAGCATCTTTTGTAAACTACTCCCATAGTTTTGATTCACACATCTTAAAAACCTGAGGAGCCCTTTTTCATCGCCAAATTTCTCTGCCATTGCTCTCAGTGACCTGCCAGGTCATGCAGCAGGATACTGCTCTTCTGCAGTGATCCCTCAGCAGAGGGGAGGTCACGGCAGGGCCTTGCTGGGAGAGGTGCTCCTGGGGCTGCTTTATCTTTCCCTGAGCCACAAGCTCTCTGCTGACAGTTTTCTAGCTTTTGTGATCTCTGGAATTCATCACTTTTATTGAAAAACCAGGTTTCTGTGCAGGAGCTGTTTGTGTCTTTGGTAGCTCAGCATCGAAGGACCACGTACACATTACCTAGGGATCCCCACAGTAAGCAGTGCAAAGTTTTCATTTGGTTCTAGCACTGACGGCAGGAAAGGAAAACTTGCCAGAAGTTACTGTGCCAGTGATGTCTGGTCTCACTGCCCAAAGTTTTGTGCCAGTTACGGCTCCTTCATCTTTCAATGGCCAAAGTCCATGAGGCTGCTGCTGCAAAGGGGAACCCAGAGCTGTGCCCTTGCTTCCTTCTCACACGTCTGTCTGCAGCCATCGGTCAGCATCCATTTCACTGCCACCATGAATGGTAGGGAAGGTGCGGAGCTGCCCCACTGCCACAAAGTCCTTGCGGCTGGATCCCAGCATGGCAAATTGTAGTTATGGAACATGGGAGCTGAAGGGGCAGATCCACACCCCACTGCTCGCAGGAAGGCTGGAGGCTACACCACATCCACGTGGCTGTCTGCACTGTCCAACAGGAAACTGCTCTGGCACTGGCTGCTAAGCCCATTAAAAAATAAAATAAAATCATTATTTTAAGCAGTGGTTATTTCATTACTGCACTAAAAGAGATTGTGGCCATTTAAGGGACCATGATAGAGTCTGTAATATAATTACTTGATCCTGAAAAAGCAATACTGGAATTCAATCACCCTGAGCAATCCACATGCGCTTCCTGAAGGTAATCGGGCCCTGTGTCATGGGAAGCCTATTGTTCTCCATTCCCCAGGGTCTCTTTCTCCTACAATGTACAAAGGGCTTTTTTGTCAGGACCAACAAATCTATTTCCTCAGTTTAGCTAGATATGAAAACAATGCCTGGATGATCTAAACAATTTGTCCTTCCTCATCCACTCTGCTTTTCTCTTTCTAGGTTTCCCGGTTTCCTTGTTTGGGAGATGGCTGACGTACAACTGATGACACATTTCATGGGATAAGGTTGAGCTTTGCACCAACGTAAAACTAAATCAGGGACGATCATTCTGCATTGGGAAGAGGATACTGAAAGGCAGCATTTACATCCCTTTCTCCATGGTTCATATAGAATTGATAAACAGCTATTAAAATATATAAACCAGCATCCAAGATGCACCTTTAGGGGCTTTGATATAGATTTAGGCACTTTATTATCCTCTTTGTGTAGCAGAACACCCTACACATATATATACTGTGAGATTTGATTTGTAAACACTGGCCCAGAACTCAGTATTCATTCATTAATTCTACCAAGAATGTTGTTTTGTAACCAGAAAATTGAATTACCTCCTCTATTTAACTGTAGTACTTTCTACCTTCGTGCTAGGAAATTGAATTATCCAGGCTGGTTTTCTTTTTTCACTGTGTAATAACACACAACTTGTCTGTGTTAAAATATATATGCTGTCCTTCCACTGAGTAAAATTCCACCTAATTCATACCTGTCTGAGCTTGTTGGGGTTAATAGGAGTTAGCTAGGGAAACTGAAGCCAGAATCAAGTCAGTATCTATCTTCTGCAAAGGGCCTCCAGGGCTCAGACAACCCGGGAGAGGCAAAATGAAGTGTCTGACTCAATGAAGCTCCCATTACCTAATGACTCTCAGTTGGAATTGATGCAGTTTTCTGAAGGAAAAACTTTCCTTAAGAATCACGCCTCCCCTGCAGCAGCGAGGACGGTGCCAGCAGGCACCCTCCACAAACACGCACTGCTGCAGCGGTCAGGGGAGATTAACAGCATTTCCCCAAGGCTTCCCAGTGGAATCAATGCTTGCTAATCTTTAGAAAATTACACTAACAAGCTCCAGGCCCGAACGGCAGGAGATCAGCGCACCAGTCTCTGAAATCGCACACAGGCCATTAATGTATCAAGGCTTTAATGAACCAGAAAATCTCTGCTAAGCAGAGGCCAAGAGGATGCTTTAAGGTTCCCGCCTCTCCTAAGCTGGTTTTAGTAAAGGCGGTCAAGGCCGAAAGCAAAAAATGTTACTTTTGGAACTGCTCCAGTCTGGGGAGCTGCCCCTGGTCCTCAGAGGTGTTTAAGCTTTGAAGTCCGTGCTAGGAGATGAAGCAGCCTTGAGAAAGCCTGAACTCAGAAGACCTTGAATGGCAAGCTCAGGGATGACTGTTGGTTGTTGTGGTGGTAAATGCTGGGTGTAGTTTCAGGGGGAAAAAAAAAATAAAAATTTATTTTCTCTTCTTTCAAAACACCAGGAAGAACTAAAAGGTGTAGCTGGCCAAGATACAATTGCTAGAGGCTGGAAATTTGAAAATGAATGAAATCTTACTATAGTCTTCACTAAAGGGAAAAATAAAAAAAAAAGCTTTTCTTTGTGTGTTGTGTTTTTTTTTCCCCACCGGTCATAAAATCTACTTATTTCCTGAGCAATGTTCTCATTTACTTGATGCTTATGAGATATATTGCCTGTTTTCTCTTTTCTACTTTGTTTTCTATTGGGCAGTGTGCAAGATTGTCTAATCTCTAAAAGAAATAAGCATCTGTTTCCTTTATGGTCCATGTGTGATTTAAGGTAATTGTGCTCCTATTATACTCCTACACAGCATATCCGAGAGAAAATAACACCTTTTTTTTTTTTTTTTTTTTTTATTCTCAGAAGATATTTTAATTTGTAATCCAAGAGGAACGCACATTGGCTATTTCTTTAAAAGAAACAGCCTGCAAATGCTTGTCCCCAGTTCAGGGAAGAGTTCAGTGAGCTGGCTCCACACCATTGCAGCGGTCCAGGTGCTGACGTCTTTGCAGAATCAGCACTCAAGGGTCTCCTGCCCTTAAAGCTCTCATGATTGACACATACCCATCCATCCTGATGCACCAGCAATTCACAGCCCAGGGCTGTGTATGTAGAAATAAGAAAACTTTTTTCTCTAAGGAAAAATCTGAAAATTTTGAGAAAAGGTTACAGAATGCAGGAGGCAAAGTCTTGGAGAGAGTAGTACCACCCTTCGGAGGCAGGCAATCTATTTTCTCTCAATCCCAAATATTTTGAAACACTTTGTTTACAGTCCCCAGCATGTATTGGCACTGACAAGGAGTGGCCCATCATGGATTTTTGCAGAGCATCAATAGCCAAGCTACTGTGTCTTTTCACCAAGAAAATCAAGAGAAGTTACATTTTTTTGTATGGTCCTTATTCTTGCAGAAATTTGAACCAATAAGGTCACTTCTTTATCTTTGCTTTTCTGGTGGATCAAGTATTAGATTTGGAACCCCTAGGGAGCAGTTCGTCCAAAAGGCAGGCAGTATTTCTGCTGCCCTGAGGTGGAGTCTCACTTCTATTTTGTTCTCAGATGTGGGGCTTTTTCCATCTCTATCAGCAGACATTGTTTCCACTCTGCAAACCCCATCTCTAAAAAGGCTCAAACAAAGCAACTTTCCCATCCTGACAAAAACAACCCAACATGCATCTTAAGGATTGCTGTTTTCCAGAGCTCCTTAACCCCTTTGACCTCACCTCTCGGATTTTAATCAGGAGCCCTTTGTCATTTTTATTTCATATTGCTGAATCTGACATGAGGAAAGAGTAAGTATTAACTTAAATTTGTTACAGAACCAGCATTTTTTTAAAGCAGCCTTTGAACAATTGGAATGTTTCCTTGCATAAAATCCTCAATGAAAACTGCATCTGAAGCCAATATTTGCCCCCCTGCAGAGTGTGAAACCCACAGATTTCAGCACAGATGCTGGAAATCCTGTGCTATGCAACTCAACAGCAATGTCACTTGCATTGAGAACAGGAATTCATCCTAAAATATAGTGGTCTCAGAGCAGTTTGCTCCAGCAGAGGATCTGCCACTAAGTGAGAAAATTAAAGCAAGAAGGACATAACTTGAAACGTTGCCACTTAAAAAATGAATTTGAAATAGTTTCAGATTCTTCTCTTGCTGTTGTCAGTTTTCTAACTTTACACTCCCACATTCCTGCTTTATAGGACTGAGGTTTTTCTCTTCTCTGTTGTTTTCTGCATCTTGTCCCCAAACAGAAAGGAAAGTCACTCATACATGAGAATCAGTCCCAAAATATACCCCATGTATGAAATGGGAGGTAAAGCATGAGGGTTGAATGTAGAGCCCTCTGATGAACTTTGGTTTCTGTAAATGAGAATTTCTTTCACACTCCACTGTAAACCCTTCCTCTCTATCCTGGGTGGGATGGGGAAGGGATTGTGTTACATTTCAGAGTGCTCTGACCCAGAGAAGCCCTCAGAGCCTGTAAACACAACCTCTGCTCATCCTTGCCTCTTGGAAACACTCATCTGCTGTCAACACTGCTCTGCTGTCAACCATCACCGCTCTTCTAGCCTTTCACTGCTCCCTTTCTTCCAGTCCATGACCCCAAAGAGGGTCAAAATTTGCAGACTGGGGAACACAGAGCAATTTTAATTCCAAGTGCTAATTGTGCTTTGGGGTGGGGACCATCATTGTGTTCATTTCGTACAGTAGCTGGAACAACAAAGTTCTGCTCTGTGATGAGACCTCCCCAGTATTACTCTCGTACTTGCAATGTCAGCAGATGAAACTTTCTCAAAGGGGCAGGTTTTGGGATGCACCTTGGCCCTGCCATTCAGTAATTCTCAAGGGCCAGGGTGGCTGAAACATAAAGACTATCCACTTAGATTCAAACTGCTTACAGGAATGTTTTTCTTTGCTTCATTCTGGACCTAGTCATAAAACCTTCCCTCCATTTTTCTGCTTTCCTTAAATAGGAGTTTCGTCCCTTCTGAGGAATTGCTGCAGATTCCAGGATTTGCCCTCATTTCCCAGCCCTGGGCTCACAGGGCCCCCATGGGCAGTGGGAAGGAGGCAGCGTGCACCATAGAAGGACAAACAGCAGCCGTGGGGCTGATCCCCCCCCCACTCCATTCGGTGGAAAGGCTCCAGCTGGCTCCAGTGGGAGCTGGATCAGTCCCATACCGGGGAGGGTAATGATCCAGCCATTTAGCCTGGCATTTGTTAGACCAGAGCTGCAGCAGACATTACTCACGTCCCAAGATATGCAGGGCTATGGCCAAGATTTCTTGTGGATCTGCAAGCTCAGTGGGGCTTTCTGGGGCCCTTTCCATGTCTTGGTGGTTTTGGGGCAGGTCCTCAGGGCTGAGCAGCAAGTCCCTCTTCTCAGGGTGGCCCCAAGCCTCCTAATCTGGAAGGAGCTAGTTTACAGAGCCCTGAATCAAAAATATGCTGCTCATGTTTCAAAGAAACCAGAAATTATTTTCTACATCTGTTCTCCACTGAGTATGGAAATTTAAACCAATTTGAGCTGGTATATAATGAAGAGAAGGTGAAACCAGCTGAAATATCTCTCAGAACTGGTCAGCACACTCTCAGCCTCTTGATTATCTGAAATTCCCAGTCCAGGCAAAGACAGTCAAAGTTCATAGGATTTTCTTTTTTTATTTTTTTTGTTCTGACAACGAGGAAGCTGATTAAATATATTGACATTTGGGTTTGTGATATACATGGAAAAAATATTAAAAGTGAACATTACTATCTAAATTATACAATTTTATGTGGCCAATTTGTAAGTAGTGACAACTTCCAATAATTACCCACGTTTTGGAGTGGAAAGCTGTTAGTTATTTCTGTGTTGAACATGCTTTCTCCATGTTTCCATAAGCCATTTTGTTTAATGAATCACTGCTCCAATGGATGAATTGTGCCTAATGCGTTTGCTTATGCATTCCTGAGACTTTGCATTTGTCCCAGCAGCCGCTTGGAAATTGCTGACTGGGACTCTCACAAACGGGCTGATCTTACAAATATTCACTTGAAGGAAGCTGTTTGTATTCCTGTTTATTATCTGCACCAATCTCTTAGGAAATAATCACATGCAAACCAATCAGGATGATAGCATGTTACCATTATAAATCCAAGTGTAGAGGGAGGGCAACATCATTTTCTTCCTATGAGAGGGAGAGGGAGATTACAGGAGCTTGGCTGTTGTGCCCAGTCACGTGTGACCTGTGTGAAAGTTATGGAATTTCTGACCCAAATTCCAATGTTTTCTCATGAATAATGGTGCCTTTCTATAGGATAGACTGCAGGATTGGGTCATTCTCCCTTAATTTGAATAACTTCCGTCTATTCATTCAAAGTTAAATCTGTTTTCCTTGGTAGGCCTTTGAAGATGAGGAATTGCTCAGTAATAATTCACAACTATTGTATATGAGCTGATCATTGAAGTATTTAGGTTAATGGCAGCAGTGTGAAGAATTGCCTGTATGGAAATTCAGGACTACAGCTCCAAACAAAACCTCTTCTCAAGGCAGCTCAGCAATAAATCCTAGGCTACCAGTTGGGAAGATCCTACTTCAGCCATGTTTTGTAGTTTGCTTTGTCCATGTTGATACAGAGAATGAAGGGTTCACTGCTCAAGCGGTCATTGGGAGGATGAAATTTAAGGTCGCTTTGAATCCAAACCATTCTGTGTTTGAAGGAGAGAGAGAGTTTCCATGAAGTTTCTAGAAGCAGGACCAACCACTCATCCAACTGGTCGTTGTCCAATACAGAGCAATGCAGTGGGTGCTAATCGTTTTATAAAACCCTAGAATATCCTCAGTTGGAAGGGAACCACAAGGATCTTCAGCTCCAACTCATGGACTTGACCCTTTGAGCCTTAGGCTCAGACTACAAAATGCTTTAATTTGCAAAGGTTGCTCAGGACCTAGTGATGACAACAAGCTCCCCCCAAAAAAGGGAGCTAGAGGAATGGAAACCTAGATGGAGCTAGACAGGTTTTCTACAAAACTAATCTGGGAGAAGAGCAATTTAACCCCTTGAGACTATGACAAGAGGCCTCAAATTTGAGGGAGGTGAATGCAGAAATGAAGAGACACAACTAACACTTCCGCTATTACATTTCATTTAAGAGTCTGGAAAAGCTCAACTGTAAATGCCATAACTTTTCAGTCACAGTCTGAAACAGCTGTTTAAGTCTGCACAGAAAAGTAAATCTGCCCTGCTGCAAACAGCATGTCCTGGGTTTCTTTGGCAGAAGCATTGAGTTAATTGAGACAGAAAGTTTGTAATAACTGGAGGTTCTGCTGAATTGAAGCCCCAGATGAAATGAATTGTACAGTATTTATCTCCATTACCTTGTCATGAGAAGGATTTTCACTCTTTCTACATACTCAGCAAAATATGAATATGGGGCTTGCAAACCTCAACATCCTCAAAACCATATTGTTCCAGCACAGACTATCAACACTGCAGTACATCCTTCTTCCACAGAAGCCTTCCAGTGCCCGGAGCTGCTCCATGGAGCTATGGGAGGTGTCCTTCAGCCACCAGCTGAATTAGCTTAGCTCTACAAGACTTGACGGAATAAGAAAGCATTTGAATTTTCTTCTCCAAGCTACTAAGTTTCCACTTACTCCCAACACATGAACTGTTGTTTGCATTATTGCTTGGACATAAAGTCTGAAAGGGAAAAAAAAATACAGTGGAAGAGGCTTTCACTCTAGGTGGAAAAGATTAAGTTCATGGCACCCAAATGTATGTAGACTATAAAGGAGTGGTATTTAACCACACAGAAAATGAAATGATGATTAAATTAATCCACCATTCTCTTTTTTGCAGCTCTTTGGGAGATTTATATCAAGAAATTAACAAAGGAATGTTGTAGTCTGCCAACAATGTAATTAAGGAATCAAGCCTCATCTGAGCTTTCTCATGCCAAAGAGCTTGTTGGATGTAAGTTGGAAAAATGTTCAAATTCAAGACTTCAAAGGAAAGATGGAGAGATATTGTGAAAAAAAAGCATTTGAATATTCAATTATTCACTTTCTCCAGTCTCCTTAACACTTTCAGAATACTGAAAACATGAATGATGAAACAATGCAGCTACTTTGGGAAAACTGAGGAGAAAAAAATGATGAGGTAGGACTTGTTACACTCAAGACCATGTCATTGTAGACCGGTAAAACATTTGGGATTCCATGGACAAACCATCACAAAGCCCACCAAAACCTCATAGGAATAGTGTGTTTACTGGTCTCTATGATATTTTGAGCATGTTCTTCTACTAATTAGGTACCTATTAACAGAGGACTTAGATTGCCATGTCTGGACTTAGGCAGGACAAAATACACAAGTACTTGCTCTGTGGAAGTTATTTCCATTAGAATGAGTCCAGAATTGCTGGGCACTGGAAATCTCAGGAAAAAAAATTGAACCCTGATGAAGCAAAAAAGTTGACGACTGGGGAATGTGAGTATACACACAAATGTGAGTGTAAATCTGAACTCAAACTCTGGCAAGATGCATGCCTACTCTGCAAATACTACATATCCTGAATTAGAAGGAGCTATAATGTACCGAGCAGCTCTAGATAAAGAGATTTGTTGATGTTGCTCCATTACTCTTTTTTTTTTTTTTTCTTTTTTTGAGTGGGCTGGGTGGAGGTGGAGAAGGGCAGGCTGGGGTTTATGAACAAACCAGAAACATGTTGGAGATTAAATTATATAAATACATATATAATTTTATTATTATATAACTTACGCAGTTATATAATACATAATATTTAACTAGAACATTGAACAAAAACTCAATGAAACATTTTCCAGTGTATTGAATTCACATGGTGAATGGCAAAAGCAGATGCCTCATGCAGGGCTGGGAGTGTACTCTCCTGGGAATTAGAGATGTGACCATCTTCTGTAGCCACATTCAGCGCTAAGTAATGACAGACCCAGGTCTGTAATAGTCAGGTTTTTAGCACGGCTTTTATTCTTTGCCTGGTGCTAATAGGGTGTTTAGAGAGTTTTTGCTTTGTCCTTAGCTAACAATTTCCAGATTGTTTTGCTGCAGAAATAGGGACAGCCATTGACGGAGTCTCCATGCAATATTCAAAACATTGACTTTGTAATAGAGATGTCACCGTTTCTCATGGGTTATTCTCCATAATATAAACATCCCCCATCCTCCTCTGTTCTCCTCTCTCTGTCCTTCCCAAATAGTTTACTGCAGCTGCACTAGCACGGAGCTTGGAAGCAAGTGAACATGACAGTGAATGCAAAGCACCGACTGACTGCGGCTGCGGCACAGTGCATCCATCCAAAGTACCTTCATGTTTCCCCTTTATGTCAGGAATGGGAAACATTGTAATTGGCAACATCTGTGGAAAATGCAAGTTACTGTCATCCTAAAAATGAGTGGTTCACTGGAGGACAATAACTTTCCCATTAAAGAGACTCTATTCAGATGGAAAGTTTTGTGTTGAGATAAAAGATGGAAACTCTCCATGTATCTCTCCCGGTCTGCTGAACTATTCAGAAGGAATTCAGCTGGAATACTAAACCTTTCTGTTCAGGTCCATTACACAGAGACCTCACATGGAGACAAGAGGGGAGGAAAACCCTTCTATTAAACTTCTTCCAGCACCTTCAAAAAATCTATGTCTGACGGTTACAAAAAATGCCTTGTTTGGCTAAGGAAATGATATAAGCTAAAATAAAAGGTATGAGATGCAGCCTCTCTATTAGGGGTACATACACCAAAAAAAGAGCACTCTCTGATGTCTCCTGTGTTTTCCTGCCACACCAAAGCTTGTAGGAGCTCTCTGACTGCCCAGAGGGCTTTTTGGGCTGATTTCTAAGCATTCAAGCGCACATGTGGGTGTCAACAAGTAGTTTTAGGAACATTCTTGCAGGAAGTTTTTGCTTTGCAATCCTACGTTTTCATCACTTGGCTTCTGATTTTGGGATGACATCTAATTATATTTACAGCCCAAGCCAAGAAAAGATTCAAAACATTGCTTATTGGCACCAGGAGTCAGTGGTGAGTGAGATGCAGTCCACTTAGCAGAGCTACTGGACAGGAGAGAGTATGCAAGTCCCCTCAGACCAGGTAGATGACGGAAACACATGTGCTGATTTCCAGACACACTGCTTGAGGAGATAAAAGGGAACGTTCCCAGATAAGCCCAGTCTGCAATGGTTCAAAATTTTGCTGTTCATCTTCAACCAGCTTGAGATAAGACCTTTATCAGGAGGTCAAAGGCAAGTGGGATTTTCTTTAGCTTGTTTAACCCTGCTCCTTGGATAAGAGAAGACAAGAAAAAACATCTGCCTTCTCACAGCAAACTCCTTATAGCCATGGGATAATGTGTCAAATGTGACTCTCAGATTCCCAAATCCTTAGATCTCATAAGAAATCCTGAAGAAATGTTACCAACTACAAGCCTTAGCATCCTCGTATGACTGCAGCGATGCTCCTGCCCTGCTGGGTCCCTGCACGGCTGCTGGATCCTGCTGAGCACTGAGGTTGTGTCTCTGTTCTGGAGAGTATTGGCACATCCTCAGAGCTGACGTAAGAAGACGGAGTTTTTTTCAGAGTTCCTAAGACATTTGCCTTGTGGTTGGACCTGGAAAATCATTTACTGTCCTTGCCAAAGTACTCATTGCCTCAGAGCAGCCCCAGCAAAGCAGGAGGGAGTTCACCTGTAATGGTGTGTGGGAAGCTGAGGTTAAAGGTTTCCTTTATGGAAATCATCTGCAGGCACAGCGATGATGTGTATATGAATGGCACTTCATCTGCCTTGTTTGCAAGTGCCACTGACAGGCATTTCGTGTATTAAGTTGCTATTTCTGGAGGTAGGCAGGGTGCTCTTGTAATGGGAAACCATCTGTCTCTGGGGTTACAGGCAGGCAGATTTCAAACAGAGAGATGCAGGCCCAAAACCAAAGTGCCTGGCCCTGAGCAAGTCATCATGGGTCAGTGCAGGGAATCAGACACACCTTCAGCCAGCAAATATCCCCCGTTTCAATGTCTTGTGTAAAATTGTGACTTTCCTAATGGAATGTGCCTTTTAGATGGATTTATACAAGTCCATTTTCACATGCTTGCATGGTCCCTGGCTCTGATTCGTGCCTTACCACGGTCCAAACAAGATATGATGTGCCCCACACTTCTTCCTGATTCGATCTCCTGGATTGCAGCTCTGCTTTTTTAGGCAGCCTGGCTTCAATTTTTCTGCCCCTGGGGAGCTCAGTCTGGCTGCCACACACAGCACGGTACAAGGCTGTGGATTTCTTGTAACATCCATGCGAATCCACAGAAAGACTAACGCGCAGTGTCTTTCATTTTAGGGTTAAGCCTGTCCTCCAGGGAGATTTCTCTGAGCTTTCCAGTCCATGACTCAGCTGCCTTGGTGGTCACAGTGTCTGAGCTGCCGGTACATCCACCCTACCCAAGCCATGCAGCAAACCCCATGGCCTGAGAGGGAAAGGGTCCTCACTGCCCCCAGCCCCAGAGCCTCCTCTCTGCAGGAATGCTCACTGCTCTCCTCTTTGGAGACAAAAGGCTTTGGGACAACGAGACCCCAGAGGGGACCAAGTGCTGTGTTTGCACAACCAGATCCGACGGTGTGGGTGAGAACCACCCAGCTCCAGCAGTCCCACCCAGATGAATTGTTTGGGCTTCCCAGAGGTTCCCCCGGGGCACATGGCATTGCAGCGGAGGCACAGCTGCACGCTGCACCCCAGAGCCCAGCCTTTTCCCCCAGCAAAACACCTTTCCCCTTCGTAATGAACATATTTTGATCATATATTTTAAGACTTCCTGTTAATTTTGTTAGTGGGATGCAGCATGCATGAGAGTGTTTCTCTAATAACATTCATCTGCTTAATTTATATCTCATATGCAATAAAACAAGTTAAAAGGAGGAATAGTTTCTATTCTCCTTTACAGGCCTGTCCAAATGGATAGGGGCCACCTAACATTGACCCCTGCCAGGCTTTGCGAGAGCTTGAGGCCAGATGCTTAAAAAGAATCACCTGTCTGTGTTTTGCATTGCTTTTGATCTTTTATTTCATCCTGTAAATTCCCGGGGGGGTTCACTGGTAGCATACATCTGGCACAGACACAATAGCCAGATCTTCCTGCTCAGAGAAGGAATGAATCCACACCAAAACCCCAGATTTGGTGTCTTCCTATACAGCTGGTCCTAAAATAAACTTTATCACATTCATACACCTGGGTGTGCACAAGGATGGGATTGCAAGTAGGGTTTGCAGGGGATAGGGGAAGGCAGAGCATGCTGTAACCTTTCCTTCACACAGGACCAGGTGATACCAATAACCTCTAATCTGGTTAAACTCCAGAAAACCACTGTCCTTTGCTTTTGCCAGCAGAACCTATATAAGGCTGGTGAGGAAACAGCCTGCCTGTTATTTCCACGGATAAGGAGCCACAGCAACCTCTGGCATGAAGGTATGGTGATTGTATCAAGCTTAAATGAGTCACGCTGTGCTGCTGGGGTTATGTGCTTTGAGGAAACTCTCTTTTTGACATAATCTTTCCTTAAAAGTCAGATCTTTCCTCTGGGAAAGGGGAAGTCAGCTTGGGCTGACCTACCTCACTTATTTTTGGCTGGACAAAGACGTTTTTCCCGGCTGCACAAACGCCCTGGGACTTTCACTCAGAACCTCCCTGAGAACCATTATTCCATAAACCGTTATTTAATTCATTCTAATCAGGCTGCATGAATCCTGGTTCCAGACGTGACTCCATTCTCTTAGCTTGATAAAATGCTTTCCATTCTGATACCTCTCCCCTAGCTCTTCTTTGCTGTAAGAAGTGAAGCTGAAGGTTTCACAGGTCCTGGGGAGATGTTCAAGTCTCAGTCATGTTCTTCCATTATCACTTGACTGCAACTTAGTGCAGAACCTGCCCTATTGAAGCCATTTGTGGAATGGAAACTTGCACAGATCCATACACTGAAGATTATTATTTTCTTAGTAATGAGATATGAAGCTATCTCATTTAACATCCTTGAAGGCAGGGGGAATCTCATGTGAGCAACTGCTCCACAGATCTTGAAGCAGAGAAATCTTGACTTAGTTAAATAGTATGTATTCTCAGGACAAATGTATAGAATAAATAGTCCTATTTTGAATAACACAGCTGAACACCCTGCAGGACACTTTTACCAGCAGGAAATGTGCTTAACATTCACACACATTTTTGCACCTGGTCATTGTGTCTGGCTGGGGCTTTCCACTTTAACACCTTCACTGGGCTGATTGGTCAGCATGGATATAGTTATATATCCTGGTATACTTGTCTCTTTTTCCCAGATGTCAGTGTAACAGTGATGACAGCACCAGAGGGGATCTTGCAATGGCTTTCCCTAATCTATATTTTGCTGTGGGGTCAGCCACAATTCCTCAGCAGGTACGCCACCTGCCAGCACCCAAAAGGATAACCCTGCTTGCTCAATGCCCAAGATTTCAGACAAGCAGGAGTCAAATCTAGCCAAGTTATTATAATATTGTGAGGATGTCTTATGCCAGCATCATTTATTCCACTTTGTATATGGGATAGGCACACAGCAACTTCATACAGATGTAACTGTAGCCAACCTTAAGGAGTTGCTCCATGCCAAGAGATGACTGTGCCCCAACTGGTGTGTATAGATAAGATGTAGTTCAAGAGAAAATGGCAGTTAATTTTCTCCTCTTCTTATAATAAGGGTTTTTCAAGTGTCATATGTTATCAACTGCTTAGCACTTAAATTAAGACAACTCAGAATTCTGCTTAGTAGTAAATTTAAAATTTCTAATTATTTCCAGTGGCTGTGTTTGCTGAGAACTTGTCTGATTTCTACAATTCTTTCACAAGCTGCTAAGAATCCTTCATATTAAGTTAGAGCTATATACCTGCCAAATATTTCTTAGTTAAACAAGAAATTCTTTAGAAAGTCAAAGCTGCTGCTGCTTTATTTTTTTTTTTCCTTCTGAATGTGCCATTCAAAAGTGAACTGGGTAAAACATGAACTGCTCTGGAGCAGGAGCAGGGAGCCTCCATAACTGGGTGGACTTGGTCTTGGTGGACTTAGTATCTTGGTTTTGGTGTTCATCAGGCTCCAAATGGGGAGGGCAGTAAGGACAGAAAATGGGCTGAAGCTGTCCTGCAGGCAGACAGCTTGTGAGGACAGCCCTGCCAGGGGCCACCAGGAAGAAAAATAACTAGAAAGGCCAAGAAATATATTCCTTCTGGTGTTTCCAGCTAAAGCAGGTTTTATTAATGCTGTAAAGAATATGAAATTCCTTGCCTAGTTCCTAAGACAGGCTGGAGGTAGAAGCATGTAAGGAATGGCAACGGGTGGCATGAGGAATAGATGTGAGGATAGAGAACTGAAACATGGGGTCCCAGCTTAGTCTGCACTGTTTATAACTCTAAGGAGTCTGGCCCTGCAGATAGGAGAAGGTCTAATTTCAGTAAATCCCTTACCCCATGCCTCAGTTTCCCCAGCAGGAATAATCCAGTCCAGGCACTGCACACAGTACCTTGGGAAATGAAGATGAAAAGTGTTGTGTGCAGGAGACCTAAATATTGCGACATCAACATTCATTTTTATGTGAAGACCATGACCATCTGCTGAAATATGTTACTGCAAGTAGTGTTTGTGTTTCTTCAGCATACAATCCATGAACTGTAATGCACAGATCCTAGTTTCACCTGGGTAAATGTCAAAACTTCATAACTGCCAAAAGAAAGGCCAGAAAATTGTGTCTGTAGCAGCTATTAATCTTGAGCATTAGTTGCTCCAAATCCAGATTGCAAGTCTATGAAACAAACAACAGAAATAAAATTAGGGAGATTTATCGTGAACAGTTGTTTCTCGCTGGTTTGTGTTTCAGCGAGAGATCAGACAAGTGGAATAGCACAAAGACATAAATTAAGTACGAATACTCTAGGAAAAAATCTTGTTTATTCTTTTGAACTAGCTGTGTCATTTGTCACCTCATGGCACAGGAGTTGGGATATTGGTGGGAGCTCCTGGTTGTGCTTGAAAGGTGCTTTATCAAGGTACAGATATTAACACTGCAGCAAACGGGAGATTTCTTTTTAAGAAGAACTGGAGACATTCTGTTGTGTGAGACAAAGCCCTCTGAACAATAACAAGTAAAGCCACAACTAGAAGACTTATGGTAGTGATATATTCCTTTTTGTGTGTACTAATGATATCTGAATTTGCCTTTTTCTAATGCCGGCCCAACTCCTATTTTTGGTTGATGTTTAGGTGAAATTTGGGTGGGTTTGACAGACACCTGTGGTTGCTGAACTCTGCCTTCCCCTGGAGGATGTCCTGTCAGCCAGATCTGCTCAGACCCCAAAACCTTTCTCACACCTTAAGGAGATATTATTGTTACTGCAGTAGAAACCCATGGTGAAGACCACATAAATACAGACTAGTATGTATATAGTCACTGTGTCTCCACAGAGATGCCCTCAGAGCTCCTTTGGGAGGCTCTGGCTACAGAGTGTGACTTTACATTTGGGGTAAACTGAAGCAAGCAGGACTCAGTGCTCTTATCTTGACTAATTTTGTGGGTCCATTTTCTACTTCATCCCTGGTAGAGGCTGGACAAGCTACTGGAGGAGATGTTCATCAAAGAGGATTATAAAATAAGTCCCCATGTTTGGTTCAGGAATCCCTGAAAAAATTTACTATTAAAGGCTGAGAAAGCATATACGTACATGTATAGATGTATATGTGTATGTACTCTCTCTATATATATGTGTGTCTGTGTGTGTGTATATATTAGATACTTTGCTCCTTTACTCTTCAGCACCTGCTTCTGTCTCTGTCTCATCCTCCCAGGCAGGATGCTGGGATGTTTTCTTCCTGATTTCTTAGAGGGATTCTGGTCCTTCAGACACCGGGGTGCCTGTATATCATGCAGGTGTCTCAACCCCATGTCCAGTCTCTCCCATTGTCAGGCACAGGCTGACTCATGTCCCCTTCCTCACTTTCCATTTGGCCATGTCATTTCCAAAGCACCTTTCTTCCCTATTCCCCACCCATGCATATGGATTTATTTTTACCCGATGGCCACATCTTCCCTTTCTTCAAAATCATTTGTGGAAAGCTAATGTCAACTTGGTTTAATTAAAGCCTCTGCGTGTTTATCATGTCTTTAAATCATTTCCTTCAAGCAGCCTTCATACAAAGTTATCACTTTGTCAAGACATGATCTGAAACCACGGCTCAAGGCACAGCGGGAAGCACACAAAGGGAGAGCCGAGTAGCCTGGAAAGTTTGGGTGAGCTGTTTGCTAGACGCTGCCGAGCCCACCCCTCCAAGACCTTTATTTCCCCCTGCGGCAGCTGTCATCTGATCCCACGCTTTGGCTTTGAATGGGGCTCTCTGAGGATGCCAGATGTTGGGAACAAAGGTCTAAAAATAATCTTTCCAAATAATCTTCCCATCTATCATTCAAGGAAAGCATGTGCTTTGTGTGAACATGTGAGCGGAGAACCCAATCTAACTTTGCGTAGAGAAGTTCAACGGCAGCTCCTGGCTTCTGCTCGTGGGCTCTCCTTTTTTTTCCTTTTTTTTTTCCCTTTCCCTTCCCAGAAGCTGCGCAGCAGAAAGCAGCTCTCCCCAGCGATCAGCCCTCACTCTCCCTCCCTCTCCGTCTCCCTCCCTCCTTGCCAGGACTCTGAATCGCCTAGATCCTGGAAAGCTGAGCTCCTTATTTGATCTCTCATTGGGAAAAATGGATTCCAGGATGCCGTCAGAGATGATTTTCTGTAAAAAGATCTTCACTGCAGCTTTGTGTGTCTTAATTTTGCTGCCAGACTCAGGCTATGCAAGGCATCTCTGGAAACGTGCTCTACATCTGAAAATGACGGAGAAATATGATGTGAGTAGCCTGCGGTGGGGTGATTTTGGGGAGCTGGGTGTGCTCACTCTGAAATGGGAGCTTTCCTTATGTGTGTGTATCATTTTAGAACAAGAAGCATTTGAATGCACAGCCAGTCTCTATAAAAGGGCTGTGTTAAGTTTCCCAGGCTGTGCTAAACTTTTGCCACCTAGCTGTTGCAATGGGAATCTTGTAAAGCATGCTGAAAATATCAGAGCTGCAATTGTCACTGTTTTTCCTAGAAACTTCATAGGGCAACAAGGGAAGGCTGAATGGGGAATGCAAAAACTACATGGCTGGGAATAGATTTAGTGAAAAGAAAATAATGTGATTATCTTCTCAGAGCAGGGAGGAGGGTTCCCTGCTCAGTTCCCTGCTGCCTTTTGGGGTAACTTTGGGTAAATACCTCCATCTCCTAGTGATAATGGGAGTGCTGGAGCACTTGCTGTGCCTGTGTGCCAGAGGGGGAAAATGAGCTGTGTGGCTGTTCACTAGTGGGGTACTGAGCACCACCAGCATCATTCCCAAATCTGCTGTGGTACTTACAGCAGTAGCACTGGGATTGAAACTGAAGCAGCAACAAGTTGCCAACTGTTGGAGATGGCCATGGGGGATTGCCTTGGTCAGTCTGTTTTCTCATGCTCAGGTTTAATTTCATTTTACAGCAGTTGAAAACAGCTGTATAAACAGCTTCTTGGTGTCACAGGGGGATTTCTCCACTTGTTTTCTGCAGCCACATACAAAGGTTTTTAATTTAAAATGGATGGGGTTTGGCCCATGACATCTAGAGTGATGTGTGGGGACAACTACAGTTGGATTGTGTGACTGCTGATTCAGAAGGGTGATCTATCTTTTGCCCATGCTGAATGAAATTAGATACGGTGCATTTGTCTCACTGAAATTTTGCAGAAAATGTGTTAATATTTTAAAGGTAACCTGTTATTTTCAGACCTGAAGTTTTCTTCACTGAAGCTTCCCTTGGGACAGTGTCTGGTTTGCACTTTAATTGGAAAATGAACCAAAGAGCTGTGTTTTGTACAGACCCGTTCATTGGAAAAGTGTATTCATTAGTATGTTCTTCTGTCGTATTTCAACATGAGGCTCAAATTCAGTAGGATTGTAGTGTAAATGTCCCAGAGAGATAGGACAGGAGCAGAACAGGTATTTACATGTTGATCTTCAGATAATGTGCTGTGTAGAGGCACGGAGCCCACTCCCCTGAGGACAAATCCTCTTTCAATCTGCAGTTTTTCAAAGGGCTGTTTTTTCTGGCAGCCATGAACCCAGGTGCTACTGATCTGGCATGCTCAGCTAGAACTGCTCATATTGACAGAAACATTTCATTTGGGAAAACAGAAAGCGCCTTTCTTTTTTCTTCACCTCAGAGATTCGTGAGGAGGAAGGCCGTCCTCTCCCCATCCTCTTCTCCACCAAGACCCGGTTTCAGCAGCATCCTTTCCTCATCAGAGAGATGCTTTCTTTTTCTACCAAATGTTGTCTGTTCCCTACAGTTAGGAAATCAGAGGCTTTGGGTGGAACAGCTGATTTAGGAGGCACTTGGATAGAGAGATAACAGATGGAGGCGCTCATGGCAGAGCAAAGCCATACGGGAGATGGGCCAAAGACCATATCCAGGAGACACCCAGGAGGACTTGGGCAAGGTTTTTAGGGGGAGGAGGATGAGAGAGGCAGGGAGGTGACAGAATAGGTGTCCAAATCCAAAATTCAGTCCAGAGAATGCATCCACCCAACCAAGGGCTGCAGAATGATGGATGGGCAGGTGTTACGATGAGGAACCAGCTTGAGCTCCAGCCAGGAGTTGTTCATTATGGACTCTGAGGAAAGGTTTTGGTTGGAAGGGAGGAGCTGATTGAGAACAGAGAAAGAGGATGGAGAATGTAATGACAAGAAATGTCTGGCAGTCAGGTTGGGATAGAGGGCCAGCTTTTTAGCAAATCCTTGTATTTTCCAGTCAGAGGGACCCTCCTCGAGGTCAGTGATCTGCAGCGTTGTTCTGCAGCCTGCTGCACAGTCTGGACTGTTCCCAAAGGGGAGAGGGAGGGAGCTGGCTGGGAATGGCCTTCAATTTATTATCAAGACACCCACACGTCTACTGGGAAAACCTGGGGCAGTCCTGAATTTATTCCGGTGTCTACTACATCAAGCATTTTAGGGGGAAAAAAAAAATCCAGTCTTTAAAGATTTCCAGAAACAAAGAATTCCTTATAGCTGCTGTAATGTTCCTCCAACAATTTATTTACCCTATAGCTAGCTGTAATACATCAACAAGGAGATATGCTCTTTGTCTATCAGATTAGCACACTTCATGTTGAGGCTTCTATCCCATGTGTGGCTAAGAGTAACATACAAGTAGAGCCTCTCTCAGCCTTTAAAACCTGCATACATACATATGTTGCACTCTATTCCCTGTTTTCCAGTCCTCTTATCACTATCATGCATTTTACAACAGTCTTCCAGTACTGTAGATGCTGGGTCTTGTTTCAGAGAAAATGCGGTTTATGGCTTTTGTCTGGAAACACCTTCCAGGGCCAGAGCTGGTGACTGGAGGCTGACAAAAACCTCACATGTGATCTTAGACATGGCTATGAATATGAATTAGCAGAGAGCCGTGCTTTGGCACAAGTCCAGGGTCCAGATTCAGGTGCAAATAACAGAACAGATTTGGGATTGTTTAAAGGTATCCTGCAGTTACCATTGAAAATATGAGTTGGAAGTGAGTGGTTGCATTCAAGTTTTCCATGATCAACTTTACTGACTTCTAGGGTTCTTAGCTGAACTCTAAACTTCTTACTTTACCTTGTGTCTGCATAACTCTAATGCAGATATTTTCATTAAAATCAGTTTCCATGGGGTATGACAGTTTGCCTCCGGAATTGAAAAAGATTCTTAGAAGAAGGAATTCTGACGGTTGTCACAATCTGTAAAAGTGATGAATCCAAGCTATGTTCCAAGCCAAACTGAATCCTTGGAGAGATTTTATAGAGACCTTGTAGCCCTTACCTAGAGACATCCTTAGCCAGGCTGCTTTATGAATGAGAGAATCCTGTTTCCCACTGAGATTTCAGCAGGCATAAAGCAGTGGCGATAATTTTATTAGACAAAATTCACAGGAATAATTTATTGTCTATGAGGTTTAGAATGGCAGGGATTAAGTGCAGTAGCTGATCAAAGAAAATGGGCAGCAAGGTCATGAAGGCCAAAGATATTTGGCAGAAAACTTTACATTGTTCCCAAACGGAAATCTCATTCATTGAGCTGGGTGTTCATTGTAATTTTGGCTTCTTGGTTTCTGAATCATCTGTAAAGCCACTGCAGTAGCTGTTTGTGTTTGCTGTTTTCCCATGTATCCATTATTTGCCAGTGTTATTTTGATCCCTATGTTTTCAGTCTGCAGATACATGCCCCCTCAAATAGGGAGACTTGTTAAGTGTTTGCAACTTATGTGGTCCAAGTATTTCTCCATTTAAAATCCAACAACAAACAAGTTGAATTTTAGGCATATTGGGGTTAAGAGCACATTGCTTCAAAGCTGGAATGTTTTCAGCTTTTTGAGGAACAGTTTAATGTGTTAGCTGGCACCTTGCTTTGCACTTTAACATTGAAGCATCATGAAAAGTAGGGAATGTATTTTTAAACTTTTCTTGTGGATCAAACAGCACATCAGTTCATGGATAGACAATCTTATGGAAGGAATCTTGAGTAGTTTCTTATTCACTGTGTGTAAGAAACTCAGGCAAAAGCAGAAGAAAGGGAACTGTTGATAGTGGGACCTGGCTGATACTGGGAACAGGGCAGAAGGCTGTTTACAGAAACATTAGCAGTTCTGTGTCTTATGTGCAGATATACACACATTAAAGAAAATCCTATACCTGGTTAAATAATGTACACCTTTTAGTATAAATTAAAACTTCTAATCATCCTAACTCTGCTCTGTACTTGTGTATTTGCTGACTCAATGACTGCAAAGCAGGCAGCTGAGAAACTTGCTCTCCATTTCCCCCTAGCTATTGCCCAAAGAAATGAAATCAGCTCTGATGCAAAAACAACCACGTCAGCAATACAATTATATCCTAGGTACAATACATGGCAAAGCATGGAAGCAAAACTTCTCACACTGGTAGCACAAATAATGTGAATCATTACTTTGTTTGGTATTCGGTGGTGTGTAGCAGCAGAGGCTGAGCAGGCCGGGGGTCAGTCCCCAGGGCTATGGGCCCCTTCACAGATCAATTGAGTGCTAAAGTTTTGGCAAGCGTTCTCATGTTAGATGTGAGCGACAGTCAGTGTTCATTCCTTCAGCTCAAAAACACAGTGGAAGTATTAGACTACCAAGGGAGCATTCAGCTTGTGGACTTGGGATGAGTGCAGGCTACCTCCTGGGGCCTCCCCTAGGATGTGTTTTTGGGCACTACGTGTGGTGACATGCTGTTTTGCAACACATTTTGCACACATGTTCCACAGAAGCCATTGGAGCTTTCAACAATTAGAATGAAGCAGCATCGGGATAAAGAAGGATATTAGTCTCACCCCAAATTTCTCCATAGTCTGATGGTGAAATTTCCCTGGACCCCCTCGGGGACAGTTGCACCACATTTTTTTTTTTCTTGGAATAACAACCCAGTTGTTCATCACAGATTTCAAAACACAGCAGTGATGGGGCCAAGTATCTACAGGGCTCTTAAACCAAGCAGCCTGCCAGTGCTCTTACTTCCAGCTTTGGGCTAGGCCTTGATAAAAAGGGCAAATCCAGGATCTGTCTTCTGATTTGACCAGAGCTGTATTAATGTGTGTTTATTAATAAATCTGAGAACTGATTTTTGCCCTTTGTGAGCACTTTATGCTGCTCTGGGGAGCTAGGTTTAAGGCCAGAGATGAGTGTTTTAGCTAAAGGTGAAAAAGGAACGGGCCAGGGTGAATCACCTCTGATGGAGGGAGTTGGCTGCTTGCTAAAATGTCACCAGCACAGATAATATCTCAGTGCTGCCTCTTACAAATGTTTCTGGTAAAATCCTGTGCCTGTTAATCCACTTTAAATCCCCCTTTCCTTTCAGTGTGTGGAGCAGCTGGGCTCCTTTCTGCTGTAGTTGAACACCACCTCATTTGCTGTGTGATTAAACTGACATCACCTGCACAGCTCTTACCCAGATCATTTCCAGTTTGAGAAATAGTTTCTAATTTAACAACCCAGACCTCTACAGTGGATTAGCTTGAAAGACTTTGTACCTCTCCCCTAGAAGTTTTGGTCCAGTAGGAGGTGATGAAGGGTGAAGGAACCTGCTCTGGAGACAGGTACTACCTGGGACATCAGTTCCAGATCCCTTTGGGGATCAAAACAAGTGTGAACTCCACACAAAAATTTGATGGTTTGGGGTTTCCAAAGAAGGTGCTAATGTGGTTATATAGCTGTGTCTTCAGTGCATTGGAGATGGGGCTGGGAAAGCAGAGCATATAATTGTTCTGCCTCATGAATACTTGAGAACTGCTTTGAAAATCCCCCTTCTATTTCAATTTATGGGATGGTTGGTACTCTCCTTATGCCAAACCTGTGTTTTTCCTTTTCTTTTCTTTGCAAGGATTATGAGTACCCTCTTCATTCTCACAGTGCCCACTACCAGAAGAATGACCGCTGCCCACCTCCGCCCCAGACTTTGCCTGACCGAGCCTGCGAGGTGCCCAGCTGCCGCTCCGATTCCGAGTGCGAGAGGCACAAACGCTGCTGCTACAACGGGTGCATCTATGCCTGCCTTGAGTCTGTGCAGCCACCACCAGGTAGAGAGGCCAGCAGTCAAATTGGGGCAGAACCATGTAAAAATTTTGGTAGTCGCCTCCATGTGCAGCAGGTCACAGGTGTGAGGTGTGGTTGGTGTGAGTTTGAGGATAAAACTGTTTCTGCACTTCTGAATTCTTGCAGATGAGTTTGGCATGACTGCTGAGTCAAGAAATTAGCTAAAGTCAGCTGGTGTTGTGAAATTTCTATTAGCACAAGTGGTAGAATTCCTCTAATGCCAGCCCTTTTCCTGGGATTGTGATAAATCAATAAATAAAGAATCCTAATCTGGATTAGTGCTCACAGGATCCAGACAACCAACTCACCTGATCCATGCCATGGGAATGGAGGATCCACTCAAATCCATCCGTCAGGATCCTGGCAGCCTCATCCTGCCAGTTACAGAATATCTGTGATTTTTCTATAACAGCATGCCCTTTGACAGCTGCACCTTGACTCTGTGCTTTCTCATTTCTTTTACAGTTTTAGACTGGTTGGTTCAGCCCAAACCCCGCTGGCTGGGAGGAAATGGATGGCTTTTGGATGGCCCAGAGGAAGTCTTACAAGGTACAGAATGTTTCACTGTCTTCTCTGTGATATGGGTAATTGTACAAAAGACAGTAAATAGTATATTCAACATATACAGGGCTTTCCAGGGACTTTGGCATGCTGGGGCTGCTCATATTTGCCTGTAGTTTCTGCACAAATGACGCTGTTGTACAGGGCACTAGTTTCTGGTGCAATAAATCAGTTTTTCTATGGGAACAGATGGAAATCCTGTGCTAGGAGAGCTTGATCAGATCAGATCTGCCCTTCCAGAGCAAAGTGCAACACACAGGGGGAAGCCGGGAGGCAGCAGAGCACTAGGAATACTCCAGGGAACTGTGCTTTTATCCATTCTTTAAATAAGTAGAAATGCATGGTTTTTTAGAAAAAATTTTTGTCAGTATACATGGATTTTCTGCCAGCTGCTTGACAGTCTGTGTGCAGGCTTGGTTCAGGGGGTCTCGTAACCTGGAGTGGCCTCACTGCGCTGATGCCCTGGGATGGGGACTCAGTTCTGGCTCTTGTGTCAGAAGACTGCCTTAAACAGAAGCCCAGGCAAAATGCTGCAGAGTTGAGGGAAGCTGAGATAGAGCTGGGAGCATCAAAGCTTGAGGACTGCTAACAAGATTGAGCTTCTCAATTAATTCCACAGAGAAAGGACTTTTAATTACATTTTTCAAATACCTCAAAATGTAACATGGAGGCAGCAGGGAGGCAGGAAATTTTCTTCTATGACACATCCTGACATGTATTTATGCCTGAAGTTCTTCATTTCATCACAGAAAGGCTATTCCAGCTTTTGATCAGCTGTAGTCAGACACAGGTAGTGCCAGTAAATTACCCTCTTTGGTCTTCCACAGATGGTATCAGACTTAGCAAACCTTAATTCCCATCCATGATGGAAACACCTCGCTCTTCAAGGGGAAATTCTGCTTCCATCTTGTTGGAGTTGCCCTGGTAGAATTAAGATAAAATAGGTCCTTCCTCATCCATCCCTGTCATGCTTGTGTTATTTGTTACTATTTTATCACCTTTATCTCAGCTTGAGGGAATAATTAGTGAAGAGCCATCAGTCATGACATGGGAATTACAGCAGAGGTTGTTGAAATTAAAAACCTGGCAAATGAAAGGGTGGAGTGTCCCTGCATAGGCTGTATGCTTAGTATACATAAGCACCACCTGAAAGTCCAGCTTTACCTTCTTATTCTGCTCTGTGCCTGCTAGATATCCAGGGTCAAGGCAGTTAAGGACTCTGGTAGTGGCAGGGGTGGCACTGCCTTACTCCATCCGCACTGACTCACACCTGAGGTTTAAATTCATTAGTACTGTAATGGGTGTGGAACAAAGAATAAAGCAGCAAATGGACAGCTTCCTGCTCACGTTTCCCTGATTCCCCAGCCAGCCCCAAACATTGGCTGGAACAGACTGCTCAGAGGCAATACCAGTGTGGGGAGACACTCATCAGTGCCCACCACAGTAGACAGTGTTGGTCTGTCTTCACCTCACTTCAGCCCCTGCAAAACAGGCTGTGTGTAGGGTGGTGGTACAGGCAGATGGGCTGATCTGGGCTCTCTATATTGAGTTAGGAAAAAAAAAAAAAAAAATCAGGTTCTGTATCAAGTGTGAACATGGCCATCTACTCTGCCAGACTTCTCTAGAGGTGTTAGGTCCTTGGCAGCCTCACTTGGGAAGTGGTCAGAAATCCTGTCTGGGAGGAGATGCAGAAGAAGGTGGCCTTGCTGCTGTATTGTGTTTACCCAGGGGTGATAAAGCCACAATTTATGATCTTCAGGCTTCTCTTGCAGCTGAGGCCTGCAGCACCACTGAGGATGGAGATGAGCCTCTGCATTGCCCCACAGGGTATGAATGCCATATCATCAACCCCGGTAACACAGCTGAAGGAATCCCCAACAGGGGCCAATGCATCAAGCTCCGTGGAAATCCAGGTCAGTTGACTGGAAATCTCCCTTCCTTTCTTGTTCTGCCAAGCAAGCACCAGTGAGAGATGAGTTTTTGGCCTTGATTTTATTATTTGATATGCTTTCTTTAATAACTTCCCTAGTGTAATTTATAGCTCTATGGTTCTTAGACACTAGCTATTTCTAGGGTCATTTTTATGTAATAAAATGGTAAACAAACAAAAAAAAAAAAACTAGCTGGAACTTGAACTTTGTAAATCAATGATAGTTGGTCTCAAATTTTACTCCAATTTTCTTTCATTTGAGGAAGTCTGTGATTCCCTGACTCATAGCTACTGAAAAGGACGTAACATTATAGTGGCCATCAGTTAACCACTCTCAGGGAAAGTGAGTTGTGCCCGCGTGGTTCAATAATCTAAACAGGTTTATAAGAGGTTTATAGCAGTCTAAGCTATTTCAGCTGCAGAGGCCTTCTGTTTTCTTGTTTGTGAGATTATTACTTCTATATCTGTGCTGTACATGGAAAGCTGCAGTTTAACACAGGGAATGAAGGCTGGTGAGATGTATTCTCATTATGTCCTTTCTTTTTCAGATGGACGCAACCTGAGGCAAAAATACTACAAGGAGTATTTTGGTAAGCAATTGGCATGAAGTGTTTGCTATTATTAAGCCCTATAGCTATTGCATTGCTTACAGGGAATTTGCGGCTTATGAAATCAAGGTCCTTGAACAGCAGAAGGAGATTCTTTAGTCTGAACTCTCAGTGTCTTGGCTGAAAGATCTTATTTTCGTATCTGCAGTGCCCTGACTACGGGAATCTTGGGAACCAGTATTGCCAGCTGTGACACATGGTGCTGAATGATACAGCCTTCTGCCAGGGGTTCCCACCCAAGGGCGAGAAACACCCAATCCAGCAACCTTTTGTTCTTTTGAAGTATATTTTTGGAGCTTTGGTCATGGCCCAGGATGTCTTGCAGATGAACACAGAACTCAGTCAAAAGCAGGGTCTGTTGCTGAGAATTTACATGTATATTGGGGTATATGGACCCAGAGGGCAACAGTCAGGTCAAGCTGGAAGTGATATTCAGGTATAACTAGACAAGACCTTTGATAGCATCAGACTTGCAGCCAGCCAAGTTTGGCCAGTTCAGCTGATGAAACTATGAAAGGTTTTCCTGTCCTCAGTCCAGCCAGCTATCACAGCCCTAGCAGAGAACAGATAAATAATGACCCTGATAAAATTGCTCTGCTAAGAGTTCCTTGTGAAAATATTTGCCACAGACTAATCTGCAATCTAACCTTGCTGAGATTTGTTTTTACAGGTAGTAATTCCAACAATGTGGTCGGCTACGTGAAAAACCAGCAGAAGCATTTGGGCTAAAATCAAAGGTGTGCCTGGGTGAGTGTCCTGTGAGTAAAGGGAGAGCTGGGTGAAAGCAGTTGGTGCTTAGTATGCAATTATTTAAAGAAATAGTTGTTTGAGGCTGAAATGACCTCTCATCAAAACACAAGCATAATAACAGCACCTTAAAACTGCGTGCAGATGGATATCTCAGGCTCTAAGAGTAGAGCTGAAACAGCTCTGCAGACAGATGGTGCTGTGGAAGTATCCTGAGAATCTGTGGCATTGCAGATAGAGCTCTGCAAAATGTCCACGGATAAATTGGCGTCTTTCCCAACTTTTGCTCTCTCCCTCCCACTTTTTATTTGAATTCCACAAGACGGACCTGTTTTTTGAAAAACCTTTGCTTTCTAAGTATTTACAGGACAAAGTGATTTTCAAGGTGAAAAATGCTGTGAAACTTTGTGAGCTTTAAGACTTTAAAGTTTTAATTTAGGGGCTTCTACTGCAGGTATTACTGCTGCTGCAAGACAAAGTAAAAGGATGGATTGCAGTCAGGGTCAGTCTTGCAAATACTTAAGCATATGGGTGACTTTGTGGGGTAACTTTAAGCGCATGTACATTTGTCCTGAAGAATGTGTCCCACTCAGGTGAGTAAATGTACTTGTCTGGCCGGACGAAAGAGCTCCCCGACTTTCATCAGGCTTTGAATTAGGCAAGAGTGAAAATATTTATTATACTGAAGATTCTGTTCCAAGATGGTATTCTCAACACTTTTAGCTTCACTTTAAAGCTAACCTGAACTTAACTGGCAGTTAAGAAAACAAAGCAGTTAAGTGTGTCTTTTATGTACCTACGTCAGGGTGACGGTTAAGATTCCATGACTACGTAAGGACAAGCTCTGTATAAACATCCTAGGAAGGATAAATATTTTAATTCCTTTTTCTGTTTGATTTCTTGCCCAGCCAGACCACTCTGTTAAGCAGCTTTCAAGGAATGATTTACTCAACGTTTTTCTTTTGGAAGAATTCTAGTCCTAAATCTACATGAGCATGTCTCCGCCATTACCCCGAACCCTGCCCATCAATGACAAAAAGACTTCACTTTTCAAGAAACAGGAGGAGTCTGGATTTTAAGCCTATCATCTTGGGGAGGAATATGATTCCCTGAAAGAAACCACATTATTTATGAGCTGCCCTTCTACTGACAAAATGTAAATATCACCAAGCGGATCCCTGCAAGCCGCAGTGCCCTTATCAGGCTGCTGGCACACAGCCTGCTCTCTGTGTGCATCTTAAGGGACTGATTCAGATTTCAGTACCAGAAACATAACTCAGTAGTATAAAGAATGAAATGCAGTCAGAATCATACCAAAATATTATATTTAAATTGTATGAAAATAATCAAGACTAAAGGAGCTCTGTGTAAAAAAACAGTCCCTGCCTATCTCAAAGAATTACTTCATGAAAGTTTTCTCATAAGCGTCAACATTGAAGAAACCTGCAGGTTTCTTTTTTTCCTATTTATAGCTGGGGTTCACCAGGTTTGAGACCCAGTCTACAACCCTAAGCCTGAAATATTAAAAATTTGAGGAGGTAGGAGCAAAAAAAATAAAATTCTTTAAGTTATGTTCCGTAAGCATCTCAGTCTGATGAGCTGCGGACTAAGAGCTGGTGATTGCTTAGATATTGCAGAAAAATCTATTCAGTTAGAGAAACATGCATGACAACTTCTTGAAGTTGTTGTTTTTAGCCAGCACAGTTAATGCTCACAAGTTTTATATCTGTCTTTTTGTACCTGCAAAACGTCAGCAGTAGGGCTGAAGTCTGGCTATTTTGTGCACCTATTAGGTAAAAGCAGGATAAATGTGTGATTATAAGGACTGGCTGGCAGGTGGGCACCTTCTTTCTAGAAGTCCTGTACCTTTATGTTGACTCCATAAATCCTTAAGGTCACATTATTTGTGTTTTGGCCTTTACAGCTTCTTTCAGCTACTTAGCAGTAGGAAATGGAAAACACATTTTCTGCTAATGCTTTCTTTTTCTATGGCAGCTCCTAAAGGGATGGTTCCATTTCATTCCAACAAATCTGTCGGAATTACTAGGCAAAGGAAGATATTTTGGGTTCCTTGTTTAGTACATGTCCCCATCTGCATGCATAAAATTAGCATTTTGATATGCAGAATAGTAGCAGTGTTTATAAATACCCGATTCACAAATACAAGTGCTTGCTTCCCCCCACCAACTAAGAGGTTTTTCTTTCCATTCACTGATAGTTTAAGCCAAAGCTCAGACGCTTATAAAACACTTGATACTTTGCATATGACATTTGCAGCTGGAGAGATGAGAGATGCCAAACCACTCTTTGTTTTCTTTCATAAACAGATTTGCTCCTCAGTGCTTTATGGAGCAAAAAAAAACAGATGAAGAGCTCCACATGTTCCTAAATCTCTTAATTCATTGAACTCCATTCAATTCTACATGCCTTTGCTCCAAGTTCTAGGAATTAAATGCAACTGTATTCCAACAGATCTATTTTTGTAATTTTATCCAAAACTACTTAATGTTAGTGAATACATTCACTGCAGCGGTTGCTTTTTGGTGGCTAGAGAGGGCACACACCTGATCACCTTGCCTGATGGGTTGTTAAAGATATTTTCTAATTGCATAAGGCATTTTTAAAAAAGAAAAATTACAGATTAATAATTTGTTAATGGTTTTCTGTTTATGGGGTGTTATCAGAGACATCACCCTTCCTCATGGTGCTATTACATTTGGTTTTTCAAGTTATCAGTTGTCAAACTCGGAAACAAAAGCCACAGAAGCAGCTTGTATAAATGCTGTGTTTTCAACACTGTCATCCATCACACATTGAAAAGAAAACAGACCAAATGAGTTGTCCTCACCTTATCTTCTCTCCAAAGACAAATGGCTTTACAACACTTCCATGAAGCACAATAGGAAATAGCTAATGTAGCTTGTTTTTCATGTCCCCATGTACACTTTAAAGTATGTTTGGTGCTATAATCAATTGTACAAGTATCACTGCGTGCTAGAAATGCTCATGGCCTGCCGGATCCTCAAGTGCTGCCAGTGGTGTTGGTGAAGCTGCTCTGCCTTGTGGCAGCTGAGGATCTGAGCCAGACCCAGGCAAAACATCTCCTGGTTCGTGTGTCTGCTGCTGGATGTGTGTGGGTTCTGCCACTTTGGTGCTCAATAAAAAAAGTGACCAGTATATTTTTCAACTCTGCCTTGTTTCAGTTGTGTGTTCTTGATGGATGCTTGGCTTTAAATTCTAGGGGAGGGGGGAAAAAAAGGAGAAAAAAAATTAGAAAAAAAAAAATGTGCGTTTTAGGTGTTAGGTAAGCTGAGAAAACACAGGCATGAGAAGACAAAAGTCAGTTGGCCATTAGAAGGAAGGCAACAGACCCCAGAACACATCCTCCACCACCACTGTCCCCTTCCAGGGGGACCACCCTTGTGGGTCAGAAGCTTGCTCAGTTCTTGGAGCCTTCGTTTCTGCTCGAAGAGGAGCTTAGAGTGCTGTGAGGAGGGCAGGGATGATGACCCAGATAAAAGGTGACCTTTTTATTTGACTGGGCGTTTAGCCCAGCTACATCTGTGTTGATTCAGAGATGTTGCTCACTGCCGGATGGCCTTGGGCTGTCAACTCAGGCAGTTTGCGCTGCACGAGCAGCTGCTCAGGCAGCTTTGTGGACAGCTGAGTCTTCCTCAAAGGGTGGAAAAACAAACCAAGTCAAAGTCCAGTGCTGGGCTGGTGCCCACTGGAAGAGCAGCCTGGTGTTGTGTGGCTATGCTGCTGAGCGCTGCATTTCCAGGAACAGGCCAGACTTCACCATCCCACCAGCTCCACCCGTACCCTTCTTGCTCTACCTGCTGGGCTGGAGTAGGCAGGAGTGCCTCTGCGTCACGTCCCTTCTGCCCTGAAACCATAGCTGAGAAGCCACAGGGAGAGAAACTGCCTGTAATTTTGCCAAAGAGGGAAGAGCAGCGGGTTTCATTGCTTAAAAAAGGTTTTCTGTGGCTTTTGAGAAGAGGCCGGCTAGCACTAGATGTCAGCTCTTCAGTCTGGCAGAGATCCTTGGGATCACTTGAATTTCTTGTGGTAATGGTCATCTGGTCTTTTGGATGGGGAGATTACAAGGTGGGTGTACAGGCCTCCTGTTTCCTGCTGTGAACACTTAGTCACAGCATCTCTGAAGAGAAATCCCTCTCTTGGGACTTCAGGAGAGTCCCACACTTTCAAGAAAAGGAGCTGCGTCACAAAATTATATTTTAATTTTACCCATGTTAATGCTAGCAAATATATTTTGCTGATGCAGCTGGCTAACAGGCTTTGTGGAAAATATGAAGTGATTTACAGCATCATCTGCACATCACACCAAAGTGTTATCGGTGCATCCAAGAGCCTAGCAGCTGGAATCAACAGAAGGACAAACATTACAATGGATCGTCACAATGTCAGGGGTCTGCATTAAAAGTGTAATGTGCATCACTAGGTCAGCAATCTGCAGAAGCGGTAAATATGAGAATAAATAAAAAATAATTAAAAAAAAAAAATGCTACTATTTTGACCTACCTAGTTCAGAGTTCAATTAAACTTTATGGTGCAGAAGTGGTTGGTTACCTTCAGGATGCTGTCCCATATTTTCATGTAAAGTGAAGAAGTCTACAAGGTTGAGACAATCCACAGAAGTCTGGAGACGTGGCACACAGCAGAGATGGGTTCATGTAGGCTGTTTTGTACTCTCCCACCTCACACTGTGCACTCAGGCTGGACTTTCCTCTGGCGGTGGTGGCATCAGCTGCCTCTGGCAAACTGCAAGAACAAAAGAGGTGCAGCGGATCAAATACTCCCTACCTTTCATTTCCCTAAAGGCAGAGACCATCTTGAAGATGTGCTTGTGAAGCACTTCTTATTTTAAAAATGATTCGAGTTTTTCTAACCACAGAAGAGATATTTTTGCTGGACTGACAGTATACCATGATGGAAACTGAAAAGCATATTTTAGCATCATTTTTATTCAAGATTAAAAGACACCTTTTTCTGGTTAAGTCCTATTTCTTCACATGATTTTCTCCTTCTAGTTAGCTTTGTAGACAGAGTAGCAAGAACCAGGGGAGAAGCTGTGGAATACAAACAAGGCTTTTTGACAGTTTCCTTGATGGGGACAGGAATGATGGGGTTTGTTGCACCCAACCTGAGCCACCCCACCAGATGAGTCTCCCAACCTAAGCAGCAGAGGCTGTGCAAACAGGAACCAAGGGATTGAACTAAATTCCCCTCTCTTCCTGGTGACAGGCCTAGGAACAGACTAATAATGAAGCAAGGATTTTATCTGGCTTTTTTCAATAGCATTGAAAATAAATGAAAGGGTCTGTGGCTCAGGTTCTTTGCTTTTATAACAGGCTGTGAGTTTTCAAGTCAGAAATCTCCTTATTCTCTACCACCCCTTGCTGCACAGACTGTGCAGCACAGCACTACACAATACTGTCTTTTTCTGAGCAAAAGAGATTTTTCATTTGAAGGCTGTGCCAAGAAGTCCCCTTGTAGGCAGGTCTGCGTTCCCACCAGGAGAAGTGGTTATTCTGCCCAGGGGCATGGGAAAAACCTGACCTGAAAGCAGAACATTCGGACATCTGGGTAGAAGCAAACTCACTAAATTCAACCCATGCACCAGAGGATTTTTCCCTCAAGGTGGCACAAGAGGAGCAGAAGTGTGTCCAGCCCTGCTTATGGTGAAGAAAGCAGGTGAAGGAGACTGAGCCACCTGTGTGCCTCAGGGATCATGCACCATGAAGCCTCTGGGAATGAAGCAGCCCTCTGACACCATTTCCCAGCCTTACCTTAGGCTGCTCTGCTCTCACATCTTCCTCTAAATCAAGCCTCCAAGATGCCAGGCCCAGGAGGGGGAAGTGGTCCTGTATATCAGGATATGAAAACCAATCCACAACAAATACTATCTACATCTATTTTAAAATAAATAAATAAACAGAAGTTTTCTGAATAGCCTGCTTAGAACTGGAGTCTGACCAGCTTTATTGTTAAATTAAATAGGAAACACTATAAAAGTAGTATAATTGCTGCTTTATTAGTAGTAGTAGTAGTAGTAGTAACAGTAGTAGTAGTAGTATAGTATAGTATACAGATTATTTATTATTTTATAGTGTGAAAATCATATGTGACAAGAATGAAGAAATACAACTTGTATTAGTGTTGTTTTCTTTACATTGTGGTCCTGATTCAGTTTATTCCCAGCATTTTCTGAGCCATCAGATAACATAACACATGGATTTTTCTATTAGATTTCCTAACAGACAGAAATCAAAAGCAGCAAGAAAATGAAGCTTCGTTCAGCAGTTTGGCAGAATGCATGGTTAATATTCAGCAATATCTACATTTTCTTTCTGCGTTTATTCCCTGTCATTGGTGCTAAAACGCAACCTCATGTTTCAGGACTGAATGAACATAAAGGTGACAGATGTGGGCATGGTCCTGAGCCCGAAAGACTCTCTCATGATCTGCAGGCCTGCTGGACAGCAATTCATGACACACGATGACTGTGGCACTTTACTCTCACCACATCCTGCTCCTTTCCATGCCCTGCCTGTCTCGGCGGGTCCCTGAGGGGCGCGGGGCTGCAGGCCCAGCACCCAGCGGGTGCCTCCATGCTGACCATGGCACATTAGCCTCCATTCTCCTCACGTTTACCCTGGTTCTGCTCTCCTCTGGGTTGTTTATGCAATGCCCAGCTCCCTGTGCTTCCACTAGCAGCAGCTTTTGGCCAGGAGGGGGAGGTTAAACACAGAAACCAACAGCACGGGCCTGTTGCTCAATTAGCTGTGCTGTCAGCAGTGCGGGGCTAATGAGCACCGTGCTCAGTATCACACAGCCCCAGTGGCGCTATGAGCTCCTCTTGTGTGCTGCTTGCACAGGCGATGGTGAGGCCTTGGAATAAGAAAGGCAAGGACAAACCCTAGTAAATCTTCCTGCCAGCCTTGAGAGGGGGAAAATGGTTTTGCTGCTTTTCTATCAGAGCCACGAGGAGCGACTCAGTAAGGTCCCAAAGCTGTGAACAGACCAAGCTCACTGAGACAACCAGAAGTGTGTGCTCCATCGGGACTACGGCAGTACTACTACAATTCACATAGATTTCAGGAAGGTTTGAATCTCTGGTGCCTTTGGAAGCCCAGGCTGCCTTCAAGCTCTGGGTAAGCACCTGAAACTCTGGGCAAGGCCTTGATGTGAGCAGCCTGAAAATCAGCACGAAGCACGATGCTGGATGTTTTCCCATGGGAAGGAGCCTTGTTGCACTGATTCAGGAACTTCCTTCATCTGCCTGACGCATCTGCTCTGGGTCATTAAGAAAGCATTTCTCAATCAGGAGCCGAGGGAGGTAGGAAGTCCCAGCCGTAATTTACAAGAGGTCAGCTGCTTGCAGGGTGTTTCCCAATCGCTTTGCCTTCCCCTCAGCCTTTGGGAATAAATCCTCCCTCCGGATTGCCTCAGTGGGGCACGGTGTGGGGGGACGTGCATGATCTGTGGCTGACACCCCATTGTGCTGGTGGCTCCTCACTTTTTGTGAGAACCGGGATGTGGGAGGTGCAAATAAGAAAATTGAAATGCTGTGTGGGAAGGCATCAGTTTGGTGAATTGAGACAGGTGTGGGGCACCATGAGCTGTCACACTGCTGAGAGTTTGGGGTCTTGTCCCCATCATAGTCTGGGAGTCACCACCTCCGTTGCCCCAGAGCCAGGAAGGTGGCACCTGAAGCTCCTGGGAGAAAACTATTCTGCAGGAAATTGCACAATTTTTTTTCTTTGTCTGGGAATTAAGCTTATTCCCTGAATGCAGTTTACACCACAGGGACAATTTAAGCCTAAGTGAATCCTGTGGCCATGCTGCCTGAGGGAGCCCGTAGGTTTCCTAGTGCACACCTGAGCACAATGCTCCCTGACAGACAGCTATAAATCTTCAAAAAGGACGCAAGCAATTAACTTTCCCCACATGTCAAGATCCACCATGAAAACATTCCCCTCTGGCAAATGAAAACCTGTTGCTTTTTAATAAAAAAAGCACCACAAACTCACAGTAGGTTCACCTCTAAAAGAGGTGGGGGCTCCCATTACACACACGTTACGCATTTATGCCCTCTCCTGGTGCGTTCATTTTAAGTGCTGGTGTTTTGCTGACCGGAGCACTTCTCAAACAGGATTTCCCCAGCCTAGAAGTTTACAAGGAGGCTCGGTGCCGTGTGGGATGCACAGTGGCCTTGACAAAACAAGCTCCCTGCCTGCCCGATACGCAGCACCTGGCGATGCTCCTCCTGCTGCACATTTTCAGCAGGCAGAGGAAACCACAGCCCTCGAGGTGCCCTTTGGGTGTTGTACCTGCACGTTCTGCACTCCCATATGGGTCTTAAACACTCACAGGTTTCCCCTGGCAGGGTTTTATGGGCGAAAGGTGCGCAGGCTCCTTCTGGCACCTGCAGCCGAAGGCGTGACTTGGCGGCAGGTAACCCGGCCTCTCCCCGCCCGTAACCATAGCCCCGCGCCTGCAGGGGAATTCGAGCCCTGCCGCAGCGGGTGGCAGCGGCACCGCGGCCCCCGGGGCTCTTCCCACCGCCCCGGCAAAGATGGTGGAGGGAGGCTTCACCAAACTCTTCCAGAAAAGGTCTCTCGTCCGCTTCACACAGAAGTACCAGCCCTTGGGAAGCGCCGAGCCAGAAGAGGAGGTGAGGATTTCTTATGTCCCTTGCCTGGACCTGCCAAAAATAATTTGTGGGATTGGGGTTGAATCTGTCACCTTTGCCTGCTGGTCTGCTTTGTTCGGCTGCTAACTTGGTGTTGCTGTGGCCATGCCCTGTGAGCTGAATTGTTCCCTGTAAGTGGGATGAGGTTGCTGATGTTTACCAGGCAGCGGGACAAGATGAGGATATGCGTGCTGCGTGCTACAGGTAGGGCATGCAGCTCAGGCCGCAGCAGATGGGTTGGGAGAGCCGGGCTGACCCCTGGGGCTGTCTATGTGCTCTGCCAGCGTTCGTTACTGCTAATGAGTGGCCGAGATGAGCTGGGCACCTCTGCTCATAACTCTTACATAATGCTTTCTTTTCCTGAAAAAGGCTGATCTATGAACATTGATTTTTCCCTTCACTACCGCTCCTTGGTACCATCACAGATGGGTCAGAGAGTGGCCATTGGTGGTTTGGGAGTCACGTTTGTCACTCTTGTTGCTTTCTCTCCACTGAAACTCACAGGCTGGGTTTATTTTATCATCACGTGTTTGCACGGCACAGGGATTACCATTGCTCAAGACCCATTTTTCTCCCACACAACAGACAGATCGGGTGCCCTCCCACATGAACCTGATCTAATTCTTTCAGCACCTAGGGTTGGCCTTTAGTTCTGTCCCCACAACACCATCCATACATTTTAAGATGCTTGTGTTCCTTTCTGACTGAGGCCTTTGTCAGCTGTCATTTCAGCTATTCCTCTGGTCATTTCTGAGGCCTGTCTTTCCAGCAGGGGGATGGTCAGGGCAACAGAGAGAAGGAAAGAAGACGCTGAGCTCTTACCCCACGCACCACACAGTGCGTTGTGTGTTGCTGCTCTGTGCCACTTAAACACAGCTCGAAACCCCAAGGAGAGGAAGGCGCCGCTGAGATTACAAATTTCTGCAATCTCACTTCGATAGGAAGCTGAGGTTTCCAATCCTATGTAGTCAGGATGCCGATGGCTATTAGGCTGGCTTGTTCTTTGGCAGTAACTTTTCTGTCATGCCAAAATAAATAATGATACATATTTACTGACAAACGTACACCCTGCCTGAATTTGAGCTGTAGCCTGTGCAGCGTCATTCTTGTGTAACATGACGGGGAAACGGTTGGCGTTTTGGCTGCAGGCATAGGAAGTAGGCAGCAACGTGCAAGTGCAGTGGGGAAGCAACTTCCAGACAAGTCCTGGGAGAACCCATAACGGGTGAGCACAGTGATGGAGTGACTTCAGAGCAGCTCTGCAGAGACTCGAGGGTGTCAGGAATAATCTGATTTCAAAGCCCACGTGGATGTTGCTATCGTTTAGATGCCCACCAGAAAACCTTTTTACAATGCCATCACAGTGAGGCTTAAATAAATCCAAGCAATGTGTGTAAGCAATTGGGTGACTGCTGGGAAGCCACTGCACTGGGGCAGAGCACTGAATAGCAGTTATTGTACTCCTGAAAGGAGATCCCAATTTATTCTATATAAAGTTGACAAATAATTCTTTGCATTTTGCCACCATTCTTTGCATTTTGCCACTATTATTATTAACCTCAGTAACCGCCATGCCTTAAACAACTTGATAAATCAAGAACATATTCCCAGACTGTGATTTAGTCTGGTAAATGACTCGTGTCTCCTCTAAGGATGATATTTTGCTTCTTTATTTGAAAATACCCATAGAACACTTTCAGTTTTATAATTCTGAAATGGTCAGGTCAAAAAGGTTGTCCTGGGCTTAAAGACGTGAGTCCAGGTGATCCGATGAGTCTCAAGCAGGATAAATACACTGGCTGCATAAATACACAGACTGCAGTGAGCAAAGGAGAAGCCCCAGCATGGGCAGCTGCAAGGTGATGGCAGCCCTTGGGCTCTGCCAATGGCATTATCTGGAGGTGGCAGAACAGTTAACTTCCACAGCAAAGCACAAATGCAGCTGGTGTAGAGACTTGGATGCATAAAGTTTCAGTTCTCTGTCCACAGTGGCACATTCAGAATCACAAGGAGTTTGCAGAGCTGGCTTTCAGTTTAAGAGAACCCCGTTTTTCCTGCAGAAACCTGAAGAACATCCAAGCCCAGATCTGGTCACTGATTCCTTCATCCCCAAAGAGCTGAAGCCCAGGGCAAGGTGGGAACATCCTTATGGTCTCAGAGGGCACCAGGAGAGGAGGGGAGCTCCCTGCCAGGATCTCCTGCCAGCTCACAGGCACCTGCTGTGGTTTAGGGGCTCTTCTCTTAGGTTTAGGAAGAGCTGGCTCCTGCTCCAGGCACATTGCATCACCAAACCCCTTTTTGTCCTTTCTCCCATAGCACATAGAAAGAGAGCCCATGAGACTGCTTCTGCAACGTAGTGGTATGGCTTTTCCTTACGCACACGTTTTCAAACCTTTAGAAGTGTCAAGCCCAATTTTTGTATTCTGAAAAACATCTACCAAGCAAGGAGTTAATTCCCTCCCTCCAGCTCCCCCGGGGTTTTGGGGCTGCAGCAGCTCCCTCCCGGGAGACCTTATGTACCAAAGCTGCCTTAAATCTGGCTTTTTGTTCCTTTTGGGACCCGGTGGCTCTGATAAGGGAGCCCAGCGAGGCAGCCCCTTGCTCAGGGGGCTGGGGTTTGCTGCATGGGGTTCCTGTGCCCCTGAAACGCAGCTCCCCAGGCCACCAGCTGCCACGTGTGCCCAAAAAGCAGCCCGAAGGGCTTCTGAGGGATTAGGCTGGTTTATTTTTTTTCAACAGGCATGAAGAATAGACAAGAAGAGGGTTTCTGTTTAAGGTTTTAAAGGGCTCCTTGTCAGACTAAATAACCCAGCCCACTTTTGACCGGATTATGATACACTAGCTGGTCCAAAGTAACCTAAGGCGGAGGGGCTAAGAAATATCCAAAAGCTCAGGAAAAGCAGAGCTGGGGGAGTTGAAATCCCAAGAACTGCTCTTCTGGGCTGCTTGCCAGAGCACACAACAAGGGTTTCGTGCTCCCTGCGCTTTCTCCCTGTCAGCACGGCTGCTTGGTGTGACAATGGATGGGTCATTTTGGGGCCGGGGATGCACAGGGTGGGCAGCGGCAGCATGGAGTGGGCTGCTGCATGGATGGGGCCTCTCCAGGTCCCCAGCATCTCCCGAGTCCACTGAGCAGGGGATAAATTGTAATTTTTCTTCCATTGCTTTTTGCTAACTTGCTGTATGGCATCATGCTTTTGTGCTTGAGTTATGTGTAAGGGATAAAAGTGTGCATTGATAATGTTGACAGCCCACGTCTGGTTTAAAAGGTAGACAGCAAAGAAAGTGATGGATGAGACATGGCCAAGCTGGGCACTGCTGGGGCTGCTCTGGGAGGAGAAGCTGTGCCACGGTCATCCCAGGCAAATCACTGTCAGGCACAAGCTGATCAATAGAATCAATCAATAGAAATCAACTCACAGGAAAATTTTTTCCTTGCGGAGCAGCCCTGGCTGCAAGGAGCATGGAGCTGCTGGCCTGGCTATTGATTTGTAGCCATGCACTGTGTGCTCTTGTCATTCATTTCCTCCACGCCTTTCCGAGGGTAAATAGCAGTGATAGAGCGGGGAGCTGGCAGGTCTGGCTTCTCCTAGCAGCTCCGTGGGACTGTGGGCATGTTATGCCTCTGCCCGTGTCTCTTCCCACCTCTGTCTCCTTTAATTAAAATACAGCCTCTTCGGAGGCAGTGGTACCTGTCCATGCCATCAGCAGCATGGAGGAGCCTGAAGAAACTGCTTAAACAGCGGTAACAGGAGTGCTGCAATGTAGGTAAGAGAGATTTTCTGCTTCTACCTCAGGACCGCAAAATGCTGGAGGTTCCTGGAAACCTCCTGAGTATTCATATAAGGGCTAATTCCCCAAATACACCTTCAGGCATCTCTGACATCCTCTAAGCCCTTGCTGAGGTGCTGCTGAGCGCCTGGGCCTGAGCATTTCCATTCACAACCTCCCCAGGTGCTGAAATCCTCCCATGGGCTGAGCATCCTCTGCCAGGGTCCTCAGCACTGCGCTCACCCTTGCAGCACCCAGCCTCCTCCACCCACAGCATCCAGGAGTGCTGCATTTGAAGGAAGAGCAATAGGAGCTCAACAAATGCCCCAGTTTATGTCTTTTTTATCATGAAAGGGAGAAGTCAGAATGAGATTTAAGAGGGTTTTTCCTGCATGGAGATGGAAAATGGGTGCAGAGGTGGGAAAGGAGCCTTGTGTGAGCAAGCATCCCCTGTGTAGCCTCAACAGGGGGGTTTGCTTCCTCCCGTTGGAGCAGAGAGTTTTTCTAGTTCATGTTTACCATTGATTTTTCCCTCTGACAAGTTTATGTTTTTAGCAAGGGACAATGTTTTTTCCTTGCTCTGAGCATCAAGCGTGCAGTGGGCTGGAAGACGTTGGCATGGAAAAATGCTAATCTTGGGCAGGATCCCTGCAAACAGCAGAGCCTTGCATGCTTTCCTGCCCGTGGTGCTGCTGTGTGTTTGTCTTTTGGGTAATCCAGCTCCTAATCGCATTGCTTTCCACTAGCTGATAACAACAAAAAAAGGTTCAGGCTCAGCCTTTCAACCAAGGCAGCATCCAAATCATTGTAAAGGCTCAGAAAAACACTCAGCTGAGCCCAATTTTTACCTGCCCTCCTCTGCTGAGCAGCTGGGGGAGATCTCAAGGGTGATGAGCTGGGGACAGTGGTGGGGAATGGAGGTTGTAGGGGGGTGAAGTGTGCTGCCAGCATCTCTGTCACCTTGCTGTGTGGAGCTGCATGTGCCAGTGAAGGGCCAGAGCACAACCCTGGTCTGTTCTGCTGGGAAATGGGGGTAGAAAATGACCAGAGGTGTTGGTGTGGAAGGGGGAATGAGGTCTGCCTGGGATGCTGCAGGTCTGGGGGGTTACACTGAGCTCCTTTGATTGTTGCTGACTGTTTGGATGTATGTGGGGGTGAGCAAAAGTGTCACTATTTGGGCTAATTATTGAATGATACTGAACACAATAACATCATCAGGCACTTCTTGGGTAGAGCACAGCAAGTTCCCTGCTCTGCCATCACCCAAATGAAGGGGCTCCTGCTTGAAGGGTTGTGCCACCACCAGCCACCAGCCATCCTTGGAGGGGTCACGGGTGGGTGCCTGAGCTACTCACTGCTGGGTGTAAGGAGGTGTGCCTGGCTTTGAGGATTAATTAGTGAGTATTATAGAGCGCTGCGATGTGAGAAGTGTTTTAGCTAACTGTGGAGCCATAAGGCTGATGAGATAAGGGAATGGGACTAGGTTGAAGAGGTGAAGAGGTGCTGAAAGGCTTCTGTTAATGGGGTTCTTGCCTAACGAGCGCTTTATCTCCTTTCTGCAGAGCCAGGAGGAATGTGAGCTGAAAGTCATTGAGCAGGAGAAAGAGGTGACAGTTCTGCCCCCGAAAGACGCATGTAAATGCCATAAAGAAGACTTGGCAAAAGCCTTAAACGTAAGTGTTTTAGCTGCGCTTGTGAAAATAGCATCACAGTCTGCAGGCTGCATACCTATTGACCCAAATTATCCTCAGCACCTTAGGAAATGTTGTGCAAATGCATGCAGCCCTTTTCCTCTGCTTTTTGTGGCAAGTTTCATTTCCAAGGCAAAATTTCTCACGTGGTTTTAGCATCCTGGGTGACTTCTCTGTGGCTGCCTCGCAGCCTGGCCTGCCCAGCCACCATCCCCTGCCTGGAGCAAACCACAGACACCGCTGCTGCAGTGTGGTTTTCCAATTTGTCATCCCTTGTATAATTCCTCACCTGTGGAAATAGTTGTTTTTTTTTAATTAACTTGTGCTTGTTTTATGAGTTCCTGTGAGAGCTGGTGGTCAAGTCTTATAATTTAGCAAAATGGAGTACCTAAGGAGAAGAGCAGTTGGGGTTTTTTTTTTCAGTGTGGAGCTGCACACTGCTCAAAGAGCAGCCCCAGGACTTTGTGACACTGAACCGTGAGCATCACATCCAGTCTACTGACAATTTCTTAAAATAATGAGATCGGCTTTACGCTTTTTTCTATGACTATCCTACCACGTGTAAAGTTGTTTTGCTTTGATTTCCTGCTAGGTTGATTTACACACTGGCCTCTCAGAGAATTCCGTGCTACAGCGCCGGTTGAAACATGGCTGGAATGAATTTTCAGTAGATAACACAGAGCCCATATGGAAGAAATACCTAGACCAGGTAAGGGTTTTCAGCACAGATTCTCATTTTCCCTGGCTGAGGTGTCCCAAGAGTGTCTGTACATTGAAATATTCAGGGTTTCGACTTTCCTGGATTCAGCCTTGGGACAGGATGTGCCCCGGATACTGAAACTGTCTGTTCCCACAGGAAAGCCATTGTCAGATGCAGATGTGGGTTCATTTAAAGTGGAGATAACATCTTAAAATAAAAATAAACCTTTTTATCTCCATGCAGCCTGCAAATCAAAAGCTATAGCTCGGTGACCTGGTTTCTGGAGCACATTTATTCCCTTTAAGGCAAATGATAAAATCATGAAAGGTTTGGGAAAACCATCCATAGCTGTGATTTCGGTTACGCTGGCGGTCACTGGTGCCCTTCAAGCCAGCTGCACCCAAGAAGCCTAGCAGAAGGTTGGATGTGCTGTCCTGTTTTTCCCCAACTGCATTATTTTTTAGTCTTGCTTTTATTAACAACTCTCATCAGTATATAAGGAATCTTTCACCTCTCTTTTAAAGCTCTTAACCAAACAGGAAGAGTGGTTTTAATTTTTTTGTGTGTTTTCAGACAGCAATTTGATTTATTTTTTTTTTCTTGCTTTGGTTTTATTTTAGCTGGATAATGTAGATTTTCCTTTATTTGAAAGACTTTGTTATTGCACGGATTTTTTTTTTTTTTTTAATGTAAATAATACTCAAATAACACTGTTTTAGCTCTTTGATGTAAGCATCACTAAATCTCTTCAAGGATCTT